>NC_057870.1:2503339-3250839 GCF_019740435.1 Gambusia affinis
AATAAAATACACATTCTGAGCAGATGCTTTGATTTATTTTTCTCCGTGTACTGTATTCATTCCATGCCACAAAGCAGAGAATACATTATATTAATGTTATTTTCCGAGGCTTTGAAAAGTCTGCAAAGGCCCATAAAATTGTTTATGTGCTGCCTCTCAGCTGTGCAACACAAACATGTTGGATATACAACTGATTTACTCCCAATATGTCCATATAAATACTCATGTGTAATGAAGGGCAGGAGGAAGACCAAAATGAAGCGTGCAGAAGATGAAAGTGTGTCTGTCAGAAGGAGCGTTCAGCCTCAAACCGTCTGGAACGAACTCAGACCGTTCCTTCCTCTGATGGAGGTTCAGCTCTCCTCCAGAAACCCAGGATGTCTGAGCCTACAAGGTAAACACTGGCACAGAACGCTGTCGTATTTTATTTCTGCAGTTTTCAAAATGACCATATTCGGCTAATTTCACTGCAAACTCCATTCGTACAACAGCAGAGAACGCCATGTTCCCTTAATGCAGCGCTTCTCAATTCCAGTCCTCAGGCCTCTCTGCTCTGCATGTTTTAGATGTACCTCTACTCCAGAGCAGCTGATTCAAATGATTGCATGACCATCAAGTGCTGCAGAAGCCTGTTAATCACCCACATATTCAATCCAGGTGTGTGGCAGAAGGGAAACACCTAAAACATGCAGGGCAGGGGGCCGTGAGGACCAGAACTGAAAAACACTGCCATAATGGATGATAGACTTGATTCAGACTTTCTATTTAACCTCTCCCTTCTCCTGGAAAATGACAGAATTAAAGCTAAGTTGATTTTTTTTTAGCTTTAAATCTTGTCATAATGTTAGTTCATCATCAAAAACATACCTGAAGTGTTGCCTTGCTTTTTCATGCATGTTTGGGAAATCCTATAATCTCCATTCAGCTGTGTAAAACACCTGGGTGGACCTACAGCTCTGCCTTCAAGGACACAGCTCCTCCTCAGAGCTGCTGGTTCTGAGCTTCAGAGGCCCAATTTCAACTTTAAATTACAAAGTTGACTATCTTTTAAGTTACAACAGATACTTGACTATAAAACTAAAACTATGTCCCTGGAAAATACAAACTGCTATCCCTTTAACATAGAATTAACTCCTGGATCTTCTGTATTTCTTTATTTTGTGCATCCTGCTCTTTATTCTCAAACCCTCGGTCTGTCATAGCAGATGGTCGCTTGCAGTGGCGCAAAAAGTGGGTATTCTAGCCCTGTGTCTCTTCCAGTGTCTCTTCACTTGGCTTGACATCCTCGGATTCTGCTGCCACCCTGGAATTAATCCTTTGAAGTTTTACTTTCAAAGCAACAATTTCTTTATTGAGCTCATCATTCTCCACTTCAAGCCTTTCCTGCTTTCCTTTTTTGAGTCCTCAGCATTTTTTCTCATTGTGATCTGTGTCTGTTCAAGGAGCACATTTGATTCCACCATGGCATCATAATCACTTTTCAATTGCTGAATTGTCAATCTTGCTTCCTCTAACTCGATATTTGGACTTCAAATATGTTGTGTTATGACTTGTTGAATACAGTAAACTCAATGTAATCACACATGTTCAGTAGAGTCAAACAAAAGTGATTTCAGTACTTTACTTTTGAAAACTGATTTTATTCAAAAAAGCGAGACACAGCTTTTTCTGTGACCTTTGCCACATTTCCAAGATGAGAAAAAATACACATTTAAATGTACTGCTAATCAATTTAAGAGATTTGACTAACTACAAACATCTTTTTTTACTCATAAAACCATATCTTTTATGCAGCTAAAAGTTAGTTTGGTATAAAGTAGCGCTAGTGTGCTAACAAAGATCAAGTTGAGGACAAACGTGGTTTATATAAAAAAAAGTAAAAAAAATAAAATTAAATAAAAGCCTGAAAAATAGATAAAATAAAAATAAAAAGACTAACTGAACTAAAATGTATTTTTTAAAAGAAACTCTGAATGTGACTTTATAGAACAAGAATGTTGGAAGAAATAAAAAGAGACACAAAAAAAACATAAATACACCCAATTACTAGATGCAAAATTACCAATTATTGAATTTAGACTAGATTAAGAAAAGTCTGTCACAATGATGAAACTCTGCTAAACCGAATAAATTCCCACACAGCATCAACATGAAGTGCCTGATGTTGGCACAGCTGCATGCATTTCAATGAAGAATACGTAACGTCAGATAAAAATAAGAGTAATACAATGTCTAACTTTGTATTAAAAGAGTCGTGATTTACCAAATGACACCTGATGACAACAGTCATAAATATTCATGAATACTCATATTATGTCATGACAGTCTTATTCACAACCTGTCAAGTAAAGTGTCACCCAGTTGTCACTAGATTCTCATCCAGGAGCAGTGAACACTGCAGGTCGATGGCTGGATGCAGCCTGCTGGGCTTCCTTACATAGAAACTTGTTAAAACTATTTTGAATAATTAATCATCAGCAGAGTGCATTTATTTTCATTTGATCTCTCAACTCTACTATTTGACATCATTTGAAATTTTCTTCAAAGTTCTTTCTGGAGGTGTTTGTTACCTTCCTTTAAGTTACATTTAGTCATTAATCTCAATGAAAATTTAATATTTTTCCCTAAGATGAATAAAGTGTGTTACAGAGCAGAGATTCTGCTGCCCTCTGCTGCAAAGGTGCAACAGAGGGAGGCTGGAAAGCAGAGCTTCTCTACACTCTGGCGCAGTGTGGGGAAGAAAGTTGAAAAGGCCCATGAAGGTGGGGCTGCACTTGGGAGAAACTGGAGAGATCCGGTCAGTCACACAGCAAGTGAGTAATTGATAAAGCATGTTCAAATCAAACCTGTGCAGCTCTGCTAAGTTCTAGGCCAAAGTTCTGTGAAGCCAAGCGACCCACCGTTCTTTTATCCCTCCCTCCGTCTTCTCCTCCCTCTGGCATTCCAAGGCTTTCTCAGATCTGAAGGGAAATGTAGTCAAGTTTTCTAGTACAGCACATTCAGTAAGTACACAACTTATGAAACAAGCAATAAACATTACATTTTGTCCAAAGCCATCATCAAGCAAATATACATCAAATGCTCTGATCAATGATCTGGTTACTAGGAAGCAAAAGCAGCTCCGATCAGGTGGGTTTTTATTCTGGATTTAAAGTAACTCAGGGTTTCGGCTGTTTTCAGTTTTCTGGACACTTGTTCCAGATTTGTGGTGAATAGAAGCTGAATGCTGCTTCTCCATGTTTGGTTCTATTTCTGGTCTGCATCCCAAAACCAGAAGACCAGAGAGGTCTGGAAGGTTGAGACGACAACAGCAGAGCTTTATGTATTGTGGTGCTATGTCATTTAGTGATTTATAAACTGTCAGCAGTATTCTCTCAGTGAAGGACTTTAGAACTGGGTGATGTGCTCTATCTTCCTGGTTTTAGTGAGAATGCCAGCAGCAGCTGCGTTCTGGATCAGCTGCAGCTGGAGGATTGATTTTCTTTTTTTAGGCAGACCTGTGAAAACACTGTTGCAGTAATCAATGCGACTAAAGATAAATGCATGAATGAGTTTCTCCAGATCTTGCTGGGAAATAAGTTCTTTAGTCCTGGAAATGTTCTTGAGATGATCGAAGGTCGACTTTGTAACTGTCTCTATGTGTCTGAAGGTTCAGATCAGAGTCCATCACTACACCCAGATTGTCCTCCCAGGCTGACATGTCTGTAAAATTTCCTAAAGGAAGCATTTAATCAGATGCCGAAATAACTGACTCCTCTCTTGTCTCTACTCTGAGACCCGCAGTATAGACTAAAGAACCTGAGCCTGCTTTGATTAACATGAGGAACAGTCAGAAACCTCAGTTAGGGATCATCTGAAGCGGAGCCACCACAGATCTTTCTGTGTGGTGCTGAAATATGACAGTTTATTCTCACTGCTAACCACTTGAAAGGAAATTTGAATCAGCATTCAAGCAAACATAACAGCTTCCAAGTGCCAGCAAGTCTCTCTAATTGGGTCCAGACAATGTGCACATTTGAGTTTTCTTCTGGCTTTGGGCGGGAACAGCTGTGCTTGTTTGTGATGATTCAAACAAAATTTCACTGCCAGTTGACATGAACGTTTCTGGGTTTTGCATTCTTTGCTTATTACGCAGATTGGCTTTCCTGACAGTTTTTTGTTTTTTGTTTTCTCCCTTGTAGCGGTTTTGCGTGATCACAACTTTGGTGATAAGCTGTAATCAGTTGTTCAGATTGTTTGTTTTCATTCCATCATCCAGTTCTGGCTAGTAATGCTTGTTGGCAAATGCTAAATTACATCTCGGTAATGAATTTGACTAAATTCATTTTGCCTTCAGAAATAGCCATAATTCCCTGTGATGACAAGGATTGGGTTTAGTTTAGAACATTGTGGCTCCGCACAGGTTTGGAGACTGGATCTGTATCTCCCTTCAGCAACTATGTGATGAGAATGAGCAGAATGCTGAGGACGTGAGGCGAGGGTCATGAAGGGTGTTAAAAATGTGCAGGCGCTGCTCCAGGTCATGCAAACATAGCCACCTGCATCACTTTTATTAAATGTTTCTTTGTCAGATTTGACGTGTTTTACTCTCCTATCCTGCACAGAATGATCCCAGTTGGAGGGTGGGGAGACAAAAGCTATTTTCCCAAGCAATTAGAACAACTGCAGCGCATGAGAAAGCATGCCCACTGGGTCTGACAGGGATCTGTTATTGTATATCCATGGAATCACGGCGTGCAACACAAAGGTCCACGAGGATGAAGTTACACCGTGTTCTGTGCAAAAGAATTCAGTGAAATATCTGAGCAGAAACAGCTAAGGATGGAGATGGGGGGCAAGGGGGGCTCTGGGTGTGAATTGGGGTTTGGGCTAAAACTGCACAGTCAATAAAAGACGAACTTAGACATAAAGTCCCTGGAAAATGTATGGTAGGTGATTTATGACCTAAGGTCATGTATTTAACATGCAGAAAACCAATAAGTCAGACCCAAAACAAAAGCTTGATGGCTTTGGAGTTAACTTCATATCACAAAAGACTCGAGATTTTACACTTCAAAAACACAAATCTTACTAACTTAAATATCTTAATGCACTTTAAATGAGACGAAAGTAACTTACAAGTAACTTTTCAGCTATAGGAGATTCTTTTTTTTTTTTAAGTCATCCAATAATGAGCCCAGGAGATTCACAGTTCCACCAGGGGTTTGCTAATTACTGCTGGCTAGTCTGAAGGAGCTGAGTGGCAGAGCCATGAAGGGAGGGGTGCTTGGAAGGAGCACAGGAGATGTCACCGTGAAGGCGGGGCTAGGTCCACCCAGGTGTTTTGCACAGCTGAATGGTTGTCATGGAGATTCACGGATTTCTCAAACACGCATGACAGAATCAAGGCAACACTCCAGGTATGTCTATGTTGAGGAAATAACATTATGACATGATTAAAGCTCAATAAAGTTGATTTTACATGATCCCGCCCCTTTAAACAAGGCAGTGCTCAGCGTCAGTACTGGAAGGAAACAGCTGAGATGCATTTAATGAGTTGACCTCATCGCAGCTAGGTGCTACTGTTCCGTGTGGCATCTAGCTGCGTTTTCTGCAGACCTGAAGAATGCGAGGTCGAAACCAAACGACGTTCAGGCATCACATACCAGCAGAGGCCGGCCGTGGGCCCCTCTGACATCACAGCAGAAACAACAAGGCACAGGGCAGATAACAGATTGAGCCAGTTCACCTCCGCAATACCTCCACATGAATCAACACTGCTGCTGGTCCCAAACAGCCTCCACACTGATCAGCCAGACTCCAACCAGTACGCTTCTGGTGAAGAAGGCCCAACAGCCCCAGCAGAAGAAATGTTCCTGTACCAAAACGGTCAACATGATGAGGGAGTTTGGGACAAGCCATGCACTAATGCCACACAAATAACTTCCTAAGTGGAACAGGTGTTCTGTATTTGTTTCATAATAAAAGACAGCTGCCAAGGCAAGTTGGGACCACACAGAGAGACGAGATGGAGGTAAAGTTATAACCACTAATTAGTCACAAAGAATGAGACGCCGGGGGAGCAGGAGGCTGGCCCAAAGCCCGCTACTATTTAAACCAATCAGAAAGTCGTTTGTTTTCTGCTCGGCTTTGTTTTCTTACATTATCTGAGGTCAAATTAAAACAAGCCAAAGAAACTATTTTTTTTCTTTAGTGTTTAATACAGATTTTCAGATCATGGTGGTTTTCAAAAATCTGCTCGACTCTATTAAATACCAGGGTTTTGTGATAAAATGATTTATAATTTCAAAGCTTTTCTTCATGTGTAATATTTAGAAAAAACAATTCAACTGAGAAACAAACTAATTTGTTAGGAGGAAAAGAAATGTGGCAGTGCCATGCGGACAGGGACCAGAACCCCTCATAGGGCAGCCATGCCTCCAACAGCGAGACATGGGGGCAGAAACCTGTGGTCCAATCAGATCCCTCTAAATCCAACCCACTGTCTCCTCCCCCCAGTGAAGATCAGTCCAGGTTCTGGAATCAGGGCCACAGACCCATACAGGACCAGTCTAGCAGGTGCACCCAAACCTTCAAACCCCCACAGCTGCCCACCCCAAAAGGGGCTGAAACAACACACACACACACAACTGACCAGTTCCCACCACTACAACCAACAGAGCAACCAAACAGTGTGTGGGGGTTGAGGGTTGGCTCCTGCTGAGTGTCGTCCTTCACCCCCCAACCCCAGAATCCCAGCATTTTAACTGTTTCTGCTTTGGTTACGTTTTAAAATCTCGTTTTACTGCATAATGCACGAGTCAAACATCATCACCACTGATGATCATTGACTGAAGCCTTTTACAAAACAACCTAAACTCTGCTGACTCTTCTGATCCTCTTCAGCCCAGGCGCAGAGTTGACTGAGAGCGTGCTGTTGGTTGCGTCTCGCTGCAGAAGTAGCAGATCATGCACCACACGCTTCGCTCTGGAGAGATCTGCATCCCACTGCTGCTCTGGAACGATCGGAGAGCGCAGGAGCCTGTAGACACAGAGGAGGAGCTCAGTACCATGTCATGGTGTTTTTGGGTCGTATTTGGTCCCCTGGGAATTTAGACATCTAAACAACCTAATTCTGATGAGAGTTAGGTTGTTAGGTCGTCCAGTGACAGCTGGAATCTATCCCAGCTGTCACAGGATGCACAGCAGTATGAGTCCTTACAAGAATCCAGTCCACAGTCAACTCAGAGACATAGAAGCAAACAAGCACATAAAAACAGTCTGTAATTGAACATGTTTGGACCAGAGTCTCCAGAGAAAACCCAAAGCAGACATGCAAACCCTGAACGGATGTATTTTACTGGGACCAACACAAGATGCAGCATAATTGTGAATCGTACAAAGAGATAATCAAAATCTTTTACAAATAAAAGATTTTGCATTTATTAGGCACATACATATTTGTTAAAACTGTCACCATGTCATGACAGTATGAGGCAGATAATTTGTGAAAAGATTGATTTTCTTTCTGTGCTACTGTTGCCGTCTGTAGAAATGCACCGCTCCCGACCAAAAACAACCAATCAGAGCCATGAGGAGGGGCTTAGGACTGTCAATCAACCTCTAGAAAAGCTAGACTGAGCTTTCACAACAGACTGTGCTATCAGGAAGAAGCTTCAGCTTAGTAGAGAAATGAGGGGGAGGCGCAGCGCTAAGACCCGCCTCCTGTCTCTGATTGGTTGTTTCTAGTTGGCACTGGGAAAAGACAGAGGAGCTTGATTTTTTTCACAGATGATCTGTCTAATACCAAACTGTCACAACGTAATCAGTTTCAACAAATATGCAAACAGTTATTTTTTTTATAAAAGTTACTTGCTCCTGTTTTAAAGTGTAACTAAGCCCCACATTTCATGGCATAAAGTAAGATGGCCTCAATCCTTCAGGAGACAAAACACTACCAAGGATGAAGTATGCAGCTGCACTGAGTGAGAGGATGATGAGGAAGATGGTGCCCAGATCCAGGTCCCCCACAGCGCAGGCGTTTGGACAAGCACAGGGGCTCTCCACCCAGATGTGCAGGGGGCCCTGGCTGCCAAGGCTCTGGACTCGGAGGGAGGACATGGACTGGTTGGGACTGCAGTGGTAATGGGCTGCAGTCATTGGCTGTTCCCCATGAGCTGGACACAGAGACAGCTGTGATGTCATGATGAAAGCAAAAATTCAACGTGGGAAAATGTGTTTCTGCTCACCAAAGTAAAACACGGTCAGCGTCTTCAGACTCTGGTTGTAGTGGAACTCATTGCCCTCGTGCATCCCATAGTTCACATAGTGGCTGATGTGGCCCCTGGGCCCCGGGGACCTCACCACGCAAGAAAAACAGCACATAACTGAAACGTATTTGATTTCACCTGATACATAAGAATGAATATTTAACACTTTAAACACAGCAATCCTATCAGAATCCCACAGCACCATCAAAGTTCTGCAAAGTTCTGCAAAGTTCTGATGAACCACCTCAGGTTCAACATATAACTGGATAAAATATGCATTTTAATAAGCTGCAGTAATTTTAGCAAATACATCTAAACAATATTGTTTGACTGAGGGCAGATATCCTTTCTTTTGTGTGTTAGGGGTCCCCCTAGTGGTAAACATCCCGTCAACAGCTGGAAACAATCCCACAAACTTAGGAGATGCAGATATTTGCTTTGATCAATAAGTTTCAGATTTTTTAAAATTATAAATTAACGTGAAATGATGAACTAAAGGCTAAATTAGGTTTTTCTGATTAGACTCAAAAAATAAAATAATGTAGCTCAACATTTATGACATGTAGGATCTTGAGTCACATTCACTTTTGATGCATTCTGCTTTTCACACCCATTAAATAATTTAGAATATTATTGACAAGCCCATTTATTTTAAACTTCATCACTAAATGAAACACAATATTTAGATTAACTAACCAGACTGATGTTCAAAAAAGTCTTTATTTTTGTTTCTACTTACAGCTAATAAAAACATGACATTTAAAATTAGATTATTACATCAAACCAATATTTTTTTGGAAGTGTGGGCTTAATAAAAAGTATGTTTAATACCTGCTTAAAGGTTGTTATTTTCAAAAGATGATTTTAATCTGACAAGATCCTTCAGGACATATACAGTATATGATTTATTGAATATAACTGTGAGCCTTTTCTGCTCCAACGTCAGGCATCAATTTGTAACTTAATGACAGTTTTTATTAATCTAACCATTTCCTTCTGTCTTAAAAAAAGAGATCTAGAAGTTTGTTTCTTTTTTCCATCCAAACATGGGAGTGTAAAAAATACGCAGTAATTTCATGTGCCGTGCAAAGTTATGAACACTTGTCACATTTTGTGAAATTACAGTATGGGAAGCAATAAAACATGAGTTGTTAAAGGGATGTCAAAGGAAAACTCTCTTAGTTTAGCCAACAAAATATGCAGCAATGAGATTCAGTGGCAAAATAAAAGTACAAAAAGAACTTTGCTTGGTTGAAAAATGCATAAAATAAAAAAATATAAATTTTTTTAGAAAATGTAAATGCATTATAAAATATGCAATTATACCAAATATGTAATTTGAATCAACAGAACCAAAGTTTAAATAAATAATTAAATGTCAATGAGGACAAAAAAACTGTATTTTTTCCCCTGTCTTGTTCTACCTGACGATGAGGCAGGCAGCAACACCGGAGCAGGCGCCTCCTGGCAGGTCCAGATCCTGTGGCTGGGAGAAAACCTGGCAGGGACTGAAGGAAAACACGCTCTCCGTGTCCACAGACGTGTTGTCCACTGGGACGGCCCTCAAACGCCCCAAGAAACCGTCTGCGTCTCCCATGCCTCTCAGGTTTATCACTCCACTGCCGTCCTTCATGATGCATTTGCAGCTGTTGACCTTGAAGCAGCCTGGATCACCAGCAGGGTTCAGATGAGGTAGAGGAGAAGAAGAAAGCATGCCAAGACACACAGACAGAGAGAGAAGGCCTGCTGGAGGCGTCATGCTGCTGAGGCGGTCCACAGGAGGCTGACTGCATCGTGACTGTAGGAAAGTAATTAGAGGAAAGGTGACAGGCATTCTGGGCGTTCAGCATGGCCGTCTTTGTCACATGTTGTGCCAGCATGACTCCACAAAGCGTCAACACTTTGCTATTCGAATGTAGAAGTAATCTAGAATATTTAATGTGGTAAAAATCCAGTGGCTTTATACATTAAATAAACAAAAGGTATGAATGGGTGACGTTATGAAACATACATAACCTGTTGGTTTTAAATAAAAACTGATTTAGGCATTTCATCTCAACACCTTCTTGGCTCTGAACAGTTCAAACTTCCAGTCTGTGTTCCACAAGCCTCCACCTGCTGGCCACATTATCCATACTACACTCGATCAGTAATAACAGGTTATTTATTAGCATTTTCAGCTGCACTGTAAAAGGTTTTTCAGTGCAGAATGTTTTGGCTAGTTAACATTCCCATAAATAAAATATGGGAATGTAATAATAAATCTAAAACAAAATTTTCCAGATTGGCACAATAGAAATTTGGAATTAGAATATTTCTTGATGGGGATGTCGACTTTTTCCAACGTTTAAATCATCTATTTCAAAGTAACTTCTTAGTGATATGAAATCAAAAATGTAATTTGAATAAGCAAGTAACTTTTGGGTGAAGCATGTAAGTTCATTTAAATGAGATATTCAAGAAAACAAAAAGTTTTTAAACAGATTTTATTTTATCAATAACAAACAGCCTTTAAGCTTTGACAGCAAATTTGCGCATGGAGTAGAGGAGGTCTTTCCTCTGCTGTTTCTTTGTGCGCAGACTCTCTTCGTGCTTGTTGAGCTGGCGGCGCATTGCCCTGGTCTTCTTGGGTCTCAGATCCAGGGGCTTGTACTTCTTGCCCTGAAACAACAATGTTGGGGTCAGGGGTTGGTCATGCAGCCTGCTGAACGGTTCATGCGACACTGAAATCGTTTAGAAATATTTGAACGTGTGTAAGAAGAAAAAAAAAAAAGCTGTGCATCCCACAGCAACGCTCCACTCCCATGCCAAAACAGTAATTTAGAATTAGATGGTTAAAACAGTAGTGGTTATTGTTGCTGTAGCAACAATAACCAGATATCAGAGCAGCCATTCTGACCAGGGTTTAGTAACAGTCCTCTCAAGTCTCAGTCTTTTGGTAAGCAATTGTTGACAGTCAGCGAAACATCAGCTCAACAAATATCATCTCAGACTAGAGAAACTGAAAATCCCAAGCCAACAGCTCTGTGTGTGTGTGTGTGTGTGTGTGTGTATTCAGTGAGCAGAAACTAAGGATGTGGCTCTCACCTTGTAGAACTTCCTCAGGTTCTCCTTCTGTGTCTGGTTGATGACAGTCAGGACTCGGGCGATGGATTTGCGAACGACACGGCTGTAAAACAAGAGTCAGATAGCTGGTCAACCCACTGATGAACACAAGAGCTCAGGGATTTACAGCCTGACTGGATGAAAACAGCTTCCTAATGAATTGGTTCCATCTCCTCCATGCTGCTAGGTGCTTCCTCCTCTGGACATGTTCTGACCAGGTTGGCTTATAAATTTCTGTTACATAAGCAGGATTCCAACATCAACACAAACTGGAGGACTCCCACAAGACTTCTACAACTCACTGTGTGGCTCAGAAAATGTTCTTTAAATCAACGTCACACTGATTGAAACTCAGCAATTAGAATGCATGTTATTGTTAATCTGGGTTTGAGGATGTTTAAGTTAACTGCTTCAATGAGCAAGTGAATCTGTAAAAAGCTAGTTTTGCTTTCATCCAGTGAGCATCTCTAGATACTAATCTCTGATTCTAGCAGAATAGTTCTGGCAGAAACTTCAACAAGCAGTGAAATATTTCCAACGTTCACCCAAAGATGCAGGAAATGCAGAGGCATCCGAAGACTGAACAAGAAGTGGACTGGAGCAGGGCTGATTTGCAAAAATATTGCAAATACATAGTTTAGATTTCAAATGACTGTTTGCTACTATAGTTCGGCTGCAGAAGAGCCCACGTTTGACAGACTGGACAGCAGGAGGCGCTGTAATGACTGGTGAGAGAACAGGAGGGTTTGGTGTGTGAGGTGGTTGATGCCTGGAACAGAAGCACACACCTCTACCCTCCATCAGAGCCTCAGCTGGGATCCACTGAGCTCATTTAGTCACTTTAACAACTGAGTTCACCAATAGACACTCCAGCTTGTTCCAGTCAAACTCTACACTAATCCCTCACAGTGCTGTCCATAGGACACTAGCTGAGCTCAGGTCCAGTGGGCTGCAGATGAGAACCAATACAGAAAAACAACATTTAAATTGTTCATAATTTCCACAGAGACAGGTTAACATGCCTGCAGTAAATCCAGATTTAGATCTTTTTTTATCATTTCTGACAGGAAATGACAGACATAACCCAAGAGATCTCATACAAGGTGCACTACTGTGGAAATCTTTTTTTTTTTTTTTTTTACCTGAATATGCACAAAAACCCCATGTCCCAAGATTATGTAGAGATCTCAGTAACGGTACAGACTTCATTAAGCGTTTCAGGAACCAAATGCTTCTCCTAGCTGCTGACAGACTTATTGCACGTCTCCACTGAGCTTCTGTAAGGAGCAGCAGGACTTTTGGCTGGAAGACCTCTCTGAACTCTACACAGATTCTCTATGAGAAACAAGTCAGAACTCCAAACCATTAAGAGTTTGTTGTCCACCTGGCTGTGCATTTTGGATCACTGTCATGTCAAATCTTGATGTTTCTAACATCACATTGATGTACTCCTGAATGAAAAACAGCTCAACAGCATCATGTTCCCAGAACTAAGCTCAGCCGTTCAGCAGAAATTTGCACTAATGTTATCGTCCACTTTGGTTGTTTTGTTCTGGGTCCTTTCACATGTCTTTGACCAGGCTGGGTACATTTAGTCCCAAAAATAATAAAACTCTTAAACCTTACTTACAAACTCCACAGAGAATATTCTTAACCCATATGATACATTTGCCTTTAAAAGCTGGTGAATTATAATTATGTTATCCTCACCAAACCCTGGCCATAAAATTAAGACTGAAAGCATCTAGAAAATGAACCTTCAGAAAGATCTCCCTGCCCTAACACCGGTGATTTAAATCTTCATATGAACACATTTCTCACAACAAGCTGCGGAGAAGAGAAAGTATTTTGTCTGTGTAGATGTCGATCAACAGAAGCAGCACCAAAGGGCTCACACTCACATCTTGGAGAGCTTGGATGCGGCTCCGCCGGTCACTTTGGCCACCCGGAGCTGGGACAGCTCGTTCTTCAGGTCATCCAGCTGTTTGAGCAGCTCCTCCTTCTTCTTGCCCCGCAAATCTCTTGCCTTGATCTTGGCCTGAAGTCGGACAGAAAAGGACGCGTTAGAGAACGCTGCTAGTTCTACACACGGGCCATCCCCAGACCTCCTACTTCTCTACAGGCAGAGCTTCCACCGTTAACTATCCGTTAGATAATATATCTCCGTCGGCAAACCTACTGTGTTTGATTTTAAGTAAATGTACCAATATGTGTTCTATAAACAAAACACCACACGAGTCATCGCTAGTCCCACCGTGTTTCTCAAGCTAGCTGTTAGCTTCTAAGCGGAGTAGCACAGCTCGGTAGGAGCGCTTCATAATTAACTATTTCTTCCAAAACTTTAGTAACCGAACCTTCAAAACATGTACCGAGCAGTACATAAGAACCTTATATACCACTACAGCCTGAATAACTCTGGTTAAACAGTCTGCAAAACGTAAAAAAAATGAAAATTTCATCGCGGAGTCAGCTCCTCACCATGTTCGTCGTCGCTGCCCTGTTGGAAAGGCCGGACACACCGCGTGCTCAGAAAAAGTAGCTTCCGGAAAAAAAGCGAATCGACTGTTATCCGAAATGTTTGAACAGCGCCCCTGACGGACGGAGTGTTTAAAGCAAGGACTCAACCACCATGACGCGCGCAAAGACAAAGCAACATTTTTAACATTTTCAAAGAAATGTAAATTAAAATGTATAATTTTAGACGAGTTTCGTGTTGTTCTTTGTCACAATTTCTCTAGAACAGGAAATTAAAATTTCCCACTCACACATTTCAACTTTGTCTTTAATAAATAACGACAGTGTGGAATAGGTTGTTAACCAAATGAGTCTGTGGTGTACTTTCTTTCTTGTAGTCTTGAATGACTACAATCTGGTAAAATTTTTGTAAATTAAAGAAATCAATATTTTCTTTTTCAGATACTGAATACTGCCATTTCCATGTATTGTGTGAAAATATAAAAGAGGGAAAAATGGCAAAATGACACTGAATAAATAAGCAGGGTTTGGATTCAGAGATCAGGTTTCATGACCTTTCTGGGTTTATTTGTAATCATCATTGGAAAGCAATCAACTGTACTCAAGGCAGTCATTAAATCATAGAAAAGCTAGAAGCAAAGTTGTAGTGATGGAAGAATAGTGTGAAAGACATAACACAACTTAACTGATAAGATTACAAAATGCTCCCACTGTTAATAATTTCCTTGGAGACGGTTCATCCCACCCAAACAAAATGACTGCAGTTGGCTACAAGTCATTAGTAAAACAGTATAACAAAACTGCATTCAAAACTGTTTTCCTGCACCCCAGAATATCAAAGAAAAAAACCATACAAGCAGCTTAAAATTCCAGAGTAATGATTAGGGGTGCACCGATTGCAGTTTTCTGGCTGATCGGAGATCTTTAAGCAGCCTGACCTGCTGATTCCTAATTTAGGCAAAAGCAGTCTTTTTGTCTGAAATGTTTCTAAACAGAAGAGGACAGTGGCTGATGGGGACTCAAGTCAATGACTGAAGTACATACATATAAAGTTCTGCTCCACGTGTGTATCGACTGATCTCTGATCACCCAATATCAAGGACATCAGGGCTAGTTTATCACTTGGCCGATTTATCGGTGCACCCCGAATTATAAAGTCTGAAAGTTCATTCATCAAACTGAGAACTGAGGAAAAACATGAGGCAGGTGGACTGACTGACAGGCGACAGCACAGATACATCAAGTCCTGGACAATGCTAATGATAAATACTGTAAACTCATCAAATCAAATTATTTACATCCATTGATTTAGAAAGATCTCAATGCATACAGTATGTACATATCTTTATACATAAATAGACATGTTGGAATGTAAATTCATTTACAGGAAAGGCAGGTACAGATCATACACATAATATCCCTCTATTCATTTTTTTTTCTTTTCCAGTTGTTCCTGTTGAGCAGATCCAGGTTTTAGACTTATTTTATTGTTAGCACTGGGGCTAAAAACAGTAAACCAGCATTAGAAGTTAGAGAGACATCTGACCGGTACTCCAGTTGGGGCCACTGTTACTGCATATGATGATATGATAAGCTGGAACAAAAGCATAAAGATCAAGCTTTTTTAATGACAGTCACACTACGATTAAAACAGTTTGAATTAAGGCCATTCTGTTTTTATCTCACCACACAGTGGCCGGTAAAATGTTGCCTTTAAGTACCAAAAAACTAGTACAAGTCTATTTCACCCAGTAAAATTATTTGATTAAAACTCATTTTAGGAAACACGGCAGTCAAAATTTAGAATCATCCACAGAACGTTTTGAAGTAAAACTGACTCAGTCTGAGGAGATGTTTGTTTTAAGTAAAGACAGTCTGGATCCAGAGACACCAGTGTCAATAATTATGTCCATTTACTTATTAGAACTGAAGCCAATACAGATTTAGTCTTTTGTACAGACTAACATTGATAAAAACATTCTGGATTTAAAACATGAGGAGCACTGAATAACAAGTCAAGGTGAGGACAGCGTTCTCATGGTAATGCTTTTTTCGAACAGGACAATCAGAACAATCAGTTTGCCCATCTCTTACAGCATCACAGAGGGGAAAACATTCAATTTGTGTCAAATGTCAGAGGTAAATTGAGATACCTGCAGCAGATACTAACGAGACTGTCAGTTTCCTTTAAAAACAATTACCAAATGCAAGGTGGTTGTGTCCTGATGATATTTTTTGCCAGGAACACACAGACAACAACTGGTAACAGAGAGCAGGTGGAAAGCTGTAGGAGGCAGTTCAAATGTCAATAACAGGAGCCACAACTCAAAGAGGTCCTCTTCCTGGCTAATCTGGTCCTTTATTTCCTTCAGTTTCACCACCGCAGATCACTTTGATGCTCATCAGCTCCAGTGAGTGGAAGAGCCTGAGATGGAAGGCCGGATGATTCCTTTTGGAGAAGGTTTGGATCCAAACCAGGACATCTAGAACAGAGAGAGACACAGCTGGCATTACCGTTAACCTGCGGTAAGAAAGGAAGTTGTTCTGCTCTTAAAATCTAATTTGAATTCACTATTGGTGAATATCAACGAGACACACTACAGACTGTAGTAAGACTGTCCTCTGCAACATTTCACTGTGTAATGCAGCTAATCTAACAAAGGAAACCTCAGCTTGTTCTTCCTTACCAATGTTGTGGGTTGTTAATCAATGTATGATTAACAACCCACCACAAGGATGACATTTGTATTTAGGGCCTCTGTGTGAAACTGTGGTAATAACTTTATATTAATTATTACTGGACCTGAAAAATGGTAAATGGCCAGTTGCCCTTATAGTGCTTTATCTAATTCAGAGGATGCCAAGGTATACTGTACATATTTGCATCCCTATACAAACACCAGCATGCATTTTTTATAGTTTCCTGTGATAAACCAACAACAAAATGTCCATAATTTGTAAACAAAATAAAAATAACATGCTGGTCGGAGCCTGAAAAACATGCATTTCCATTCACATCACAATTATGCACTATTCTATAAAATTCCACTAAAATTAATTAATGCCTGTGGCTGTAACAAGACTAAGAGTACTTTCAAACATACAAAAGAGCAGTAGAACCCCCATCCTCCTGCTAAAGCACTGGAAATGCTTCCAGTGGTTCAAGAGCAGCTTAATTTAAGCAGAAACTCTGTAAAATATGAGACCACGATTACATTTGTCACCAAAACCTCCCAAAACTAAAGTGCATTTTAGAAGACGGGAAAGTTAAAAACAGTCCCAACCTTGTACTCCAGAGTTTGCTTCAGCATGTCCTCTTCCTCCCGAGTGAAGTTGAGCAGCACAGACACAGCTCTGATCAGCTGGTAAGCCTAACAGAGGAGACAGCACTAGTTTAGTACGTGCTGGTCCGATCGACCTGGAAGAATCCAAGTGGAGATGACTCACCTCCGCCTCCCTCGAGGACATGAACTTGAGGACGACGTGCTTGAGATACTCAAAGTTGATTTCCCGTGAGTCGTTGAGGTCAGCGGTGTTGGTCACGGTGGTGTTGGAAGTGGGCGGGCTCAGGGCAGCTGACAGCGGTGGGTCCAAATTAACACGCTCCTGTTTTTCTGCTCGGTTTTCCAAACACTTCTCCTTCCCTTCAGCTTCGGGTTCAGGCTTTAATTTCTGGAGCAAACACAGAAAAAGGAATTTTAGAACAGTCCAGGAATTAATCAGTAGCCCGTTTAACCTTTTTTTTCTTTTCTTTTTTTAATATGCACACATGTGCGTTCAGATAGATGCTCCAGGTATTACCAGTTCTTTCTGTAGAGTCCTCTTTAACTCTGCCAGCCTCTGCTGCAGCTGCTTGATGGTCTGAAAACAACACGTGTGTTTTATGATGGGAGACAGCAGCGTGTGTTTAAATGTATATTAAAAGGTGGGCCATCCAATAGACTGTAGAGGAGATTAGATGTCTGACCCGGTTCTTATCGCTGAGCTGCTGCTCCAGCTCTCTGTTGACCCGGTGGATGTGATCCAGGTCGTCCACGGTGACACAGCCGTTCTGGTCCTCCTCACACACCTCCGGACTCTGAAGCTGCTCTGTTAGCGTTTCCACTTCCACCTCCAGGTACGAGATCTGAACGACACACGCCAAGCAGCGCTGTCATTTCATGCTTCACATCAATAATCCACCCCAACGTAACCATCCGATTCAACCACTACTAAATATGTAGGTCTAATAAAGCATATGGAGAGCAAAGACTGACAAATTATAAGAACATGCAAAAATTATTTAAATGTGTCATTAATTTATTAAACTGGAAATACAGACATAACAGATTAAATATAAAATGAATTATGTGTGCCTTGATTAAGTGTATTTGATGTATTGACTTTTGTATTGTAAAAACTAGATTTATTGTCAAAAATCTTTCATGACTTAAATTATTTCTGGTTCCTGTGCTGAAGCACACATGAATTCAAACCATTAAACTCAGTGGGTGGGATTAGGACAGCTTTTGTAGAGATCGGCTGATTGGCTGCTTCAAGTCAAGTTGTTATAACTTGAAATAATTTATTTGAATAACAAGTTATTTCTGAACTTTTCATGGAAAATGTTGTTTTCATTTGATGCTTGAAGCAGCCAATCAGATGTCAGGGTCTGTACTGAAGCCCACTGAGTTTGATGGGTGAAGTTGACAATTTAAATTAAATCATGATGTGCTTTAGCAGAGGAATATAAAAAAAATAAATTAAATCTAGATTTCAAAATAAAATAAATACATTTAATTGAGGCACCTATTAAGTAATTCTAAATAAAAATATATATATTTCTAGTTTTTTTCCAGTTTTTTAAAAAATGAATGAGGCTTAAATAATTATTTCGTAACTTCTTTTATGTACAGTGCTTTGGGACTCTTCACTCTCCATACAGCTAGCCTGAGTTCCATGTTGAAAGCTGACCCGTGCCTGGCAGCTGTCCAGCTGCTGTGTCTGGCTCTGCAGTGCCCCCTGCAGGCTCGTCAGCTGGGAGGTTTTGTCCAGCTCTGCCTGTTGCAGCTGGGCATGCAGCCGCTCCGTCTCCTCCTGCAGCTGAGCCAAGGAGTCCTGCCGATTCTGCAGCTCTGCAGCGCACACACACACACACACACACACACACACACACACACACACACACACACACACACACACACACACGCATACAGGGATACAGAGGTTAAACCTTAGAGCCACTTCTCAATTGTCTATAATAGTCTTATAGAGAAAGCTTCTAGAACAGCAGGTTCTTTCAGAACACACATGATATGTCAAACATATGAACCAAAATCAAAAACTGCTTTCTGCTTTGAAGGACTAATGGTGTGTGTGTGTGTGTGTGTGTACCATTCTGAAGTGTCTGGACATCCTCATCTCTCAGTCGCAGTTTCTTAGCAGAGGTAGATAACTCCTGTTGAGAGTTCTGTAGGCCCACAGTCAGCTCACCAACCTGACATCAAGCAAAAGCAGAGGACTGTCACACCACACTGATCAATATTTCAATATTTAACACCTTGAAATTGACATCTGTCTCTTTAAGAAGCGCCTGCTGTTTCTGAAACTTCGACTTCAGGAAGTCATCATGACATCAACACTTTAAAAACATTTTTACCAGCATTACTCTGAGAAGTAGCTTGTATAATGAGATCTGATGATGGACAGTTCCAGAAGGTGTTTGCTAATAGCTGCTGGCTAGTCTGAAGGAGCTGAGTGGGGGAGTCCTCGAAGGCGTGACTGAGTCCACCCAGGTGTTTTGAACAACAGGATATTAAAGGATTCTCAAACATACATGAAAGTATCAAAGCAACACTGCAGGTATGTTTTTGTAGAGGTAATGGCATCATAACATGATGTAAAGCTTAAAAAAGTTGATTTTACATGATACTGCCGTGTAGTTTCTACACCCAAACAGACCTGTGTCTGCAGCTCCTGCTTCTGCCGTCTAGTTTCTTCCAGAGATTTGGCGATTTCTGTGCTCACCGTCAGCCGGCTGCTCAGCTCCGCCTGAGGAAACAAACAACACACATTTACTCTGCTTCCCTAGAAATGAACAGGGTAGTGACAAAAACTTGAATCAAATATTCAACAAAAGCTCTGCCATTAGACAAGCCTCAATTTAACACAAATGTGGATGGATTTGCCTGTTTCATCAAAGTTCTGAATCAACTTGAAAAAGTGATGATTAAACAGATGAAGTTAATTCTACATGTTCAGAGTAAATATAAATGGTTCTGGAAATATTAGATATTTTACCCACAATATTATAAAAAGTCAAACTCATTGAGACAAAACAGTTCTTAGTGTAAAAGTCACGTTTGCTGTGTCAGCACCAAAGTTGATTGTCTCCAAGTTTTACACATTTTTATTATTATTAGTTTGAACAAAGTGAATAAGCAGTTTACCTTACAGTTCTTCAGCTCTTCTGCTTGCTGCTTTAACATGGTGTTAGCCTCAACCACCTGTTTATCCAGATCAGCCTGCCAAACAGAAAACAGTCAATATAAGTCAATATAATTGCACAATTTGACATTTTGAAAATAAATTGGCATAATGGAAACAAGCCAAATATGAAAAAGTTCTAGCTTTTTGTTAAAAAGTTCTAGTGCCAGGATGAGATGATAAATTGATTTATTTAGCAAAACTGCAATAGAAACACTTTTCACATCACATGGGTCACATGATCAACATGGATGTTGCCACTGGAGCAAACCACAAAGAAGATGACAGGAAGTAGTTGGAGGATGATGGCGCAGCATGTTTTTTAATAACTTATCACATGAATAAACTTATTCACATGTGATGCGTTTCTTTTTTTTAATGGAAGCACAGCAACTGCAAAATTGTGGTTTGTTTGGTATTAGCAGAATATTGGCAAAGTTTTACACATCTGTAATGGAAACATTGTTACCGTTTTCACGTAAACAAAGAGAGAAGAAGAACCATACCACCCTGTCCAGGAGAGACTGTTTGTCTGTCTGCAGAGAGGAGATGTTCTCCTCCAGCCGGCTGGCCCTCTCCACACTCTGCTGCTCCAACAAACACAACTGCTGCTCCAGAAAGGCCTTCTCAGCACTCCACTCCCCCTGCTGGAAGAACACTGGCCTTAATGTACTTAAAAAAACTGGAACATTTTAACCAAACCTATAATGAGACTATTTCCAAAAGCAAATGAGTTTAAATGCACTTTTGGAAGATACTGATCTTTTTAAAAATACATTTCTGTTGCTGTACTAACAATGCACCTTTCCTAGTAAAACAAGGTCCTCAGCAGAAGTTATACATACCAAACGTAAAGTAGGTTACCTTAAAATTAAATAGCCCATCAAGATCTTTAATGTTAAACTCCCAGGACACACAGCTATCTGCTTTTGCCCCATACATAACAGTTCAAAAGAAAAACTGCCAGCTTTGAAGTGAAAGAGGAGGAGGCAGTGTTGTGATGTTTACCAGTTTCTCCATGTGCTGCTGTTTCTCTGTGACCTGCTGCTCTGCACTCTTCATCCTCTCTGTACTCTGCACAACCTGCTGCTCCAGACTGGCAATCTGAAACAACAACATGTTACAGAAAATATGCAATAAATGATTGAGCTGCCGGTGAGGAAAGTTAGAGATGCCTGAACCTAGGTGGAATATAAATTCATCATGCTGATTTATTTAGGGAGTTTTGTTCAATTCCTTTTCTGTTGAGTTTTTTTCTAGCATAATACAGCAGGTAAAACATGACCTGGACTAAATGCAATGTTGTTCAATCAAAGTGCAGAAGCTTTCCTTCAAAGCACAACAAGAAGTCTGGCTTCAGATCTGCAGTGGAAACTAAACTACTGGTCAAAATAAGAAGCCTCAGTATTGATCAGAATCCATATTAAGTGGTAAATAAAATTTAGAATTAATATTAGAGAAAACGTCTGATTAAGGAAAGAGGAAGAAAGTAAAAGTAAGAAAGGATTACAGAAAGGTAAAGAGGAAGAGCAGAAATATATTTCTTGAAAGGGGAATTGTTTCTTTTATGTTATTTGGGAACATGAGCACAGCGGAGAATACAAATATCAACAAGCATCTCCTGCAATAAACAGGCCCATGATGTCACTCATTGTGAGTAATTAAATGCAGCAGATGAGGTTGATACTTTTCAAAACTCTTGCTCAACACACAAATCCAGAGAGATGCAGCCTACCACAGGAGAGCTGTTTTCATCTCCATTATTCGAGTTCTAACGTTGTTCCTATTTGCAGCTCGGCTGGACTTTGAAGTTTATCCAAAGTATTTCTTTAAATTATTTTAAAGAAATATTTATTCTAAAATTATTTTAAAGATTTAAGCAAATATAAGTAGCAAAACTTGAATTGGAGCTGAGCTGTCCTCTGTGTGTTGTGGAAAATTTAAGAATCTCAGAGAATATAAACAAGTCCTAAAAGAAAACCCATCATGACCATAATCAGACTAACCCTAGTCATCATAATGTAGACTTACTACATATTATAAACAATACTAAATGATCAGTAACAGTAAATGAGTCCTGTGATCATTACCAGCAAATGTGAACGAGTGAAGCAGCTTACCTGAGCATCCGTTCTCTCTCTGTAGGCCTTGGAGGAGTCCTCTTTGTGACGAAGAAGAGTCTGCAGCTCACTGATACTGCCACTCATCTTAGACACCTGAGTTCAGACAGGAGGACACACCCAGAAATCAGGAAGAAGGACCTAAAGATTTATTTATTCTGTTCACTTAGGATGCATTCACAACAGCTCCGTTTGGTCTGCTTTAGTCATTTGTCTAGAAGCTCCAGTTCTCAAGATCTCAAGTGGCAGTTTTAGCTTCACCTGGTTCAAATCATGTCACAAAATTCTATTACAAAATAATTAGCATATTTTGCTAGCTAATTATTAATTGGCAAATCCCAAAAAATAATCAATAGATCAGTCCTACATTGTATTGATGTGAAGTCAAGCAGAAAGAACTCAGCTTTTCCACATGTCAGTGTTAGAAGGGTTTTAGCTGCAGATACATCAATTATTACAAATGATCAAGAGTTCACTATAGGGATACAGCAACTGTATTTTTGCCGATAAAATGTTTATTTTTATTTCAAAAAGAATTGAATTGTTTATTTGTATCTTGGAATGTGTTTCTAATATTGTATGAAAAGGGCATAAGTGGCTAAATGAAAAATTTACAGAATGTGGCTTTTTTTTTTTATCAGATTAATTAATTAATCCTCAGAACAATTGCTAGAAACCTTGATTTATAAAATAACTGTTAGTTGCAGCCCTAATTCATTGCCTTGGTGTTTGTCTGTTTCAGCCTCTTCATAAAGAGAACAGAACACAATGAACCTCCTCATCTAGTTCAGTCATAGCTGAGATGCAACCAGAGGGACCAACAGATAAAAAAACATGTTCCTGGTTTTTGCTGAACAAATTACATGATTCAAATTGTTGTGTTCTACTTGCATAATTTCCATCCAGCCTGAGAAGTGAAGGAGGGCGTACTTATTTTTAGATGGAGATGTAAAGTGAACAGATGCATTGCTTCACCTGCGCCTCCAGAGAGCTGACGGTGTCGGAGTGGTTGGTCCTGACAGCCAACAGTTCTGCTCTCGTCTCTTCCAGGTTTAGCTCAAGGTCACTTTTCTAGAACAAAAAACAGCAGCAAATGATATCAGAATTATTCTTCTACTTCCCTTCTAATATACTCTTTGTCTAAATTAAATCAGACCAAATCTCTCTTGCCTCAAGTCGGTTAGTGTCAGGTGATAACTTGTCTTTCAAAATGTATATAAACTTTAGAATTCAAGCAAATAATTTGGGTAACTAACTGACTTAAAAAAACAAGAGACATTTGGTCAGATATAACTTCAGACAGGGTGAAAGAAATGTGTATGTGTCTGTTTTCATTTGATGCATGTAAATATCTGGTTTCAACTGTATATTATGAAGTGTGAATGCCTGCAATGAGGAAGAATTATTTCTAAGCTTTGGACAGAATAATCTGTGAAGGGACTAAAGGAATCTTGTTGAGAGAAGCCCACCTCCTGAAGGAACTCCTGCAGATGCTCGTCCTGGCTCAGGTTCCCCTGCAGCCGTCTCTCCAGGGACGAAGCCTTCCTCTGAAGCTCCACCAGCAGCCGCTCCTTCTCCTCCTCCGTCACTGCAGCCTGACCAAACAGTCATGACAAGTTCCGGATTGCATGATAACTTCATCGCATGATGAATAAAAACCAGCTCTTTCTTTTTCTGCCAAAGACTGGAAGACAAGATCTTCAGTCTGGTGCACTGGTCTTTTTTGAAGGACAATTTTGTTTATAGACTATTATTTTATATTGGTTGTTTTGGATATTTAAAATGTTTTCCAGTTCCAGTGTTAAATGTTTGTTAGAAATTAAAGTTTGTTGATCATTGAGAGGGTGTGCTTGTATTTTTATGCCATTGTCAATATGCTACTTGAAAATGGTCTCAAAATAATATTGTTGTTTAGCGCAATAACTAATTTAATAACAGAATTTATTGTCCAGCTCAACAGTTTTATAATGAAAGGCCAAATTCTGACTTTGGCTAAGAATTATTTCTGCCACCTTTGTTCTCACCTTCTGTAGTTGTAATTTCAGGGATTCATTTTCAGCCTGCAAATCGTGGAGGGATTTCTCTAGAGATGACGCCATGTTGTGGGACTGAAGGAAATAAAAAGACAATGTTACTGTGAACGGATCAGAATATGTTCAGTGCAGAAGTCGCAGCGTTCTGAGCTGACCGTTTGGAAGTCTTCTGAAACCCTCTGGATGACCGCCTGCAGCTCCTGGCATCGTGTTTCTAGTTCATAGATCTTCTTGTCGGCTTCCTCTCGGAGCAGCAGCAGTTCTTCTCTGCACAAGTACAAACAACAGGTTGACGTTCCACAGTCCACAACAGGGGTTTTCAGAGAAAATACTGTTCAAAGGGCTCCTGAGACACTAGCTGCCCTACAGAGCAGCTGGGTGAGTTACACCTGTGTCGTCTTTTAAGCCACATAAAACAGAACGGCCACATCTCTTATGCACCCAGCGTTCACCAACAGAGAAATCTAGTCATTGACAGTTGGAGCAAGATGTCAGGACTGATCAGATTTCCCACCATGCATCTGGACAACCCTGTCATCACAATCAGTTTGGTTCCAGATTGTTGCTTGGAGTTTGAATAATAATAAAGTGGTTGTTAAAAATAAACAACTTTTTAAATTCAGATTTTGAGGACAAATTTGATCTTTTTAAACATTTGAATAGATAAACTCTCATAACGCATGATTAAACCGCTGAAAGAAATTCTTTGGAAACAGAAGAAAATTTACAGCTGAAGCAGAAGCTAAAGATCCCATCAAAGCATCAAAGAGACACCATGAAAATTTCCTGTTGTCCAAAAGTACCCATTTATAACAAGTAGGTACTTCAGGTGAGAGTAAAATTTGATCTATAGTTTCCAGCTGTGTTAACTGAAACTGACTTTAGATCATTCCTTTTTATGTCCAAAGATAATAGCTTCAGTTTTGTTTCTGTTCTGCTGGAGAAAGTTGTGGCACCTCCAAACATTGATTTGTTCAAAGCATCTGTTTAGTGCTTGGATAGATTCAGAGCCACCTGGTGACATCAGAATGTAAAGCTGTATATCATCACCATAGTTACAATATGTAGTCTTATTTCCTGCTCTAACCTAAGTCAGTGGAAGCATATAGATATGGAATAAGAGGGGTTCTGGGACTGAATGTTGGGGTGCCTAACATCCATTCAAGAGGAGTGAACTGACATACATTCAAAGCTAAATTATTAGCAGGTCATAACAAAACAGAGTAGAAGCAAGATAGCATTAGCTTCCTGCTCTAAACACCTCCTCTGCATTCTCATCCACAGCTCCGATAAGGCAGACTTCAAGAATTTTCCCAAATTGCTGGTTCTTTCGGCTTCCAAACGACTCCTAATTTATTATCATTTGCTGGCCCATATGTTAACATAACTTACAAATGGGAATGTTATGCACAATAAATTCTTTTGCATTAAATGTTCCCTGTATAAATTTGCTTAAGTTTATGTATATTTTCTGTTATGAAAGCAGACATTCTTACTTAGTAATATTTTAATCAAACTTTTCATTTTTAACAAAAACAAATGAACAAAATGCTAAAAACAAATCTAAGGAACAGACCCATAGTAATAATTTATTATTATCTAATCTTTTTAATTGTGCTACTTCTCTTACAGGTGTCAGAGAGGGGGACATATGGTTCCCATGCTGATCAAAACAAAGTTTCAACATGAGAAGAAAAAAAAAAAAGCAGGCAGCCAAAACGTCCCATCACTACTTGACCACCCAGCTTCATCATTTGCAAACTTTGTTTTCACATATTGGGGTACTGACATGGATTTTAGTCTATAACAACACAATAACCCACTTTATTGTTTAGAGTTGTCTTTGATTACCATTAAGTGGAACATTGATCAACATATCTTATGTAAAATTTTGATGACATTTGACAAAATGCAATATTTATTGCTTGTTTCATAATTCATGACTATGATGTTTTAAAATGTAAATTGGCATTATTCAGCCTTGTTGCTGAAACGTAAAGTAGGGCTCGTCCATTAAAAGTCCTGAACATCAATGCAGAGACATTGAAATGAATTCTAACACAAAGCTAAATGATTCCTTGGATTCATGGCTGAACATCTCACCGCTCTATTTCCAGCTCTGAGTTGAGTCTGCTGCTGTCGTCATGCTGCTGCTGCAGAGACTGGAGCTTCCCCCGAGCCTCGGACAGGCCCCGCCTCGCTGACTGAACCTCTGCCTCCTTCTGCTGGAGCTCCCGTTCCCGTTGGCTCAGCATCTCCTCCTTTCTCAGCAACTGATAAAGACAGAAAGATTAAAAAAAATACCACTTTAAGAAAGTAAACATGGATGAGAGATGTGTAGCTGGGAACATATTAAACATTTCCTTTGGGTCCTTTAGTGATATAAAGAAACTGCACAGTTACAGTGTAGCTCTCTAATTAAGGCTGTAGGTTCGCTCTTCTCTATTTAATCTCAAACTGTGCTTGAAAAAGAGACGTTGACAACCTTCACATGTACGCACCATGTGCTTAACTTTAGCAAGCTCTTGCTGCTGAAAGCCTTCCAGTTCATCCAGGTCATCCCTTTTCTGGAAGAGTGTTAAGCTTTGTTCCATCATCTCCTCAAGCCGAACTGACAGGGCAGCTTTCTCCTAAACATACAGAATAACTATTTATACCAGAGATCCCACACATTCGCCATTCCAGATATGTTGGGTGGCAAAACACTCCCCGGGACTCCCTGTGGGGTTCCAACAGCACTTCTACAGTCTGTGTGTTTGGTGATGGCGGTGTAGGTAGTGTAGGTCCAAACTAGCAGCACAGAAATGATTCTTAAAGGGGCAGAATTATGTGTTTTATCATTTTTTAGCTCAATCAAGTAAGTATGTTACCTTCCATTATTATAAAAATGCTATATATGAAATATGACCTAAACAAAATTTGACTTTGTAATTTAACAATTTGAAATTGGGCCTTTGTCTCTTTAAGAAAGGTGCAATTTTTCTGAAACTCCTCCTTCAGGAAGTCATCACAAGTCTCCTCTATTAATCCTGTAATAACAATTTATATCAGCATTGTTCTGAGAAGTAGCTCCTATTATTATCTCAGCAGATGTATAGTTCCAGCAGATGTATAGTAATTCCTGCTGGCTAGTCTGAAGGAGCAGAGTGGGAGAGTCATGGGGGAGGTTGAGGCTCTGAGGAGGAGCTTCATACTTGAGGGTGGAGCCAGGCCCCAGCCAGCCGTTTTGCACAGCTGATTGGTTGCCAACAGAAACTGCAGGATTTCTCAAACATACATGAAAGAATCACACAAACACTCCAAATATACTTTTGATGATGGAATAACATTATAACATGAAGTAAAGCTCACAAAAGTCAATTTTACATAACACTGCCCCTTTAACAAATCAAATGGATTGTTCAACAACGCTCAGTCCAGCAGCTGAAACGAGCCGCTGCCATTCTGTTTCTCTCTTCAGCTTTTCAAGAATATGTATGGTGTTGACTAGAGCTCCAGGGGTAAAATCAAGCTGTTCAGTTATTGTTCACACCACAGGGAGCGCCAGAGTAGACATTTCACTCTGACCAAAGTCAAAATAAAGGGAGTATGTGGAGCCATGGAGCATTAAATCATAAGGTTGGATGACACTCAGCTCCTGATATCCTTAAATATTCTCAGAGTATTTCCACCTGTCCACATGATTGAGCCACGTTGTCTTAACATGTGCAGCATGTTCACCTGTAAATCTATGCACGAGACTTGGATTTATACTAACAAACTGGTTTCCATAACAACTGGAGATGCAGACAGCTAGCAGACTTTAGGATTCTCCAAATTCTCCAGGACATTGGTCTGAAGAGTAAAACATACCAACAGGTGGGGCAGTACTAAAGGATTCAGAGCCATTATATTTCAGTTCCACTTCCACATAAAATGAAAGAGATGCAATTTAAGATGCTTTAAGCTTAAACCACAAGAAAATATGATTGCGATAGATATGTGAGATTATGCGTTTTGAAATGTCTTTCAATTTTGGTTTTCATCAAAAATAAATCAAACAAAACAGCTCAGCTTTACACCACTTTACAATGAAATGGTAAAGAACATGCATGTGTTTCCACACCACCAACATAATTCCACTGCTCATTTCAGTGCCAAGAAAACTTTCAGGGAATCCAAACTATATCAAAATCTCCAGAAAAAACATCAGAAACAATTTGAGGTACTTGCTTTTTCTACATCAGCCATCTTCTCCATCCATTCCTGCAGGAAAAGGGAGAAAGAAATAAGCAAACAAACTAAACTCACAAACTAACAGTTGCTGTGAGATTTGACAGACACAGAGGGGTTTACCTGATCCTTTTTTTCCAGAGCCAAAGCCATTCCCTCAGCCATTTTGGCCCTGCTGCTCTGATGACACTCATTCTGCTCTTGGAGTTTCTTAATGGATGCTGTGCAGAGACAGTGACAGCAGGAAAAAATAGGAAGAAACCATACAAAGGTTCATATGTAAATGATACAGCCAATAAATCAAAAAGTGGCTTTGTTAGTAGCTGTAAGGGAGATTAGGTGTTCTTCCTGGAAGCAAAAACAAAAATCAAGAAAAAAACAAGCAAAGAGGAGCGATGCATGGCGACAGAGAAAAAAGGGCAGAAAGGCTATTGTTAAAGAATCTGTGCAGGGTAAACAAATACACCATGGTTAAACCTAAACTAATTCCCTAAAACCCCCCAAAACCCTTCACCACACAGGGGTGTCCACACATTGACCTGATGGTCAGAGTGAAGGACTGTGGTATTAAACCTAACCAGATACTTTTGTATGCAGTTCTACAAAAAAGATAAAGAGGCTTTTTTGCTGGTCTAACACTCAAGAGTTTGTGGTTATAACATGACAATAGGTAATGAAGGGCAGGAATACTTCTGAGACTGCTGCAACTAGCTAAACAGCAAATAACCCCCTAAAGACCAAAAGGGAGGCAGGTGACATTATTTCACCTACGACCTAGAACTGAGATGCCCTCAGGTTTGAAAGGTCAAAAATATGAGATGAAAGTAATTTAAGGTATTGGAAGAATTTGTTGAGAAGTTTCACCACTGGCAACAAAGTCAACAGACCAGAAACCACCTGTGCTGTCCTCCACTATTTACACATGGGTCATAGGTGTGGCTGCACTCACTGTCCTCTCCAGAAGGCTAAGTACTATTCCATCAATAAAGAAGGACACAATAATCTCTGGTTAAATACAAGAAGAAACTGAGGGTGGATTTTTAGATTGAAAGAAAAAGCAGCAGCCAAGTGTCCACAAAGCAAAGATTTAAAACTAATCCATACAGAAGTGTTGATGTGCTTGGTGATGCTGAGGAAAGTGGAAAGATAAGCAAGAGAGAGAAAGCTGTTTGGGAGGAGAGGAGAGGTACGTACAATCCTGATGCTTTTCTAAAGCAATTTCAAGCTTCTCCTTGGTCTTCTGCATAATTCGTAGCTGCTCAGCGTAGTCTAGTGTCGAGAAGTAGAGTTTTGGGATGGGGTATCGACAACACACACATAGACACACACACACAAAACAGAGGCACAGACCAGGTAAGAGACAGGCAGGGGAGGATATGAACAAAAAGGACAGGGAGAAAACAAAAGGGAAAATATGATTGAGAAACAATGGAAGGTAAAGTTTCTAATGATTTTCACATCGGAGAAAACCATATGGGTTTAAAGGCTTCATGAGAATGTATGACCTTTAACCTTTTCTATGGGTAAACATTATTACAGCAACTAAAGGGAAGAAAAGGAGAGTGTAGGGCTAGAAAATAAAAACAGCAACTTTTCACAATGAATAAAGAGTACACACACAATTAAACAACCACAGACACGTTCAATGATCCCAACCTGATCTCAGCTGGAAAAACTCAACTGAAAAACTGAAACTTACACCGGCTGGAAGTTCGTTAGATTCCAGTCAAAATCAGCTGCTCTGCCTTCAGTTATGAAACACACAACTAAAATGTAAATATAAAATAATCTAGACTTCACAAAATTACCGTTAGTACAAAAATATTGTACAGTTAGTTAATGTTACCATTTTACTAAGAGAATATTTCGTTGTCAAATTTTTCCAGATTAGAGAAGAAGTCTGTGGAAAATTCACAGAAAACAGAACCGAAAGTAAAGTAATGAGCAGGATTCATAAAAACCACTTAATCTTTCTATCAAAAACACAACATTTAGAAGATAATTAGTACTTAAACAGTAAAAAATGTGGAAAAATATGGGTATTAAGACTTTAGAAAAGGCTTCAACTTGTTTTCTACTGGAATCATAGAAGTGAAATCACTACAGACTTCCAACATGGACTTACTGCTTTTATATATTTATACCTATGTGCATTACTGCTGCAGGAAACCTTGGATTATTATTTTTCTAGCTATCATGGATGTTCGCATTCAAACATAAAAAACTGATACATTTCTCACACAGCTTATAAAATATTATGATCTAGGATTATAACATGAACTTTGTTGAGCTCAAACTGTTCAAATATTTGTCACCTAAGAAAACTGTAAAAGGCCATTTTATACTAGCAGTTATCATCTGGCTACTTTCCTGAGAGGTTGTATGTAGGTTGTGTTTAGGAAATCCAAGATGGAGGACACATGATGTTTAAAATCTTCCAAATGGTTACCCATGCTTTATAAACACCCCGATTGTCAATCTACAAGCCACACAACAAGGATTATGGTTCAAAATTAGAGATGGTCAATGATTAATGATTCAGTGACCACACATGATTTTCAGGCATATCAGCCCAAACTAAAGGGTCTGATGTTCTTCTTCAGGATTGAAGACAAGAAGTTGGCCCTGACCAGTAGCAGAGAGGCGTTTAATGTGAAACCAGATGAAGCACAGAACCTCTGGCAGTCATGTACAGTTTCAGCTATTTGCTAATCTGACTTAAGTCAAACACTTAGTGAAAACACATGCTTTATTAATGAACGCTGAAACTGTTTCATATCTGTAGAGGCAGCTCTACAAAAACAGAGTTCACTAATCAACTAAGGAATTCTGATTGGTGCATCTTTGGCAAAAATGGGAATATCTGGCTTCCATCAATGAAGTAGTTTACTTTTTTCATTGTCCCTCAGGTTTTATTGTTTATCAGCACAAACTTTTCTGCTTTCTGCAAACGTTAAATGATTTTGATCTGTACTGCATCAGACTGAAAAATGCTTGACTTCAGTCCCACACACATCCTACCTGACAGCTTGGCCTCCAGCTTCCGGATCTGATCGTTTCTTCTAAGAAGCTGGGCTGACAAGTCGTCCCTGGAGCTGCTGCCATCAGATGCCTACATACAGACAAACAGCAATTAGAACCATCATCAGAGAAAACATTAAAAGACAGACATTTTAATATTTAATATGAGTCACAAATAAAACAAAATAGGTCAAATACAGGGCTTATCTTGAGGCCTTGCCACAGCATATGTATAAACATCTCTCCAAAAACATTTTTTTATTTAATATTGCCTAACGTTTCTAGTCAATATTTCTTGACTAGAAACGCATCATGTGATGAGTGAATGAAGAAACATTACTTCTTTCTTTCCTATTTAAGCACTCAGTACTACTGAACTTTTTGAAGTGTTTAAACCCATAGAAAAAAAGGTTTTTCTCAACACTTATCATTTATTTTGAAACTTTCTTTAGACGACTATATTCAAATTGGGATGTTAGACGTTCAAAGGGCAGAAACACATGGTCCAGTAATAAATCATATCATGATCAGTCCAAGTGGTGAGCAGTGGTTAGTTACAGCCCTTCTTACATCTAGCAGTAGACAGATAAAGTTTGCAAAGCAAACCAATTTCCTGATTTTTTTTTTATTTTATCCATCAGAAAGACATCTGGACTAGGGTTTCAAATAGTGATTATTTTAGAAATTGATTACCGGTAATCTATTGGTTATTCTGGCAATTAATCAGATAAAAAAATGGCACATTTATTAAGCCTTTTATACAATCTTAGAAATACATTAAAGATGCAAATAAATATATATATATATATATGTTTATTTTCTAGACATATAGCATTAATTTCTGCAGTTAGCAGAAATGAATGCTCTAAAAGTGTAAAAAGGACAACCTGCACACACTACCTGGGATGTACCAAAAGTAAAACCAAGACACTGTTGCTCACTGAATTATTTAGCTGAGCTCAACCTCTACAGCCTTCCTTTGCAAGTGCGAGATGTCACCATCCTGAGAGTTTAACACGCCTCCATTTGTTTTACAGAGTAAATAGCAGAGCAAAATGCAAGACACACAGATTAAAACAACAAATTAAAAAAACTGTTAGTTTTGTGGTTTTTAAAAAATAGATTATCAAATCACTGAAATAAACCATGGAGGACTTATTCTGGTTTACTTAAAGGTCAGGAACAAAAGCTTAAAAACAGCCTGTCCAAGAAGACCAACCCAGTGAGAACTCATTGTTCCCGCACGATGTCAGTCCCACCCTGGTCCGGCTGCTCGGACCTGCCCGACTGGCAACCATTTAAAACAGGACCAGAGTTCCTGAGCAAACACCGATCTGAACAGGCTGGGACACTTTGCAGTACAGAAGAGGGTGTTCATTATTTACATCACAATATGATACATAAATTCTAACTTAACTCTGGACATGGCTGACGTTTAGGCAGAGACGCCAAAATAAAATTTAGTAGTCATTATTCAGCAGAAAATTTGATGACCTCTAAACCATTTAAGTTAATTTTAACTGGTTATTTCTTCTCTTGTGTTTCAGTAAGTATTCTGGCAATGTTATATTACTATATTGCTGCAGTACTTTAGAACAAACAAATTATATCATTACTCTCCAATTTGTGAGCATTATCAAGAAAAAATTTTTATAATGTATAAAATGTATAAAATCCACTGGAAACAAAGTGCTGGAGCTCTGAAAAGCTTTTATCCAATCTGGGTTACTGTCAGTGTTGGAGCTGGAACACAACTGTACTGAACCACAACTGTATCAAAACCACTGAATCCAGAACACTCAAAAGCATCTTCATGGTTCTGTTTATAATTTTTAGGTTTAAAGAGACTGTTTCTATCAGAACAACTGGGATAATTCCAGACATATCTGAGGTGTTCACTAGAGCAGAGGATCCAATCCTGGTCCTCAGGAGGACCGCTCTGTACGTTTGAAATGTCTACCTGCCTCTGCACACCTGATCCGAGTCACACAGTTCAGGTTTCTGCAAAAACTATTGAGAAAACATCTACCTAATTGAAATTTTTCCTTCTTTAGCTGTTCCTTAAAACTGATTTTATTTTGCAGATGGTTTTGCACATCAAATAATACATTTTAAAAGTCTCCACTCGGTCGTCTGGAAAGGGTAAAAAGCAAGTGATGGAGGATTGGGCTACAGACCAAGATGTGAAGCTTCAAAGTACTTACAAAGTCATCCCCAGAGTCAGCTCCCACTGAGGTGATAGATTCCTTGCTAATGGTGCGGGGGATCCGGACACCACTTCTGGGGGCTGTGGCTGCCTCCTCTGCAATCTTCTTCTTCAGCTTGGCAAACATGTTCCTCCCTTTAGCGTCTCGTTTTGAGTGCACTTTACAACTTCTGGAGAATTTGTGACCATGTGTATGGATGTTAATGTCTGTTGTTCAGAGGGCTCAAGAAAATGGTCCTGTCTTTTCTGTTCCCACTTCAAAACAGGCTTGTGGTGTTTTCATTCTGCTACATCTAGAAGAATAAAAAGGACATTTAACATAATGTATATACCAACAAAAGAGGTTGTTGAACATGTATTCCAATTGCAAAACCTGTAGTCAATGAGTTTGGCATTAATAAAATTTGCTCTATGCCTCTATGGTAATTTTTCACATAAAACTGGAGATACATTGTTTCCAACAGCTGCACCTGAAGTGCACTGTTCACTTCAGGTAGGTGACAGCATCCTGAACACCTCGGTTTGATAGATACTCCTACAGCAGGCATTTAAATCTTGTAGATAAAGCAAGGCGGAGACTCTTTGAAAAAGCTCAGAAAGTTGGATATTACATCAGTCGATCAGTTTAGAAGATATGTGCCAGTTCATCAAATCTTATCTTGCTTTCTATAAGTTGCATAGCTAAATGTGTTGCCATGGATGAGCTTCTGTTTATTCTGACTAAATCTGCGTACATCATTTAGCTGACACACTGCTGTCTTACGAGGGTTTATCCAATTAGGACCGTCCAGGCAAACTGCCACATAATGTTTTGAGAGCCTACTAGCTCTGCTGTTTTTAACAACGAGAGTAAATGTTAGCTCTCGCTAGCTTACTGCTTCTCCACTCTCTTACCATAGTAATTCCGACTAAAAGTCCACTCGTTGCGTTTCCACGTTCTCGGTGGCTTTACATATTGTCCTTTTCGATATACACTTAGGAACAACTCCAAGAAAAGCAGATAAATAAAACGGTAATAACAAAAAAGTCGGTGAAACTGACTCGTCTGACAAGCTAGCTACTGCTGAGGAGCTAGCTACACGTAATCAGCCAACCACCAGCTGACTGAATACGTCACGGTGAGACCTCTGCTGATTGGCTAGCAGAGTTTGTAGGCGTGGCAACGTAGATAGTAACAGCTATGGTGAACAAAACTGCCAAAAGAGGTAAAGGTAGCATTTGATAATAACACATAGAGAATACAAAATGATACATATTAAACTCCGATAACTTGTTACAGGAACTTATATTCTATCACCTAAAATAGTCTGGAAATGTAGAGGAGCAGCTAACCTAATCTATAACTTTGAGCTTGCTACAGCTAGTTAGCCTGCTAAAGTAGCATTACATCTCCAACATAGTGTAAGAGTCTGTAAATGAGGACAAAGGTGGAAAACATTCAAGTGGTTTCTGTTATTTTTTGAGTTGGTTCAGCCACAGTGGCAGGTGGACAAAAAGGTTAATTTCCAACCCTGGTTACATATAAGGACTGTTCACATGTTTAAGCCATGCTCTTACAAATTTAAAGTTAAGTCAGTACTAACAGGTGCAACTATGTACAGGTGTAAATTCTGCAGCATTTGTACTTCAGAATTTAGAGAATTTTGTAGACATGTGAAGGAACATCAACACACAGGTAATTATCGGTTTCGTTGTGGAATAGAGCAATGTCCTACTTCCGTCAAAGAAAAATAAAAAATTTCGAAGAAAAAGAGGACTCAATCTTCATCTTGGTTGATGTAATTTTATATCGACTCTTAACTTAAAACACACATCTTAAATCAGAATTGTTCAATTAATTTGTTAAAGGTATCAATTCACCCAAATTACAAACATTTTGTTAACCCATATTGTACTTAGCCATTCAGATACTGTATTTGTGGAATGTAATGCTTTAAAAAATCCATTTAGCCTCACAAACTGTCATTCACATCCGCTGTTTCAGAGTGGTAGCAGGATGTAGGGGTAAAGTCTAGTCTAGTCTCCGGGGTGAGGTTCTCAAAAACCTGTTGTAATCTGGGTGAACTGGCCCTTTAAATATAAATTACTATCAGTAATTCATATTTAAGAGTTTTCCTTTTATGTTTCAAATGTATCTTCCACCAAGATGTCTGTTGAGATGGAAATGACCTTACCCACTACACCAAGGGTAATCATGCTTGGTAAGAGGAATATTTTCTATCACTATAATTGTTTTGTAGCAATGTATGTAATAGTTATGGTAGTCTGTACTTTTACTCACTAGCGTTAGCCTGACAAGGGTTTGTCTATTTTAGGAAATAGCTTGATGTCTGCAACCCGCTGGATGGTCAGTATGGAGGAGAAGGTATTTTTTTTGATCAAGGTCTTTTTTTTTTGAGTCTGAGCAACTACATGACTTTGCCAGCGTCCTTGCTGTCTTTTTTGGGTCATATTATGTCTTCAATCTGGAGTATCAGGAGTCAGCATCCACCACACTGGAGATGATACAACGGTAAGTACTCTACACCAAGCCATGTATGAATTAAATTTAATGACAGTTTGACTGATGATGAAGAACCATAGCTGATTGCTGTATTGTATGTCATTTTAAAAAATACAATTAATATATTTTATTTCTGTTAAAAGATTCTTTGTGAGAATCAATCCAGATGTTGGTACCAAATGCATAGCCAAAGTCAGTACAAGCTGCAAGACGGGAAGTCTTGTCAAGAGGAAAGTAGTCAGTGTCAACTCCCGGATCAACACCTTCCTCAAACGACTCGCTGAATTTGAATGGAGGACTTCCAACTAGGTAAGCATTTTACCAAATGTTTATTATTTTATTGTCTTTATTGTCCACCAACAAAATGACTAAAAAGATTGTTATGACATGTTGTATTTCATCGTCTCCTTGGGGACACTGGCAGGGTCTCAATACAGTACGCAATCTTTTGAATTAGTGAAGACTGACTGACTGCTTTTGCCATAAACAATCCAAAAACCTGAAGTGAAGCCAGTCCTGCTCATTCTTTATGCAGCTTCTATTATCACTTCAGTGTAATTGATTTTTTTAAAACAAATTATCAACTTAATGTTGCTTTATGCCAATTATTTTATGCATTTGGACATTGTCACTTCAGCTTAATTTGTCAGCCTTCCTGTCGATTTGAAAATGTAGATAACTTCCTGACCATCTCATGACCTTCCACATTGTCTGTCTTATTCTTTACAGTTCAGCTTCCACAAGATGGATCTCACTGATTTTGTTTGACGAATGGAATAAAAGTTCTTCTGATGTAGGAAATGCATCTGATATAACAATATTTATTGATATGAATGTCTACCATGTAGTACATTATCACACTTGCACTGTTATTGTGATGTATTGTGTAACAGTGCACATTTAAGCAACTGTGAACTGCTTTCTGACAATGCAGCCTCTGCTGGTTTTTTAAATGAAGTTAAGTATATTCTATATATTTTTTAAAAGTCAGTCTTTTAATAGTTTATTACGGTGGCCGACAGGTGCAAATGCGCAGCAAAAGAGAAAACATGCAAACAAAAAAAAGATGCGTACAAATTAAATGCGGCAAACAAAAAGCAAATAAAATGCAGCAAACAAAAAAGAAGACACCCCCGAATGAAATTCAGCAAACAAAAAGAGAGACGCAAACAAAAAAGAAGACACCCCCGAATGAAATGCAGCAAACAAAAAAGAAGACACCCCCGAATGAAATGCAGCAAACAAAAAAGAAAACACCCCCGAATGAAATGCAGCAAACAAAAAAGAAAACACCCCCGAATGAAATGCAGCAAACAAAAAGTGTTGAAAACGGAAGTGCTCCAGACCACTAGGGGGAGTCAAAGAAAATAGTATTCATTTCTATGGGACCAGATGCAAGATTCAGAGAAAGAAATTTGAAAGAAAGTAAAGGTACGTATTACTATATTTCTTTTCAGATACGCCATCTTTTATAATATTTATAATATTATTATAATAATATAATATGTCTTCTTTTATAATATTTATAATATTATTATAATAATATAATATGTCTTTTATAATATTTATAATATTATTATAAATATAATAATATAATATGTCTTCTTTTATAATATTTATAATTTCCCAGCCTCCCCAGTGTTCCCTCGTCGCTCCCCAGCCTCCCCGGTGTTCCCTCGTCGCTCCCCAGCGTCCCCAGTGTTCCCTCGTCGCTCCCCAGCGTCCCCGGTGTTCCCTCGTCGCTCCCCAGCGTCCCCGGTGATCCCTCGTCGCTCCCCAGCGTCCCCGGTGTTCCCTCGTCGCTCCCCAGCGTCCCCGGTGTTCCCTCGTTGCTCCCCAGCGTCCCCAGTGTTCCCTCGTCACTCCTTAGTGGTTCCTCTGAGTCTCCGCCCCCTAGTGCTCCTCCCGAGTCCCAGCCTTCTAGTGCTCCTCCCAAGGCCCCCCGAGACTCCTTGTCGTCACCCTTGGCACCGTCGACTTCCGCCGGACCCGCCTCCAGGCGCCCGGCCCCTGCAACGTCCTCCAGACCTTCCCCGTGGGTTCCGCCTTTAGCGCCATGGACGTTGCCCGCCGGACCTCTTCTGTTGTTCCTGCTTTCACTGCCGTGGACAGCTTCCCTCCCTTCTGGTGCCCTCGAGTTGATTCTAGAGTTCCCCATAAAAAAATTAACTGAAAATTTTGTGGCCACAACTCCTTGATAATGGAGGCAGGGACACATGTGTGGGCCATGTTCCACACACTTCCTCCAAAATGTGTCTGAAGCACTATCTTTCATGTTGGTCAGTTGTCACTTTGCGTCCTACACTGTATTCGTCCTGTCCTTCTGTAGTTTTTTCATAGATATAGATGTACCCATTGCTGCAAATGTCAGCTCCACAGTCAATATTTGACAGTGACACCCGCTCATCCTCTGCCTTAAACACCAGTTCTCCGCACATCAGATAAGTGTAAAGGCTGCTGGTGTCAGAAGTAGTTGCCTGCCTCCAGCAAATGACGGAGGAGAGATGATATGTCTGAGTTCCGCATTTTACAGGTACTTCTAGGACTCTGTTAGGTATCACAGGATGTCTTATATCGTCCGGACTGTCTGGCCATGGCAGTATCAGGATCATCACATCAGTGTTATTGAGAAAACAATTGCTCTTTTTGTTGGACTTGCAGGTGTCGCAGCTTTCCGAAATTCTACTCCAATAACACTCCAACAGAGTTGATGTCGTGTCATTTTGTTGTTCCTTTGGTAGAGGAATGACGGGACCAAGGGTACGAATAGTTTGTAAAGACATCTGACATTGTTGACAGTAGTCAGCTGTATATAGCTTAGAGACTGTGGAGATGCCATACTGGGCCAGACAGTGTGACATGTAAAACAAAAGGATTCCTGGCTTGTCCTGATGTTTTACATCTCTAATCTTTAGTATGTCAACCAGTTCATTCTGAACAGCAAAGACTTCATGCGGTGGAAAATCTCTGCCTGGATGGTACATTGCTCTTAAAAAACACTGTGCAAATAATGGTGTCTCTGCAAAAATATCAGAAATCTCCTCCGGAAACTGAGCCACCAGCCTTCTGACAACAGACAAGTTCATTATACTTTGTGTTGTGGAATTCATCCAACAGTTAAAAAACGAGTTGGAGAATTTACAGAAGTACATGGCTGGAAAAATATTTACATCCATGCAGTCTAAACGATCAGTGTCATCCTGATTTCCATCTTCTGAGTTTTCTTCTTCAGAAGATGAGTCCTCTGACGAAGAATACTCATACACTTCTCCAAAATCTGTCCACATATTCGCAGCATTTGGGCTTCCAGAACAAACTTCCTCATCCTCAGAGGAAGCGTGAATGTCTTTAGCACAAATGCTGTCAAAATGGTTAGGATCAATTTCAGAATCATTGTTTGAAGTTTCTTCTTCTGAAGACCATTCTTCTGATGAAGAATACTCAGAGACGTCATCAAAATGTGACACAACATTTGCTGCATTTCCAAACTCAACTTCCTTAGATGAAGCATTCATCTCTTTAGAGTCCAGGTTGTCAAAATGGCCTGTGTGGTTTTGAATTCCATCCTTTGAGTTCTCGTCGACGGAAGAGGCTTCCTCTGTTGATGAATTTTCAGAGTCTTTTACAAAAGTCATTAGATTTTCCTGACTTTCACAGCTTTCTTTCACTGCTGGATCCATTTGTTCATAAGGAACATCAACAAAATCAAACCCAGAGTTGGCTTCAAATTCCAGCTCCATTTCATTAGCAGGCAGACAGACGCTTTCCATAGCAGCAGTGTCTCCAGACGTCTTAACTATCAAATCAGTATTAATGGTAACTTCCTCAACTTTAATTTCAGGAGAATCCTCTTCCAATTCTCCTGAAAATCCATTGTCTTTTGTATCATCTTCAGCCACAATGTCAAAACCAAAATATTTGGACTTTTCATCAGACGAGCTCTCTCCTGAAACATCCTTGTGTTGTACATAATTGTCGACAAAAACGTCAAATCCAAAGTACTTAAATTGTTCGTCTTCAGCTGAGCTTTCTTCTGAATTGGCACTGTGTTTTACGTCATCTTTGGTGACGATGTCAAAATCAAGGGGTTTTGAGGTTTTGGCAGGCGAGGTCTCTGCTGAAACATCCTTTGGTTTCATACAGTCTTCGACGAATTCGTCAAATCCAAAATACTTAAATTTGAGATCATCTGAGCTCTTCGCTGAAATGCCACTGTGTTTTTCATCTTCTGTGACAACGTCAGAATCAAAGTGTTTTGAATTTTTGTCTAGTGAGGGCTTTGCTGAAATGTCTTCATCTGTAATCTGATGTCCCAGCAACTTCTCTATTCCTTTGGTGACAATATATCCAATGCCCCAACCGATAGAAAAAATCATTTTGACAGCAGTTGCAATGGTTTCTAAAATCCCTGTTTGAAATCGACTCTCTCTCAAAGTGTTGTACCTCCAACCAAGTTGTAAAGCAAACTGAGAATTCTTGTATTTGGAATGATAATCACAATCATTTGAACCTTTATGACATCATCGATGAGAACATTGATGACATGATGATGTCAAACAACCCGTGTCAGGTTTTTGTTTGTTTTAGTTGCTATGGCAACACAAGGAGTTATGTATGAGATAAGACTACTCTCAATTAAAAAATGCATGTGTATACATCTAGATTTGTGAATTTAAGTTGATAAATGTGCTGTGATGATCAGAGTTATTGATAAGTGAATTTCATACATTTGCAGGCACAACAGGAAAGGGGATATGTGAAAAAAAATAAAGTTCAATAAAAAAAACAATTTGGCATATTTAAACACAATAGGTTTTGATTTCAACATTTCAACATTGTTAACCTTGATGTATTGAAGCGTTCATAAATTAAAATAAATTATTACATGTTTACGACATACACTAACAATTTCCAGCTTGCAGAGTCAATACTTCCATTGTGTCTCCATCCTGCTTTTTATTTTTGGCTGCTATTAAAAACAGCTCAACACACAAAGATCAGTCAAGTGGCTTCATTAACAGATTGCACACCAAGAATATTACAACTAGATATTTGCATTACTTAAAAATATGAATAATCACTTATTCTTACTTAGTGAATATGTAAGGCTTCATGCTGACTGCTTCCTTGCTTGACATCATGGGGACAATTCCCAAAAGTCTTTATTAAATCCCACTGACTTTCTGGAATCCTATAGAGTGCTATGGAGTAGCAGGGAATCGCATTCAATAATAATAGCTATATATTATCTAGAACTTTAAAAATGGCCACAAAGGCATTTTCTTAGGATTGTGACTGCAAAGAACCACAGTGAGAGTTTCATTATCCACACATGGCGAAAACATGGAACCAAGTGTTCTCTTGTAATCAGAAAAGTTATGGATTTGATTCGTTTCTTCTCCTGCACGTCAATGTACCTCTGGGCCAGACACCTCAGTCCTAGTTTACTACCAATCCTCATGATCAGAGTATGCCATTTTATTTTGTGCATAAAATAGCATCCATGGAAGAGAGTACATTTTCACTATGCAGAACTCAAAGGTCCACTACACATTTCTCTCTCTCTCTCTCTCTATATATATATATATCAGAATATCAGATCCTAAGGAAAATATTCAGTGGACTGATGAGACAAAAGCTGAAGGTGTGAAATTGTTAAATCTAAAATGAAGGCAGCATCTCTAAAGCTATCATTCTAGCTGCTAATCACAACATGACAGGACTTGTTACAGTCTGGAGCTACTTTGTTCCTTCAGGATCTGGCTGACTTCTAATAAATGATGGAAAAGTGAATTCTGCTTATTAGCTGGATATCAAGGGAAAATCTGTGGTTATACACAAAGTCAACATCTGAATCAAAAAAGAAAACAAAATTATGGTTCTGGGGTAATAATCCAGATTCAAATCAGACACGCCGAGAAATGACCTTAAAAAGGTCATTTCTCATATTACCAAAGGTGTGCTTTATCCCAGCACACCTTTGGTAATATTCTGAATGAAAAGGCTGATTCAGGCTGACATCATGAGATAATATCTATTATTTAGAACCCTTAACAACATCGTATGGTGTAAAACCTTTCAACAGGGTTTAGTTAAATACAGACAGAAATAATATCCACAATGAACTGACTTTACATTTTGAAATTGCAGACTGTTACCACAGCTTAGACAAAACGTAAAGGAGATGAGCTTTTTTTTTTTTTAAATATCAACTCTCAGGTATACAGTTTATTCATGGGGTTATATGATGACAACCTGGAAGTGAGACATGTCAGGATACAGAGCTTTGAATTGTGTGCAGTGCTTTTATACATCCAGCTAAATACATCACCATAACAAAATAACATCAAAACAATCTATACATTGCTGCATGTGCAATCTGCTTCTTTATAATGTAAAAGAATGAAGCTTTATAAATATGATTTTACATTGTCAGTTGATTGGAGTCCTTCCTCTAATACAGCAGTGATGCTCAGCAACCCTCCTTTGCTGTGGTTTCTAGGTGAAACTTAAGCTGCAGAATAACAGCATCAAATGCATCACAGAGTGGGAATAAAAACTGACAGCTGGCACCAAGAAGTGCTTTCTTAACACACCCAAATACACTAACGTTTACATGGGTTCACGAGTGCTGTGCCTCTGCCTACTGAACAAGCTGCTTCATCTGAACGGCGTCTACAGGAAGTAAGGGGTTGTTGTTCGGGGAGGGATGACTCTTTCGGAGTCAGGCACTGCTCTGAACAGCTTTGGCTCCCTTGTGTTTACGTCTTTGAAGACCATGATGGATGCGATGTTGCCGCAGCGGTAGCAGTAATTGGGAGCCGACCACACAGTGACCAGCTTCTCGTCAAACATGAACTTGTAGCCTTCGTGGACGAGTTGATGTGCCCTGCAGATGAGCTTCAGGCTGTTGATGTGAACAAACTGCAGAGAGAGAGAGAGATAGAAAAGCAGGAAATGTTAGCTGAATAGTTTCTGTCCTGGACTATATATATATTTTTAAAACTGACGGAAAAATCCGAAGGCCGTCTGTCATTTTGACAGATTACAATGCACACATATAAGGGTTGAAAGGCTTTCATCTTGTCAGCACAACATAGAGAAAGTCAGTTCATGTGGTAAAGGCAACATTTATTAATTATGATTTCACAATATTTCTTCTCTACTTCCACACTTGCAGCTGGCTTCTTTTCCGTCTTCCATAACTAAAGGATTCAGTACCGAGTTCTTTCACTCACTTTACAGCAGCATAGACAGCTCTCAGTAACCCCACTGCAGAACACTTAGCCTATTTTAACTCTTCAGTTTTCTGAACCCTGGTTATTACCATCCATTCATTTCAGAAATTCCACTACCTTAGTTTCAATAGTAATGAATAAACAATATTTATCTTAGCTTTTAAAAAAATATATGTTTTTTACAAAACTGTTACTACGTCATGACAATAACAGCACAGATCATTTGTTTTAAAAAGAAAAAAGAAAAGAGCTCCTCTGCCTCTCCCCTGTGGTTTCACTCCTATAGAAAAACACAGCTTGGTCAGAAACAACCAAACAGAGCCAGGAGGAGGGTCTTAGCACTGTCAATCACCCCCTATGTATGCGCTGCTCACACCCTCCCTTTTTCTCTCTGCTACACTACAAGTGGTTCACCACAATGGAGCTCGTCATTATTCCTCAGGCTAGTTAACATGGCCACCAATGACAGCGGATAAACAGTTTTCTTGTAACGTTAAGTCATTTCTCTGCCATCAGCACATTGAGCAACACATGCCCGAGCTTGATTGACAGCGCTAAGACCTTCCTCTTGGCTCTGTTTGGTTGTTTTTGACTACTTCTGCAGATGACAAGGTGAACACTGGGAGGAGGAAGAGGAGTGTTATACTGTCAACAGATATATATGTTTCCGTCCAACTGCCATGCAAATTTTGAGAAAATGCTTAAAATGTCACAAAAAAGAAAATGCAAATTAGCCGTGTTTCCATCTACTGGTTTGGAGCGAATCAACCAGGATATACAAAGAGGTACACAAGGCAGGAACAACAGTAAAATGTTCGCTACATCAGAACATGTGGCAAATGTTCTGACCAATATCTGTTATATTGTTTCTTTCTCATATTTAACTCATGAAGTCTTTTTCAGAAAAAGAAGAAAAGAATGTACTTAAAGTGAGCATAAAATCTTTTTTCTGCAAAGTTGAAGAAGTTATTCCAATTTTGTCGTTTCCATCAACCATTTCTATTGTGATACTTGCAGATAAAATAAACATTCCCTTAAAAAGGAGAGATTTGATGAGATCTTCTCAAGATTTGAGACAAGAACATAAGGACAAGTCTTATGTTGTATCCTTATTAACTCACTATTGGGCTGAATAGGCCTTCTATCTTACAGTTCTTATTGTTGTGTCTTTGTTGTCCAACTACATGATTTATCAAAGATTGATAAGCATTTGACCCATTCAGTTCATGTAATGTTTTCCACCACCTACCTCATTTGTAACTTTAGCACCAAAGAGCCAGCCGGCTCCTCTGGGGCTGATGGCCCAGGTGTCTACGTCTTCAGGATCCGACCAAACCAGGTCACAAAAAGCTCCTTTATGAGGGATCTCCTGATTTCGCTCGATGGTTCGAATTTGATCGAGGGTCTTTATGTCTGGAGAGAGGCCGCCGTGGACACACAGAATCTGCTCGTCCATCAGCTGACAGACAAGGACAGGAAACACAATCACGCTTCCTTTTCAGCTGGATGTGATGAAGCTGTTTAGGTTTATCCAAAATGAATTTTTCATGAAAACAAACATGACATATTCCATACTTACAGCTGCAACTGTTAGCATGTCGAATACTTTAGTGCAGTACCGCCAGGCATTTGCATTCCCGTATTTGGTTTGGCACTCGTCTGTGAAACATGAGATATTCCAACAGAGTTTAGTGGTGTGGGCAGCCACAGCTTGGCATTTTCTACTACACTAGCCTCACCATAAAAGCCATAGACTTGCGTAATCTGCCTGCTCTCATGGTTCCCACGCAGAAGTGTGATGCGGTCGGGCCACTTGGCTTTCAGCACCAACAGGTAGGTGAAGGTCTCCAAGCTATAATATCCTCGGTCAACAAAATCCCCCTGGAGACAACAGAGGCTGGTCACACACACTCCAAACACCACGACTCTCACATTCAGTCAGACAGAAACCAACAAACCATGAAGATGTAATTGGTGTCTGGAACCTGGCCGCCAGTTCGGAACAGCTCACACAGGTCATAAAACTGACACAAGCAGAGGAGAAATTAGTTTGGACCTTATATTTTATTTGCACAAAACACAACCAGAATTTTTTTTTTTTTTTTACAGCGCAGAACAAATGTAAAAACCCATCCTGATGAATTTACAGAAAGTTTCTTACCTGTCCGTGAATGTCTCCACATACAGTCACTGGTGTAGAAACGGGCTGAACGTTGGACTCCTCCAGCAGAAGATCACACACATAGTCACATAACCTCTATGGAAAAGAAGCACGGTCAGAGAGAAAGGCCTGCAGCTGATCAACATGTCCAGGTTCAGATGGACAAACTCTAGAGAGAAAAGGAACTGCTTGTCACAATTCCATGTTAAGGTTTATTGTTTTTGGCTAAAATAAATCCGGCAATTTAAGCACCTGAAGGGCAGTGGTGTCCAGACTCTCAGGGGACGTTATCCTTCATATTTTACTTCTGTCCCTGTTTTAACACACCTGAATGACGTGAATGAATGAATTAAATGAATGCTGCTATTAGACTCCAAACTGGATTTTCAAAATGTTGTCATGTAATTCCACTTCTAAAGCAACTATATTGGCTCCGATTGATTATCGGGTGGATTTCAAGATTTTGGTTTTGACTTGGTGAGCTCTGCATGGACAGACACCACTTTACATTTCAGAACGTTTACATCCATACATCCATTGTGGTCTTGAGGATCGATGATCGAGCCCTGCTGACTGTCCTCCATACAAAATGGAAAAGCTAAAGGAAGCAGAGTCTTTTCTTTGGCAGTGCCAAGTCTTTGGAACTCCCTTCCTCTTACTCTCAGATCAGCAGATTCAGTGGCTTTCTTTAAAGGCCAGTTAAAATCATATATTTTTAAATCTCTCTTTTTTGTTTTATACATTTGTTATTTTGTTTCTTGAAGGACTTTGTTATTCTTATCTTGAAAGGTGCTCTATAGATAAAGTTTTACTTATAGATGTTAGTGACAAGGATAATTCACGCTCTGGCTTCAGTTAAACCTTACTGTGTACAGTGTGACATAATGATATCGAACCTGTGCAGTATAACATGCAAATCCTGAGATTTTTGAAATCAGACAGTGTGTGTGTCCAAATGCAAGATACAAAAAACAGCACATATGGACAACATAAAAAGAAAAACAAATGTTAACAGAGCAGCGATAGTTCTACTGCAACCCAAACTAAATTGATCAAAGCTTAAGTGGGGAGGAACTTCCCTTTGCAATATAAGACAAAAAAGCTTAAACACATAGCCAGAATTACAATGGATCAGAAGATATCCGTGTGTTAAAATGGCCCAACGTCCGGAGCTAATGGACTTTAATTGAGCATCCACCGCCAGGATGGAATATTTGTTTACCAACGCTTCTATTCCAATAAGCCTGAGCTATTTTATTAAAATGAATGGCAATAATGTGGAAAACTTCAAGAGGAATGAATATCTTTGGAAGGCACTGTTTATCAGTGTTGTTGCTTCCATCGTATGTGACGTTCTGTAGTGCTAAAAATATGATCATGGCAGGTGGGCTAACGGATCAGATTATTATTACCGCTCGAGCGTGATAGATAGAAAGGGTTGAAATGTAAAAGAGATAGAGGAAGCAAACGGGCCAGTTCTGTCTGGCTCCAGTTTTTAAACATTCCTCAGTGAGATAAACTGTTGACTACACACTATTCACTTCCTGTCCAAAACAGCAGCCTAGCATCATCAGCTACAACAAGCTAACGTCCCCTTCTTACTCTGTTCCTGTTTACTACAAAAGAGAGAGCGCTGCTAGCCATTCTAAATCACACGTCTGTATAAAACACGTTTCACAAACGTCACATTTACCTTGAGGTCATTTTCAGGGAGGTATTTACACTGTTTGGCAATCTCCGCATATTTATCTAAATCTAGCGGCGCCATTGTACCGCGAAGAGTTGACTCTTGCGCGCTTCCTGCGACGCTCCAGCGGAGTTCCACACACCTCTTCTGTTGAGCTCTACCGCCACCTACCGTCTGCGCGATCAAACTGAACATGTAAATCTGTCAGTAAAAGTTCAATTAGAAACACCTCACATATCAAATTCCCTCTAAACGTAAAGAAGGAGATATAAATATGACAAATGAAAACTTTATCTCAAAGAGATTTAAACATGATCAATTTATATTTGATGGAGACAAATGTCATTTGTGCAAAACTATAGCACATTTATATTAAGCTCAATTAATATATATCATATAGGCTTCTTAACTTCTTATGATGTAAAATTTCATATTCTTTACACATAGATGTGACCAAAAATCTCCTTCTTAGACTTATTAAAACATTAATTGAAGAACGTTCAAAACTTTCAATTTTATTCTGGTTGTTCCACGTGCACGGTTAAAACTAAAGCGGACCGAGCCTTTCATTCGGTGGCCCCAAAGTTGTGGAACTCAGTCTTACTGACACTGTTGAGGTTTTTAAAAAGCAACTAAAAACACATTTATTTTCCGAGGCTTTTATTTATGTTTTGTGTGGTATAAAGGCTGATTTCTGTTGTACAGAATTTTGTGATTTTATGTCTATATAAAACGCTTTAGAAATAAACCTTATTTTCTTACTTTCTTTATTTTCTCACTGCATGTTTTTGTATAAGCCATTGTGATTCATTGTGTCTACTAGATGTGTTTATTTTTTTTGCCATGTTTTCACAAATGTATATTTCAAGTGCACTGGTTTTTTAATGGAAAAATTTTAAATAAATAAATAAATAAAAACAGGGCATATGACAAGAAAGGTCTTTGTAGAACAAAAGTAAGACTTAAATACATAGTCAAATAGATTGTTGGAACAGGCAAAGAATCAGAAGGGAAGGAATTCAAGTGTGTGAGATTGTATTGATATGCTGACATTGTTAGTCTCCATCTTATTCCTTTTCACCTGGGAAACATCCAATAACAACTGCAGGAAAAATTAAATACTGAAACCAGAAAATAACATCACCAAACAATCTGTAATAGAAATAAACGAGTAGTCGAACTCATGATTAACTGAATTTATCAGTAATTGTGCAAATGCAAAATAAAACTAAAGCTACTTCATCTGACACTGAGATCAATCTCAGCAATAGATTTCGATACAATGTCAAATAATTGTAATCAGCAATAGAATTATGAATAGTTATTTGTTTTATATATCCATCACAAGAAGTGATTTTCTGATCACACTAGACAATATATTGGTTACAGTTTACAGAAAAATTGTCAACTCCTTACTGATTTTTTTTGATAATCATTAAACTCAAGTCTGAGTTTAAAACTCAACCCAACACTCAGTTTGCTTTGTTGACATTTTGTTGTGCTATTTTTGATAATAGACTATGATTAATGTGTTTAACTTGTACTGTTAGATTTACAATTCATCTTTGACACACCAGATCATGAAATTCTTATCTGTAGGTTTGACTACTAGGTTGGTGTCACAGCTTTGGCCCTTCAATAATTTAGATCCTATCTCTTTAATAGAAGATTTCCATCCATCCATCCATCCATCCATCCATCCATAGTAATTATCATGACGCAATAACAGCTGTTTAATGTTTTGACCACCAGGAGGCGATATAATCCGGCTATAAAACAGAAGCCATATAAACAGTATGTAAAATTTCCTATGAGAAACAAGACTTAATTTTCACTTTCTTAAACATTAAAACGCACCAGGAGATTTTATATATATAAGCTTAAGAAATTGAAAATTAGTTACATATTTAATTAATTGTTATATTAATTGTACTGTCTTTTGTAGGAGGTTGTTTATAAGGTAGGTGTATGGGGGGAAGCATCTCTCAGACACCTTTGAAGTATTTAATTTAAGCAAACCGTTAAGAGGAAATTTCTAGTTATTTCATAATCCAACTGATTTTTAAAAAATGAAATACAAAACGGAAAAGGTATTTATAAAACAAGCCAGAACATGTCATTCCCCTGTCATAGCCTGTTGGAAGTATGTACCCGAAACTTGTGACATAACAAATAAACCTCCAGGGTAAAAAGACCTGTTCCGGGTATAAGTCAAAGTACAATAACTAGCGGGCATATTATTATAAAATACAGAAAAATAAACTGAGAAATTTATGAATGAGGATATTTAAATGAAGATGTTGGACAGTGTAGTTTGATAATCCTCTACACGTTAAAACCATGTTAAGGGATTGTCCAATCAGCAACTAAAACAACTCTGAGAGACAGTCCCCCAGTGCTCCTATTGGCTGCCGAGCCCGTCAGTCCCTGTCAGCAGCTAGGTTGCAGTGAGGCTGAATACTGTCTGTAATAAACAGCAGCGTTACACCGCCGGGGGACATCAATGGTGGAGTACGCGTTTATTCAGGGCCGGGTCTGAGGGAGACCGTTACCGGGGCTTATACATGGAGAGCTGAGAGCGAGTATGAGCTTAACGTCCTCAATGATGTACATATCCCCAGCCCTGCTACTCATTCTCTACGGATATATTGGGTTTTCGGAATCTGCCCCTCGCATCAGTCCCAGCGATGCGTCGCCTATCTCCAGCAGGAAGCCCGGCTCAGGCGGCTGGGACGCCTTTCGCACCGGCGAGCCTCGCGCTGCTTCACCCGGGACCAGAACCCTGTCCGCTCCTCCGGCTGGAATCACATCCCACCCGACAAGCCCCGGCAGCCCTGGCTCTGAAAAGGCGACCACCTTCCAGCCTCCAGCAACGGACCCGACAACCACCGCCAGTCGCACCACTGCCACCCCAGACGCTGGAATAATCTCCCCCATTAAGGAGCAAATAATAGCGCCGAGTTCCCGGTTGACCTGGAGGCGCAAACGCTCCACCGATGCTCAGACATCACTTTTTAGCCCGGAGAAGATGCTGCAGACCATGGTGTCTATGGTTTCCCAGCACACCACCAACGATGCCTGGGCTGCAGATAACGCTGATGCGTCTGTTACCTCAGTAGAGAACAGTCAAGGTGAGCGATCTGGGATGAGTTGCTGTTTTTCTTTTTGTTGTTGTTTTTTTTTTTCCCAGTTGGATTTGTGTTGCATACAGTAACAAACACGGCGCCAGTGTGTTCACTGACTCAGGCTGCTGGAGGCTCGCGCTGTCATTTTGACGCAGACAGAGACCATAAAAAGATGGCAACAATAGGCAGACCACCAGTTTCTGCACTGCACCCTTTCACATCACAAAAGCCCGCTAACTGATACATATTCCATATTCACAGGGTGCATAATGCAGGTGCTCCTGCTTGGCCTTTGATGTAATTTGCAGGCCTTTTTATTAGAAGATGAGCCACACACTACAGTGGGCTGCAGGAGGAGGGGGAGCAGTGAGGGGATGGATGGCGGTTCTGATGCTGCTGCTCGGTAAAACCTCTCTGTCCCTTCAGAAACCAAATGCGGCTGGAGAGAAAGCAGGAAGGCAGCAGGGATCAGCTGCTTCACCCTGTCTGAATTGTTGTTTTGATGGCAGGTTCAGCATCAGAACAAGGCCATCCAACCAAAATGGCCAGGCAGGCTGAAGCCATGAATGAGCAATGACAGTGGGGCCCCTCCCCTCTCACACCCCGCACACATCCCACCCTCCATGTGAATGTGTTGTTCTGTCAGCAGCAGACAGATGCTGAACGCTTTTGAACCAGAATGGCTCTTAGAGAAAATCCCACCTATCTTTTCTCTTTTTTTACTATATGGTAGATTTATCCAATTAAGCATACAGAAGTGTTTTTTTTTTTCCTTTTCTGTTTTTGCTGGTCTAAATCTCCTCATTTTAATCCTGAGATTTCTTCTGGCTAAGTAGTTACCTCAGCCCCGAACAACAGGGCTTTTAGCCACATTTAGCCATATCGTGTTTCTGTAATGGTGTTAGTGCTTTAAATGCAGTTTGTTTTCTTCCACTGTGCTTTTGTGAACCATTCTCTGTTCTGATCTACTGTTTGGCCTAAAAAGATGGAGATCTTAGCTAATGCGTGAATACCAGTGCTTGGGGTCAGTTTGTCCATTCATACCCCCATTTTGTACCCACATGTTCCCATTTTATCCCAGTCCACTTCCATATCACTCCTAACAACAATCTGTAGTTTGAACCCAGGTATGTGTCCATTGTGTTTCACTTTATTTTTCTTGGTCATTAATGGAATTGTAATAATTAATTGGGTTAGTCATGATGAATATGGAACCACCCTCAACTAATTTAGTAATCAATTAATTGCTAACTGGGGTATACAGACTCAAAAAAGGCCATTTGCTGAGAGACAACATACTCAGAGGAGTAATTAATCCAAAAGTCAACAAAAAATATTTATACATTTTGCATTTAAGGTTGTAAAGATATTTTATCCTCAAGTGGCATTGTAAAACAATGCTGCGTTACTGCCTTTTAGGCAATAAAGTATTGATTTTCTTATTTATAAAAGGAATAATTGTTTGTTTATTTGTATATTTCAATCTATTTCTAATATTGTATAATAAGTATTAAGTAGTTAAGCAAAGAAAACTGTGGAATGTGGCAATTTTAAAAATCAACTACTAAAATAATTGTTAGTTGCAGCCCTAGTCAATAAGTACTTTGATGAACCCTAGAAATAGATATTCGTAAAATTTTGCGTATTTTAATCCAGGTGTACATTTTTGTGAGGCTCTTATATTACATCATGTTTCCATTGGTTGTGGTCAGGAGCCCTGGTGGAGCCTGTTGACTGTCAGCAGATCTGAAAGATTGACCCACAATAACTAGATGACATCCTGCTATATTTTCATTGCAGTTATAAAATCAGCTCTCTTTACTGTACGGACAATTTCTTAAGATCTCTCATTGGTTCTCAGAGCAGGTATGGATTGACCTATAGTCAGTAAAACCGCATGATGTTTCCCAAACGTAATTTCAAGCCTAGTGACTGCGCCGCTATTTTTGTATTGTAGCTCAGGTATACATTTTTTTCTTTGAGAACTTTATTTGTTACTATGCAAAATTATAAACACAATCAACAGTATAGTTATTAAAAAGCGAGCTAAAAAAACTAACCAAAAACGGGTTGGTGCAGCTCAGTACGATACTTTGTGGTCGGTCGCGTTCAGGAGAGCGTTTTCACCGTCAGTTGGACTAACACCAGGCAGAAGGTGTTCAACACAAATGCTTAACACGGTATCATACTAATGCAATGAGTAACGTGACATACTAGCAGGTTTCCCCCAGTGTATCATAAGCCTGGCGGACCACCAGTCTCTACTTGCCCCTTGGATTAAGCTAGGTTTATAGCTGATGCATTGAACTGGGCACAAGGAAGTGCTCATCAATTATGTTGTCCCTCCACCTGCCTTTTGGCCTCACATGCTATTGTTTACAACTTATAATACCTGCTAGAGAAGGTATTATAAATTTTCGTAACTTAAAGTTTTTTAATAGAAAAACATGGTGGGCTGCTGGTGGACTGCCCTACTGCTTAGCAGGTTTTCTGGGGGAAACCTTGCACTAGTGTAATGAAATAAAAAGGAAATGACATCAGACTTTCATACTGATTTAGTAGGACACTCAAAGACTCTTTACAAATCAAACATTCTCATTCACACTGTGATCAAGTGTGTATCTTGTGCTTGTCACAATCAGTGACATTTTTCTGTTCCCCCAGTTAATGGACTATGTTGTGTGACAACAAAAGCTCCGCTCTAACCGTACTGTCCCATCATCCTATGGCCCTACTCTTGAAGGGCCGTGTTGCAGTCAGCTTACAGGACAGGAAGGAGGTGAACTCTGCCTCACTGCAACGTACGCATCCAGTCTGATCTGCATCAAACCTGTTGTGTAACTTTGGAGAAGCACCTCCGGATTCCCGTTATCCACCTGGAGGAGCTGGAGGTCGAGCAGGAACTGTTGTGGCTGTGCAGAATGAGACACATTCTTTGCATGTCACGCTTCTTCAGGGGTGATCACAGGCGACAGACCATTAGACTGTACGCTACAGACAGCACAACTGCCTTTGTTACATAAACGCAGAAGCTGCAGTGGAACCAGAGTGTAATCCAGGATAGGATGCCTGAGCAACATTCCAATAAAAATTCAGATGTTTTTTTTCCACCTGAACTGTTTGACTTCTTTGTCTGCTCACCGCAGAATGAAGACAAACATCGGCGCCTTCAGTTGCCACACCTAACTTAACATCAGATAAATAATAGATTACCTCTCTGTACTCTAAAGGGTTATCATCCACATGCCTGACATCACATGTTCGGGTTCAATCAACTCGGTTTGGTCTAACACGTATCTACATGGGACTAGAGATTATTCTGTACTTCAGAAAAGGTGTAAAAGCAAGTTTGACTTTTTAATTTTGCACATGAGGTTGTGAACAATGATGAGTTGTTGCTCCTTCCTCAGTCATACTGCACTTTGCTCTCTGACTGTGGCTGCCAACAGCTCCGTAACATTTGCGTCATGTTCATGTTTAGTCCATTGCTGTGTGCAATTTCCCTGCAGATATTCCCCAAAACAATGTTCCATTGTCAGAAAGGGTGAAAATATTAAGCAGCTTCGCTCAAAAGGAATGTAAGCCTGGTAGCTAACACCAACATTGGACTGTACAGGTTTATGAAGCATACTGGATTAACTGCTTACCTATTCACTGTTTACACCAGCTTCACAAAAATTTATAAATATTATAGCAAGGCTTAACAGTTCAAAATATTGAAGAAAAATCATCTTTTGACCTCACAAACAATTAGATTCTGCTTTTGACCACTCCTTTTCTTTTTCAGTCTGATCTGAAGGAAATGGTGAACTCACGCTCTCTCATGGGGTGTTTTTCTGTGTCGATGTTCTGCTGAGGCCTGATAAAGAGCATTTGATCCAGTTCAAAGTTGGGACTTCTGCCCTGTTTGCATTAAGATGAACGTTCTAACCAACCCATTGACTTATACTGTGGATTCGCTTAGTAGGTAAAAGGGACTGTGCTCATACAGTGACTTGAAATCTAAAATTCCATGATGTCAGCATATCACAAGAGATGTGAAAATACTTAATAATCTGAGCCAGGGGGAACATGTTTATTGAATAAAATTAGACAGAGAATGGAGCTGTGAAGAACAGTGCAAATACAGATGTTATGTGTATTTGCACAGATTTATTATTTCCAAATAAAACAAAATAGCTCCAAATAGATTTAGCTCAAAGAGCTCAAAATAGATATGAGCTCGATATTCGTCTCTGCAAAGTTGAATATGGCAGTTGTTAGACCTGGACAGACTATGACTGATCCAGTGGAAAACTAAACATGCAAATGTCCCATAATCAGACTACTGTTCATGAAAAAAAAAACCTTATTTATGTGCTGATGATAGTAAGCAGAATAAAGTAACACGGTCCATGTTAAATGCTGCGTTGTATTCTTTAGTGAATGACTCTTCTGTAAATCTGTGACACAAAAACTGTTTCAAAAATGCCTTGTTGTTGTGGAATACTGTGTGGTGTGGTGTTTCACTTCTATAAAAAATGTTTGGGTTGCATTGTTTCAGATCTTCTCCATACTGGTGCTACAGACACTGTTTTATTTAAAAAGGCCTCCGTAGGCCATGTTTGGGTGTTTGAACTTATCTCTGTTCATGTACCTGCAGCTCATGGTGCAGCACTCTTTAATAAACCAATTTATGCCGCTTGTCTTACATCAGATATGATATTTACATACGTTGTCCTTCTTCTTTCATTGCTGATCTCTACCCTCCGCACCAACCAGAGGCGGTGTGTAACTGCAGCAGCGGCACTGAAGGAATTTCGGATCCAGACGTATGCAACCAGAGCACGGGTCAGTGTTCCTGCCTGCTGGGCTACACGGGCCTGCAGTGTGAGGAGTGTGAGGAGGAGTACTTCACCAACGGCACCAGCGGCTGTCTGCCCTGCTCCTGCGACTCTTTCGGGGCCGTAAGCCCGGACTGTGACAGGTCAGGATGCTCTTCTTTCTTTTAACCCGAAGGCATACTTTAACTTTATCAGCATTTGTTTTTGCCAAGACCTCAGCTGTGTTTGTGCTACAGTTAACCACAATCTAAGGACAGACTGAACTAAAATATTAGCCATATCTGTATTATTTATTTTTTATAATGTGAGACATACACACAAAAAAACGCTAAATTGAACATTTATTCATTTTCAATGTGTCTACTTTGACTCTTCCTGTTGCTGTCCATCCCAGAGCCTGTATGTAGGACATTGGGTTGGGGTATGTAAACTTGTGAGCCCACAGTAGACCTGAACACAGCACCTGAAAATGAACATATGCACCAGGGTGTTTTGTTCTCATCAGCGCTTACTGAGCCGCAACCCATAACCCCCCCACTGCCCGCCCCCCAATCCGCAAACGTTACACACGCACACGCACACGCACACACACACACACACACACACACACACACACACACACAAACACCCCCACAAGAGAGCCATTTGATAGGCAACTGAATGCTAATATGACTGTTTACTATTCAACCCCAAAGGTTTATGTTCTGCAGGTGGCTGGGGTGGGGGTTTCAGGAGCACTCTAACAGAGGTTCTAGTAAAAAGGGAACAACCTTGACCTTGATTTTTATTTTATTGTGACTGAAAATCCTTGTCAGTTTTATGTTGCAGTCTTTGTTACCATTTCTCACGGTTAGCAGCTGCTATCCTTGAATCTAAGCATCCAGTAAAAATCACTAAGCTGGCTTTATCTCTTTGTTTTGAGGCTACAAGGAGTAAATAGTCACACCTGCAGTAAATCACTTTCTTTTGGCCTGTCTTTTGAGGAACTACACATTCGCTTTGGTGAACTCTCCATAGTGGATGCACATAACGTATGTTGAACTGTTGAGTATTATGTTACCAGTGTAACTATCTCAGACCTGGTTATCAAAGGGCCCGCAGGCCACATCCAGCACTTCAGATGTCCTCAACCTGCCTGCATTAAATTTGGAAATCAGAGTTAATTCATTGTGCAAATTAAATACTGCGTTTATTTGGGAAACCTGCTTTTAGTAGGAGGGCAAGAGCTGTATGCAGGCTCTGCACCAGCAAACAGGTGGAGGAGTTAAACTATGAGGCTTTGTTCACCCAGTAGGTTTTGACGCTCATTTCAGATTTATTAATTTTTTTTTCTGAAATGCAATTAAAAATTTTTGTGTGTAATTGTCCATATGACTAATCAGGGGTCTCAAACTCCAGTCCTCGAGGGCCGCAGTCCTGCAACTTTTAGATGTGCCTCTTCTGCAGCACACCTGAATAGAATAATTAAGGCTCTGGAGAACTGGTCTACACAAGGTGGAGATAATTAAGCCATTTCATTCCAGTGTTTTGTACCTGTGGCACATCTAAAAACTGCAGGACTGCGGCCCTCGAGGACTGGAGTTTGAGGCCCCTGGACTAAATGATGAGACTTCTGTGTGGATGGTTTACGTCCCCAAAGTGACCCAGATGCACAGAAGAACAACGTTAGATGTCACACAGCAACACTCTGCTGAGGGAAATAACAATAGAAGCTGCCGACTATGGACCAGCTTTAAAGTTATTGAGCAAAGGGAGCCAACAGTATCATCGCAAAATTGTAACATCATGAACAAAGCTAAGGAAAAGAAAGCCCAGCTAGAGAAATGACATTTTGTGGAGCACTGACTGCAGCTTCTGTAGAGAAGTTTGTTTGGATGTGTAGTCTGAGCCAGGTCTGGTGGATTATGATGTGATATGCTTCACTCTTCTTTCTTAATTTTATAATTATTCTTTTTAGCCATTGTTTACCTACCGAGTTACTGCGTCTGGCTTCTTCTGGTCCGGAATTATGACGCTTGTTTCTCATCAGTGAAGTAATTCAGACTGCAGACATTGTGACATAGAAGACCATGCTCATCTGTTGACCGTTTTTGCTAAAGAAAATAATTTGCAGTATGTTAAGTAAAGTTGTCATATTTTATTATTCAGTCATCATTTAATATAGTGCACGGTGATGATACAGTCTGAGTCCAAAACACACAACTCTCAGTATTCTCCTATGCTTCCATTGTTACTGTGTCTGAACTAAGCTTCCTGAGCTTTAGGGTCTTCGTCAGGTGTGGCCATAAAGGACAGTGAAAATCCATCAGCAACCATATATTCCAACTTAATATTCAATAAGTTAGAATATTCCTTTACTATGACACAGTTAAATGCATGAAACTTGTCAGTATGTGAATAATGTCAAACCTTTTGGCCTCTTGGTATGTTTTGGTATCAACCTAAGGTTGTGTTTATTTGAGATGCTCATATAATTACATAATTACATATAATGACCATATTAATGTTACTCTCAAAGAACTTTAAAGTGTCTGTAATTGCAAAAATTACATACAGTAGTCTTAATCTAATAAAATAAAAACCTGTCAGAATGCATGCATCACAACCACGTCATAATAGTGCTGTAATCATCAACTTCATGCGCTTCATGAGAGGCATGTTGCATAACAAAATGGCGTTGTGTGCTGACTTCAGTGGACAGTTAAAACAAGTGGGAGTAGCAATAATAAAAACTTTATTACTAACAGTAAAAGCTCCAACAACAATATTTCACAGAAGATTGTTTGAGCAGGAAACAGAACTTTGAAACGAATCATGAACGAGACGGAGGAAGTGACATCATCTAATAATTGCTGTTGGACGTTCTTCAATTTCTAATGCTTCTGTTGTTTGATTGTTTGACTTCAAGGCCACATTCTCAAAAGTGTTAAAGTCCACAGTCAGTAATGAGTTTATGTACTGGGCTGAGAGGAAAGCATGTTATGGAAGTGTGTGTGCGTGTGTGTGTGTGTTTTTAGGGCTCTGACAACCTGAGGAAAGAAGCTGTTGTAAAAACTGACAAGTGAGAGGTAGTTTCAACCTTCTGACGCAGCGCTTGCTCCACAATACACCACAACGTCCTGAACCAGACTGATGACCTCCAGCATGGAGGGCCGGGTCGCAGTGTTCCACAGCTCAGTTCTCCTCCAGATGCTGTGTACATCAGAACCCGGCCTGATCCTGGTTCTGAGTATTGATCCGACCCGTCATTCAGGAGGAATAATGGCTCACCCTGCTTACTGTCTGAAATCAGAGCCGGTGCACAGACTGCACATTTTACATACAGCTTCCCCACAAGTCACAAGAACTGAAAGCCGTGTGGGCGTGTGTGTGTGTGTGTGGGCGTGTGCGTGCGCGTAGGGAGTGGGTTGGGGGAGCGGTGGTTAGAAAAATGGTTAAAATAATCTCTATGCCTCCTGCCTGTTTCTAGGAAAAGAAACGCTGCTGCTGCCCTCCAGCAGGCTGAGTCAGTGTCCACTGTAATGTGGAGGATGTGTGCTGTCATTCCCAAAGAAACACGTCACTGCTTACACATCCATAAGTACATAACTCTAAAAGGTGTAATGAATCCTGTCTGGAAACACAGCAGATGTTTGACATCTGGGTGAAGCTGTGTAGGTTTGCTAAGTTCAGATATCAGAGGGTTCTTGTGGTTCTGGAGGTTCTTGTGGTCTCACTCTGATGTTCTGGGCCTGGACTCAGATAAACCCTGATAGCCTGCTTTACCCCATCCAAGAGCTTACTACTGTAAACTCCACAGATAAGCCAGGTCCCCCCCCCAAACCCCCACCCTCCAGCCTGCTTCTTTACAAATCTTTCCCATTAAGTAATGAGCTGTGATGGAATCAGTCTGCGCCTTAATCTTGCGTATCTATTATGAATGAAATATCTGGAGTTTTCACATACAGTGTTTTTGTGGTGATGTATATACACACCTGCGCTGTGTAGCGCAGCTGACTTCAGAGTCAGCAGAGAAAGAGGAAGGAATATATGAATGAAAATTTCTTCAATACATCAAAATTTGAATGTCCTTCTTATGTACCAGCTATTATAAAATAAAAATATATGATAGCACCTCAGACTGGCACAGCTCACCTAAATCTTTGGATCAACGTGGCAGCTATTGGTGAAGTTACACAAAGCCCAAAGCCGCTCAGCAAAGATCAGATTGATGGGGGTCAGATTAAATATGTTGTATCTCACAGGGAGGCAGAGGGTTAGCATGAAGAAGGGCTGCAGCTAGTAATTAGTTATTCTATTAGTTAATCAATCAAATAAAAAGTTGGTACATTCTGCAAATTTTTCATTTCACCTCTTCAGCTTATTTTATTACAAATACTTTTTGGTGTTTTGTTGTTGTTTGTAAACTCTTGTGTTTACATTTATATGTATTGTACGTGTAATTATTGTTTGTTAGGGCAGCTGCTACAATCCAATAAAACCCCTGAGTCCATAACTAATTTTCCTCTAAAGACAATAAAGTATGTTCTATTCTATTCGATTCTATTCGAAGCAAATTAAAAAATACAAATGAAGAAATAATTTAATTCATTTAAAAAAATAAGAACATAAACACCTAATTGCCTAAAATACAATAACATTGAATACTATTCATATCTGGATATCAAAAGGTGCTTAATAGGAGTTTTGTTCACTGAATTTGAGCAAGGTAAAAGTAAAACTATGCTACTTGAGCAGCTCTGAGCAGAACATACTTACAGATGTAAAGGGTTTTTTTTTTATCCTAAATGCAAACTGTTCCTATTTTTTTTACAGTTTTGGGTTAATTACTTCTCTGAATATGTTGGTCTTCCAGCATATGGCCATTTTTTGAGTCTGTAGACTTCTGTAGTCTTCAATTACTAAATTAGTTGATTATTTAAATAATTGAGTCATCACAATTAATCCGATTAATGTGAAGCAGGGTTATCTCTTTAAATGCTGGCCACGTGAGAAAGTTGTTTGACTACAAAAAGTTTTTCATTTAAAACAAAGATGAACTTTGTGTGGAACCTCTGAAATGTCCGTTTTTAATGTTTTGTCTTTCTATGGTGTTAAAGTGTCACATTCAGGCCACATTCAGACCTGCTTATTTCGGTCTGGATCATGACAATTCTACTAACTATACTGCTTTCATGAGGAATGTTTTAAAAATAACACATGTATTGGTTTGAAAGCACTCAGTTTTCAGGTTTGCAGTGTCTCAAACTTCATATCTTGTCTACCAAGTCAACTCAAAAGCAACACTCACAGTCATATGATATTGAAAATCCCTTGAATTAGGAGGGCCCTCTGTTTAAAAGAATAGCAGAAAATACATGCCCATGAAGGACTAGGTTCATCAACATTTTGAAAAATCGGCAGAACTTCAGCAATCATGGAGCCAAAAAGTCACATGCTGACAAATTTCTAAAATAAACCCACAGTTGGAGAATCTGGATTAGTCAGAAGAAGACCAGATGCAAAGTAAGAACAACAAGCCTGAAGTCTGAACTATTTTGTTGTGTTTCTCTTTAAAGAAGCAAACACAACCTTTATGGGAGGCAGCATTATGTAACAAGATTGATTGTAATGCCAGAGTTCACAGAGCTTCTTCTGTAAAACTCAGGAAGGGAAACTCTTGGTTTCTGCTACCAATACCTTCTTGTTACATACATTGTGGATAACATCCTAATAACATTATAACAGGTTGGTAAAAAAAAAACAACTGAATGTTAGTCTTCAGCTGCATGAAATCAGTAAACACATGTTAGTCTGTACAGAAAAAGTACCCAGTGCTCTTTAAAGCTCAGGGTTGTAGATTAACTCAACTTCCATCAGCGTCATACTCGTACTGCTGCGACCTTTGCTCAGCTGGTTATGTGGTGTGAACGAGAACAATAAAGAAAATACTGTATAGTATGGTATACTTTGTATACCTTAACATATTTCTGTGGTATACCTTAATTTGAATATTAATATTAAAATATTATTTTAAAAAATAATAAATAATTTCTCTACTGCTAGAGGTCTTGAGGATGGATGGATGGATGGATGGATGGATGGATGGATGGATGGATGGATGGATGGATGGATGGATGGATGGATGGATGGATGGATGGATGGATGGATGAATGGATGGATGGATGCTTTAACAGAATGGAGATGTATAACACTTGTGAGTTCACAGTGATGTCTTGACTAATGAACGGTTTATTCTGCTCATTAGTAAGTTCTGTGAAGAGTTACTTGAACTCTTCACAACCATCCAATATTTGAATAGAACTCTTTGTTGTGTACTAGCGGCTTTTCCATGTGTTGGATAATATCTGTTCCAATGTCTTAATAAACTTCTGTTTCAAAGCAAATGATTGTAAAAGCTTCTGACCTTCTGTCCAGTTTCCCCTGGAACAAAATATGTTAAATGTTTGCATTATTTTATAGTATAAGGCAGAAATAGAAGACCACCAGGTGTGTGGATTCCGTCAGAATCAGGAATGGTGCACTGCACTGGCTGCACTGGAACTAGTGTCCATTTGTTGCTGCCAGATCATTCCTGACACGTCCATCCAACCCTGGAATTCTGGGCTGAACTTCCCTGGAACCCAGACATTCCTTCAGGGTTAGCAGCTCTGGAGACGCCTGGCGACACTTGTTATTATGATGCCATTCAGTGTTCCCAGCAGGCCCTGAGAGATGTTCCCCTCTCCCTCACATTCTGCCTGCAGAGGGTCTGCCGATCAAGGGATGTACAGTGGTTAGATGTTTTTGTCTATGTGTATCTGTCATAGTGTTGTTTGAACTGTTTATTGAGGTCAGCTGCACTGTCTGTGTCATATCATAGAGGATGGAAAAATCTGAATCTGGAATGAATATTGATTATCTATGTGGCTTTTTCACTTTCTGTGTCACCTAATTTGATAAAACTCTATTTAGAAGCAATGGAAACGTGTGGTACTGATATTAATGAAAAGTTAATATGATTAATATAATAAAGTGAGAGAAGATCCTTCCTCATTTTCAAGTAATTGTCAGTATTTTTGTATATTTCTGGAAATTACAAATAAGACACAGAACTGACTAGTTATTGTGCAAACTTAGTGTAGACATCAGACTGCAGATGACTGGTGAGCTCCAACCTCGTTTGGTTAGAGCTCAGAGCTTGATGTGCTTCAGATGTAAAACATTATTGATTATAAGGTTTGGAGCAACCACTCCAAACGTTCTCAACACAAACAGAGTAAAACAAAGTACAGCATCTGGATTCCTTTTCAACTGCTTGACATAGAACGTTCTTGACCTTTGACCTCAGAACTGGCTCTTTGTGTAGGTAGCTGAGCGTGTCCAGGTTGTCCTGGCTCAGGATGAGGCTGATCTGAGCCAGGACAGTCTGCTGGGAGACGGGCTCCACTGCGGCTCATCCGACACGCCCTTTCAGGATCTAGCTGCTGGCCCATGAATTCATCAGAAACAACACAGGCTAGTGCACTGGTTGGTTTCCCTCGACCCCCCCTTTACCCCCCTCCCTCAATGCTGCAGTGAGGATGTTGGATGTTCTGGAGCCACACATGCAGCAGCAGCAGCAGAATGGGGTTAAGCTTTGTCGCCCCTGTAATACTGACCTACTTAATGTGCAGATCTTGCACGCAGCAGCTGCGCCAACACGGTACAGTGAAATCACTCAAAACAATAATAAAGCCCCCTCTCCCTCTCCTCCTGGCGGTCAAGAGGGCACAAATTATCAGGGGGATTACCGGGCCCTCTGGGGGCCTCTGGCTTCATCCCAGTCTTCTTCTGCAGCCATGTGGCTGATGGCAGGCCGACTTCTTAATGAGTCCAAATGGAAATGGTTTCTGCTTGTAAGGTGAAGGCTTATTAGAAAGAAATGATGATGTAATTTGTAAAAGGCCTTTATTCATTTAATCCTTTTCTTATTTGTTGTTGTTGATATAAAAGGTTGAAAATAGATCTTTCAGGATTGTTGGTTATAAACTCAGAAATCAGATGCTGTTGGCCATCTAGGATCTTTTCCTGCATCATATCTTAAAGCTGCACTAGATAACTGTAAGAAAAACACATATTTTACTTATTAGTTAAAACTGTCACAATGTTCTTACAGTAAAAACAATAAGACAAATATAGTGTGTGAAAATGATCAAACTCGTCTGGCTGCTCCCAGTGGTTCTACTGCTATCTGCAAAAATACACCGCTCCCGCCTCCCGGTCAGTAACAGCCAATCAGAGCCAGTAGGAGGGTCCTCATGTATGTGCTGCTCACACCATCCCCCCCCGCACAAAACTGTGTGTGGGGGATCAATTATATCTGAATTGATCAAATGATCAGAAAAGGCTTTCTAGGTGTTATTGAATGCCTCCAAAAGTCAATCGGATTCTCTTTGCTTGGCACAGAAAGGAAATGACCATCCAGTCTTGGTGTAGTTTGTAGATCAGCTGTTGCTACCCTGGTTGCTTTTAGGCTTCAACACAAGCTATAAAAATGTTAAATTATAACAGAACAGAGTCAGGAGAAAAATATCATGAAGCACTAAACTATTTCTCTGAGTTGACTTTAGAATTTTCCATAAAAGGTTTTGAACATTTATTATTTTGTGAATGTGATCATAATTAGGGTCTCTTTTCCTTTTTTGCATGAAGGACATGCGCACTTTGTTCATGGTGTCCATGCATCAACTCCCAGACTCTTTCTTTGGAAACAAAAAAGTACATAAGAAAGTATCATGAATTCCATTGCTACATTCTGTTATAAAAAAATCACAATGTGCCAATGAAACCAATGAAAGCAATAAACAAGTCCTTAAAACCAGCTGGTCTGGTTAGAAGTCAAAATCTATTAAACTCCTATAGTCCAGCCACTAGAAGACAGATAATGTCCATCAGCTCTCCAGTTGGTTTGGGTGGACTGGTATAAATCAGGATTTAATTGGATTCATCCGATTAAACCTTGGACCAAACCAACTTCCACATTCTGTTTACGGGACGTTTCCGTAGGCCTCCGTCCACAGAACGCAGCTCTGCTTAGAAAAGCTTATGGGCTCAACGTTCGACGATGTTCTGTGATTTTAATTCCCATTTATTCTTCAGAGGGGATTATTTATATTGTGTGTGGCTGCAGATCCCTGACAGAGGGAAGCAGGGCATGTGGAGGACCAGGGTGGACTGAAATGGACAGATTTGATCTCTAGGTATAACTACAGATTCAGTTGGGACTTGTATTCTTTACAGCAAATGTAGCTGGATCACATTAATTTAGAATTTACATCAAAATGTTTCAGAAGTGGTTTGTCCAGCCTAGTGGTCACTAAAACCAGGAAACTCATTTTGTGTCAGCATTGTGTGCAGTTATTGGAGCCATCTACTGTCTGCCCTTTTGACCTGAGACTTCAGGTGATCTGGAAGTTCACAATGCAGAAACACTATCTGTTTGTTTTTGTTTTTTTTTTACTTTAAATTGACTGTTTTGCTGAAATCTTGCATTAGAATTTCTGACTTTCTGCATCTTGCCGTTTGTGTAATGACTATAGACATGTTTAAAAGGAACTGTCCCTGTGGGTTTTACTTTAAGAAAATGGATGGCTATTAGTATCACGTGACGTGTCGGGTTTCCACATACTGATCAATACATTCTCCTTCTTCTGATGTGTCTAACCACCAGTTCATAAAGTATTGTTTGTTAGCTAAATCAAAAAAAGCAGAAACATTCTTAAAGGTGTAAAGGCTCATCTAGATTGATTCAGACCAACCAAAGAATATCAAACCTGGTTCTCAGTCGACTCCCAGTTGGCTCTCACCTACTTTTTGTCTTTATTATGTGTGAGCTGAAATCTATTACCATAGTGGAAGTCTGTTAGCTTGGTGACCAGTGTGTGTTGCACAAATCCAAGATTTTTGGACAATTTTCCAGCATTCAGTTTTAGTAAAACATAAACCTACCAATACCAGTTTCACCCTGTTTTTGTTTCTCTTTTAAAATAATGTTGCCAAAAAATCTGCGTTTTTTTTTCTTTTATTGTTATTTTAGGCGCTGAAGTGACATAACACTGCATGAGTCAGAGAGCAGGTGATAAACATGGGCAACAAAGACAAAAGTATCATTGAGTTTACTTATTTTTAGCATTTTATATTTGTCATGATTGTCATGGTTATTATTAACAACTATTATCAGTCTATGTGTATGTTCTGTAGAAAGTGCTCACCTGTTCCAAAACGCTGTCAACATTTCCAAATTCTTCACGTTTCATGGTGTTTGAACTTCCTCTAAATTCATTTTTAAAAGACTTTTTGATTCTGGAAACAGCTAACTCTAATTCTTATTAGTGCAGAAGTAACATCCACACTAAAGACTGTTTTTGAACGGCAGTCAGTGGGTGATTAGATGTGGAGATTCTGTTAAGGACAGGCTGCTTCCTGTTCAGAGCAGCTCAGCATCCCTTGACTCAGTTTATCTACACCTTTTTCTGTTCAGGCTGGATGGAGGAAAATGAAAATTGATATATTTTGACTGAACATGGAAGATGTGTTATGGTAAATAGAAGTTAGAGGATAGGTCCAGCGTCGGGAGCAGCAGACGTTTACAAAGTTCACAGTTCACAAAGACATGCAGATTCTGGGCTCTCTTTGAGGTTCTGGGTGATGTCTGTATTCTTCCACTTTCTGATTTTTATATCTCAGTTATGTTGCTTGGTGTTTAGGATTTTGATTTATGTTAAATAAATGTATAAAAAGTACAAAGTGTGCATATATTTTTGTCCTTCATGTTACAGCTCAATGATCTGAGCCTGTATTAGGGTCATGATTCAGCATATGAATATTTAGTTTTTTCTGCCGTGTGTGTGTATGTGTGTGTGTGTGTGTGTGGTCAGGAAAACGAGGACTGCTGACCTCCTGGTCTCCGGCATTGCTGAATTTAGCTCCGCCCCCGGCCTCCTGATTTGCATTAAGTGTTGTTGTTTTAACAAAGGCCTCCTTATGTGAAGACCCACACACACACTTCTGGAAAGTTTTCCCTGTCACTTTGGATTTATCTCAGTTGCTTGGAAGTCATTGTGCCCTGATTATGTTTCTGAGTCCATTGTCTGGGCTTGTAGCGTCTTGCATTTTTCCTAGGAAATTACCTTACCTGGGCGTCGGAGGGCGGTTTCACACAGTTACAACATTATATAATACTACCGATGCACTGAGAGAGAGAGGACTAGCAAATAAGTCTAACATAATTAAACTAGAGTTACAAAGAATAACTAGACACAAAAAATAAATGTAGGAGCTAAAATAGAAACAAATCTGATCTAATCAAAGAAAGAGACGAAGGAACACAGAACCGTAATGAAACTAGAATCAATAAATCCAACCCCAAAACAACTAAAACAACCCAGGATCCTAACAAAATTGGGTGTGTTGGTCTTTTATAGAGTCCGAAGGACATAATTAGAGATGACAAGTCATCAAGAAAAAACACCTGTTGCCTAGGTGATGGCATTTATCTTTAGGCCCTTAAGTTGGCTTTTTCAAGTTTCCAATTGGGAAAAACTAAATAAGGAACCTGCTGTGGCATAAGTGGTTTGACCGGATCTGACCCACATCTGACTCAAGAGTTCCTGCTGCATGTCATCATAGCTGCTGCAGCTTGGATCTGTTTGCCTGCAGGACTCTGTGGCTCTGACTGCTATCTAAAAACAAACACACAGTGGGTGTCATTTATCAACGGCTGCCGAAATCCTCATACTCTTCAACTCCCGTTCGGTCTGCCGTTGACAAATCTAGGAAGTATCATTTAAATACCACGCCTCTGTTTGTACAGTTTCCTGGCCTCACCAGCTCAATTTGCATTGCTGATAAAGAAAGGAAGGTTTTGAAAAAAAGATGAATTTCTCCTCCATTGTAAAGTGGAAACATCCCAACAGGAATTTAAAGTTGTGCAGCAGCAGGCTGCAGTGAGCTGTGAGAACGTGTTTTTCCTTCAGTAATTGTGCTTTCTCCTCATTAGAGTCAGTGTGTAACCACTGGAAGTGATGGCTACACTAAAAATATCTGCACTTTTCTGACTCAGCATCATTTCCTCTGGTCCACCACAAATCCACATAGGCATAAAATTACATGCACAATCTGAGACCTGAAGAATTCTCAGCCACGTAGAAATGACTGTCTGATAACAATCAGGGCTGCTCCGTCCTACACAGAGCTCCACTGATCAGCATGTGACCAGCTGATAAATGCTTAAAGCTGCAGTATAGAACTTTTATAAAAAATGTTTTTTTTTTGTATATTTGATGTTGTGACAGTTTATGAGACAGATAATCTGCTGGATCTCCTCCTCCTCCTTCCTGAGCTTTTATTGCTTATTTGAAGGACCGCACTGTTCCCAACCAAAAACAACCAATCAAAGCCAGGAGGAGGAGCTTAATGCTGTCAAACAACTCATGTACTCACTGCTCAATGTGCTAATGTTGAGAAACAACTTACTGTTATGGAAAAACAGTTTATCTGTTGTCATAAGTGCAAATGCTAACTAGACTTAGCACAAATGACAGGCTCTGCTGACAGAGAAGCCGCAGTAGGAGCGGGAGTTTGACCGGATCTGACCCACATCTGACTCAAGAGTTCCTGCTGCATGTCATCATAGCTGCTGCAGCTTGGATCTGTTTCCCTGCAGGACTTTGTGGCTCTGACTGCTATCTAAAAACAAACACACAGTGGGTGTGTGAGGAAGTGGGAGGGGCATCAGCAGCATGCAAATGGACTGGATGATTGACGGCGCTAAGACTCTCCTCCTGGCTCTGATTGGTTGTTTCTTGCCAACACTGGGAGAGTAGCAGAGAAACTTGATTTATTTTTTTCCACACATTATCAGACTCATGCCATACTATCACAATATTATGATATTTTTAACAAATATGTAAAAAAATGTTGTTGTTTTTTTTTTGTTTTTTTGTTTTTTTATAAAATTGACATACTGCAGCTTTAAAGCAGCAACAGGGTGGCTACAATGTGACCTTGGGGCCAGTTTTAAGATTGGAGTCAGCAGGGAAGGCGTGTGTGTCTGCATCAGCTGTGTTTCAGACTGTGTAGCAGCAGCGCTAACACCCAAACCTCAAGATGGCTGTTGTTGCTTTGGTTCTGTTGTCCATGTTTATTGACGGGTTTGTTTTTCTGCGGCTCTTCCTTCCAGCTCAGGGACCTGCACGTGTAAGACGGGAGTGTACGGGCCCAAGTGTGATGAGTGTCACCCAGGTTTCTTCCACTTCAGCAACACTGGCTGCCGGCTCTGCCAATGCAACAACCACACCAACTACTGCCACCCACAGTCTGGTGAGTTAGGAGGGAAAGACTTTGCTTCTCCGTATTGCTTGTTTTTTCTAGTGAATGAGGCAGAACGGCTTTTCTTTTCTTTTTTTAGATTTCAGTGTAGAAACATTTGATCTCATCAATGTGAGAACCTCTGGATAAAATCAAATATACAATCAAACAAAACCAAGTTGTCAGATTAGCTGTCAGGTTTACCTCAGCTGGTCTGGTCTCACCGCTTCACTTTGTTTATTATGTTTATTCATGTGTGTAAAGGAAAGACGTGAGACATGAAAAGTAAGTTGATCATGTCTAAGTTATGCCATTTCTGTTTCTTGTAAGATGGAAGCAAATGAACTAAATGGAATTTGCTCATCGCTAATTGTTCTTTGACCTTATCCGGAAATCCAATTTGGACCTTTGAACATAAAAATGGATATTCCCTGGCCTAAATATGTTTAAAGCTAGAACAAGTATAAGAACAGCAACACCCGAGATAAAGCCACAGACGTTTTTTCCACCAGCAGCTAACCCACAGCTCCAAGGTAATTACAGGATTTACTTCCCAGTTTCTGGCTTTAAATGGAGTTTGGGAGGGACTACTGGGGGACAGGACAGTTACAAACATTAGAGTTGTGTTGTTGCAGAAGTATTCACACCCCTTGGACTGTTGCACATTTCTCCTCATTAGAGCCACAAACTTCAGTGCATCGTTTTGGGTTTCATGTAGTCAGTAAAATAGGCTGAAGTTTCTTGTTTTTCTGCCTAAACATTATGACAGTCAGATCATGTGATAACATTATCGATTAATGGATTTTTATTGAGCCATCAAAGCCTCAAAGATCCTCAGATTCTGCTGTCCATTTCTCTTTGACATGCATGCTGTCAGAAGTGTTTAGTCACTGTGTTTAGTGGTTCTTAAATATGAAACAATATCAAGGTAGCACAAATAGAAGACATTTCACCAAGATGTCCTTTTCACTTATGTCTTTTACAGCAAAGCCTCATTTTCAGTAAGCGTAAGAAAATCTGAGTGGTGTGACAACATATCCTCATCTCCTCATCCAGTGATCAGTGATATTTAAGATGAGGGTTAGGGTAGAACTCTATATTCTAGAATTGCATATTACCACACAAAACAAGACACTGGGTTTCTGTTATGCTAATATGAAGGATTCTTACACCTCTAATGCAAAATCTTCTCTGCTCGGAATACAAACCACGTTCAGACATGACGACTGTGAGAAAGTGGTCACAGGAGGCTGAAGAAGCCCTGTAGGGTTGTTTGAGGCTCCAGACTGGGATGTGAGAGCCACACTGAGAGGACATCGAGTCAGGCCGAACAGACACCCCGCCCTCCCCTGACCCTCGGCTTTCCTGTCAAACCTCAGATGTTCCATCTTCTATCTCAGTCATGGACTCTTCTGCTTCTTCAAGCTTGACTTCAATCAAATCAGGAGATGATGCTCTGCCCCCTGTGGTTCCTCCTCCCACTTTTCTGTATCTAGAAGTCAGGTGAAGAGGCATTTGGAGAGATAGAACCGGAACCAGACTGCAGGTCCAGATGGTGTCAGAGTCCAGACGGCCTGAAGCTACAGAGCAGATCTGTGGGATTCTGCAACATCTCTTCAGCTTTAGCTTAACCCAAGAGAAGGTTCTGTTGCTGTGGAAGACATGTGGCGACTGAGGCGGTAGCAGTTCTCCGTTCATTAGGTGATCGGCAGTTAGATTCCCGGCCCACCCCTGTCTGTTGTTTCCCTGGGCGAAACACCTCACCCACCTTGCCTGCTGATGGCGCAAAAAATTGTAGCCTCGCTTCTGTCAGCCTGCCCCAGGGCAGCTGCAGCTGCAGTCCCGTAGCTTGCCATCATCAGCATGTGAATGAGCCCTTTGAGATATCAAGGGCACTACAAATAAAATTATTATCATTATAATCCAAAGAAAACTCACCCCTCCTTTTCACTCTGTATACTTCAGACTTTGAGAATAAAACAGACTCCTGTCATCAGCAGAAAGTATTTTCACCTTACAGTAGTCAGGCTCAGATACTTAAAGAAACTAGCAGAGATAGAGAATGAGATGGAGAGATGGAGGCAGAGGGGGACAGTGTGTGTTGTGGGGGTGGCAGTGTGAGAAGCCATATGTCCTCTCATTCTAATGCAGGGGCAGATGGAGAGCTGCAGCCTTCTCCTGGGCTCAGTGGTCACTGCGCTGTGGATTAATAAAGCTCAGGTTTGACAGCTCCCTCTAAAACCCGACCCAGACTTTCCCCAGAGCGGTTCATCCAGGGACATGGTGCAAACGTTTCCCCAAAAACTCTGGACTTCAGGAAAGGACTGCAGGGATTTGTGTCCAGCTAACATAACAGCTAAAGCTGCAAACAGGATTGTTCAGTTTATCATCAACTGTTTACACATAAATCGAACTAATTCTGACTCTCAGAATGAACAAAGGTTCATGAACTAACGTTTCTTAGGTTTTCCGTTACCAGCGAATCAACTTCCTTCATTTTTGTCTCGTTGTTATGCCCAGATTTAGGTGGAATCATGTTTGCGGAACATGAGCTGCTTTCATGAAATCATGTATTTATGTTTTTTCTTGAAGATACAGTCATCTAAATGCATTCTGCTTTTAGGAGCACCAAATCTATTGTTGACAGGAAAATATTGAGGAATTTGTATGAAAACTTTTGTTACATGCTGATTTGATTTTCTTAACACAAATCAGAAAAATGTCAGTAATTCACATGAAGTCTGCTGTGTCCTGCAGGAGTGTGCCTGAACTGTGAGGGGAACACCCAGGGGTCCAACTGTGAGGAGTGCAAGGTGGGTTTCTTCCGCCGTCTTGGTGCCGCCCCGACCGAAGCCTGTGCACCGTGCCCCTGCTCCAACTCCACCTCCACTGGCACCTGCCTCACCGGTCAGTCCCCGCTCTCCTTCTAATCCAAGGGTTGGTTGTTAGCATTAGGCAGGCTCAGTCTAAGTTAGTTCCTGCATGCTCTTTGGTTTGCTGTTGGCTGCTGCTGTTTCAGAGTCTAGCTTTATACACCACTCAACACAAAGGAGGACTGTGCAGATAATTAATGGTACAGTGCATGACTTATAGAGATCTGTTTCTGTTAGTTGCAGCTTCTTAAGGATGACCCGTCTGTTTCTCAAACTGAATGCTGTATTAAATGACTTTGGGGTTTTTTCAGAAGAAAAGAATCTTTTTTTTTAAAAAAAAAAAAAAGGTTTTGTTGGCTCCTGTGGCCTTTATGTGAAAGTAGTTTGACAGAAAACAGGGTAATGAGAAAGGGGGAAGACATGCGGCAAATCGAACCTGCGACCACCGTCACGAGGACTCAGGCCTCAATACTTGGGTCTTTCTTTGCCCCTGTGCCACCACAGCACCCCAGAAGAAAATCTTAATTTACCACCATTTCATGGGTTGTGTGCAGATTAGGGCTACGACTTGAATACATTAATTGCCATTAATTAATTACGTAGATTTTAACGCATTAAAACTTTGAATGAGACAATTTTTTCCAGCCGAAACCTTTGTCCGTGTTTCTGGTATGCCTGTAAATCTGACCCACAAGCAGTGATGGACAACAAAGCTGCTTCTCTCGCCCCACCGGGGGTTCATTTCTGCTTCTGAAACAGTCTGATTGAACACTGGAAAAAAAACTATTGTTTTGTTGTGCTGGAAGGAGTTAGCCTGTCAGCGAAGCTATTCAAGCTTAAAATGGCATCTCAATGCTAAACAAGTAGCAGCAGCACAGACATCACCAACGCTAATGTCAGCATCCACAGTCCACATTTCTAAAGGATTTCCGTGAATGATCAGGAGTTCCTGAAACACTGGAAAACCGAGTGGCTAGAACAAAACTTTGCATAAACCTGACGGTTGAAGAACCGGAAGAGCAACTAAAAAGTATATCTTTGTTGTTGAGCTCATATTTATTCAATAATTTATCAGCAAAAAGGGTCATTTTTTTTTTAAAGTTGAAAACGTAGTTGATTTTGTAGATAGCTTTGGATTAACATTTGATTAAATTAAGTACAGACCTTACAATTAACTCAATTAAATTTGGAATCAGGTCCCACCACTAGTACAGAGCATTTATTTTACATTTCCAGTTCTTTAAATATAAAAGAAAGAAACCCTACACAGGCTTGTGTAATGTAGCTTGTTCTGCAGCAGTAGAACATTGGGATTTGTTCTATATAGGGATGTCTATATCATTCCTATATATATTCACTATTCAAAACTTTTGCCTATTAAAGCAACACATACCTCAAAGTTGTGATAATCCACAAAATGTGTTTCATTTTGCCACCTTCTGACCCAGGTTAGATGTGTTTTTAGATATACCAGTATTGTGGGAATCTCGTGGAAAAACTGTAACGGCAGCTTTGTTTTACACCTGAATGAAAGTACGTGTCCCTGCAGGAATACACCGCACTGCCAGAGCTCCAGGCTGGTTACCACGTCTGCCCAACATGTAGGGACCTGTAGTACAATCATGGACATCTACATAATTCATCACTACTCTAACACTTAAAGGAAATGGTTCTGATTACTCAATGTTTCTTTTCTCTTGCTGTATACTATATGACTAACAAGACTCTACAAATTAATAGATGCCTTTGATATTGTTAATCTATTAAAGTGGTCATTTATAAAGACTATTTGATGTAGCAGAGTGTGTTGAGATGTTTCTGTGGATATAGAGGGGATAAGAAGTCTCAGCTATCTAAAAAAGGTAGCAGTTTGTTCACTTTCACCATTGATTAGTGCCTGGGTCTGGAATGTAGAATCTCTAACACTGCCCACATGACCCCATATACTCACCTCCAGGCTGTTAGTGTTTCCCTTTTTAAACACAACACAGCATAATGGGGAGATGATGTAAGCAGGTGAATAGAGACTAGAGATTATCTCCATTGCCAGAACCCCCTAATTACAGCGTGGCGTGGAGCCAGGTGTTGTGTTTTGTGTTTTCACTGGCCTTTCACAGTTTCACTTCATCAGGCTCAAACATCGCAGCACCACTCTGTGACTTAGATCACAGCCAATCTGCATAAAACTCCATGTGAACCCTGTCTTCTAACCATTGAGTTTTTATGTAGCTTTGCATCAGCTAGTCATTCCCATAGGCAGCTACTGATGCCCCCTATATGCGGCTCCCTGCATGACATCAACCATGCCCTAGATGCACCGGGGCGGTCGGCGTTGGTTCCTGCTCAGGGCCCGAGTGGAGACTACACAACGTGGGAGGAAGTGGGAGAGACATGAACCAGGCTGAGCTGAGCAGAGACAGCGTGAGCACAGCTGGGCCGTTTCAGACACAGGCAGCAGCAGACTGAGGGGGGATGGGCTAGCATCGCTCTCTGTTTAGACAGCATCACTGCAGGAGAAGCCGAATGAGGGAAGAGATGATCAAAATGTCCTTCCTGGTTCCCATAAGTAGGTTGCGTGAATGTGGAGGATGGTTGACACCAGAGAGAAGCAGTCGTATATTAGTGGTTTCCTCGGCATTTGTGACAAATGAAAAGACGCCACCATGGGGAATCCTGACTTCACGTTAAATCATGGATGAGCTTTCTAGATGTGCTAATGAACCCTGTTGAGGTGGATGAATCTAGTTCCCTGCCGACACTCAGAGAGGTGAAATGGAGAACTGCACCAGTACAGAATGTGGGTCACACATACTAAGTCATCCATGTATGATTGTTTCTTCACCTAGTGGTAGAGTTTGGCTCAGTTCTGACAGCTCATCCTGAACATCAGCAGAAATCTGTCCTCCTCTCCTCTCCTCTCCTCTCCTCTCCTCTCCTCTCCTCTCCTCCTCCTCTCCTCTCCTCTCCTCTCCTCTCCTCCTCCTCTCCTCCTCCTCCTCTCCTCTCCTCCTCCTCTCCTCTCCTCTCCTCTCCTCTCTCCTCCTCTCTCTCCTCTCCTCCTCCTCTCCTCTCCTCTCCGCTCCTCTCCTCTCCTCCTCTCCTCTCCTCCTCCTCTCCTCCTCTCTCCTCTCCTCTCCTCTCCTCTCTCTCCTCTCCTCTCCTCTCCACTCCTCTCCTCTCCTCTCCTCTCCTCTCCTCTCCTCTCCTCTCCTCTCCTCTCCTCTCCTCTCCTCTCCTCTCCTCTATCCGAAACAGGAGAGGAACTCTTACATAAACAGAGCATGTCAGGCTTTATCAGACCTTTAGTGTGGCGTATAAAGCAGAGGACAGTGGATAAGGGAGCAGGTCAGGCCTGATGGCCCCATGCGGTGCTGTGCACAGCAGCTCTTTTCTCTGGGTTATATAACCAAACACTACAGGCTGATGCCTTTGAACCCCCAGCAGAGGTTAAATCAAGCTTATCATGAGGAGCAGATTGCTCACTGTAGGAATACAGTGCAGTCACATGACAACTCTAGACAGACTGACAACTAGGCCAGGACAACGCAGATAGCTCTGTGTCTAGCTCCACTGCAGACTGGTCCCATCACGGTTCCACACTGTTGCAGAGGATCAGTCTGCTTTTCTGTGTCTGAGGTACTTTCTTAGGGTTGAGCTCCACTCTCACTTGATTTTATATTTTAGGTGAGAGGAATTGGCTGTTGGACTCCGTTGTAATAGTCCAATAGGTGAGCCAGTTTCAGCTAGCCAAGCTTGATACAAGCCTTTACTCACATGGTTTCTGTCCAATGCTTCTAAGTTGTACACTGACAAAGTGCAGTCAGGGTTCTTCTGGGACATTATGATATTTATCATGTATATTCTGTACTACTAGTAGCTAATCACACTCTGCAGTTCCGCAGTAACCTAACTAAGACCTGGAATCTCATTCTTAGGTGAGACTGCTGTCAGGCAACTGCCATTATTTTTAGATGCAGATAATGGAAAAGTTCCACATTTTAGATGAGACCGCAAAGACACGTTGAATCTGCTGTAGTTGTCATGCTGGGTCCCTAGATGGTGCTGTAATTTTAGCATGTAATCAAAACGTGCTTTTGCTTTTGAGCCTTAATTTCTACCTAACTAGCTTCCACCTCATTTAGAAAATAACAACCCGACTCTGATGAACCAAGTGTTCACCTAACACTTCAGTATGTTTAGTTGTGTTAAACTGAACAGGCTAAGTAGCACAACACAGCACAAAGCTATCAACCATTGTTTTTGTCATCTGCCCTTTCAGAGTGTATGAGTGTAGAATAAACCCTACACTCAGGCGCTTTGTGAATGTGTGCTTTCACATATGTGGAGGGTGTTTCTAAAAGATTTCAGTGTGAGACCTGGTTTCAAAAAGTGTCTGTGTTTGAGACTCTGATCACTGGAGACGTGTAGACAAGCGACTGAATCACAACAAAAATGCTACGATTGTCTCAGTTTAAACAAAGCCTTAATATGTTGTTATGGATACCCTGTTTGTATGATCATTAGTCAGTATTTACAGATTAAATGTAAAAATGTATAAGACAGCCAAGTCCTCATTAACTTGGTAAAAACGACCCCCTTATTTTACACTTTATTTCATCCAGAGGGCCTGGGCTCCGGCTGTTGAGAAACGATTGCTTCCTGGAGTCATGGACTCTGTTGAAGTTTTAAATTTTACCCAGTCACTAATATTTGGCCATGACATTTATAATGCGGCTGATAGACGGTAAGGAGCTTACTGGAAAATGCCTCCACTGCAAAGAGAGAAGAGCAGATCTGAATGTGGCGATTGTTGATGTTAATTTGATTTTGGGAAGCTTGACCAACACAGACGTTCACTTCCTCTGCTGCTGTTGTTAAAACTACAGGCAGGCTACAGTTCTAAAACAGCACAGAAAATCAACATCATTGTTCACAACTTCTCCTTCTGTTTGCTGACTGGGCTGGAAGAATTTGACCTGAGGAATCCATGTGAATGGGAGAAATCCCAGACTGTCTGTGAAGTGAGATTTGAATGAGTGGAATAGCAATAGCCAGGCTAAGACCTCATAAGTACCCTTTAAGTACTCTGTTCATGACCTGTAGCTGAAAGACCTATAATGGAATCGGTGTAAGTTTTGAGTTAATCACTGAAGCTACAAGCCAGTTGAGCTCAAGTTAGTTTGTTAGCTACCTCTAATTGTCCCCACTGCTCTTCACAAAATATCTTCTAGAACAAGACTGAAAGCTGTATTTAGAAGGTGCATGTGGCTGTTTGTTATAAAAGGAGAAGGATTAAATCCCTACATCCCCAACGCCACAGCCTGGAGGTACAGCGTTACCTCTTGGGGGGAAACTCTTGGACAAACATACTGGAGGAAATCCAAATCCCATCTCGCCTGGGGATTCATTCACATCCCAAAGAGTGCTTTTACTTTTGGTCATCTACCAATTTTACGTTTCTTAGAAACAAAACAGTTCTATCCACATAATTGAGCTTATATGTGTCACTTTAAACCAGTGTGGTTTAGAGAAAATTCACAACAAATTCCCACTGCCGCACCAGATTCTTGCTTTGAAAACTCGTTGAAGGTGTTCGCTGTATTCTCAACCCACCACAGAAGAAGCCAGACTCATTGTGAGCTTCATGCTGAAGATGAATTGATGTAAACATCTCCACTGTGGTTGTGTATACTTGTGAAGGCTGAATCCAGACAGCACCTGTTCCAGGCATGGCTTAGATCCCACGTTTGACTAACTGGGTGACGAATTGATGTTTCCCTGCTGCCTGTTCCCTTTGTTCCGCAGGACCACCAAGACCACCTTCACAGGTCCAGGCCGGCCTGTTGGACACTTGTTGATTGTCAATAAGACGATGTTTGGTGAGACGTTCCCCCCTCAGGGAACGCGTTAATACTGCATCTCCAGGCCGACATGCTAGAAGAGGCGGTAGTGTCATGTTACAGAGAGAGAAAGCCGACTCCTGGAAACAAAGAACACTTGGCTCCAATAAGCAGTGATGGTTCTTGTGTTGAAAGGAGATCAGTTCCTAACAAAATCAGAATTTACATCAAATCTGCCCGTTATGCTTTGTTTTGGGAGTTCTGACTCGTAACACAGCAGGGGCCATTTTGATTTTAAAGCATAACAACACAAACTAATGAGAAATGAACATAAAGCCTAGAATCTGTTTTATGTGGAGGCTTCCAGAACTGTGTTGGCGTGTGTGTGTGTGTGTATGTGTGTGATTCCAAAACACCTTCCCTCATTGGGTGTGTTGATGTTTTTATGGTTAATGATGGAGGCTGATTTCAGACATACCACTTCTCTAGATGTTTTAATCATCTCATTTTTAATAAATTTATATTTCAGATTGTATTTATTTTTGTAACTCTCAAAATTTTGAGACAAACATTTTTTTCTTTAATTTGCCACACATCTGTCTATTAAAGTGTGGGTCAATCAGCCTGCCTAGTGGAGAATATTAAAATGAAGAGGCAGGGTGTGACCTGACCTCAGGAGACTCAGCTGCTGTCCATGTTTCCATGATCATACCTGAGAGAAAACAACCTGCTAAGACACAACATGGCTTCCACATTCACATCTAGTCATCTTGGGCCCCCTAGTGGCAAAAAGGCACATTTTAAGAGTTCATTGAAACACTGCATTAATCTAAGGACTTTTCAGGTTGAGGTTTAGTACCACAATTGTGTCTTATTGCTGTATTTTTCTATTTTTTTTTTAATGGTCATACACATTTAGGAATCTGTATGAATTCATGAAGTATTGCTTAGAATTTTCTCTGTTAATTAATCAACAGCCGTCCCTTTGATTTTGGGACTCTTGAGCATCATCAGTGAAAGCTTTCCTGGTTGAAGCAGTGGTCAGCAGCTGACGTGGTAATCTTTCTTTCCTTGTTCAGATTCCAGCGGCTCTGCCGTGTGTGAGCGGTGCCTTCCCCACTACAGCGGCCCGCACTGTGACCAGTGCAGCCCTGGCTACTACAACGCGTCCGGGGCCTGTGCACCGTGTGACTGCAGCGGCAACGCGGACCCTCTGGGCCCCGCCCAGCTCTGCGACCCTAAAACCGGCAGCTGCTTGAGATGCATCAACAACACCTCCGGGTCCCGGTGCCATGAGTGCGCCTCTGGGTTCGTAGGGGACGCCAGAGCACATAACTGCACCCGTCCAAGTAAGGCCAGAACCTCAGGATATGCTTTAGTTAGTCTTCTAATGTTATTTACCTAATCTCAAGTGTACAAAATCAAGATTTAACACCATTACTTTTAATAAACAAACACAAAATCAATGTTAAAAAGTTGAGTGGAAAAAAATATTCAACCATTGACTCAGCATCAGGTAGAGCCAACTTCAGAGAAAATCACAGTCTTTGTTACATCCCCGTTCACTGTGTTTCTGCACAGCTCCTTTAAGTATGTGAGTCAGGTGCAAGTCTGGAGTTTGACTGACTCATTGTAACAACTCAACTATCTCATTTATTGTAGATTTGTTACTTCGTTTGGGATCATTGTCTTGTTGATGACCCACTTTGTGTCAGATGAATGGTCTCATCGTGAGCTCAAGGTCAACTCAATGATCTATAAGGTGCCCAGGTTCTGTGGCCTGGACTTTTTTGTTTTCTCCAAGCATCTTTCCTTTGGCCTCATTTGGCAAAAAAAAACATCATTCCACAAGTTTTGTGGTTCATGTAGCTGCAACTTTGCAGTATAGCTTTTAGGACTGGATGTTAAAATCCTTTCAGAAGTCAGAACCACAGTGTTGTTGGACATGCAAGATCGGATCCAAGTTCCTCCACAGGAGTCTCTTTTGCAACTAATGACCTCAGGAGACTCAGGTCATTAGTTGACCTGAGTCAACTAATGACTCAGGTCAACTGAGTCTTTTATTCAGTATTTTATCAGTATTTTAGAAAATATGTTAAAGCCCCAGGCACCCCACAGAGGATATCCAGGCATTTTGGAGAAAAATTGTCCCTCAGCATTCATCATCAGCAGCATCGCTTCTGTCAGTTCTGTCATCTGAAACCTAAAGACTTCAACTTAAAGATTGATTGATTTGTTTATTTAGCTCTTAACAACAACCAGCCAGGAAGACCAAAGCACTTTATATTAAAACGACTACATGACAAAAGACAACATCCACACACAATCCTACATAGTATTAAAAGTCTTAAGTTTAGACGTAATAATACCCGGATCAGTAATGGAACGAAGATCCAGGGGAAGGTTACTCCAAATTATGGCTGCTGCCACAGAGACGGGACATTCACCCCAATATTTTAGCCTTGACCTTGGAGTGTTTGACAAAACTTGCTCGGACAATTAAATTTTTTGTATTCAGATTTTTTAACAACAAAGAAGAACCAGCACTCTTTCAGGTTTTTCCCAAGTGGTCACTGGGCTTTACTTGCCCCCCAGCTAACAAGCTAAGTGTTGCTTGTTATTTCAAGGGTTTTTATACACCAGAAACAGTGATACCAAAGATGGGTTCATAGGTATTGCATTAAACTTGGAACAAGGCTGTACCGACCAACCACGTCATCTTCACACGCTCTTGCAGCTCCCTGTTGTGCACCTCTGCAGAACCAACGCACCACCTTGCACTCAAAATGTTCTGTTTGGACAGTGTTCTTGGTTTATCAAGTTTTCAGAGGGAAAACCGACCTTTGTTCTGGATTGTGGGCCTCTTGGCCACATCACTTGGAACTAAGATTCACTGAAGTTTGAAATGTTTTTCTCTCTTCAGAAGCGCGGCTGATACCAGCACCAGCAGAGGTCACGACCAAGACCCCCATGTCCGGCGGGTCTTCCCCAACGTCACCTTTCACCAGCACCACTTTGACCTCCACAGCAACCAAAGGCAACCCAGTCCACAGGTCCAACGACAACGGCGGCGCCGCCTTGGGCAGCAGCACCACCACCACCACCACACAGGCCCTGCTGACCAGCCTGAGCAGTCCCACTGACAACACCACAGCAGCCCTGAAGGAGGTCTCATGGACGCAGTTCAACATCATCATCCTGGCCGTCATCATCCTGGTGGTGCTGCTGCTGCTGGGCTTCGTGGGAGGCGTGTACACCTACCGGGAGTACCAGAACCGCAAGCTCAACGCCCCCTTCTGGACCATCGAGCTGAAGGAAGACAACATCAGCTTCAGCAGCTACCATGACAGCATCCCCAACGCCGACGTGTCCGGCCTGCTGGAGGACGAGGCCACAGAGGTGGCACCCAACGGTCAGCTGGCGCTTACCACACAGGCAAACAACTACAAGGCTTAACGCCGCCATTCAGCCCCAAATCAGACTCTTAGATTTACAGATGACATGAAGCTGCTGGAACATACCAAATCTAAAGCTCCCTAATGTCTGACCCTCTCCCCTGGAGAAATGGCCCCTCTTTGCAAACTGACAGAAAGGACAAAGACGGTGTCCGAGATCAGAGAAATGGATACAAAGTTCCCACCTGAGAGAGAAAGCCCTATTTGATATATTTTGATTGTGAAATGGATGAACAGTGAAAAGGCTTCCAAAAAGAATGTGATTTATTGTGATCAGGAGCCTGCAGGGGGCGCTGTTGTTCTGTAAACTGGAATATTGTGACAGGTGCAAAGCATACACCTGTTGGCTGATGTTCCTGAACCCAATGAGAGGACTTATGGGAGCCTAGCATTTCATAGATATATATATATATTTTATTTTATTTTTTTTTATGGACTCTGGGCAGTTTAAGTTAAACTCAGATTACTTTTAGACGATCCTAATTGAGACGATTGTTATTTAATGAATTATTTTTATTCTGTTCTTATTTATTTGTTGACGTTTCATTCTTGGGAGAAAATGCTGCACATTTCCAATGTGTAGTCCTCCATGGTGTTTTTTATCCGGTGTGCTGTTGAACGGTATTTTTTACTCGCCCAAACATGTTTCCATGTACAGGAGAAAGTCTGAATGAAGTGACCTCACCTTTTTGTTTTATAGCTTCCTGTCTTTTGTTAAAGTGTATCAGCTCACTCCAACGCGTGCAAGATTAGTGTTTCTCTTAAAAAAACAGCAATCACCTTTTTTTTTTTTATAAGGTCCACTTCACTGCTGGGGAAGTGACACATCTTGGGCTTGCGTAAAATGCCATAAAATTGTAATCTTATCTGCTCTTTGCTGTCTACCTCAGCAAAGGTTTGAAAAAAAAACAACAAACAAACAAAAAACAAAAGACTTCATAAAAATGGCTCACAGTTATGTGGAGGGTGTGTGGTGTGACTCAGATGACAAGGCCATTTGATGTTTGAAACATGAACACAACTCCAGTGTTGATCCTGTTGTTATGGAGCCTGCTGCTTCCTCTGACCACTTCCAGCCGTGTTGCATCAGCGGGAGCAGTGAGCTGTGAAACCAGGCCGGTCACTGCCGGATCCCGGTCGGGGATCTGAGGGACCTGCTGTTATTTGGGCCAGCGCTGGCCGGACGCCCTTCTTTTTGTTCTGGTGAACGAGTAAAAGCTAATCATGGAAGTAACTCCTCAGGTACCGGCTCTCTCTCCCTAATGTGATCACTGTAAATACAATTCTTAATGTACAGATGAATGTGAATAGTAGCACGATTATTGTACAGGTAGGATACTGTGTGTGCACTGTCACTCAACAAGCGCTGACCCTCTCTGGGCGTGATGTTGCTGTCAGCTTTTTCTATTGTTTTTATTTCCTACTTTGCCACATAGACGGTGGGAGGACTGAGAGCGCCCAGAAATCAGAACTGCAACAACCCAAACTGTGTAAATAAGACCTGCAACTCAGAGCTCAACTCTCAAATAAAAATGAGTTTAACTGTTTCACTTGTGTTTCTCCTAGTATTCCAATTTAAATCCCTCATTTACATTCACTCCATACATTACTAGATAAACATGTGACATTGCTTATTTGCAAACAAACTATCCAATCAGCCAATCAGATGTCAGTATGCCAATATACCCATGGAGATGTGCTGCTGGGAATGACATGCTGACTGAAAATCACAATGAGGAAGAACGATTTCAATTTGAAAACCTGAATGTGGAAAAGTTGTTGGTGCCAGAAACGCTGGTCTGAGAAACTGCTGATCTTCTGGGAATTAATGCACAAACATTTGTGGTTTACAGTAAACGATGATCCGAAAAATGGGAAATTTCCAGTAAGCAGACATCAGGAGGAGAAACTAAAAGCACTTTATTGGTGATGAGGATGGGGTTGCTGGTTTGAGATGATGGGATGCAGCGTGCCAACTGGGAACATGTGGAACCTTGAATCAGGAGGACTGCAGCTGACCACGCTCTGCACGGAGCAGAGGACAGGAAGTGGAGCTTTCACTTCTCTAACACTTACTATAATGAAACACCAACAGATTGGAAATAGATGTCAGGTCTTGATTTCAGCCACAACTTTCAGCTGGTGTTTTATTAGACCTCTATCTAACCAGGTGAGTCATTAAGAATGAATTTTTAGACTTTTTAACCACAAATTCCATGTAACTTACTAAAAGTGAGTGTTGATAGCAATTTGATGAACACTGATTTAAGTCTACTATTTTCAATTAAATCCCATGTTTGCATTTGCAGTGTAAGAACATCTGTTTGTATGTTTCTCTGTTGGAGGCGTTTACAGTAGGTCACTTCCTGCTGGAGATTAGCTCACCGAGTTCTTTGTGTTTTTGTTAGAACAGTGACACAGAAATGGAAACACGTTGTCCTTAGATAACAAGATGTGATTTAGAGTGGTTCCTTTATTAAATTCCTGTGAAATTCTTATTTTCCATTTTAATTTTCCTTTATGATGCTGATTCTATATGTGTTTTTTCTTCTCTGTCTTCCTCAGCCCCGTTTTCCCCATCCCCTCCTATTATTCTTATTCTTTTGAGTATTCTTCATTGTCAAGCCGCCAAAGTGGAGAGTGTGATTGCAGAAGGGGGTGCTTCTCGTTTCAGGTAATAAATCACAGGGGCTTTTTTTTCTGTCCAAACAGACAAGTAGCCTATCAGAGTCAAGAACCTGTTTCTAGAGCTTTAGCGTCTTTTCTTTACATTGATTTTCAATCTGAGCGTTGTCTACCAATCGCCTGAGAGCAGCTCTTCGAGGTGACTGGACTTCTTTCTTTCCTGGGAAACTGTCTGGCTCATTCCTTCTGGACAATCCCAAATAATTTGAAGTTTGAAGTGTGTTGACGAATGTGGGCCCTGGGGAGTTTGTATTTTTAATTTTTTTTTCATTTTGCGTCATTCATCACATGTGGCCAGTGAATCTCTCAGCAAACGCTGGCTGACGTCAAGAACGGCTTGCTGAAAGCAGCAACTTTTTACTTCTGTTTTCAAAGTGGACAGATGTTTTAGATGCGTAAAACAATCACTGCTAAACAAAGTGATTCCTGCCTGTCAGTTTCTTTTACATTTACTATACAATGGTGGAATTTATAATTGATATTGATATTTTACTTTCATGGACTTGGACATTTTTTAAAACAATTTTTTAAAACAAAAAAAATAATGCTGCCAGTTCTCCTGGTGCTTCACTCGCATTTTCCAAATCGTCGTACCAGAAGGTTTTCAGAGGAGTATTTTGTTGCTGAGTCTAACCCTCTGCATCATTTAAACATAACCAGGCACTCAACTAAAAGGCTGACTTTTAATTTACACGTGTTATATCTGTTATTTGTTTAAACATAGCGTACCTCAAAATATCACAAAAGTACTTCATAACACAGTTTGATTCATTCTGTTGGTTTGAAATGTTTAATAGCAAACAGTTTGAAATCATTAAAATGGGCTTTTTACAAGGAGAAACTCACATCTCAGATGTGAATAATCCAGTTATTACTTGTCATTTGTTTAACTTTGAATTGAACACAATGTTTATTTTTATTTTATTTTGTTTATTTTTTATTTTTTACTTTTGAGGTATTTGTAAGAATGTTATTTTGAATGGGAGTTGTATGGTGCATACAGTGACATCACAAAATGTGTCCCAGAGGATGTCTTGGAGGATGAACAGTGAGCGTATCCATGGCGACGTGTACTGGAATACCAGAGGAAGAAAGTATCAGAAGCGGTTATTAATGGAAGATAGAGAGAACTACTTGGTGTTATCTACGAAACACAACCAGCAGAAATGTGTCTGTGGGTTAAGCAAAGGAAAACACATGCTAATACCAGCAGGGTAAGAATGCTCTTTTTATTTAACTTTTGGCAAAAAAAAAAAAAACAGCAAAACAACCTTCCAACTCATTGCTGTAAGTCACAAATTGACAGGCATCCAGTGTGCCAAAAACAATAATTTACTGTGTAATTCCTGTAAAAACAAGTTACAGGAGTTACTGTGAAACAATATTTTGTAAATCTATGTGTGTGGATTAGAATATGAAACCAATATATAAACCAACTCAGTAAGACCTCATGTGAGCAGGCAGGAACATGGAGTTGTTTTTGGAAGTCTTATGCTTTCATGGCAGCCAGAATATCTTTGTTCATGGGTTTTGGAAATATGATATATGTGCACTAATGTTGCACCGGGCACTTGAACATTAAATAACACGTATACAAATGTGTTGTTAAATGCTTTGGGAGAATGGTTCTCCACAAATATTTCACAGAGATTGTTATTATTTTCATATTAAGGTTGACTGAACAACCCAAGTCAAGACCAGGACATACTGCAGCTGGGAATCACCCGAAAGATTAAGTCAGGGATGCCTGCAACATTTGGCTAAAATGAGGCCTTACAAAAGACCCAAAGAAGAGAACCCTTGATGTCTATAACTATAAAACGGCGAATTCCGCCTCTGCCCCACAAACATGAATAATTGGATCGGAATAAATGTCCACTGTGTGAAATGAGAGAGTAGTTCATTTTCTTTATAATAAACGGTATTTTTAGAAGCTAATTAGTGTGAATCTGCAGGAACTGGCAAATGTGTCTTCAGTAAGAACAGTTGGAGTGTCTTTGCTCTGTTTATGGGGATGTTCTTACCAAGCGCATATGTTTTATACATTCCAACCAGGCAGATTTTTTTTTACATACTCCGGGAACATCAAAGCCCTCAGAAACAGGAAGTTCTGGTGTAATTTTCTACTCTGGGTGAAACTCATTTTTAATCGAGACTCTTTTCAATGGAGCGCGGCTTTCAACGTGGGCGAAAAGTGCAGATAAATGGAGGTTGTGCCAGGCAGTCGGGACTTGGTCCGCGAATAGGAACACACAAGACATGGAGGAGGAGAACAGCTGCCGGTGTGACTACGAGGGAGGAGCGGAGGCAGAGGCAGAGTCATGCCTTCTGTGCCAGAAGAGCCGACACATTCAGCTCCATAGGGAAAGGCACCGACGACGGATGGCCCAGTTTGTGGCAGCGGCGCTCCTTCTGCTGCTTTGCGGAATTCTGGCGGTATTCCTTACGCTCAGACTAGAGAGGCCGTGCGACTGTGCTACTGACAGTCAGGTAATTGTTCATATTTAATCTATTCTCAGCCGCTGTTGTGTACCGCGTTTGAAAGTATTATTGTTCAAGAAGCTGCTGACAGTGGAGCAGGGTGCAAACTTGAGTTTTTCCAAAGTGCGCAACTGGTGAACAAGCTCTGCCAGCAGGGAGGTCAGGGTGTGCCCTCGTGCAGAATGAATATGGTTTATATATGTATTAAATTAGTTAATATAGGCCGCTTTTTGCCAGCTCCACTCTGACAGAGGAACTTCACCTAGCACAAACTTTCTCTACATGCACGTGCTGGTTGTAGATGTGGGTTGTTATGACTTTGCAACAACATGCGCGCGTGGAGTGCGCCTCACGGAGCCGTGTTAGCCGAGAGAAAAGGCAATTCAGCCCACAGTAAAAGTACCGAGTTTCCTCACTCTCTCCTCATTGTCGGTCTCTATGGCGTATGTTTAATCTTTTTTTTTTCGTCTTTGTTGTTATCCTTGTAGTAGATCTTACAGCATGCCTCACACTGAGATGGTGCCACATTTATTTGGTTTATGGATTTTGTGGCTTGGGCAGCTCTGTTGATAACGTGCCCATTAAGAATCCTCTCTGCCAATGCCTGACAGCATTTGGTGAAGGCAGTGTGATGATGTGGTGTGTGGTGGGGGTTGGGGGGGGCGGGGGTAGTATGTGCCTTTCTGGATAAACAAGGTTTGCCATCATTTGAAACAATCTCAGTGCAGATGTGGAGATGTGATCCTGTAACCTGCAATAACATAAAAGAGCAGAGACCAAGTTGGTCAACATACGAGTTTCTGGGGTGACCAAACAAAACTACATTTGCTTATTTATTACTAATCCTGATTGAGGAATAAGATGGCATCCCTCAGTACCATGTGACCAAGCTGATGATCAGCAGGATGACAGGTGCTGGACTGCTGCAGTTACTGTACGCTTTTCTGACATTCTGCTGAGTTTCCTGTTTGCTAAGTGAATAAATTCAGTAAGCCAACATGTGTTGTATCTTTAAACTTCAATCATCCAATCATATAAATGTTTCCCAGTCATGAGCATAATATGTTGTTTAACATTGGTAGAGTGGGTTTGACAAGCTGTTCACACAACCAACAAACCCTTTAAACATGGCACCATTTAAAGGTAGACTGATATAACATGTTGTTTTTGGGACATAAATTCTCATTCAAGCGGTAGACCGTTACGCCCCAATCAGGCTTTAACTGGCCTTTGCTGATTTCTGGTTTTCTTTGAGGTCTGACCTGTTAGTCTGGATTTTAACCAAACCCTGTTTTCTCTCCAAGCACTACAAAGCAAACAGATTCAGATTTGTGTAAACGTTATTTTATTTTACCACTTAACGTAAGAAACTTTGGCTCCAAAACAAGGAGTCTGGTTCTACTACAACTTGCTTGATTTTTTTTCTTCTATTTTTGGTGAATCCAACAGAAAGTTTCATGTTTACTTATGTATCCCCTTTAAGGCATACATAATCTATTGGCTAATTCCTGAGCAAAAATAAAAAATAGAGCAGATTAGACATAAAGTTAGACAAGCAAGGCCTAAATATTTTTGGACATGTGCAAAGCAGGGATTGTGAAAATATTAGACAAAAGTTTATGTTTTATGTTTATGAAACTGTCAGTGGATTAGAAATAGAGGGAAACCACTGAAAAGGTTCATGGAAGACAGTGCAGGTGGATCTGCTTTGTTAAAATAATTCCATGCTGCTAAAAACATGATGGAATTCTGTAAAAAGTCCAGGAAAACTAGACTCCATTCTTGTTCCATTTTTGTAACACATTAAAAGCAGGCAGGCTTCTATAGGAGCCAAGTATTCCACCCAGAGTTTTCTTATTCAAACCATATTCGCCTGGTATAAGGTGCTGGGTTGAAATAATAAAGGTTTAGACTTATTGGTCATTCGGCTGCAGGGCACAACTTCAACAACATTCACGTAAGCTATTTTTAGTTCAGACCCTGCATGTTTTACAAGTCAAACTGCAGCTGTACTTTAGCATCATAAGCTAGCTGCAGTGTGATTGGTCAGGTTTTAAATAGAACCGCCTGTTTCACAACCACAGGATCCTTTTAGCGCCAATTTAGAAATCAATTCTTTTTTCCTGTTTTAACAAAGTCTGTGTTTGTTTTTTTTCTTGCAGACCAAGTCTGAGTCTGACAGCCAGTCATCAGGTAAATGTGTTGCTTGGCGAGAGGTTGATGCTGAAGTCGTTTTTTGTTTTACACATCATTTGTTAAAGGTGAAATATTTTGTATCTTTGTCTTAGGTGTTGCTGAAAAGCTGCAACAACCTCAAAGTGCACAGAGGCTTCCGAGCGCCATGTTGACAGGTAATGATGTTCTACAGGCTTATACGTGAGGGAAGGAGGACTTTTCTGGGTTTCCGTTTGTAAGGAGGCCTGGCGTCCCTGACACTGACTCTTCAGCTTTTCTCTTATTTATTGGCCTCTCCCCACTTCACTGTGCCTGATAAGGATCTATTCTAGTATTAATAATAAAGTGTCTTAACACAACCCAGCCCAGACATGATTGTCTTACAGAATAACACTGAAATATTGAGGTAATGTATTCTGGAGCTTATCTAGGTCATGTCGTGCCTACTGACATACACACATATGTGTTTAGGAAATGTCTCCAGAAATTAACTTCTTATTTTTGGGAAAGTCCCATTCGACCATTTATAAAGCATGTAGGTTGCAGCTGGGCCACGTTCCTCCCACCCTAGGAATCTGCTAAGTTAGTTTATTTTCAGCCAGATACTACACAGTCAACACTTAAAACTATCCCTCCATGTTTCACTCTCTTCCAGTGATATGGAACAAAAGAATAAGACAGTAAGATAATAAAGGCATGAAATTATGAGTTTAATTACATATTCTAGTAAAAGTTTCAGAGGCCCATACCCCCCTCGTCTCAGCTACTTTAAGGGTTCGATATGCTGAAGTGAGTGGATCTTTATCAGTGTTAGCACAGCACCACTGAGTGTTTATCTCCCTATAAGCTTAACACTCAGACAAGCTACTGTCAGATCATCCGATGGTAGCCAGTCAGAACCCCTCCTCCTGGTTCTGATTGGTCGTTTTTGCATTTCTTCAGACAGTAATAGTAGCTTATGGAGTAGGTAGAGGACATCTATCTTTTCATAGATTATCTGTCTCATGCTATACTGTCATGGCATGGCGACAGTTTAAACAAATATGTAAAAAACATATACTTTACTGCAGCTTTAAGAAAACAGCAGTGGTGCCTGCCTATTTTTTCTGATACCATGACAGCCATTGAGCTGGATGACCACACTAGATATGCTTCAGCATCATGTACATAAAACCAGTAGTGTAATGGAAGTATAACTAGTAGAAACCAGATAATATTGAGTTTGATCTTATTGAACCTTTTGCTCTTGGTTGCCAATGGAGTCCTGTTCTTTCCTTTGACTCTTCCTAAATTTTGCATGAAATATTAGATGTTTTACAGCAAGAAGAAAGATCTCCAATCCTAACTTGTGTTTCTGTCTGCACTTTCAGCTCCATATGGTAACAACACGAATGGAAGATATCTTCTTTGGCAACACACATTAGGGGAGGCGCACATTGATGGAGGTTTCAGTTACTCCAACGGGAGTCTGACGGTGCCCAGAAAGGGCCTCTACAGAGTCTTCCTGCAGGCCCTCTATGATGTTGAGAGCAGTGACTGTGGTGGTTCAACTTTCCTGGTGCTCTCTAGCTGGTTGTATGTCTTCAGACAAGGTGATGGAAAGGACCGACCGCTCCTGACAGCAGTGGATACAGTGGCTTGCAAGCACACTGTAAAAAAATCTCTCTTCACATCTGGCATATTTAAGCTGGATATTAATGACAAATTACATGTAACGTCTTCTCATCCAAACCTTATGCGTAAAAATGATTTCCAGTCATTCTTTGGCGCTCAGCTCGTGTTCGATGATTGGTCAGTTAGTGGCTCCTGAGTCCAACGATGCAGTTGCTTCAATAAAGGTTGAACGCACCAGTGCAGGTTTATACTTTAACTAGTCCACCTCTGTAGCGCCGAGTAGAACCTTCTCAGCAGCAGGTTAGCTTCCTTTCGACATTTTCTTTTCACTAACAGCTGCCACAACACTGATGCAATTAAACTACACTAATCAGTAACAATTTATTTGAAGTGTGCATAACACTGACATGACACTGTCTCAAACACAACACGACACCTGTTATGGAGTCTTTATGACTGCTGTCATGAAGTGTCAGTTGGTAAATAATTGTACTAAAAATAGAATGTAAAATCCATTAAAAGTGTCATTATTTACCAAACGACACTTCGTGACCATAACCATTCATGTTCGTAACTGGTGTTACGAATAAAGCGTTACCCACTAATCTAATATGTCAACTTTACAGCGCATTCCATTCTGTGTTAAATCTCCTACTATATTTTATATTTTACATTTATTATATCACATATTATGCTGGGATAAAATATTTTTCTGTTTCTAGAAAGCTTTTAATTTATTCTAATTTAACATAAAGGGACATGTATTATTGGGCTTGCATCAGGCTGGGAGTTATTTTATTTTGTTTTTTTTGTTATTGTTTACTATAAGTCTGGAGTCTTGAAGTGACTCACTGGCCACTTGTCATGAAGCAAGTAGCCAAGGGGGATTTGTTTTTGCCTTGTACACGTGGTGAATGTCTCATTAAGCATTCATTTTTATGACATGATTTATGACAAGCATGACTTTGTTTATTTTTAGTAGCAAATGTGTACAAATAAATTAATTGCATAAATCTGATCTTTGCCATTGCCAGTTTTCTTACTATTGTTATTTATTTTAAAATGCAGCCCTGTGTTGGAGACAGTAATTTGACCAGGTCACATTCTATAGCTGCTACTGAAATGTGCAAGGTCAGGCAGTCTTTTAGAGCCAGCATAAAAGCTGTATAACACTTCATTTAGATGAAAAGACAGAAGATTTGAAGAGCCGGAGCTACATGTGAAACAGTTTTGTCTGCTGAAGCCACTTCTTTGATATTAGAAGTTGCTAAAGACCAGCAACAAACAGGGAGAACTTTGCTGGATGGAGAATGAAGACAGAAAGTTGTTCCACTAAAATCACAGTTTCTGCAGAGTAGCTCCATGCAAGGTTGACTGGATTTAACTCATCCGGGCTTCACAATTGAACAAAACACACATAAGGAATACTAAGCACAAAAATTAGATTGTCAAGCACAAAATGTCCCACTTCCACTGATCTCTGTCCTTAATCTACCAAAATATATTAGCACTCTTTAAGGTCCTGCTGTGTCAGCATGGTTTGTCTAACTGATGATGGGGGAAAAAAATGTAAACACATCTGATGGGTTCTGTGGAATGCTTTAGCCAGCGCTGTGTGAGCTGCCTGTTTGGACCTAAGGGCAGGTCCAAATTAGAAACCTGTTAAAATATTTATTTTGGCTTTTCACTTTGTTGTTGTTTTTTTTTTCTATTAAAGGTGCTGCTTGATAATGTGCTGAAATGATTGTTTGAATCACGGCTTCCAAGCTGCATTTCTGTATTCTTCAGCTAATTCTGTGATTTAACTCTTAAAATGCCATTGCTGTCTGTGAACTCTACAGTTGGGAGTGTGTATAGTGATGGTCAGGGGTTCTGCAATAAAGATGAATTCTAAAAATAACACACACACATCTGGTGCAACATGGCATCATTTCTCAGTTTGCCAGTTGAGGACCCAATGATCCCCCAAGGAAGCGTGTTGTTCTCAGGAAGAGAGCGTCAGTCTGGACGAAGGCAGCCACAAACTCAAAGGTCATGTGTAATTACAATAAACAGGAGCAACTGGTCTGGTTTACCAACGACAAAGAGTGCAGGAACCTCCAGCTGTCTTCATAAAGCTACATCAAGGCAGAATTTTTTAATAGAGGCTATAAAAAGTATTCACCCCCTTGGATGTTTTATTGCTTTTACAACTCAATCATGGTCAGTAAAATTATCCTTTTGAAAAACAAAAATACAACAGGACTTAAATATCAAAACGGAAACAGTTTTTTTTTCCAGAAATAATGACAAATAAAAATATGTAACATCAAATAAGTGATTGCATAAATATTCACCCCCTTTAAAATGGTCCAGCCAGGTGGTGCTAGTAGTGGAGATCATTTCAGTATAGTGAGTGTCTCCAGTGATTGTAGTACAAAGACAGCTGGTTCTGGTTCTGGTTCTGGAAGGTCCATTCACTGGTTCATCAGTATCCAGGCTAAGGTTATTGAATAAAAGTCAGTGGATGGACAGAAACATCCCCTGGAGTTCATTTCAATGAATCAAGACATGGAAGGAATCTGGTCAATGTGTAAACCTGCCTACATCAGGCTGTCCTCACAACCTGAGACCGTCAACAAGGAGACTGGAGAGAGGACACCATGTCACCATGACAATGCTGAAGAAGCTGCTCGCTTCAGCAGCTGATATGAAGAGACTCTGGATAACAGCTGTTGCCTGGGTTCTCCTCCAAAAATCACATAGATGTTGTGTTTTGTCAAACTGTTAAACATCATCAATCATTGCAGCAATATTTACAATAAAGATGCAAGTGTGACCTCAAACAACTTTTAATAGCAATACATACCAATATCAGATTACAGTTCAAACTATACTAAATGACTGTAAAGTTGTACTCAAAGGAGACTGAAATCAGAAGCACAGCAGAACCTCCAATTCCCTGCTGCTGGTCTCAAAGTTCTGTTCTAAAAGCTCTCACAACCTTCATCATCACAACCATTACTGTCAAGCATATCACCATCCTCTTCAGTAGCTGCAGCAATAACAGCAGATGGACACTGTAAAATATGCACATGTCAGAGGTCACCCACCGCTGAAAAGATACAATTCTGCAGGATGCAAGTGCATCGTCCTTTATACTTCATAAATATTCTGAGACACTCCCAGGTCTACCAGTATGGCAGATGTAGCTCAGAAGATTTTGCAGAAACACTAGTACTGTAATATTTTATTTCAGATTTTAAACTTTCATCATTCTCTTGACTATTTATGTGAAGATGTTTGTAAAGAGCTTCGGCTGTCTTGTTGTTAATGCCAATGTAAATCAGTAAAGGAAGTGGAAAAACGTTCTCTGCTCGGATGAGACCAAACGCTGCACATCACCAAAAACCCGTAAACATCCCCACTGTGAAGCATGGTGGTGGCAGGATCATGCTGCTTGGCAGCAGGTCTTGGAAGACGTGGTGAACCCTGAAACATGACACCGTGTCAGTCTCTGACGGCGAAGCCAGAACCTGCTTCTGTATTTCCTGTGGCGTTTCTCAGTTTCACATAGATGACAGCCTCCAGGGAAATAATGGCATTTTATGTTGGCACACTTCCTGTTCATTTACCAGAAACTAATAAATCACTTCATCCAATCAAAACATGCTCTTGTCATTGTTTTTGTCATCTTCTGCTCCACTTTTCTTGGCTACACACCGATTTCTGTTTGTTCAAAGAGTTGGGGATTTCCACACCTGTGTGTTTGATCTTTGCTGCAGTCAAAATGTACTTTATCCTCTTTAATATTTTTTCAACCGTCCATCCATTGTCTTACATGCTAATCCCCGGTGGGGTCGTGAGGGGTGCTGGTGCCTATCTCCAGAGGTCAACGGGCGAACGGCAGGGTCACCCTGACCAGTCTGCCACTCTATCACAGTAAAATATTTTTGTTTAAAGTTAATATTTCTGATTTTTGTCAAGCTTGAAATTTTGCCGCTCGCTAAACACATCTCAATGTTTGATAAAACTGAGAAAACCCAAACAGCTCTTTTCATGTTTTATTTATCTAGATTCAATCGATCCAAAAACCATCTCCATGGCAACACTGCAAAACTGCAGTTGACCAAAAGACATAACTCACATTTCTCGCAAAAGAAAACAACAAGAGAAAAAAACAACTTTCCACTTTGTGGACAGCACACGTCCACTCACAGCACAGCCTGGGGTCACTTCGCTGCTTCAGGACCTAAATGGCTTGCTGTAGTTTTATGCAGACCAATACACACCTGTGAGTGATTAAGAAAGGAACAAAATGGAGGTTTTAGAGAGGCTTAGTCAAAGTCTGGGCTTTGATCTGATTGAGATGCTCTGGCTGGGTCTTAAAGCGTCCGTAGGAATTTGTAAAGAATAGAAGAACACCATTCCTTTAGTCTTTACAAATTCCACTGTGATGTAGAAGACTCATTAGCAGTTCTGTTACTCTGAAGAGAACTGAACCTTTGGAGCCACTGACTTACCTAGTGTCTGTCTGTCTGTCTGTCTGTCCCTCTCTCTCTCTCTCTTTCTGTTTTTCTTTTTCTATTCTTTTAGATCCACCAAAGTCTCTAATCTAAATAGACTCTTCCTACTTGCACATTCTTCTGAACTGGGTCAGTTCAGAAGAATCTTTGCATATCCTGATTGTGAGCCTCCTCCTGTTACAGCTTATTTAAACATTGTGCAGCAGTGCACAGTTTTCCTGTAAGTGACTTGAAGGAGTTTTTAATACAAACTGGGCATTTGTAACAATGAAACCATAATGACAGGGTTTTTTAGTGGTGTGAGTTTTCAGTCTCCCATGGACAACAGCGAGTCAAACTGGATAGATTTCAAACACAGATTTTGAGTTCAGTCCCTATTTAAGAAAACCCCTGGCATTATGCAACACTTTCAGGAAACTTGATTTCTGCATTCTTGCATAAACTCTGTCAAATCATGCAGGGACAGGCCTGCATGTTCTATTCAGAGCAAAACCTGTGCATGAAGGAAGACCTTTAAAGCTTTTTTTAAAAAAATAAATAAATAAAATCAAACATTAGTACATGCAGACTTGTACATGCAGACTGCACAGCTTCATCTTCTTCTCCATGATAAGCTCGGTTCAGTCAGGAACACGCTCCTGGTGCTGTCAGGATTTTGAAACACTGATGCTTCTGTCAGCTCAGAGATCGTCCATAAGCTCTGATGTAAGACATCCTGTGCATTAATACACGCTAGAACCAAAAATTTTGACTTGTCTACTTGCAAATGAATTTGGACTAGAAAATCAATGCAAGGAAAAAAAAAAAAAAAAAAAAGTCAGATCCACAAAACTGCTTAGCCAGAAGTTGGGACAATGGTTAGTAGTTCCACAGCAAATGTGATGACATCATCGCCAAGAAAATGTCCTAGCCAAGAGAGTAAAATGAACAGATTGAAAAATATAACCCAAAAAAGCACATAAGAATATCTGCACAGCCCCAGAGAATACATGTGACGTTTTTGCACTCCTAAATACTCAAAGTACAGAGAAAATGTATTTAAAGGCAAAAAATGGATTTGTCATAAAATCCAAGAGTTAAAAGTTAGATTCTTTCTGGTAGAACATTTAATGATTTTGCAAACAGAAGTGGATTCCCATAATGTCAGGCATTATGTGACTAAGTATCACCATAACAAGCCCTTTTAATATAATATGATGCTACTTTCCACAATGAAAACCTGTGTTGACCAGTAAACCCATTAGACAAAGCCTAGAAGGAGTAAAATAAAGTCTTTTAAGAAACAAACTCCCATCTAAACTCTTGGATGTTTTCCACTGATTGACATTGATGATATTTTTAACATTTATAAATGTTGTAAATGTTATAAATGTCTTGTATTTGATATTAAGTGAATACACAGATCCCTGTTATTATCACTATGTCTGACATGTTCTTTAAGAATCCAGTTTCCAACTCCCCTTCTCAACATCCCACCTCGATGACTATTTCCTGTTTTTCAACATACTTAGATAGTCTGATGCAAAGAGAGAGGTGTGATTGTGTTTCAGTCGGTAAGTAGAGGAAATGTTTGCACCACATATGAAAATAATCCAGGAGCGATCAGCTGCAGTCATATCCGTCAGGTTCTCATTAAATGTTTCTTGCTGATAATCCAGGATGTGAGGACGGGGCCCACGCGGATGCCGTAAAACCGCAGACAGCCAACCCTTCCTTTGTGCATTGCAGAATGCTGAAATTCTTTAATGCACGCAGTTATCTGTAAACTGTCGACCCACATACCGTAAACTGAACAAGATAACAGCTTGTCTTTAACATACTTAGATAAACCTACACCATCATTTTCTCCTTGGCTCTGCTGCAGGATGCCATGCACACAGGCTGTCAGTTACAACCTCCCGCTCCTCCGCTGACTATATTTATTTGTCCTGGTTTTAATCCTCAGGCATATTATAAACATTAAAAATCAATCAATCAATCAATCAATCAAATTTTATTCGTATAGCACATTTCAGCAGCAAGGCATTTCAAAGTGCTTTACATCAAATCAATCACAGAAACACAATGTAACATAGAATCAACTATCACAACACAACGTTAAGTCAAGTTCCATCAAAAAAATTGGAATTGATTACATTTCAAATACAATCCTAAACAGGTGGCTTTTTAGTCGAGATTTAAAGGAAGTCGGTGATTCAGCTGTTTTACAGTTTTCTGGAAGTTTGTTTCAATTCTGTTCTGAGAAATGCAGCAAAGCGACCAAGAAAAAAAACTGTAATGGAAACGTGAAAAACAATTCTGGTCCGGCAGGAGAACTACTGGCTGTGAGGCAGAAACCCCCCAACAAGTCCATCTCTGCATGAGTCTAAAGTTGACTAATCAAAATCTAAACTGAAATCCAGTTAAGATGCTGTGGCACAGCAGGAAGTAGGTTGCTTATCAGGGGTAACGTACTGTGCTCTTAAAAATAAGCATGATTAAGTTCTGAATTACAACTTTGCAGTTTCCTGTTTATATTATGGCGGAGCCGCCTTTCTGCAGGAATGTGATACAAAGATAAACTTGATTAACTGAACTTGACTGATACATGCAACAAGCAATAACTGGATGAGAAACGTTTTCCATCATCATATGAAAATGACAGACCTGAAGAGTGAAACTGACTGAAGAGATGCAGAGCAGTTTCCAGGGCAACAGGTCGGCTGTGGTTTGTCTTTACAACACAGAAATCCTCACACAAGAAACCGGCAATAACACACACACACAATGAAAAATACTAATATGAAATGTGAGTGAGAACTGAATATCGACAGATATGAAAGCACATGAACAAATCACTACGCAGGAAACAGCATTTTGCAAAAGGATACAGAGGCAAAGACTTATCTGTTAATATTTTTGCTTTTTTTCCCCACGTGACTACAGGGTTTCCCATAAGTCATGAAGAGAGAGGATAAGGAACCATAAAAAAATAAACAGCAGAGTGTGGAGGCGGGGGGGAGAGCGCAACCATTCCAAATATTCAGAAATCATTTTTTGCTGACATCAGAATGCAGTTTGGAATGTAACCAGGAAGATGTGGTCACTTTGTGCAGAGAGCTGAAAGAGGATAATTAATGCTAATGTTTCGATGTATAGATAGATAGATAGATAGATAGATAGATAGATAGATAGATAGATAGATAGATAGATAGATAGATAGATAGATAGATAGATAGATAGATAGATAGATAGATAGATAGATAGATAGATAGATAGATAGATAGATAGATAGATGGTGTAGGGGTAGAGCACAACAAACCTTAGTCTTTGACGTCAGAGGTTTGATTCCCAGCATTATGACTTTAGCTGCACGTCTTCATCCTTCTTCATCACCCACTTCCCCATTATGAAGTAAAGGAATAAAGGCTGCCTGAGTCAACAAACCCTTTAAAAAAAAGAAAAAAAGATGCTCTATTAGTTTACTTCTTTATTTGAAGTCAAGACTGACTTAAATTTGTCAAGTTAAGCCAATTTAATAAATTCAGTTGGATAAACTGCTATTTTTTTTCCCCAGTGAGTTGCACATTTGGAAAAGGGGAGTTTATATCTCTCAATATGACTAAGAGTAGAGACATCCTAATGAGCAAAACTCTGACTTTCCCGGTAGTAATTAGTGGTTGGGGCAGTGAGTGGTCACCAGTACGGAGTTCTGGTAAAATCTGCTCACTGTTGAAGGTTTGCTCCGGATGGTGGGTGAAGTTTATAGTCAAGATGTGCATATCATCATCTGTAGGTGATAGTTTCATTTGTGTTTCCAGCTTTGATCATCCCCTTAGTACTTATTGATATTTGGTGTTATATTTGGTCCATCCTTTATTGTCTGTCGGCTTCATTACCGCTTAGATTTATTATTTAGTAGTATCTGCTCTTGTAGATTTCATGTTTAGTTTGTTTTCTCGACGTTATTTTTTCTTGTAGGTCTTCTCTTAGTTCTAGCTATTTCTTTTCCCGTCGTGGCGTCTGCCCCCTTGTGTTAGGATCCGTCAGTCTCCTTCCAGCTGTTTCTCATTTTCTTCAAACTCGTCTCGCCCACACTGCTGTTCTCTGTCTCTTAACTGCAAGTATTTTCTTGTAATTGTCTGTTAATTCCTCATTCCTGTCAGCACGTTGGACCGTTTCCCAGAAAAATAAAAGACTGAATGCAGACTTCAAATAAAAGAAATCATATTTCATTAAACAACTTGGTTATGGTATGCAATATGCACACAGGTTATTTCATAGTTTTTAGTTTTTTGGGATTTTTTTTTTATTTCTGCCACTGACCCACTTGTTTGCTTCTCAGTTTAACTCTTGACTGGTTGTCTATCCACAGTCTATCATGACCTCCACAGCTGTGCGACCCAGCAAGAGAAGCGGTTACACACCGTGGACGGATGAATGAAGAGGCAGGTGCATAAAAACTCTTCAGATGAATTAAAAAGGCATCAGCTAGACAGTAACTGTGTGGGTGGCTGGGGTTTCAGTCCTGTCTATACACCTCCACAGATGAAAGTTTAGCAGGAAATGTCAAACTCTGAAACGAGCGGTATGCTTCCAAGGAGTGATGTAATCAAAGAATTCAAAGTATGTCTTTAGACTGACATGCTTAATCAAACAGCTGTCAGCCAACATCAGCAAATATTTCATTTGCAGAACATGAATCTCATAATTTCTTTAGTTTTAAAAATTAGGCTCAGTTTGACAGTGGTTTTTCATATTGACAATACAGCTCAATGCCCAAGGTGCAAACATAGATAGATAGACATGTGGGCAAAATTAATTTCTCCTTTGCCAAATCATTTTCATTGCTTATTTGCATGTGCTGTCAATGGGGAGCATGAATAGCTGTGTGCTGGGAATAGAGCAAAACAATGTTGTGACAAACAACTTAGGAATAAAACAGAAGAAAAAACTAAAGAATAACATAAGCTAACCAGAGCTGCCTAGCACTATTAGCAAAGGAAGAGAAAGGACAAGGTCCTGGGGTCCTCAGAAGTTCTGATGCCCCCCAATAATGTATATTATATCAGGTCATTATCAGGAGAACTTGACTGCGTACTGAGGAGCCGATTCAGTCATTTGACTGAGGTGTGTTGAACCATGGGCACAGCTAAAAGCTGCAGGGCACCGGCCCTCAAGGCCTGGATTTGAGATCTCTGACCTGGATGATCAAGAGTTCTTGAAAGTCAGAGACTGGCCACCATGCAGAATGTTCCAGAAGACATTTACTGGAACAACATAGGGTTATCAAATCCCCAGATGATGATGCCTGTATTTCAGCTGAGTACAAACATCTTTTACAGAAAGTGGTGATGAAGCGTATCAGCTCTGCTGCAAGAAGAATGGTGGTGAGGTCAGAAGTGTGCATAACAACTGGCAGAAGGTTTAGCTGCAGTGACTCGTTTGTTTTCATAAAGTAATTATATTAATAAGGCTTAAGAGTAGACAGTAATGCTTATAACCGATATCTGATTATATTTACACTAGACAACAACCCTGAGTCATGATTTCCTCATTAGTTTTCTCATTGGTTTCCTGGTGCCTCTGAGTCGCAGGAGTCAAACCACCGTCCCAAACTGGAAATACTACCAGTTGGGTCTTGGGTTTCAGTGACCTGAATGTTCCTGGGAAGCTCCCTGGAAAGGGATACAGCTGCTCTCTGTTACACCCACTCAGTATCTGCTGCCTGCCTACAACAAGGCAGGTGGGAAAACTCTGCGTGTTTGTTGAGGTTTTTCAGGTTATTCAGGTCTGGCGCCGCTCTCTCAACTTTTTTTTCTTTTTTTTCTTGGCTCTAGTGTCCCTTATTTGAAAGTAGGTTGACAGGAAAGGGGGAGGAAGACATGCGGACAGGTCTGGGAATCAAACCTGTGACGGCCGCGTCAAAGACTCAGGGCCCCCAAACATGGGTCGCGCTATCCCCTACGCCACCACAGCACGCCCCAGCGTTCTTGACTTTTAGGACAGCAATGAATTCCTTTCGTAGAATCCTTTTCAAGTGCCGTCACTCTCGCAGAGCTGTTTGAGTGACATTTTACGAGTGCAACAGGAACGACATGAGCACAGAGAGTATCTGCAGGATTTTTGGACGACTGGATTCAGTTCTGTCAAGTACCCTCTGATGCACAATAAAAAACCTGGTGGATGCTATATTATTATTATTATTATTATTGTTATTATTATTATAGTAATTATCATTTGTACAATCAGTCATAATCCTATTGGACCTGAACATTTTCCTCCACGCTTTCTGTGTCTCCAATATGACACTTCTTACTTCCCATTTTCCAGTGATTGTCTTTGGGTTCCTGGGTCTTCATGTTCTCTGTGGCCTTCAGACAATTAGCTGGACTCAAAGTCAGATTCAGTTGCACGTAGTTACCAAAATAATACTGCAGCTGGACTGACATATTATTGGCTGACGTCCGAAAATATCAGTTTTTTTATTTTGGAGTTTTAGAGATGATCTGTCAGAAATAGACTCGGTGAATTTGGAACGTTGTTTATTGGCCACTGGAGTACACAGAAAAATGACCGGAAAACTATGTGACTACGAATACATGGTAAACCTACATAAAAAATCCTAATTATGAAATACTGTATGTGTTTATTGGGATTGTATGTTGCTACACACAATCCCAATAAAATTCAATGAAGGCTGTGGTTGTAACATGACAAATTGAGAGTTTCAATCAGCATTGTTGTCTTTACAAACCACTGCACACGACTCATTGTCAGCAATACCAGCAGAAACAATACACAGACATTTCAGAGTTATTCAGATCAAACGAAAGAAAATATTCTAAATACTTTGAGTATTTTTTTCCCATTTATGATTATTAACTGCAGGTTTGAGGGCTGAATCATGCTGCATGGAATATTTACTGTTTACAGGAAAAACCCGAATACCTCTCACTCCAGCATGCATGAACTACAGACCTTTTAGCCATCTGAACTGACATCTAGAAGTAGATAATCATCTCAGACAAGATCTCATCTTGTCTGAGATGCACTACTATTATCTCACCACCAAAGGGAAACCAAACTGGTGTAGCATTATGAATTACTAAACTAGTGCGACATACTGCCCGAACCTACAGGAACCGAGTTAAACTCTGCTGCAGGGGCGCAACTGCATACTTTTTGAGGTGTATGCGAACATGTCATCGGGGCCCCAGCCCCCAGGTTTAATATGTCCATACAGCTCTCCCTTATTCATGCATTTATAAAATACAGTAATGAAATTAAAACCATCATGGTATTTAGGTTTTTGTTGCCTCCCAAATGTTATTATTCCTTCCTGATGTGTGAATAAATTGCAGCCTAGAAAGCAATTAAAAAGAATGAAACAAAAAATAGGCCAATATTTTATCATTTAATATATAAGCTCACCGCGGCTGCGTATGTCCGTTTCTAAGCAACTTTGACAACAGTCAGTTCGTGGCGGTTTGGGGTTGGGGGTGTGGGGGGGACACCGTAATATTTGCTGTGTTTTGTTTTGGTCATTATTGTTGAGATCTGTGTGACAGGTGTGTCTATCAGACATCTTCCTCAGTCACGTTAAGATTTCTGTAGTTTGAACTTGAGCTTCAGCAGAAAACCCAGTAATGAACCTGAAGCTGACAGTGACGTCTAAGGAAGCTGTTGCAAGCAGGACGGGATCCAACAAATCTGACCTTGTGGCCTCTTTGCTAAGTTCCTTCTGTGTATTTGGCTGCTTTAGAAGAAAAAAAAAAATAAATTGTGTCACAAGGTCACTCGCATTAACTTGTAATTGTAACAATCCTCATTATTCCTAGAAAAGCTCAAGCCACGAGTTCACACTCTGCTCTTCCTGTTTCTCATGAACTTTTATGATTTTCTTCTTGGCTCACAGTTCTTTGGCATCTGTTCAAATCATTTTATTCTGACTGTGCTGCACAGAGGTTTCACTTTGACTTGTGAACAGAACACAAAGAAAAGCATTCGGTCTTTAAACGGGTTCATGGAGGAGTCGGGTCCAGGTGCTCGTTACCACTGTTGAAGCACATTAGAACCACAAGCCACAGCAAGAGAACTGAAACTGGAGTAAAACAGAAGCTCATCTGGTTGACCTTCGGCCTTGATCTAATAACTTTAAGAGAAGTATAAGTCAAGTAGAGGTAATAAATTGCAACAACAAACTAATCTAATGTCTGGGAGCTGATCTCAGACAAGTAGAAAGCAAAGATTGGGAGGGACTTTGAAGCCATGAAGCAATATTTTCTGCGTCATTAACTTTAAGGGCCACATTAATGTTCAACTAAGGTCTCCACTATGTAATCTAAGAGTAACATTGTATATAAACAGGTATATATAAATGAGTCTGGAATGCCAACAGGCAAAAAGAACCATTAAGCTCATCTGCTTCCAGTGCCAAACATACATCATAATGTATGACAGACATTCATGATGTTAAGTCATGACATCATGAACGTCTGTCTGGATTTAACAGAAACACTTTCAGCTCAATTTCAGTTTAGTAGGAATGATTGAAATTAAACTTGGGATGTGTCACATGTCTGGAATCCATCCCAAAGTTAATGAATATTTTTTGCCGGACATATCCAAAACATACAGAAAGTTGCTAAGGAGTGGCAAGTGGAGTCCCGGAAGGGAGGTCAACTTGGGAACAGGTATTTTATCAACAGAATGCTGTTAGTGTTGTCAAGTATGACTAATTCAAGAAACAATTAAAAAGCAGTCTTATTCATAGTAGTGTGAGTGTGATAATTCTCTCTAAGTCCCTTGGGGTCATAATTGTGCTCAAAATCACCTTTGGAGTGACCTTATGCAAGAAACAAAGATGTAAACCTGAACTTCCTGAATTCATGTTTCACATTTAAAGGTTTCATCCAAGAGTTGCTAGTTCTGCCTAATGCCCCCATCAATGGAGTTTGTCTGGGTTGCATTGTGGGTTTCTGTGATGGCAACAGGTCATGTCTGATGACAGCATGGTGTTACATCAGAACCTTCGCAGTATGTTCCCCTCTATAGCACAAGTTTCCCATTTCAGGCCGTTGATGATTCAGTCATGTAAAAACAATGCAACCCCCTCTAGTTATCAGTGCTGCTGATGCTGTTTAATTAGCTTTATTCCAGTTTGACCTTTCTACCAAATCTTCAGTTCTAACTCTTACTTGAACCCTTTAATGGTTGCTGTGTAGCCACATGCTGAGAGGCTGCACATCCAGTATCTGGCTGTTGACAGCTCTGATTATTGCCAGGGTTTTTCAGACATTTTTCCAAGTGCAGTTCACAGCCTCTGTTGCTGGTTTCTTTCCAGAACAATGACTCAGATTCTCAACAGAGGTCTGCTCAAACTCCCAGCTGTGTCCATGTTTCAACCAGTCTCGCCTTTATTCAATGCAAAGCTGAACATTTTGGAGACAGTTCAATTCACTTTGTAATGCACCAGCACCACTGGCAGTAGAGTAGCACCATGGTGCTACCACCACCAAGGTTGAGTTTTGATTGATTTAAAGAGCCAAAGCTTAACTTCACCAAACACTCTTCTTGTACATAAACTAGCTCAAGCTTTTCCTTGGTTATTCATGGGGACATGGATAACCACTGTGGATTATCCATGTGGACCAACTGAGCCTCAGATGGTTCCTGGGTTGCATCGTTTGAGTCAGGTGGATTAGACTTGGGAATCTGAGCAGCACACTCAAAACCCAAAAGCACATCTGAATTGGGAATCACAAGGTGTTTCCCAATTCCCATCATGGATTTGGGAAGCACCCAATTCCACTTATGTTTGAGGACGGGTGACCGAAACCTCAAACATGACTGGAATGTTGTGGACTATAATTTAAAAGGGCTACACACGAAGGAAACAACCCAATATGAATTTACTACAATTTCTTATATGTAGGTTAGTCAATTATCCAGAGAATCAAGACAGAAGTTTGTTGATGTCTACAAGTGCAGAGACAGATTTAGTGAATATATTTCACTGATAATGTAAATGCAAAGAACAAAAAAAGGAGACAATTTCAAATAAATTATGCATTTTATTAAATTAGTTTTGCTCATTCAGATAGTAAGAGGCAAATCAACTCAAACAAAATAAAGGTACATCAGTAGCACATTTATTAAAAAGCAAAAACAAGTGAGGCTCGAAGGACAAGGCGGTTACATTCCTCTGTCTCGACGTCTGCAGTGAAGACGGCCTGCCGCTTATTTCTCTAAAACTCATAACACCGTCTATTAGGAGGTAAGAAAGGTTCATGCATACGCAGACTGGACGTGAGGTTTGGTGCAAAGAAGTTTAAATCTCACATTGTTTATTCACTCGCACACACTTCCAGCAGGACAGGCGACTACAGCAGTTTGCAGCACATGCAGCACTAAGACTGAGGACACTTTAAGGTTCGAGTCAAAACAGGCCAGAAGGTGTTCAAAGAAAACACTAAAAGGACAAACCACCTGAAGAAGCACTGGTACGATGAAGGGAAGGGGCACTTGCATGCTGGCTGTGGCTTGAATGTGACAAACATGCAAAAAAAAAACAACATTCTGTGAGCAGCTGCAGTCTGTTATTTGCTGAACAGGGATGCAGACTGTTCCTCCGACGGGAATCTGTAGTGTGATGGAACGGTAAGAAGCAAGCGGTATTTGCTAAGACTTTCATCTTTATCAGCAGTTAAGGCAAATCTTCCTCTCAACAGTCAGGAGTGGAAAAGAACCCATGAGGACCATTGTCTGGCCTTTTCCACTGCATATTAATGCTTCAGTGGAAGGTTTGAGTTTGTTATGGATGAAAAAAATATAATTAAAAAGTAAACAATGTCTTTGTTTTAGTTTTCTGGAAAAGGTAAAATCAGACACGCTGCTCCTGTAAAGTAATCCATGGTAGTTTAGGAAATCTAGACGTCAACCAGGGGTGATTTATTCACACCTGGGATTCACTGCGTTTACTGTGAACCTGAATGAACCGACATGAAACTGCAGGCCTGATGTCCAGGACTGTTTCGTGTAAAGATGGACGGTTTTAGATGAAACCTACTAATGCAGAACAAACACATTAGAAAAAGCAGAAATATGCAGTGGGGTGAACAAGTGTTTGCCCCCTCCCTGATTTCCAAGTCTTCTGTTTCTCACACTTCAGTTTTTCAAAACGTCAGACCAATTTAAATATCCAAGACAACACAAGTAAACACAAAATGCAGTTTTGAAACAAAAATGTTTACTATAATGTGAAATAAAAAAATAAAAAAAATCAAACCCGGCATGGCCCTGTGGGAAAAAGCGATTACGCCCTAAACCTAATAACTCATTGGGATAACTTGGTCAGTTTATTTTTCTACTGACATCCAGAGGAGAACTTTCAAGGAAACATGCATCAGTGCATTTTAGGTGCAGTCATGTTGGTTGTACTGTTTAATTGTTACTGTTTTACAACGCAGCGGCTCCACAGGTTCAATGGTTCACCGCGGTCATTCAGCTTGAATCTAAAGCACTGCCAGACTGCAGCTGTGACGTTGAGCGGTGAGGCGACGGTCACTTGCCCTTATCCAGCCGAGCGAACGCCGTAATTTATTCATGTCAAATTTCTAGCTCATACACGCAGACGTGCACACACAGCCGAGCAAGGCCACAGAGAAAAATTGAAAATTGCTAAACTTTTTTTTAGCTGTTTTTGCTATTGTGTCCCGTATATTGGGTTCAGCCCAAAAGGAAGAAAGCGGACGCTTTTACCTCCCTGTGTGTTAAGCTGCTACCAAGGAAACGAGAGAAGAGTAACAAAGCACCGGAGTGAAGACTTTAGTCATCTAGTGTCTTTGGTAGAAAGAGTCAGAGACAGGATGAAAAGAAACAAGTGATTATTATAGCCCTCATTTTAATATGGAGCTCATTTTAATTTATTGTGCAATTAATTGATTTGTTTATTGCCACAGGCCTACCTGTAATAATAAGCATCCTATTTAAAAATTGCATTTTGTGTTTACATATGTTACCTGCAAAAAAAGAGGGGAAGACACTTTTTCACATCACTCTATATTTTTAGGAGGCTTTTCCCAGATCGTGGGAAGGTCTGTAAAAACATGAAGAAACACCCGGAAAAACAAATAAGTTAGCATCAGAAATCCTCTGATTAAACATCTGACATGCACTTCAATAAATAGAAGAATATCAATGACAACATTGTTATGACATCACCAAAACTGGTCTAGGAGGAATGTGACTGATCCCAGCCAGGGAGTTTCCTCCTCTTACTGTAACAGTGTCACCATGTTCAGACCTTCTGTTATTATTCTGAGGAGTGTGTGCAGCGGATTGCAGTGGAGTGTTTACTGAAGCTTACTCGCTAGTGCAAGTGTGTCTTCCTTTGAAGTGAAAGCTTCAGTTGTGCCCGTTCACACTCATGCACATGCATGAACTCTAACTCAGAAGCTCCAGGTATGTGACAGGCACTTTTCCTTTCTGATTTCCTTTCTCTCCAATCAGCCAGTCAGAGTCCATTCCTGGCACTGTGTAAACTGTAATCAGCTGAAACACAGAACACAGGGAGCATTTTAGGACAGGCATACAGAGGGGGCAGCTAAGTGCCCAGATGGATGAGGGCCTCAGCTGCCAATCAACCGAAGGTAGAGCAGATGAGAAGCAGCTGAAGTTTCACAGTAGGGTGATAAAACAACTTCTTGTCTCTGATTAAATAAAAAGGACAGACATTTTCACACTTTGTTTTCATTCCATTTCATTGACCCTCTCTGACCTGTGCAGAAGTATGACAACAATGAACTCTTCCCAATTAAATTCCTCAACAACGTGTTTGCAGGACATGCTGCGGCACATTCTGTATCGGTCACTGATGGTGAAGCACGCAGTGAGGAATGCAGCCCTTTGGATTGGTGGCTTAGTTCACATTAAACGACATGGGACAACTGTGGACCACGGTTAATTAATAGATTTATTGGCCTACCTGGCACTGTAAAGCAAGCCCAGATCATCATGTTCTAGAGCTGCTGATATGTTTTATCTGATCCCACTCCCCAATGGTTTCTTATGGTTTTTTGAATACCTACTGCACTACCTTTAATTTCTCATTTTGGTTGTTGTATTTGGCCTCATGGGAATCCGCATGCTTCCACTGCCGTTAATCGTGCTGCTGGTACACAGGAATTTCCCCACTGATCAACAATAAAGGGATATTTCTATTCTATTCTCCTCTCTAAAGCGTTGCTATGAAAGCCGTTTCTGTGCTCAGCCAACGCTGCTGCTGGAGCCAGTCCTCAACTGGTTCTGTAGAAGAACCAGTTTGCTCTAAATGTCTCATCCAGGTAATGTTTGATCCTCTTGTGTGACAGCTTAACTGCACAACTCCAACGACAAAAACAGACAACAATCAAGTCACAAAACCTGGAGACCATGACTAATTGTGGGAAAGTCCAACAGGAGCGTTCATGTTCATTAATATTATTTTCAGACTGCATCTGGTGGTGCTCAGACCACAATCAGTCATGGTCTCCAGGTTTTTATTCTGGATCATGAGTTTTTTTTTACATGTTTTGATAGTTGCCTGGTTTTTAGGGGCTCTCCACGAACACATGTCCTTAATTTTGTGAATTTGGTTCCAGATCAGACTCAGTAGATCCTAGGCTTACTCAGAACATTGTAATGCTCTATTGTTGTTGTTGTGTCTTTACTCCAACATAGTATATTTAAATAAAGATTCAACTTGGTGGTAAGAAAAACGAACGTTACTTTGTTTATTCTTATCTCCTAGGTTACACATCAAAGCACTGGCGGATAACCTATAGGTAACTCTGTAGCTAGGGTGTAGTTCCGCTGAAGTAAATAGATCCACTATATATACTACACTCCTCCCCTTTTAGATTAATGCTACATAACTAAAGTAACATATAACATTGCCAATGCATTAAACACAATTTGTTATCCAGGTGACAAATATTGGAACTTATTATTATTATTATTATTATAGTCCATAAGTCAATCTTTTCGGGGGTGTCCTGAGTCTTTCAGGGTAACGCCTGGGAACCTGTGGGGTGCCCTCGGTAGGGGGCACTTCCTCTGCAACTGTGGGTGTCACTGTACTGGGTTCAGAGTTGGTTTCAGGATCAGGTGGACATGCTGGTTGCTCCGGTGTCTTTGGTTGAGCATTCAACAGTTGATCCACATGACGTCTCCAGGTATGCTCTCCTGTGTCCACCTCATACATGAGAGGGCCGCTCCTAGTGATTATCTTTCCAGGCGTCCACTTTTCCCCTCGGTAGTCACGTGCCAGGACCTGCTGTCCCACATTGAAGCTCCTTGGCGGTTCATTAGAAAAGCTGTTGAACCGCTTGTTCTACACTTCTCTCCTCAGGTTTGGCTTTAGAAGGTCAATGCGAGATCTGAGCGGTCTGTTCATTAACAGCATAGCAGGTGTCTGATTAGTTGTTGCATGGACAGAATTGCGGTACACCAGGAGGAAATTGTCAATTTTGTGTTGAAGAGAGATGTCTTCTTTTGTCATTGCTTTTATGGACTTTTTGAATGTTTGTATGAACCGTTCTGCTAACCCGTTTGTTGCTGGATGGTGAGGTGCTGACTTGAAATGCTTGATGCCATTCTTTTTCATGAAGTCTTGGAATTCTTCAGAAGTATACTGTGGGCCATTGTCGCTCACAATTTGTTCAGGTAGGCCATTCCTGGCGAAGATGGTTCTCAGAACAGAGATAGTCTTTTCTGATGTTGTTGACTTCATTGGGACTACACCCCATACTAGACTAAGAGCCTCCCTGTCTATTTGTGCATAATTGCGTTCGGCACTTGACAGGGACCTTGAAGCAAATGCAATTGGGCGTCCATTATCCATCATGTGCGACAGGACTGCGCCAATGCCGTATGGGGACGCGTCACATGCTAGACGGATAGGTCTGGATGGGTCATAGTGGGTCAGTAGCTCGTCAGATGTTATTAGTCTTTTTGTTTCTGTGAATGCCTTTTCACATTTTTCTGACCAACGCCATTCCACTCCTGCCTGTAGCAGCGCATTTAGTGGATACAGCACTGAGGCAAGGTTTGGTAGAAACTTGTGGTAATAGTTGACGAGACCCAGGTATGATCTGAGTTGTGACATATTTTCAGGTTTAGGTGCTTTCAGCACTGCCTCAATTTTCTCTTGTGACTTGTGCAAGCTGTGCTTGTCAATGACATGTCCGCAGTATGAGATTTCACTTTTGAAAAACTCACATTTCTCTCTCTTTGCCCGTAGGCCATACTCATTCAGCCTGGTGAGTACTTTGCTCAGGTTTTGGAAGTGATCATCATCATCTTTTCCTGTTATGATAATATCATCCAGGTAGCATTGTGTTCCAGGTATATCCTGGAGCACCTGATCCATGGCTCTTTGACAGACGGCTGGGGCTGAAGCAACACCAAACACAAGGCGATTGTATTGGTAAAGTCCCTTATGAGTGTTGATGGTTAGAAACTTTTTGTTTGACTCCTCCACTTCCATCTGGAGATAGGCCTGTGACAAGTCTATCTTTGAAAACTTCTCCCCACCAGCCAATGATGAGAAGATGTCCTCTATTCGGGGAAGAGGGCACTGTACTGTGCGCAACACCGGGTTGATGCTCACTTTGAAGTCTCCACATATACGCACTTCACTTTTTCCTTTCTTCATCACAGTCACTCCAGTCAACTTTTGAGAGAATGCCAGATGCCTCCAAGCTTTGCAGTTCAGCGTCTATCTTGGGACGTAGGGCATATGGCACCGGGCGCCCCTTGTGGAATCTTGGGTTGGCATCTTTGTCAAGTTCAATTTTTGCTTTTATGTGTTTTAGTTTGCCAATGCCTTTCTCGAACACGTGTGCATTAGCCTCCAATAACTGTGGCAATCTCTGCTCAGGCCTACGAGTGGCGTTCTTGAGGCCTGTTGAGATATTCAGGGCTTTTATTGCATGCCAGTCAAGCTGAATTCTTCTCAGCCATTCACGCCCTAATAGCGCTGGGCCTGTGGTTTTCAGGACATAGAGCTCTAGCTTGTGTGTTTGGTCACCATAGACCACATCCACTTTAAGTTTCCCTTTTGGTGACACTTTTTCACCTGTGTAGGTTTTTAACATCACTGATGTCTTTTTCAGTGGTAAGTGGGAGAACAGCCTGTCATAATCGGTTTCGGATATCACTGACAAAGCTGAACCTGTGTCCAGTTCCATCTTTAGTTTCACACCGGACACTGTAGTCGTGACCCATATTATTTTTCTGTCTTCCTCTGTTATGCTATGCAACTCTAAGCATGACAGGTCATCATCCTCACTGCTATTTGTGTTGTCAGAATGTTCTGTAACTTTGTGCATTTCATTTGCTTTGGCCTTTGATTTAGGTTTGAAACTTTTGTTCTTTCCAGATTTTTCTTTTTGGGTATTTGCTTGGTCTGATTTGCATGCTCTTTCTATGTGGCCTTGTTTGTGGCATTTCCTACATGTCTTTTCTTTGAACCAGCAGTCGTTTGCTTTGTGTGAGGATTTACCACACCTGTAGCATTTTTGCTTTTTTCCATCCAAAGACATTTGATGCACTTCGTTTTCTAAGCTTTTCTTCTGTAGCTCTGATGCACCCTTAGTTGCTGTTTCCATTGAGATAGCTAGTTCGAGTGCTTTCTTCAAATCTAGCTCTTTTTCGGACAGTAGCCTTTTTTGTGTGCTCGTACAGTGCATGCCACATACCGACCGATCTCTTAAGGCATCGTCAAGTCCCGTTTTAAAGTCACAATGTTGCGAGAGTTTGCGCAGTTCGGCCATGTACTCAGATATGCTTTCATCTTTCGTTTGATTCCTCTTATGAAATTTGAATCTTTCCGCTATTACTAGTGGTGTGGGATTCAAGTGCTTCTGCAATGTATCAACAATGTCTTTATATGACTTGCTCGACGGTTTAGCAGGGCTCAGGAGATTACAGAGTAGACTGTAAGTTTTAGCTCCCATTAGACTGAGGAGGACAGAACTTTTTTTTTTTTCCTCGATATCATTAGCGTAGCAGTACAACTCTACTCGCTCTATGTATGATTCCCAGTCTTCACTTGAACTATCAAACTCCTCTACTTTTCCAACGTGAGCCATTTCCGTTTATCCTTTCACTGTGTGCTATGCACCGTTACTCACAGATCCTTTGCTAGGTTTCCTTTCGTCTCCTGCTTTATTTCGTCCTTTTTTTTCCTTACCTTCGGTTTACATTTTTCATTTCGTGCGGTTGTTTAGGGTCCAGATTACTCGTCGCCAATTTGTTGTGTCTTTACTCCAACATAGTATATTTAAATAAAGATTCAACTTGGTGGTAAGGAAAACGAACGTTACTTTGTTTATTCTTATCTCCTAGGTTACACATCAAAGCACTGGCGGATAACTTCTTGGTAACTCTGTAGCTAGGGAGTAGTTCCGCTGAAGTAAATAGATCCACTTTATATACTACAGTTGTGTCACATTTGTTTTCTCCAGGTCTAATCAAGAGTTTGAGTCTCTTTCGCTTCCTTTTAGTGTTTCAGTGTAATTCCTTCGTCCCAAATCTCCCAACTGTCAAATACCAAAGAAAGTATACCAATCTGCTATCAGCTGTGAAAGTGGACTATTGTTCTTCAATCTAAACAAAGTGGTTTTCATAGCGCTGTTTAACTAAAGCTTCCATATGTGTTCATAAATGATTATAGAAACTACACAAACTGAGGCCAAAAGAAAAAATGACAAACGTAAAATCCATCCCTGGCACATACAGATCAAGGATATGAAACAGATCTGGTTTGATTTGTTGATGTGTCTGATCAAAAATTACCTTAATGAGAGACTGGCTGCAATAGAATAGAACACAATAGAATAGAAGTGTATTAGTAGGAGGCTATAGTATTAGTTGATAAACTACTCCACCCAAGGTGTTAAGAAGCCATTTCCATAAACGTCAAGCAAGGAAAAAATATGATTTGTGTTCCCAGTTACAATGTTTCAGATCAAGCATATTTTGTCATCAAAGGTAACCTGACTAAAATCCAAACCATGTTCTCCTTTTATTAACTATGAGGCTCAGTATAAATAAAAGTGACTTGCTACTTGACAGCAATAACTAGCAATGAGTTCAATTGTTGTGGAGAATTTCCTTTGCAGATTTGCTTTTAACTCAGCTAAACTGAAGGGTTTAGGAGAATCAACCACAGCATCTCAGATTATGGCTACGCTGCTTTAAAATCTTCATTTAGTCTGAGGCAGTCAGAGGTAGACTTGTTGTTGGGCTTTAGATGACTGTGCTGCTGCTAAACAGCAAAGGTTTGCTTCAGATTGAGGTTCTGAACTGATAGCTGGACATTCTTTGATGCCCTTTGCTTAAATGAATGATGAGTCTGTATGCCTCTTAATCTGAAGCTGTATTAAAATGCTATACATTTCAAAGAAATGCAGAAATCTTGCAGTAATTCTACTCCATGGTTCTATCTTTTTCATACCGAGCTGCTTTGAAAACAACAGTTCTAACTATAATATACCTTTCCATCAAAAGTTAGCAGTAATCTCTGACCTTTGAGATTACATAGATAAATAAAATCTATTTATCTATGTTGTTATTATTAAAGATCATTTGCAGCAGGTTGAGGAGAAATCCTCACCTCATCAGCCAGGAGGGAGAGCTCACTCGAATCAGCAGCATCATAGTCATACAGAACTTTGGCCTTGCGGGTTCCTGTAGCTGGTGCCTGGACCTCTTCGATCTTCAGCGTCTCCGTCTCCACTGGGCTCTCTGTGCCTTCTGATGCGCCGGCTGCAGCAGCCACGGAGTGAGTGGAGTTCAGTGCGAAAGCATTGGGAAGCCTGAAGAACAGGAGGCACACGATGGTCAAACATGAAGTACGGTACGCATGGACCTCAAATACCAAAAACCAAACCAATCATAGAGAGCTCAACACACACAGCTGTGAAAGTATGCATCGTAGAAACCATGTACTGCTGAGAGCAATACTTGCATACTTTATGGATACGCAGACACGCATCCCTAATCAATACATCGGAATTCATCAAAAGTACCTTTTGAAAATAATCTTTCAGAATGGATTAAACATTATTTTCATTAAGCTCAAATTTCTATTACAAAAAATATTTTTAATGATTCATATTCTAAACCTGTATGTCATATTTTCATTAGAAAAGCTATTGTAATAGTTAAATTGATCATCAATAATATTCTAATTTATTGAATGTGTCTGTCCTGCTGGTGTTTGGGAGCAGCTTTACACCGTGTTCCAAATTATTATGCAGGTGATATTTTCTCAGATTTTCTTAAATGCAAATGATGGTCAGTAGAATTTTCAAGTCATGAACTATTACAGTATAAATCAGATTTTACTGAACAAAGCTCCCCATGAGAACAGTATTTGTTTCAAAAATAAAAAACTCTAAATGCACTGTTCCAAATTATTAAGCACAGCAGATTTTCTAAACATTTTATGGATTATAAAAAACTGCAAACAGTCATTCTTTAACTGTGCAGCATAAGTGGTCACAGGTACTAAAATCAAAAGCTAATGCAATCACAAACATCTTAACAGACTGAGTTACATGTTAACATAGAACCTTCTTTGATATCACAGCACAATTCTTGATCCATTGAACTTGTGAGTTTCTGGAAAGTTTCTGCAGGATGTCAGAATATCTTCCCAGAGCTGCTGGTTTGATATGAACTGCATTCCAACTTCAGATCTTCTGCTTGAGGAAACTCCAAAGCTTCTCAATAGGGTAGAGGTCAGAGGAGGATGGCGACCACACCATGGGTTTCTCCCCTTTTATGCCGATAGCAGCCAATGACTCAGAGGTATTCCTTGCAGTATGAGATGGTGGATTGTCATGCATGAAGATAATTTTGCTACTGAAGGTTCAGCTCTTCTTTTTGAACCATGAAAGAAAGTGAGCAGTCAGAAAGTCCATATACTTTGTGTGTCCATCTGAACCATCCAGAGTTGCACAGCAGTCATCAGTGAACAAGTCTGTTTGAAAATTAATCTTCATGTCCGGCTAGATCCACTGCCACCATTTCTGCTTGTGAGCTCTGGTTAGGGGCCCAATAGTAGGTTGATGCACCACAAGCCTCTTGAGGATCCTCCACCTTGAGGTTCCAGAGGCTCCAGCAGCTTCAAATAACTGTTTGCTGCTTTATAAGAGCATTTTAACAGCTGCTCTCTTAATCCGATGAATTTGTCTAACAGAAACCTTCCTCATTATGCCTTTATCTGTACAAACCCATCTTTGTTCTGAATCAGCCATAAATCTCTTCACAGTACAATAACGCTTCAGTTTTTGTTAAATATCTAATGTTTTCATATCTTGTCATACGGCACTACACACTATCTGAGGATTTTTGTCAACAGAGAGATCCTTTCTCTTTCCCATATTGCTTTAAACCTGTGGCCTGCTTAACAATGTGGAACATCCTTTGGAAGTAGATTTCCTTTAATTGAGCTCACCAGACAAACTAATTAACCAGCTCTCTGAAATTAATTATAGTGATTCAAAGAGCCCTGACACACAATACCATCTATAAATTTAATAGCACAACAAAAAATTTGATCTTTATGAGACTTAAATCCAATTTGCATAATAATTTGGAACACGATGTAAAGATTAGATTTACATCTACGGTGTTCCACAGGGAGCAGTGCTTGGATTAGGATGCTTCACTTAAGGTAGGTATGAATAGAGTTGCCATATTGATACTGATGGTGCTCAGCTACATTTACTGTTGAAGACTGATGCACCCAATGAGTTAATTAGATTACTAGCATGAATTAAAGACATCACTGCCAGGATGACTACGGTAATATCTTTGGTCCAGAGTCTGGTACTAATGTGACTATTTTAACCCGTTAAATATAGATTCCACATTTGGTGATGACAATGACACTTAAAAAAAATATTTTGACATTTCTTCATATGGATGTGACCCTGATTTAGATCAATCAGATGAGCTGAGAAAAAAAAAACTGGCTGCAGTGGATGCAGGAGACAGCAAAACAGACAAGGATTCCCAAAGGGACTAACACAAGGCAACAACTGGTCCAATACGTCTTGGGAGCAGATACATTGCAGTAGAATCAGGTAAAGACCTTTCTGCATCTTTTTAAAAAGAGAAAAATAAATAAATAAGGGTGATACTCACACATCCTCATCAGAACTGAAAGCACAAAACAGTAGAAATTATTTGTCATAATTGGGTAAAGAAAAAGGAACTAAAGCCAACATCCTTATCAGCAGTCTCACAAAAGATGTACCCAAGAATAGTTTTATGCTGATACTGATGGAAAAGAAATTAATCACTAACTAAATGAAACTATTTTCAAGAACATAAAACAAAGAATTACATGCTGCAAAATCAAACTAAGGTAGAAAGACTCAGTTAAACAGTTAAGAGATGGACGACATATCAAGACAACTACAACTGATGTAATGTAGTTGCAAATGACTGCTGTGATGCAATATTTAGTAGGCTACTGTTTTTAAAGTGTGAGGAATTCATCCTGTTGTTCATGCCAATAACACTTCTATGGAAGCCTCTGGATGAACACTCAGTTAAAGGGCCAAAATATTTAAAAAGTTTTAGTAGATGAGTTTTGAAAGAATCTCAACTTAAAAATGACGTTTTTTCAAATCCGCAGTTATTCTGCACAACACTGTCCTGTAGCACAGAATGACTTGATCCATAGCTTTACAACCGACTTGAAAATGTTCAGTAAACCAGAATTACAATCTAACTTTATGACAACAGTCACTACTGAACCAAAGTGCTTTCTATTAGTGCATATATTAGTGCAGTTCCAGAAAAATAGACTAGAATAAAAAGAGATAAAAAACAATCAAAATCTGTAAAAATATTAGAAGTGTCACAGTGCCACTATGTGTTAAAAGCAATTTTAGCTTAGCTTTGACATAAAAAATAGATCACTGATGGTCTGCAAATCAAAAGGTAATAAATTCCTCAGCTTTGGACCAGCTGCATTAATTAATGATCACTCTGCTGTTTGAACTTTGACCTAGGTACTTCCAGAAGATGTTGATTAGCAGGCCAAAAAGATACAACTAGGTAACGTGCTTGTTGAAGTCACTTAAATAAGACGGTGCACTGTCACAAACAGCTTGAAAAACAACAATTAAAAGTTTATAGCAAACTCCAGAAATGCACTGGGAGTCAGTGTAGAGAGTCAAGGACAGGAATGATGTGATTGGGTCTCTAAGTGCTGGTCAACAGGAGAGCAGCAGCACTCCGGACCAATTGGAGCCGATTGAAGGAACCCTGGTTTATGAAGTGCATTATAATAAATGATACAGGAACTAATGAAGGCAAGTTTTGCAGAAAAACCTCAAAATGCTCAAAAACAGCAGGAGCTGCAGAGACCGTTGCATTGCTGCTATTGTTTCTCCTGTTTGAATCAGTGCTGTCTTTTGACCTTTTAAGGATTGTAGTTCCTTGTTGCAACAATAATGTGGTTTATTAAGCACATATTTTATTTGTTGGTTATAGTGTTGCATGGAGCAATGATAAACCAAACAGCTAGAAACATGAACAAGATCAAGCAGGATGCAAAGACTGAGAGCAGTAAAATTAAAACCGATGAGTCCATTTCTGTACGGCTGAGCAGCACCGGATTCCTGCAGCATGATGGAGCTGCTGCACAGGACGCCGTGTTAAATGATCCCCGTCATGAAATTCATGGCCAAAATTTCCACAAATACACAATCCGACACACCCTCTTCCAGCATCTTCAGTTAATATAACCTGGAGTCATAAAACATATCGAAGCTGATTACGTTAGCATTTAATCTCTAACATTCTAAACTATGTGCCTTTTAGCTTGGGTACAAAGTTCACAAGCTTATTGCAGTTAAACTCTTTGGTCACATGACGGGGAACAGCTGTGATTTGGGATCAGCTCTTCCATCGTCTCTCACCTTCCCAGCTCTTTCTGCAGCTCCAGCATATGAACATGACCCTGCTTATAGTAAGCGGCCTGGGCCTCCACAAACTCATGCAGACAGCGAAGGTGGTTCACCTGTCAAGACAACCGTACAACAGTTACTCCCATTTTATTTAAACCATGACTATTCTGCTCATATTAACACTGAACTATGAGCAGAATAGATTTCAGGCATTAAAAGCATGGCAATTAATTAGATGCAGTATTAGTGGGCTTCCCTTGTTAGTCTATGGAAAAAACACCAGCAGTGAAATACACCACCTGGCCAAGAAAAAGCTGAATTAAATTAAGCACATAGATACCAGCCTCATATTCAGCTCTGGCTCCAGAGGAGTTTAGGCAAAGGGGGTGAGGGGGGAATGTATTTTGGGGGAGCAGAGTAAACAACCTTTTACTTTAATATAAATACCTTTATGAAACCTTTCAATAAAATCCCCATGTTCATTCATACATAATAAACATGGTTTCTTTTATATTAAATGAACCATGTGACATGCATAAAATGTTGACATGTATAAAATATTGCTCACATTTGTGTCAACATTAGCTCTTATGTTGCAAATGTTACATTTTTTTCAATCTCTGAAGACTATTTCATTAACTGCAAAGTCAATCTACTCAAGTAAGAGCGGAAATAAATTAGACTGATCCCAAAACCAGTTCATGCCGCCAGTCCTGCTCCTATAACATAATTAGTGCATGAGTGATTATTTTTAACTCCGGTATTAGGCTACAAATTATTAGTGTTAGCTTTTTAAGTTATTAAAGCCCAGCTGATGCAATGAGGAGCTTCTGGTTTCTTAAACCACCATGTGGAAAGATGAATCCTGTGGTTGACAAGATGTTAGTCTGTTTGAGAAGGGTTACATCACTGACATCAAGCAGAGCAAACGTCTAAGGAGATGCAGAAACGTCCAAAATTGGACCAAGAGCTGTCCGACGTATTTTTAGAAACTGGGAGAAAAACAAGAGGGGCACTATCATCTTCGAGCAAGAAGTCTGGTCAGAAAAGTACTCCAGAATAAGCTTGATTAGTGAGAAAAACAGCAGTAGAACTCAGAGCATTTAGACATGCAAAATGCACACTGTAAACTCAACAGGTCTTCAATAAATTAGGAAAGCAGCAAACCCCTTCAACCTAAATGTTTTTCTATAATGAATGAAACGGAATCAGTAGGGTGTGTGTGGGACCAGTAAACTGGTGGCTGACCTACATGGGTACTACTGATGCCTTCCAAAAGCAGCCGCGTAACTTCTGCCTGCCGATCGAACTCCGTCTGAGCCAGCCTGAGATCTTGTTCAGCCTGAAACATCAAAGCAGATCAGCTCATTTGTTAGACAAATCTAATATGTCGAAACCAAGTCGAAACTCTGATGCTCCATATTCACACCTGTTAGAACTGCTCTAAAAACAAAAAGCTTGTTTAGCTTGGTATGTTTAAAAAAAACAAACAAAAAAAACAAAAAAGCGGAACGAAACTGTATATAACGACCAAACAGATGTACTTACTTTTTCCACTTCCTCAGTCCAGAGCTGATTGACCAATACGCCGAGTCAAAAAAAAAAAAAAAGAAAAACAAGTTTCAGCAAGACAATCCAGCTTCTGTCCCATTCCCATAATTCATTTTCCCTTTGGGATCAATAAAGTATTTCGAATTCAGGAAGGTAGAATGTTTCAAAAGCAATAAAATGACATTGTTGGGTCATAGATGTCTACATCAAAGGCTGTGTTGTATCAACTATAAATGAGATACTGCATTCAGTGCAGTGGATTAAAGAAGGTTTTTCAGCACAATGCTGATTTTTTGAATTAGCACTTTGTCATATTTGTCCACGTTACCTACGAGGGCAGCTGTAGCTTCAGAGCACCTTCCAGTTTGTTAAAGTTCTAGGCAACAAGGAAAATGAAAGCAGCACTTGAAAGTTTGCCGCAGTCAGGTCAACACTGCTGAGGATTAAGGATTTGTTTCCAAGTCAGCTTCTCCAGGAGTATGTATGGACAAAACACTGCTGCTCATTCCCACAATGTACAATACCAGTACCCACACAAACTGAGCCCATCTGTCATCTTCATCACAAGCTGGTGACTGTCAAAACAAGTCAAAGCAGTCTGCGCTACACAATCACCAGCTTTAAGCCTGCGTTTTGACCACGAGCCAGAAGGAAATAACTGATGTGCTTGTTGAGACCTGGGATTAACATCAGATCTGATCCTATCTGAACAGATCTAGCTACTGGTGGGAATGCACTCTAAAACCTTCTGAGGACAGTTTTCTTCCACCTTTAGGATGCAATCCGTCCGCTGAAGAACAACGTGCTGACTTGTTGTGACTCCTCTTAGATTAAGGCGATATTAGTTGGAGGTCTTACAGTTCAAAAGAAAGCAAAAATAGCCTTACAAACACTCAGTTACTGCTGTTGGCTGATTTAGAAACTGCCAGCATTTTCGGATGTCAATTGGGAAAAGGTTTCATGTTTAGATGGCAGCTTGAGTCAGTTGTACCTGACATGCGAAGCCATTGGATGGCACTGTAATTTTAGGAGGTTATTGAACACGCTTTTCACCCTTAGTATCTATATAATTGTAAATAGTAACGCGTCTCTCATAAACAAAGTGCTCATATATTCCTCATCAACAATTGTGTTAAATGGAGCAGGTTAAGTAGCACAACTGTAAAGGTGTAAAAGACAAATATATAAAAATCAGAGCATTTTTAGCACCAAAATACAAACATCAAATAGGCTTTTGAGGACGGACTCAAAAAGGCCAGAGGGAGGATACTGAATTATTCAAAATATTTATTTGAAATCACAACCCACTCAATGGTTGCAACACCATCAGGCATCCGTGATGATGACAACCATTTTTATTGGACTGTGATATGAGCAATGCTGCTTTAATATAGAGGGTGGTAACAATGTTTCCGAGCATGGTACTTCTTGTGAACATAAACACAGGCATCAGATTAGAGTTTATACTGACAGGATTACTGTGGATACTGTGATTAACTGGGATGCTGTATATTTTCTCTTAATGTTATGACAACTTTCTAAATGTCAGCATGCTAGAGAATATTACACTGCCATGCAGAGTGAACTAATTTCTGTGTATGGACACACCCCTTTCTCAATGCTGAAGCCATGCTTCACATCCCATTTACAACAGACATAATATAATATAAAGTCAAGGAACAGAAAGAAAATATGAGGTGTTTTTAGAAATCTGGGAGACGTAAGCAGTGGCTTCTCCTATATCCAGCATAGATTTGTCATTGTAGTATGTGGCATTCAAACTTCACCAAATTGGTGAGGAGGAAGTGTTTTCTTACCGCAGAGGCACTGGCAGAAAGCACATAGTTGCGAGGTCTGGTCTCCTGAAAATCTGGGGCCACCTACACAAATCAGAATGATTATTTCATCATTTGTACTGCTGAGTATTCAATCTGCACATCGCCTTGCAAAGGTATTGATGTTACAACAACAAACTATGCTATAGTGTATTGCTGTTTTATGTGAGAAACACACAAAGCAATGCCTGATTGTGAAACAGAAGGAAACCACTGCAGGATTGTAAATGTATTTTAAAGTGTCAGTCAAGCATAAGTAATCAGAAGCACCTTTGACTTAGTGTGTCTGTTTTAACTTACACATGTTCAGTTGTCCTGATGGAAGGTGAACCTCCACCACGTTATTCAGTGTCTTAAATCCTCTACAGGCTTTTTCCCCCAGTTCTGCCCTTTATTTTTCATTTTTCTGCAAACTCTGACCAGACTCCCGGTACATACTGAAACAAAGATGTGCATGCACCAACATGTTCTACTGTAGTGTGTTCAGTTTTGGTCTAATCTAACCAACCTAATTCTTCCAGATGTGTGCGAGTTGACCTCTACATGATTTGAGGTGAAATATAAATTAGGATGCTTGATGGTTTGCTTTCAACAAGGACTTCCTTCTTCGTATTCATCCATAAAGGCCAGACTTGTGGGGTCCAGAGCAGATGGTTGCCCTGACAGCAGGTTTTCCCACCTACACTCTGTATTTCTGCAGTTCCTCTAAAGTTGCCATGGGCGTCTTGGTTGCTTCTCTGACTAGTGCTGTCAGTAAAGGTGGATGGCCATGTCTTGATAGTTTTTGCAGGTGATCCAACCTCTCTCCATGATCACATGATGAATGGAACAGAGCTCAGGGAAAGATCCCTGCTTGAAACATGTCCACAGCTTCCTCCCGCAACTGTGTGCTGTGTTTTTTGGTCATCATGATGCTGAGTGTTCTCCAATGTTCTGTAACAATCTGTTAAGGCCAGAAATGGAACAGCTGCATGCATACTACGATTAATGCTGTTTTCACACATAAAAACACGGGTGGACTATGCTTGATTGGGGACCAAAATTGCAACAAGTGCTACAGTTTCAGATGTTCAGTTTGCTTTCACTCTGCACTGTGTCAAACCAACCAAACCCTTTGAGCAACCTCTTCACCACCTCACCAACAACCACTGAACGACGCAACATGAAAACTTCCTTCTTCACAAAATGCAAATAAAAATTGAGTGGCATCAGATTTTAGCCGTTGGATTTCTCTTGGGCAAAAGACTACAAGCCATTTCTCCGGTAGACTCGTCCATTTGTTTTGGTTGCATTTACCCAAAATGCCGCACGCTATGGTCCGCTTCGTGCTTTTGGATCGTTCTCCGGTCCACTTGGTGTTCACATATGCATTTGAACCATGCTAGAGTTCACTTCAACCAAACTGAGACTGAGGTTTGTAGGACGACCAGAGTTAGCTTTTTTTGGTCTGCATCAGAGTAGAATTACGCATTCAAAAAAGAAAACCAAGTATGATTTTCCATCCACATTACAATTCTGCCTCTACAGTGTGTTGTTCACTCACATAAAAACCTTACAAGAGCCATTGGAGTTTGTAGTTGTTGCATGACTGAATGTGAAAAAGTTCAGCGTAAAGACTTTTGCAATTTAATGCATATAGAAACCATCTTTAAAGACAAGATTTAGGTTTACATTTCCTCTGAAGGTGCATATAAAAAGTCCTGGAATGCAGGCCTAATTTAAAGTGACATCAGCTCACAGGAATTATACAGACTAACTGTAAGGGACAGAGGGGAATTTACAACAGCCAGCATACTTTCATATGAGGTGTGTCTGACATTATAAAAGAAAGGTGCAGAGAGGTGATGCAATCACTGTATACAAACAACAGCTGCCACATTACTGAAACCAGTGAGACAGTCTCTCACTGACTTTACTACTCCAGTCTGAAGCTGCAGGCTGTGCTTTATCATGCACATGCAAGCATGCCACCCAAATAATGGTTTCATCATCACATAAAAAAAACATATTTCTTCAAATAAAGAAACGAATAAAAAAAAACATAACAATTATGAATTACAAAAATAAATTAATTCAAAACAAAAAAAGGGAAGATTGGCTGTAATTCTGGCCAAGATATAAACAATCAGTAAGCGGACGGCTGGTCAGCCGATTTATTTTGTACAAGTCCAGGATAAGGTTGAGTTATAAATAACTTCCTGACACATAAAGAAGCATGGGAACAGAAGCGGTGATGATGCAGGGACAAAGTCACCGTTTCCTGTTTTAAGCTCACTTTCCAGAAAAGTCGTGACATCTGTTTTTTGCTATCCTTACGATCCTTCATTTCATCTCTTGCCAGCGTTGTTCTTCCACTCAATTCAAAACATGGAGAATGTGCAGCTGCTTCATTCAGATCGAAAGGCACTTTGTTAGAGCCAAGAAAAACATCCATCCAACATCCATCAACACAAAACAACAAATAACTGACACTTTTGTACTCCCTGCTCAGACTTTGTGGAAGAAAATTTTAGATGTGCTTTTTAAAAATGGGAAGTTATTTGATAATCTACCTCCTGTGGTTATTCTGTAAAACATCAACAAAAAAGGTTTTTAAAATAAGCGTGTTTATGTGCTTAGCTATCATATCTGTAATATTCTCACATCAAATAAAAACAGCAGAAGGAAAACAAAGAGCAATGATTCTATATTTTCTACAAGACTTGTCCTGCATTTCTACCTTGTGATCTAGTTAAGACTTCAGGCATCTGCTCTGGTGAGAACTGATGTTGGGAAGTCCAATTGTCTTTCTACTAAAAGTCTGGAAAGAAAAAAAGGTTTATATGGCCCTACCGCCATCTAGTGACAGAACCTGTTTTATGACTAAATAAGAGTTTTCACAGTGAGAACTTTTTTTTTTAAGTAAAATGCATTTGAACAGAATCTAAAGTAGGACTGTTTAATTATGGAAAAAAATTATAATCATGATCATTACAAAAGTTTTTTTGCATTTTATATGCAGGTGCACATTGTTTGAATAGTTCATTAATTTGAAGATTTAATTTGAAATCTCCAAGCTCCTGCCATTTTGCTACCAATTTACCTCAATAACGTGCACCGTCAGAAAGGTTTCACTCAGAGGGGCACCAAAGCAATGCCTTAGATGTCACTAAATCCTCATCTAAAAAGGAATTGAAATAAACAAAGATGACAGCAAACAAAAGAAGGCACACAGGTAAAAGCAAATAAAGAATAAGCATGATTCATCCAAACATCGTCAGTCATTAAGACTCTAATGACGTAGAGTCAATAGAGACAACAAAAGAGTTAGCTTGAGGTTGTGGATATTTTTTCAGTCCACTGCCTTGACTTTTTAAATTTTTTATTTTTTTTTGTCTTTTCGGAAATAGAAGTAGCACTGCACATCGAAGCTAGTAAGACTGAGAAAATAGCTCAAGGTGTGCACCATATAAAGCAGTTTTTAATACTTACTGCACCCTCGCACTGCAAAGATGGTCGATATGAAGACAGTTAGTAATGGTTGAAACCAACACACGCTTTTATTAGAATGATTAAAGGGAAAGCCGAGGGGGCGTGGCAGTGAGTCGGGGCTTACCCCTGCCTTGGCCTCGGCCGCCTTGGCCTTCTTTACACGTGCTTTACAGGCGTCCAGGTCCAGGCGAAGGTTCTCCAGAAGGCGGCGCTCTCTCTGTACAAACACATCACAAAGGGACTAATCACCCAGTGACGCAGCAAGACAACACCCGTTCAAATTTCTTTCGTTTTTGCTTTTTTTTTTGTCACACTTTAATATTTCAAAACACTAAAAAAAAAATACAAAATGTGTTTTATTAAATGATGATTTCATTTATTAAGGGAAAGCTACAGAACTGTTTTAATTAGGTCACCTGAAAGGTTTAAACATCCTGTTTAAAGCAATTTCACAGCAATTTATTGCTGTGAAATTACAAAGTACAATTACAAAATAAACTTGCCAGCTCCTTAAAATCTTACATTTAAATGATAAACAATTTAAAATATTTTAGTTTATGTATGGAGAAACCATTAAATCAAATTTAGCAGCATTGATATGTTCAATAAATACCTGTTACATTTATGTATCTGTAGTCTGTGTTAAAATATTAGCATTTATGGGCCCCCTGAAGCTCTGGGGGGCCTTCTGTAGCTGCTGACTCAATTTGGATTAAACAGAAGTGCAAATAATTTATATTCATTTTAATTGTATGTTTTGATTTGTTGTTTTAAAGGCTAATAGTAGATTTAAACAGCATTTCACTGGCGACGTTTTCCCTTAACATATAATTACCTAGTAATATTTTTGCATTTCCTGTCTACTTAACATCTTTTTTTTTCTCTGAAGAGTTTTTGCAGCGCTAGAAGCTTGTATTTTTGCCACAGTAGACCGAGAGGAAGGAGGGCGAGGAGAGGGGGGGGAAAGACATGCAGCAAGTGTCGTCGGGGCCAGGTGTCGAACCCGCGACGTCTGCGTCGAGGACCAAGGCCTCCAAACGTGGGGCGTGCTAACCCCCTGCGCCACCACAGCACGCCCCTACTTAACATCTTTTAATACAAAAGCAGGGTGTACCACCGGTGGACCGGCAAGTTTTCTGGGGGAAACCATGCAATTGCATGAGGGAGTAATAACTCTGTCCTCACTGGAAAGTATAAAGTGTTTTTTCTGAAGTGCTGTATTAGTTTTATATCAGAGATAATGGGACACACACTTCCTAAAGTCCTATACTAGTTGACTCTTTTTTTTCTCATGGTAAATTCATTGTTTATTTTTCCTCTAATGAACCTGTTATTAAAGTGGGTATCGAAATGTACAATTTTGAAATCATCCAAAAACTTAAGCCAAGTGATGAACCTCAGTGACCACCAGGATGTTCCACACTCACTGAGATGGTTCTCCAGTCTCCTTCCAGGAAGTTCCTGAGTGGATTGAGAAAACTGATGGCTGAGGTCTGAATGAACTCTCTCTCTGCTGCTCCCAGTCTCCTCTCACAGTCCCCAACTTTCAGCAAAGTGCTCCCTGCAACAAGACCAAAGAAATGTCACAAATCAGTTGATTCAGTGCTACTGCATTTATTGAATTTACAAAGCAATAAATTCCTCATTTATTGCTTTGTATTTTTTTCTGGTTTACGCTGCATCACTAGAGAAGCATAACATGCCCAATGCGCAGATGGGGAAAGTCTGGTAAGTTGTCTGTCTAGGAAAAGAAAATTTAGGAGACAGATGTGAGCTGAATCACTTAGGAATAAAATCTGTTTCTAAGGTCCAGCTTTTCCCAACAGGTGTTTGTATTTCTGTTGGCTGCATCATTTCATGTCGGTGCAGTTTGCGGTTCACGGATTTGAGATATGGAGCAATTTTTCAACCGCAGAAAAGACAGAACGTAAGTGAGAAAAATCAGAAAGAATCAGAGACTTCTCTGAGAGTTTAAATTATTAATATGTATTATTGTGTGCCAAACCCATCTTGAATATTAATATTTATGTTAAATGTTACGTTACATTAAATTCACCCCTGAGCCAGGGTGAATCCAGGAAGTTTTTAAAGAGGCCAGTGATGATATTGGGGTGTTACATCAAAATAATGTTTAAAGTACAGAGTAAAATATCTGCATGATCAACACAATCCCCTCAAATAGATACAAATTTGAGTAAATTATCCAACATGTTTCAAAAATGTCCTGCATGAGACACTTCCACATCTGGCAGTTAATCAGCCAAAGCTCAAAAGTTTTCTGTATGCCTGTGAATGAGTTTTTACAACATTTTAACAAGCTAAGTCTCAACATTGTGCTGTTCTTACTGACACACATGAAAGAGTTGAACAGAGTACAAACCAAACCCAAAGACAGTTGTAAAAACTAAACACCATTAGGAGTCCCACAGAACAAAAACATTTCAGAAATGTGGTACAAAGCTAGTCTTGGAATTTCTGCGTACCTCTTTATGGTGATTAATTAATCTGGCTCTTACTGATGAACTGGTTCGCCACTCCTGGACTAGTGTATTCCTTTGAAGATGTTAAATGTAGGAATGGAGTTGCTCCAGTAGGTGTCACCATTGTGCAAAAGATTATATATTTAAAACAACAAAAACAACAATGGCAGCACAACATGACAGAACTCTAATCCTGCAGCAGATCCATAATGACCCTGAAAGAGCCATTAACTAGAAACGGACATATTTTAGAAGATAGGGCAAGTGAAGGCCAAAAGTCATCATCAGAAATGCACTGAGGCTTTTACTGGCCAATATCGATGTTCCTTTTTTCCCTTTATTGGATTTTACTGAGCTCTTAAAGCCTAAACAATGTGCTGTTTGCTAAAAATCCAAAGACTAATATAAAGTTAAATCTATCTTCTTTTTTTAGTTTTCATTAATTAATGAAAGAAAAATCCTTTTTTAGAATTCTTATTCCCTTGACCTCCTCTTCCCCTTTGACTTAGACTGCCATTGGTAAATTTTAATCAGTGGTTAATTAGTATGTGCATCACAATAACCCACATTGCAGAAGAAAAAGCTGCCAGTTCATTTCTTCCAATGAGAAACAGCTTATCCTGATGTTGGCTTTAGGTTAGTGTTGTTTATTTGACTAAAGTTTGAAGAAACAAGTAATGTTTGTACTTCAAAGGTTTATTCATTTAACAAATCCTAAAACCACACAAGACCTGGCTCTGATTGGTTGTTTTTGGTTGGGAGCGGTGCATTTCTTCAGAAGCCAACAAGTCGCTCAGAAAGAATGTGTAGGAGATCCATCTTTTCACAGATTGTTGATCCCCTAACATACTGTCATGACATGGTGAATATATTTTAACAAATACATAAACTTTATAGAAGTTACATATTGTAGCTTTGAGCGCAGTAAAGCAGGATATACCAACAACTAAAATCATTATATTGGCATGGTTTCTGGCCTTAAAGACCCTTAAAGACAGTTCATCTCTTCTAATGAACTGTCTTCATTGCTTCAGGGGCCCGTTAAATGATAATATTTTAACACAGACCACAGATACATAAATGTAACATTTATTTATTGAAAAAAATCCTCCACTTTCTGTGTGAAAAGTGGAGGATTTACCCCCACTTTCTAAGAAATTAATAGAACCTAGGAAAACTGTGGCATAAGTCAGAGTTTGAGCTAATCTGAATTTTCAGTACATTTTTTTTAAAGATACTGAGATGCTGAAGTACTAGGGTTGCACAACTCATGCATAAATCAGACTCTCTTATTGAATTTTGGAGCAATAGCTTTCCCTAGTGACAGCTACATGCCTACTGATGCTGCAGCAGAATGCAGAGAGCAGCTAACCTCATTTAAAGCTTTATTGATCCTCACAACTACACAGATGGGAAAAACTATTTACAGCCTGTAGTGGAAAACAGTGCAAGCAACATGTAGAGAGGAAGAACAATCATTGAAAAGGGAGCAGACTAAATGCTTTTATGCTAAAAAAGATCTTAGAGCCAGTTTGAAGCAAGAGCATCAGAAAGCCTCCATCTTCTGTCACTCTGGATAAGTGAAATATTCAATAATGCCAGCAATAATGTTTTGTTAAAATTATATTTTATGTCAATATTAAGTTTCATTGTTTTAAATTTTAATATTTCAACAAAAGAAAAGTTTTCTTCCACAGTACTGTGTGCTGAGAAGCTCCTTTGTTAACAATTTCACTGAAGCGGTGTGAATAAAACTGACATAGCACCTCTCAGAAACATGAAGGTGTCTTCATGAATGTTTATGACTTGCCAGGAAGTGTCATTCAGTAAATATTGACATTTTTAATCCAAAGTTTCAATAGAAATTGCAATAAAAGTGCATTAAAAATGTGTCAACTTTGCATTATTTGGTAAATAATTACAATTTTATAGCAAAGTTGCATTAAAAGTTCATTAAAAGTATCAACTTTGCATTAGAAGTGTGATAATTTACCAAGTGACATCTCATGACAACAGTCAAACATTTCTGAAGTTTCCTTCATGCTAGTCTAATGAAGTGTTACCACACCTATCCGTGGTTTCAACCACCTGCAGGAACATGCTTTTGTCTTCACTCAAGCCACAAAACTACAGCATCAGCCAACAGCTCAGGACTGACAAAGTGTGTGGAGTTTCTTTTAGTGACCTACTCATTTCCTATTCAGTCGGGTGTGTTAAAGCAGGGACACAGCTAAAAGCAACATAACAGACATCTCTGAGGTTCAGAAACCACTGGCAGCATGTTGCAATCTAACCTTCAGACCCTTCAGAGCTAATACACTCACCGTATGGTGTACCAGCCCCAAACTCCTTCGCAGCATCTTCCATATACTGACCCAGCAGCTCTGCGTTGGTAACCCTGGAGGGTGCTTTCATGTCCAGCTTTTCATAGAGAAACTCCTCAATTCTGGCACCTGCAGGGAAAATCCTGAGTTTAATTTATGAAGCAGGCAGGTTATTCTTTACGGTCATTTCTACTCATTACAAACTGAGATCCAAAGACTTCTGGCACAACTTCACCTACTTTCAAGGTGCATGGTGAGGTGAAAACTCCAGCAACACTTTAATCAACTTTATTCTGAAACAAACTTGTTTCTGCATGTGGCACATAATCTGTCAGAGTGGTTTTAGCAGACTATACAAGCAAGAAAGGTTTTGTTTAAAAATTTAAACAAATTTTGAGATAATTTACTATTACTAATTTATTAGTAACTTTGATACGTTTTTTTTTGTTATTCAGTCGGTTAAATTAACAATAAACAAAATACATCAGTGATCACCTGTTCGGTTCCACAAACTGTTCTCTCAGCAGGCAATAAACTAAAATAATCAGATATTGAAAAGGAAACTCCAGTTCTGATTTGTTATCACTGAGTAAGACAGATTGGTACAGAAACATGGAAAATCAAAAATATTGTTGAGATGTGGGTCAAATTTAAAAACCTGAGATTTTTTTTCCCATAATTCCTTCATATGGGAGAGAACATGTGATCACTGATGTATCCAAGATTCTTCAAAAAGTCGTTGCAGATGGTGATGGCTGTGGGCAGGAAGAATCTCCTGTAGGAGTCTGTAGTAAGCAAATTTGAAGAAACCTGGTGCTCAGTCAGCTCTAGCACTGAGATCGGTTTAGTGGAAAAGGTCCCAAGGAAACATTTTGTCTGATTAGCTGTGTGAAACAGCAGCTTTTGTTCTGAGATAACTCTTGATTTTAGTATTCAAGAGTCACTCTGATGTCCCTAATTGTAGAGTGAAAAATCTGTATTTGATCTCAACATCACAAAAATGTGAGCATTTTTGTTCCTGTTGATTACCCCTTTATGCTAATGATGCAAAGCATGAAAGGTTTCCACAGCAGAGCACTACATGGGGATTGGAAGGCAGGATACTCACCAGTGTGATCGACTGTGGCATGAAGAGTCAAAAAAATGACAAGTTAGAGCTCTCTGTCCTTAGATCTCACCCTGTACAGCCTGATCAACATTATTAACTATAGCCAGGAGGGGAAAATAGTAAATTATCTTTCATTTGTAAGTTTGTAATCAATCCGACACCAATATCATGAAAATCTAACATCAAGTGTAAAAATACTGCAAAGCATGAACATTTATTAAATAAAGATCAAGACAAAATAGAAAAATAGTAAGAGAGAACAACAAAGTAAACCTTAGAATACAATGGCATGAAGCGCCACTGTCAGCAGCAGTAACTTTAGGTCGTTATTTTCTGGAGGACTATTGGTTTGTCATGTTGTTGTGGATAAAAGTTGATCCACTATCTTATAAGACATTGTTTGTAGAGGCTTGCAGAATTCTCTTTAATGAACAATTTCACTTCAAGTCATATGTCATGTGACTATAAAACCATATGTTTTTATGGGAAGCAAAATGTTTCATTAACTACAAAAATCCTGAACATTTCACAGTTTTTTTTGTGTTGTTTTTTTTTAGAAACCTTAAAGAATGACCAATATTATAAGTTAACAGAGAAACTTTCTAGGTTCCACTCAGAGCATTTCAGTCAGGTCAGGGGCTGGACTTATCCGGCTCTCATATCCACTCTACTGCAGGTTGCTGTTGTGCTTGGGATCATTGTCCTGTCGCACAATCCAATTTCAGCCCGGATTCAATAGTAAAACAGTTGCTCTTGCATTTAACAGAGTGCTGTTCAGAGGCATTCACTGACAGCTAAATGATGGGAAGCTACTCGGGTTCAGTGGCTGCCAGACAAGTGCACATCATCATTCCTCCACCACCATGCTGGCAAGAACTGTTTTTTGCTGATTCACTGCGTTTGGTTTTTCAACAAACAAGGCATTACACCCAACTTTGGTCTCATGTAGCCTCTCCAAATATGTTATGTTGGTTTGGTTCTTTTCTATGTTCTGTCATCAACTTCAATATTTGGCATGTTTTCCACAAATTGGTTGGGAATGGCCTTATAACTCATCCCAGATTGATGTGCAGCAACAGCTGCTTCATTAAGGTATCTGCTGATGTCCTTTCTTCATTGGCCCTTTCGCTAAGATGAACATATTAGACCACTGAACTGCCAAAACACCTGCCTGATATAGGCAGACATACTTGCTAATTATCAAATAATTAAGAACTACTTTCCGTCTTAAAAACTTTGGCATTTAAGAGGAATACAGCAGTGGTGTACTTTCTTTCCCAGACACAGCTTCCCAATATTTTTGTTACTTTTAGTTTAATAAATTAGTTTAGAATCTGTGGTATGCTTTTGTACATTTGAGGTAATTTTAAACTTAATAAGCTTGAGGTAATTTTAAACTTAATAAGCCCCTGATGATTTTTAATATGGCACAAATCTGAAAAATATAGACACTGACGTCACAAGTCTGTAGCTTAAATTATTTTTACGAACTGACAATAACTTTCAGAAGGAAACCAAGACACTTATTTCTGAGTAACCAAAAAGGCAACAACCCCATGACTGTCACTGTGCCACCCTAATCAACGTAATACTGCAGACATCCCTAGACATTACAGTGGTCCAGTACTACATGAGCTCAGGTAGTACTTCCTTCTGTAATGACACTTTATCACATAGTAATCATACTTGGGTTGGGCTGCAGCAGGTACTCGGTCTGTCTGTAGATCTTCTCTGTCCAGTGTTTGGTGCAGTCAGCGCGGCTCATTAGGTTCTCAAAGTGAGCATCCAACTCTGTCCTTTCCGCCTGTCCCAGCTTCTCCTCAGTATACTGAAACAGCAAACAACCATAAATAAACACCCTGTTACAAGTCAACCAATGTTAACTCCACATGCTAATAAATAACTTAGGCTCAAAGTTTCATTAATAATTTCCATAATAACCTCCCTTACTATCATGGTCTCAACCTGCTTGTGCTCATATTTATCATTTTTACCATACAGTTGTTGCCAAATGAGTAAATGAAAAAGTGAATAAAAGACACTCTTCGTTAATTAGTAATGGTTTGGCTAAAATTACCGACCGTGACTTTTGTATAGCTCTGCTTCGTCGGCCTACAACTGAATATAGCAAAGCTAAAACCTGAATATTGAGAACATGTTCTGCTGGATGTGATAATGAGGTGTGTTTTGAAGATGAACTGCAGATTCACAGCTGGTAGGCAAAGTGGAAGGAAGCGCGAGCCAAGTCGCCGCAGCGTTTAAATACCTGGACGGCTCGCGTGAAAAACAGCCCCGCACCGCTGGCTAACTTCTTAACGTTGAAATCCATGGCGTTAATGGGCGAAGCTGCAAGCTACTGCTTTTGCTTTAGAGGTAGCTTCTTACAGCAGTAGCTACAAAAATATGGCTCTAGCCAAAAAAAATATCACGTGACCGTCTTGCGCGTAGCTTCTCATTACGTCAAAAAGCCATTTTTTACTGTCTGGTTTAAAAAAATGTATAATAAAAATAAAATAATAATTGTGAGTTTGTGGTGATTTTTCTCCTGCACTTGTAGCTGCTATGCACTTCCACCGAAACACACACACAAAAAAAATCCTGAAAACAAGGATTTTCACAAGTTCGTTGTCTTTTTTAATCTACTTCCTTTAGGGGTCGCTATCCAACTCTATACCCATCATCCTTCCCTGTCACATCTCGTATTCATGTCTATGCAAATCCAGCTCCACTACTACATCTATCCATGAAACTTTTCCATGGTTTTCTTCTTCTCTCCTCCCCTCCTGTTACACATTCAACATCCTTTGTCCAATATGTCTTCTATTATTCCTCTCCAGTTTGGTCACTTTTAAGTGAAAATCTTTACATATTTAACAAGAGCTTACCTCGACCTTGCTATGCTCTCGTCAACACAATGTCACCGTGAGCACGATTTATCACTGGAACTCTTGACTGATCTCGACTATGGTCCTCCTTTTCATCTCTAGTTGTCGACCCTGAACTTGAACACCCACACCTCACCAACCTTGCTGTTTTTATGATCTGCAACTCTCCAAAAACTTATCTGTCTGTGAGTGTGAACTGTATGAGTACCACTAACTCATACAGTTAGTGGTACTCATACAGTGTCACAGTTCCTGACTTGCTTGTCACTGGTTGTCAACAAATATACAGTGTGCAGTGTTTCTAACCTGTTGACACTTCCCATTAACACTCCCGTTTGGTTCCTGAATGCAGCACTACGCACAGTGATGACGTAAGAACGCACAGAGTTTATTCCGTTTCGGCAGCGCGTGAGTTTTGTTTCCAGCTTTTTCGTACAGCTAACCATTGTTGAGGTAAGTTAGCAAGTATACTAAATTAAATATCTACCTATGACCAAACATCACCTTCCCCAAGAGTTTAGCCAGAAGGTAAACTCAGGCTGTTGTTACCACATTGTTTCTTAGCTTAGTTAGCTTAACGGGAGTTAGCTTGGGATGAAATATGTTACTAAACTAAACAAGACTGTACTGTTATTCATTTATAGCTGCCACCAAACCAACCAACACGGTAGCGTTATGCAGACCAGGTGGCCATGGCTTGGAAGTCAAGGACCCGCAGTCTGCAGGTATTTGACACGGACCTGAGCGCGGACACGGTGGAGTGGTGTCCGCTGTCCCCCAGCCATGACATCCTGGCATGTGGGACATACCAGCTGCTGAAAGCGGTGAGATGAGATGCGGCTCAACCTGTTAGAGAACGTAGGAATGCATTCCAACACTGACCAGCGCACTTTCAAAGTCCTTTGTTAATCTAAAAACTTTTGCGATATTTTTTCTAGCTTATTATTAATTAGAGTGAAAAATGGAACAAATAACAGTATTGAGAAGAAAATTACAAAGGCATAACAGAACATAATTGTACAAAATGTGACATGCGCCACTATCATCATTAATAAAAAAAATAAGGATTTGGGGAAAAAATAAAAACAAATTAAGAGAAAAATGGACGACTTTGGATCCTAGAAGTATTGGGAAATTTGAGTCCTTAGAGGGTTTTGCCATATTTTTTCACAATGCTTTTTATGTGTTATACCAACCCAAGTTAGTTGGGAGGAAATTGTTACATGGTCTAAAATAATTTCTAGCAAAATATAAACATGAAAAATGAAATGTTCATTTGTACTTGACCTTTTACCCTGATGCTCCGAGATAAAATGTCAGGAGAGCTGCTAAAACAAAAGCCACTGTTTAAAGATGCCATGTAGGAACATGAGGAAGAAGGTGTCCAGGAGACGTGTCGCTATTTCGTGGAAATGGAAAATTGGGTAAATAACTCCACAGCACCCTCAACACAGCATAAGCAGTAATAAAGACATCAGAAGGACCACGAGTCCAAACCTAGCCTGACAGATGACGTGGTGCAACTTTAAACAGCTATGCAAAAAAGAATATGTGCACAAAGTACTGAACTGAATAGTGATGATGCCATGCGGTGTAATTAAACACTCATGTCTGCTGTATGTCATTCATGCTGCAGGAAGGCGGAGAGGACGCCGCGCCCAGCCGGACCGGCCGCCTCTACCTTTTTCAGTTTCGCCGTGAGGGTCCGATGAGCCCTCCGCTCACTGAGCTGCAGCGCCTGGACACAGCAGCCATTTTAGATCTGAAATGGTGAGAAGTCGAGCTTCATTAGCGCGGATGCAGTCGTGATCTTTCTGTTTCCTTTCTGTTCAATGTTTTCCCTCGTGGCCAGGTGCCACATCCCTGTGTCGGACAGGCCGCTGCTGGGAATGGTTGCTGCTACAGGAGAGCTGCACCTCTACACTCTGCTGGATAATCAGGTGAGAACTGCAGCTTCAAAAGAATCCCACTGATGTCTTCGGGTAACAGCAACATTAGATTAAGCCAGGACATGACTGTGCCTCAGTAATGGTCCGGAGTTATCATGTATCCTGTTTCTTATTTTAGAATGTTTTGTTTCCATTAGCATGTGTTTCACAGCTGGTGTTGTGGTGTTTACTCATGAATGTGTGTATCCAGTAGGAAGGTGGGCGCAGTCTGCAGACTATGTGCAGCGTGGAGGTTGGAGCAGAGCGGCTGGCTTTGTCTTTGGACTGGTCCACTGGTAGAATGGACAGGTACTGTAAGCTATGTGGGCTCCTGCTGCTGTTTTTCTTCAGTCAAATTTCCAGTGGTGGATAATTAGAGGCCATTTGAAGCAGACCCTTCTGTTCCCAGCAGCAGTGACATCCGGGTGGCGTGCAGTGATTCTGCGGGCTGCGTCGGTGTCTTCTCCCTGGCTGAAGGAGCTCTGATGGCTCTGTCCCAATGGAAAGCTCATGACTTTGAGGCCTGGATCACAGCCTTCTCTTACTGGAACACACAGCTGCTTTATTCTGGTAACACAACTGCTTCCCATCATTTTATAGTTCCTGCAAATATTGAAGTAATTGATCGGATAGTTTCAGAACATATCTTAAAATAAAAACATTTGGTCTAGGATTTGGCAGGCTTTAAAGGGGAAATATTATGTAAAAACAACTCCTTTGAGCTATTATTTAATGTTCAAAGTAATTCATGTTGATCCATGTAGCTCCTGCTGTTACTGACAGCATCACCAAACACAACCCTTTGTTTACAGAGTTTCTTTGAAAAACATTAACACCTCTTGTAATTTTTCATATCTTGTTATGTGACGACCACAAATTCAGCGGCTTTTATGTGACAAACACAAAGTGACGCTAAGAGCTTGGAAAAGTGTGGCTGTTTTCTTTGTAATCTGAATAGATCAGAAAGCTGCAGTGAGCCTCTGTGTTACATATTACATCTGTATGTAAATGGAGCCTTTTAACACTTGGAATATATTAGTCAAATGTTATTGCAATCCAAAGAGACCTTTACAATTTGAGTGTTTTGCAGACTGATATTGTGATGATATATTTGCATTATATTGAGCAGCCTTACAGTTCATATTGGAACCTTCTTCTCAGGGGGGGACGACTGCAAACTGAAAGGCTGGGATCTCAGAGCTGCTCCTTCAAGCCCGGCTTTCACCAGTAACAGGTAGAGACAGAGATTTGTGTTTGTATCACTGCTGATGTCCTTTCTGCCAAATCTTGCTGATAAATTATGAGCTTTTCTGCTTCAGGCACTCGATGGGTGTGTGCAGTATTCACAGCAGCCCTCATCTGGAGCACATCCTGGCCACAGGCAGGTCAGTATCCTCATCTTTAAAGGAACAGCCTCCTGCTGGGTGTTGTGTTGTATTTGGTTGTCGTGTTATCGTGCTCCTATATTGTCCTTCTGCAGCTATGATGAGCAGGTCTTGCTGTGGGACGGCAGGAACATGCGGCAGCCCCTCGGGCAGAGCGCTGTGGGAGGCGGGGTGTGGAGGCTGAAGTGGCATCCCAGCCATCACTACCTGCTGCTGGCTGCCTGCATGCATAATGACTTCCACATCCTCCACTGCCAGCAGGCCTTAGGTTGGTATGAGCATATTGATGAGGAAAAGCTGCTCCTAATTCTTAATTACTGTTTCTAACTCAGTTTACAGAGGAATGTTCTTTTTCTGACTTCCTAAGCACATAAACACAGCTGCTCACCAATAGTGTTTGATTTATTGATGCACCAGCTTTTAAATAACAAAAGTTAAACAAACTTCAAGAAGCTTCAGTATTCAACTAAAAAAACAAAATTGAAGGAATTTTTTCTTTTTGAGTCTCCAAGCATTTATTTTTGATCTAAGAATTGGCAAAACTGTGTGATTACCAATTCCATTTAAGACCAATAAAATTTAATATGTTGTATCTAATAATATTCCTAAAAGATTTCATATTAGAGCATATCTCTCTAAACGTGTAGGAAGCATCACCTGTCACAGACCAGATCTGTAGCATTCTTGAATGATTATTCCAATGGCAACATTCTAACTAAGACAGCTCTACTTTATTTCAGACTTATCAGATTCACTCCAGGTGTAAATATGAGAACTCAATGCTGAAACTAAATTGGAAGGTTGACGGATTAGTTTTTACTAATTAGTTGTTCACTTGTATTATTCAGTACAACTGCTGATGGTTTGTATCTGTGTGTGTGTTTGCTCAGAGGGCAGCGAAGGAGCCTGTCCCATCGTTGCTTCCTACATCCTCCACAACTCCCTGGCCTATGGAGCCGACTGGTCCAGGCTGTCCCTGGAGGACCCCGCGCCGCACTCCCCTCCTGCCACAGAACCAAAGGAAAGCCTCGCTCAGAGCAGAGGACACTTGCGCATTCAGTACGAGTCTCCAACTGCCAGCTTCGACACGTCCCTGGAGGACGACGCAGGTCGGTACATTCCAGAGGCGAGTGGACCGCCCCCCTGCAGTCCTGCTGAGGCGCCGGACCCCAGCCCGGGTCAGGACGGTCCGTCACTGTCCTGTCTGCTAGCTAGCTGCTCATTCTACGACCACATGCTGCATGTGTGGCGCTGGGACTGGACTCCAGAAACGTCCCGACAGGAGCCCCACCAACAGTGACTGAGCTGCAGCCATGCATCCCATAAACACCCCGAACTGAGCAGAAGATGCAACGAGCATGTAAACCACTCTCCTACAAAACACGAGGTTCACTTAGCAGAAACGTCTATTTTGATTATGACACTGTTTTTATAATAAACACCTCCCATGTCTGTGGTGAACATGTCTGCAGCAGTGAGACAGCCTTACGGCAGAGGGTCTGTGATGCTTGGTGTTTTAGAAACATCTGGTGACCTCTGGCAGAAAACTGACCCAAACCAACACAGAAGTGGTTCATCAGGCGCAAACTTAACCCTCTTCTGTATCTATTGTAGTCACATAATATAAACCAGAAGTCTCCAAACTTTGTCATGTGAGCCAAAATCATGAAGTCCAAAGGACTCGTGGGCCAAGAAAATAATAAAAAATGTATAAAATTTTGGTTTTTTTGCTTAAACTTAATGTGCAAAATGTTAACTAAATAAAGTAGTTGATTTATAACTTGCTTTTTCTTTTTTTTTTTTTTTTTGGAAAGCAATGTTATTCTATGCACAAATAAAACTTAAAAAAGGATTTTGCATATAAGATGCTTGATTAAAAAAATATTGTCAGTCATAAGAACAGGATTTAAGTCACTTTCTTTCAAAATGCTTGCTATATTAATTCAAGTTTAGTGAATTAGATAAAAGCTGATTTTGGTGCTGCAAAGTTGGCTTTTCAGTTAAAGTCTCCTATTGTATTTGGTTCAGTTTAGTATAAAAAAGTAAATAATTTATGTCTACTGCAAGAAGATTGTCGGTAATCATTTCACTCAGATTATGAATAAAAATCTAAATCTCCGACAAACACCTGTGCTGGAGGGCCAACTTTGTATCATTCTTGAATTGCAGCTGAGGGCCACGCTATCAGTAAAAAGGGCCTCTAGTAACCCGCAGGCCACACTTTGTATATCCCTGACCTAAACTGTATAAAGCCTGGTGAATCAGTTTTTCGCCCTTTTTTTTCTAATAAAGGACATAAATGCTAAATGTTGATGGCATGTAGTTTAACAGACTCATTAGAAAATGTTCAGTATTTGAGAGAGGATTTTAGAATTAAACTTGAAAACGTTCTACACTTTCTGGCTTTAAAAGTTGAGTGACAATTCACCAGTGAAAAGCAACTGTTCATTTGATCGCTATTTATTCATGTTGCAGTGAAAACAGCAGCTTTTTAGGTTGGGTACTTTAACTTCTAAAAGATTTTTTTTTTTTATGTAAATGCCAACGCCACATTTACCTTCAGATTTGAATCGCAAAACCCTGACACGTAAATGACATTCTGCTATAAATCACGTGTAGAGCGACTCAAATTTTATTTCCAGATTGAACACTTAAGAAATGACAAGTCTGCAGTCCCCTCTGTGATGATGAACATGAAGTGATGGTATCCCATCCACTTATTAACGCACATAGTTCTTAGGATACAACTTCAACAGCTTCCCTTCCTGTGTGGGTTCAAATCCATATTTCTCCAGCTGACCCTTGTTGAATGTACCCTTGTTAAAGTCTCTGGTGATCTGGGGGGCTACGACCTGTTCGAATAAACTCTGTGCTGTCAGCGGAGGTTCCGTACCGATTGGTGACCGGTACGAGACGTAGGGTTTCAGCTTGAATCCCTCCAGATGAGGAACCACGAACTCAGGAATCATGGCCCGAACCAACAGGAACTTCCTGTTGGGGAGCTTCAGCCCTGCGGGGCGGCAGCAGCGGCCTTTGTTGAGGGTCCTGGGGCCGCGCTTACTGGTGAACTCAGACATCCTGTCCGCACCTCGAACCAGACCCCTCATGAGTGTGGACAGAACCCCCATGGTTGCCGTCGGGTCTTCCTCTTGGAACATGAAGACACATGCAGAGGGCAGCTGTTAGCTTTAGCATTAGCCATTAGCAGCAAAACAACAAAAAGACAGCTACTTTAATGTGTATGAGCTCAGCACGGGTGTAATTAGCTTTGCACTATATGCACTTTTCACTCTGGAAATCCGAAACTGACTCATTTACACTCGCTATTAAACATAAAATTCTTCTCACCTTCAGCGTCCCGCTGAGTGGGAACAAGTGTGTACTACGTCCAAATGAAGTGCTCAGTGATTGGTCAACAATAAAAGCAATACTTCTTGACCAATTAAAAAACAAGATACTGACAGAAGATGTTAGCAATTGGAGGAAACACTGTTAAAACTAGAAATCAGAAGCGTCTCTACTTTCGGAACCGCTATGACTTGTTCTTCAAAATAAATTACTTCATCAAACAGTGTGTGACGAACAGCTACTGAACAAATGGAATTACTGCTCAAATGGGATGTATGTCTAGTCATTGTATTTTATTGCTAACAGATAAATAAATTCACCGTATTTGTCTACAGGAAATGTTGACAAAAACTTCATAATTTCTTGTTTTTCAGCAACAGTTTGCTGAAAAACATAAACTTGCACGAGGAATACTGAATCTGTGTCCTCTGATGTCTGGGTCATGATGTCCTCAAGAGACAACCTGGACAACCTGGATCTATGTGCTATAAACCAAGGAGGAATGAAGGATGTGGGACTCAACAGCTAAACAACAGAAAACAGATGTCATGACAAAAGAGCATTTACAGTATTGAGAAAAACATATCTGAGTGTGTTATTCGAACATATTCTGCAAAACTGACCATTCAGCTGCAATACAAGACCTTTAGAACATGAATGGTGATTGTGAATAAGAATATAGATTTTTATTTGTGAAGCCTTTGAGGGCATCCAATTTCAGGTGCAAGGGTTAGATCTGTCCTTAATGTAGCTTTCCTTTGACCAAATATGGTTTTATTTTGAAATGTTGGCAGGAAGTTGTATACCGTCACAGGGTAGTAGTAAGTTTAAGGTATGTATACAAAAAACATTGCGCCTTAAAGAAGGTACGTATGAAGATTGTTTACGCTGTTTCAGAAAAAAACTTTTTAGTAAATGTAGAAAATTCCTCCAGCATTTTTAAGTGTATTATTTTCAGCGTTTATTTTCTTGTTTCAGTGTTGTGAGTCGACGGCTTGTAATGTAGTAAACACTGCTTTAAAACTGAGAATAAACTCCCAACTTTTAACATTAATCAACAAGTTTTAGAAATGTAGTTTTCCACACTAAACGTGACGTTAACTCGGTGAAACAACCGACGAGCTTCACTTAAACTCTATATCTGACTTTGACAGCCAGCCACATGACTCCGAGCCGCTTGAAATATTAAATCCTGTTGAGAACGAAGCTTCTCTCTTCGTTGCTTCCAGTGTATTTAAAGGTCACTTCTCAATTTGAAGTCGGCCAAAGACACCGAACTTGAGCAGAAACGACTGGCTTTACAGTAAAACATGAGAGGAGAGGAAAAGAAAATAAACAAGTCAAAAACAAACGTAAAAAAAGTTTAATTAATAATGAGCTTTAATCTATTAATCCAAGTGAGCTTTGGAGCCTTTATCCGGACCCTTTAGGGGGGACGTGTTTAACTCCAGGGTCTAGTTCGGAGTGAGCCTGAGAAATGGAGGTGATCTTTAACCCAGATCTCTCCGAGCATTTGCTCTGTGTTGTTCTTTCTCCTGGCGTCCAGGGCAGATCAGCTTACTGGCAAAATGACTTCAGTGAAGCACACAGGGAGAGTATGTTTCTATGTAATCGATTCTCAGATGATAACATGCCTAAGATTTAAATATCATTTTCCACTGAGAGATATTTTTATTGGTCTGTGATCTTTCTTTCTTTTTTTATTTTTTAAATTCCCCAGGCAGGCATGGACAGCCAGGATGAGGAGGAAAGCTGTGTCTACCCGGTACGTAAAATCTCAATGTCAGGATTATTTAGTTTCATATTAGTACCACTCAGCTGCCTCTGGTGGTACCCAAAGAAGATCGTAATATGATAATTAATTATCTGTAATCAATGGAGGATATGGCACACTGCTCAGGGGAGCGAGTAACGACAAGCTTTCTAGAAATGTAGTGGCGACAAAAGTCATAAGTTTTCCAAAAAAATAAATACTCAAGTAAAGTAAAGGTGCTCAAAAATGTACTTAAGTACGGACCTTACTGAAGGTACTCCACTGAATGGAGTTTGTTGGTTTACTAATTGAATTGTAATACTCATTTAGTACTTCCAGACTCAGCCTGTCTCGGGTCCAGTTTGTTTCATCCGCTGGGTTTGCTTCTGTGTTGAATATTTCAGAACCTGGGTCCACTCACCAGTGAGATCCGAGCCAAGATGGAGCAGTTTGTGGAGGAACGGACTGAAGCCAGTTTGGTGAGACCTACAGCACAATATTTTGACAATATGTTTTGCAGCCTTCCTTTTTAAATGAAATATTTCATATTCTGCAGTTTGCAGACCTGTGAATACCCTACAGTATCTGCTGTATGTTTAGCATCTGGTACCAGAGACAGTTCTGGTTTTGGTGAGCTGGCTTGAACTGCTTGAACTTTCTGTCTCTGTTGTGTTTTTCTTCCAGTGGATTTTTGTTCTGGTTGGAGCTGTGATCACTGTCTCTGTTCTGGGAGTTGTTGTGCTGTTTCTCTACAGAAGATACAAAAAATCAAGTTGGTGTCTTTTTTACAAGTTCACATTACAGCTCTACTGCACTGCATGTTAGCTCTTTCACATGGTAAATGGACAGAATTTATGTGTATTAATACTGACCTCCCAAAGCATTCGATACAACAGCCCCATTCTCTCAGTCACTTTCACACACACATTCACACACTGATATCATGATTGCTAGACAACTTACATTGGGGCACATTGAACTTCATGACCCTGTTTGCTGGTCTGACTGAGAGCATGTGGTTGTTTCAGAGGAGCAGGCCGGCGTTCCTCACTACCGCTTCAGAAAGAGGGACAAGGTGATGTTCTACGGCAGGAAGATCATGAGAAAGGTCAGTGCGGTCTAAAACAGGCAAGAAGTCTCCTTGGTTTGATCAGTATGCACTTCCTTCCAGTAAAGTGTGTGAATATTGTGTTTACAGGACTTTGTGTTGTTGCTAAATTTAGTGCACATCAGAGGTTTCACCATCAGTGGTCCAGACTCTTGTGCCTCTCACCTTACATTTCAGACTTCATAGGTTTTTCTCTGGTTACAATTTGACAAACAAGCTGATGTAGCTGAGTGCTGTAGGTGACTCTCAGTTCCTGATAGCAAAGGTCACATCACCCCCACTGTAAGCAGGTGATGCTCAGAAGGTTCAATCCACTGATTGAGATAGGGGTGCACCGATTGCAGCTTCTGGTCAATCCCTTATTACCAATATTTAAGAAGCCTGACCTGCCGATTCAGGTTTCAGCCGATTCCATTTTAAAAAAAATCTGAAATATTGCTAAATGTAGCAAGAGAGTTGTTGAGTTAACAGTGGGGTGACGAGTGCTAACTGTAAATGTACAGACATGACCTGGTCTGTCAGTCAAACCTCTGTCAAAACCAGCACAGAAGAGGACGGACAGTGGCTGATTTTTAAATCTTTGCAAAGGTAGATAAGATCGGTGGAAAAGAACAGCTTCAAATGCCAGCATTGGCTGATCACTGATCTCCCAAAAGTAAGGAAATCGGGACAAAGAATTGGGCATTCTTTCTGCCTTTATTTCTGGCCCAACAGCAGACACTTCATAAAGCACATCTGTCTATCCTGTTACTTCCTGCAGAACATCAGCACCTCCTTTCAGTTTTTCTCTTTTGACCATTGTCCAAATCTCTCCACATCACAGAGTGGACAGATGTTTACAGGTGGCAGCACACAGCCATCAGACTGAGAGCATCATGGCTCTCTCTCAACTGTCCTGAAGCTTATTTATCTTGTCCCACTTTCTCAGCCTGTAGTTCTGCTTTGCACGGTTCCTGTTTTGGTCTGGATGTGAACCTCTGCTTGCCATCTGTAAATCACTGTGTTTTGTTTCTCTGCTTTAGGTTCAGACATTGTCCACAACTCCTGCCAACAATTCAAACTCAGCTTCACGGCAGAGAGTAAGGAAGAGGACCAAAGTCCTGTCCATAGCACGAAAGTGAGAGCTTTTTCTGGTTGATATTTTTATTGATGTGTTTGCATACAGAACAAGGGTGTTTACATATACCACAATGTGGAGCATAAAGATATTGTATACACAATTAACTTCAAGATGCATGTTTGTAGGAACAAAGAGCACATGCTAAACACCTCCAAAAATAGATAATAATAATAATATAAGGAAGTAAATATATGCTAAAATAAATGCAAAAGTAAGTGAAGTAAAAAAACACATAAATAAAAAAAAAACAAAAGGGCGGAGGAATTTACAATAATGCAAAAAGAAAAAAACAAAAACATAAATTGTTGCCATTTAGTGTGTAATTTGTTGAAATTTCACTTAGCTCATTTTCTCCACTTTTAAAATAAAAATGACCTCATTATCCACTTTGGTCTAGGAGATAGAAATGCAACTTTTAGAATAACTTTGCATTAAAAGTGTCATTATTTACCGAATGACACTATGACAACAGTCACAGACATTCATAAAGATTCCTTCATGTTCGTGAAATCAAGTGTTACCAAAAGATAAGCCAAGAAAACAATTGTATCAGAGCATCTCAGTGTTTATTCTGAAGTTCAGGTGGAAGAAAGTTACCTCCAACCATGAACTGACCACAATTTAAACTGATAAGTTTAAGTTGTTGTACAACTTTAATCTCATACATGCCATGCATGAGATTTGATCCAGTGATTCGTTTTCTTGATGTGCTGGTTAGGATTCTGCGCATCCGGAAGGAACCGCCCACCCTGCAGCCCAAAGAGCCCCCTCCCTGCCTGCTCGAAGCTGATCTCACTGAGTTCGATGTGCAGAACTCCCACTTGCCCTCGGAGGTGCTCTACATGCTGAAGAACGTCAGGTTTGTAAAGAACACCAGAGTTTCTTTGTTTTTGGTTTTTTGTCTCTACTTGTACCCAGTAGAGACGCACCAAGCAATCAGCCAGAGATCTGAACTGAACCATTTTCCCTCACTAGGAACATTAGAGTTGATGAATCAATGGGGGTAGTCTTGATATTACTATCTATCAAAGATTCTTCTGCATCCTTTCTTTGGTGGTTTAGTCTTTAAAGTAAAAGGATGAGCAGTAAACCCTGCCTGGGTTCCTTCTTTCTGTGTGCATCTCTGAGCAAATGGTAAACAGCCTTTACTTGTATAGAGCTTTAATAAGTCCAGAAGACTCCAAAGCGCTTCACACTACATTCAGCTATTGATGACAACATGTGAAAACAGCCCAAAAATAAGTGTTATTTTAGCAATACCTTATAGGATGCGAGCTTGTTCTGTAACACACTCCCCAGTGTTACATTGTATTCATTCCACTTTGTTTCCTAATTTTAAGGTTTGCACACATTTGTAACAGAAACACAGCTAATGTCTTTCTCCCTCTCCTAAGTTCATGTCTGCCATTATTAGTAGCTTAGAATGAATCGTTTGATTCTTTGCATTTGGCTAATAGTAAAGGAAGTGTTATATTAAGGTTGAATGTTGTCAGTCATTGTCAGAATGTTGCATTCAGGGTGCTCGGCCACTTTGAGAAGCCTCTCTTCTTGGAACTCTGCCGCCACATGGTGCTGATCCAGCTGCACCAGGGGGAGGGGCTCTTCCGACCTGGTGACATTGATGACAGCATTTATGTTGTTCAAGATGGCCGCCTGGAGCTCTGCATCCATGAGAGTGTAAGACTGAAATTCTCAAAGCTTCACAGAAAATATGGTTATTGGATCATTTGACTTCTGTTTAAACTTCATATGTTTTAGCTGATTTTTTTTTTCCACTACTGCTTTTACTATCTGGAATATTTTGAACAAGTCACATAAATAAGCTGTTTACTTAATAAAGTCAGTTATAAAAAATGTTTGTTTCAAGATGCACTGATCAGACTTTTGTGGTGCAAGTATTTTTTTTTAAAGCCTTGACCTGCTGATACCAATTTTAGACAATTCTCAGTTCACTTTCAAAATAATACAAAATCTCAAAACAATACTCAACATACTTGTTGCTGGATCCTCCTGCTGTAAGTAAAGATATATTTTTCTATATTAGGAGCAGAGATAATGTCACTCCACTATGTAAAGAACAGTTACTGTTTTAAAATCCACAAAATAGTGACAGCGTTAGCATTTTTAGCCTAGCATTAGCCTTTCATACATGTTTATTCTACAGGATGTACATATTTATTTATACTGTAACATTTTTCAAAATTTTCTAGTCCAGGATGTTCCACTACAAAGTCTGACAGGTCAAATACTACTACACAATAAAACATAGCTAACTTTGAGTCTTCCTCCGTCAGTAGTGTCCACATAGAAGAGTGATGTTTTACTGCAAGTCATGGTGCATTCACTAACAAGACAGAAACAACAGATTTTTGAAGTTTCTGTCCAAGCCGGTCACCAGCCAGGGCCGACACACAGCAGAAGATTTATGATGCCAGTTATATGTCACTGGTTTTATTGGGATGTTTCCAGGATTATGTAATGGTTAATGCTGCTGCTGTTCGTAACCAGGGTTATTACTGGCAATTCTGCAAGACCTACGTAGGCTTGTAGAAGTGTTGTACTGCAGAATGTGCCTCAGGAACAAGATGCATCTGTGTAACCAGCTACCAGCGTACAACTTTGAAATATTTGGACTTTGTAATAAAATAATCCAAGTCAGCCAAAGCTTTTTAGTGTCTAGGTTTGGGAAAGTATTTTGGATCAGAAGGAAAGTGCTACAGCATGAGAAGGAGAACATATTGGCATTAGAAATTTTTTTTCATAGCTGATGCAATTATTGGTGAAGCAATCAACTACACAAAACACAAAAGTTAAACATCTGGTTATAGTCTTAGAACCCGTGTCACAGGAATTGATTTTTTTATATGCTTTTTTTATGTATGTCTATATTTAAAAAAAGTCTCAAATTGTTAAATGGAAAATTAGCAAAATGTGCCAAATTATTTCTGATTTATCTATTAATCATCAGATTAATTTATTAAGAGTCATTTGTTGCTGTCCGGCAGTTTGAATGGGTTCACTAAAAATCTGGAATAAATTCCAGATGAATTCGGAGCAGTTCCTGACGCTGTCTGCTACTCTGTTCTCATCCTCATCCAGAGTGTTGTGGGTTTCTTTCTGTCCTTCAGGATGGGACAGACGCGGTTGTGAAGGACGTCCTGCCAGGAGACAGCGTCCACAGTCTGCTCAGTATCCTGGACATCATCACCGTAGGTCTACAGCCTCTTTCTCTTTCACCTACTTTGCTGCTCTTTGTTGTTATTGAACAGTCTCTCATCCAGAGCGCCCCCTTCCTGTCAGCCAGTGCATTCTGTGAATTTCAGGGTTACCCAGCTCCTTATAAAACAGTGTCCGCCAGGGCTGCAGTTCCGTCCACCGTCCTGCGTCTTCCAGCCGTGGCCTTTCAGTCCGTCTTTGAAAAGTACCCAGAGACTTTGGTCCGCGTCATTCAGGTAAACCTCCGCTGCATGTCGATACAGACGCTGTTTTAAAAATATGTTCATACTGCATATCGTTGAGATTCTTTCTCCCTCTAGATTATTATGGTGCGTCTCCAGAGAGTGACCTTTCTTGCCTTACACAATTACCTTGGCCTTACCACTGAGCTTTTCAACCCGGTACTGTAATTGCACCAGAAAACATGAGAAACTTGTTAATTGTTTGAGAATAAATTGAAACACTTTTAAGACTTTTTATTTTTATTTTTTATTTGTGTATTAGGAAAGTCAGGCTATTTCTCTGGTGTCCGTAGCCAATGTTCTGGGTGAGGCTCATCAACACAAAGGGTTTCGTAGGCAGCCATCCCACTCTGAAGACACGGGCTCTGAAAAAGCTGATGCAGGTTGGAAATGAGTCCCGCATCTCCAGGGGTTCTGTGACGTTGCTCTTATCATTTTCATCTGAAGTTTTGTTTTTCTTTCATGACAGAAAGGTTCAGCGGAGGGGACATGGCTGCAGCTAAATACAAGAAATCTCACTCCATGCCGGGCTCAGGTACGCATGTGTAACGTTGTGCTCATGCATAATCACAAACACAGACAATCATGGAAAGAAAAGTTAAGAAAATACATACAGTATCTCAGAAAAGTGAGTATTCCCCTCATATTTCAGTAAATATTGCATTTTTTCATGGAACAGCACTTTGATACAATGTAAAATAGTCAGTGTACAACTTATACATAAGAATGTAAATTTGATTTCTCCGCAAAATAACTTAACTTCACAATTTGGACATTTTCAGATAGGTTGTACTACCTTTTGTTGCCAGCTTAGTTTGTTTTACAGTTTAGTCTATAAAACTGTAAAACAAACAGTTTTACAGATGCACAGCAAATGACACATTTACTTTGCATTACTGTGTCCGATGTTTAGTGTTGTGTTTTGTGCTCTTAGAAAAGTATTCTTACCCCAAAGGCTTTTTCACATTTTGTCATGCTACAGCGACAGAACTCAGGAATAATAAGTTATAGTTAACCAATTAAACAGTAGAAGAAAAAGAATACAAGATTTTTCAATAAAGAATATCTGAAAAAATTTGATGTGCATTTGAATGCGCCCTCATTGTGTCCATGTTTTGTAAAACCAGCTTTTGCTTCGGTTACAGTTGCACGATTTTTATGATGGTTCTGTAGCAGTTTGGCACATTTAGACACTGCACTTTTTTTCTCATTTTTCTTTTCCAGGTCAGACATTTTGGCTGCGGAGTCTTTGTAAAAATACATTTTCCAGTGTTGCTGGAGATTCTTAGTTGGATTTAGGTCTGGACTTTGGCAAGGCCATTTTAGCACACTAAAATCCTTCAGTCTATCTATTCTATTCTATTGTAGCTGTGGCTGTATGTTTACAGTCATTGTCCTGCTGGAAGGTGATCCTCCCCCAGTCCTTAGTCAGTTACAGTTGTCTTTTAATATTGACTTCTGCTTAGCTAATCAGCTGTAGCTAGCTTTCATCTTGGGGGTGATGTGTGACGGTCACTCTTTTGCTACACATTTTCCAATATAGCTTCAGATTTTACAGATTGAAAAAAAAAAAAACAGACATTAAAAAACAATATTTCCATTAAATTTTTAGCAGATTGCTTCTTTAAATTTTTTTTGCTGTGAAAAAACTGTTTCTCCACAGGTCTGTAATAAATTCTCTAACATGTAGCGGGATATAGAGATACTACACTGTAGCTATTCTAACTTGGGTGTGTATGTGTGTGTGTGTGTGTGTGCGTGCGTGTGTGTGTGTGTGCATGCGTGTTTTGCAGTCGATGGCCCTTCAGAGGTTGCCAGAGTGTTTGATCAGACTCAGTCTGCCAAAGAAGAGGCTGTGAACCAAGGCTCTGTTAAGGTCTCTGTTGAACAATTCACTTTGTTTCATTGTTAAAATGAATTAGCTTGAATCAGGATGCTGGGAAGCTGCAGCGTCACTCGTTTGGCTCACACATTCTCAGTCTGAACGGTGATGTCTCCTCAGTCTATTCTGAAGAAGAGTGTGACTGTGCAGCACTCTCCTTCTGCTGTTTATCACTACGGTGAGCCCGGAGGAGGAGCCGTCCAACACAGCAAAGTCAACGTCATCTTCCAGGCTGCTAAGAAGGATCTGCTGAAGGTCATCCAGCTGCAGGTAGCCTTCACAGGAAATCTTTCAGGTTTCTCCCAGTAAGCTGAGGTGGATGTTTTATGGTAGTATGATTATTAATATAGAAATGAATAATATCATCTGCTGGCGTTGCTCAACAGGACCCCAGTCTGTTGGAAGGAAGGGTCACCCTTCGCCAGGTCAAAGCTGGGTGTGAGGTAGCTCACCAAGGAGATCAAGTGAGTCCAACAGAAACATGATATATTTCTACTGTAAGAATGAAATGTCTGTAACTTTTAAAAGGCAAGGCTTATAGACATGCTGAGGGCATCTCCTTCTCTGGAGGGAAAAAAAATCTGTAGCAAAATAGCAGCAAAAAAAAAGCAAATACTCAAATAATCCAATATTTTTGCAGCATAGTTAGAGCTTTAAATCTGTTTTAACACACAAATATACTTTTTGTTAAAGCTTTCTTTTCGAAGTCTGTGAAAACTTTAGCTAGGCCCTTAAAGAGTTTCTATTTTTTGACGTAATCGGTTGTGTTTTAGATTAGACTTTTTGAAAAACAAACAACCTTGGTGATCGTCCTCTTTCAGGATGTGAGCGTGGCGTTCGTCATCTCAGGGCTGCTCCATGTCTACCAGCGTATGATCGACCGTGAGGAAGAGTGTCTGCTCTTCGTCACTCACCCGGGAGAGATGGTGGGTCACCTGGCCGTCCTCACAGGGGAGCCCCTCATCTTCACCGTGCGAGCCCACCGAGACTGCACCTTCCTCTCCGTATCCAAGGCCCACTTCTACGAGTAGGTCCACACTGTCCACAACACCTCCGTCTTCTCATCATGTATAATGTGTGATGATCTCGGTGTGTGTAACGACAGGATAATGCGGGAGGAGCCGAGGGTGGTGCTGAACGTAGCCCACACGGTGGTGAAGAGGATGTCATCGTTTGTCAGGCAGATCGACTTCGCCCTGGACTGGATGGCTGTAGAGGCTGGCCGCGCCGTCTACAGGTATGCTCAACCAGGCAACGCTGTTCATATTGAACAGATGTCCAACTCAGCAATCAGCCCAATTCTCTGCTTTTAGACAAGGAGACAAGTCAGACAGCACCTTCATCGTCCTCAGCGGTCGGTTGCGCTCTGTCATCGCCAAGGATAACGGCAAGAAGGAGCTGGCTGGGGAGTACGGCCGCGGCGACCTGATTGGTGTGGTGAGCTGCCGACGCGTTGGTGTCCACAACCCTGTTAAAACGTTCAAGAGAACAGAAGAACAGCTCAGGTTTCTGCGTCTGACCAGGTGGAGGCCCTGACACACCTGAATCGAGTCACCACGGTCCACGCTGTCAGGGACTCGGAGCTGGCCAAGCTGCCTGAAGGAGCGCTGAACTCCATCAAGAGGAGATATCCTCAGGTGGTCACCAGGCTGATCCACGTGCTGGGACAGAAGATCCTGGGCAACATGCAGCAGGTCAACGGGCCTCTGACCGGTAATCACACGAAGATTGTTTCCAAACCGCCACAGCTGCAGTTCCAACTACAGTTTAGTCAATACTGCAGCCGAGTCAATGAAGTGGTTTAATTGGTTGACTGGTTTCCTCCTTACCTCTCTGGCTGCACTCAGTTTATACAACTCAAGTCCTTTAATTGAACCCCCTCCACTGTCACCTCTCTCCTGAGGCCCTTCCTCTTCATCATTTACATCCTTCCTCTTGGCAATATCTTCTTCAAATTTGATGTTCATTTTCACCGTTGTGCTGATGACACCCAGCTCTACATCACGACTAAATCCTTGTCTCTCTTCTGCCCTCCTCCCTCACTGATTGTATCTGTCAAACTAAAAACTTTCTTCAACTAAACCACAGCAAGTCTGAGGTTCTCCTCATTGGTGCCAAATCCAACCTATCCATTCTCTTCTTACTTTTGATTCCAGTGTCTCACCCTCCCCCCAGGTTAAGTCTTTGTTGATGTTTTTTTTAATGATAAATTTTTCTGTAGACACCAACGAACCAGTTAAAGGCATTCTTCCTGTTTGTTCTTTTGACTTGAGCTCAAAGTAACAAACCCAGATCAACTGTTATCACGTTTTAATGGATATATTTAAAATATTTTATGCAATCTAAACAAAGCAAAAGAAAACCAGCGAAAACCAGCGCTGGTTGTTCTTTGATCAAAAATCTTTTCCCAACAGAAATGTTTTTTTTGTCCTCCAGGTCGCGGTCTGGGCCTTCAGACGCCCACCAGCAAGTGGGATGCCGGGAATCCAGCCTCTAATCTGTCCACTGTGGCCATCCTGCCCGTGTCGGACGACGTTCCCCTCACCACCTTCACTCTGGAGCTCCAGCATGCTCTCAGCGGCATCGGTACACACACACACACACACACACACACACACACACACACACACGCACACACACACACACACACAGACACGCTGCCTTCTTACTGTTGTCCTCAGAAGCTGCAAGTGTCAGGAAAACTCTTCACATCTTGCCTCATGTTGTCAGAAGGGATGTTTATACAGTGCACAGTGCCACATTTCATCACCTAACATTAACAATATTCAGTGTAATTTATAGAGATTTAATCTGACATAAAGCTACTCATTACTGGAAAAAAATAAAAACCTGAAAAGATTAGGTGTGAAAAATTTATCTTTTTAGCATTTGAAGATTATATAATCTACATGTTCTGCTCTGCTTATGATTTGTGACTGTACGCTGCCCTGTTCTAAATAAAATGCATTTGTTCCAAAAGTTACTGTATGAAGTATAAGTACCGACTACTCAGTACCAGCAAGTACCTATACTGACGTTCTTGTACTGTCTGTAAAAACCTGGTATCATTTTATACAAATGCACGCCATGCATTGTAGACTTTTATTGAAGATTCTGAATCACCTCTCTTATTTTCCTTGTACCATTCAGCTATTCATATTCTATGATGGTGAAATACTTTTGCAAGGCACTGATTCTATAGGTGGAGCTGACATATTTTCTGGGATCACGTGAAGAAGTATGGACGTTATTTGGTTTTATGCAGCTTCAGACTTGTGGTGATGTTACTTAGTGAAATACTGCATCTATGTCGCTGTACGTTCCTGTTCTGACTGTATTATTGGTTCCCACTGTTCTGAGGAAATCTGCAGATAGACCAAACCAGGAAGTAAAGAGACTTTTATTTCAGGAGAGAAACAGCAAGATAGACAGGAAGTTAAACTCTTTGTCAGCACATTAACATTTATTTATTAGTGCCAAGTCATAGTAAAGGATGTTACTATGTAAACAGTTGTTTTTTTTGTTATGGTCATCTACCAGGCCCTACCTTGCTGCTGACTAGCGACATCATCAAACAGAAACTGGGCTCTGCTGCCCTGGACAGGTTAGTCACTGATTATACGAACTCTAAGAAACTTTTCCTTTTTCATTGCATCTTTAGTGTAAGATCTGCAAGCATGGAGTAAAACTTTCTGGTTGATAATCTAAAACTTCCAGCAGATTATTCATTCATTTAATCTGCTGAACTCTTTATTTACAAAGTGTCCATGAGTACCGTCTGTCCAGCTGGCTCGGCCAGCAGGAAGACATCCACCGGATAGTCCTCTACCAGTCCGACTCCGGCCTCACACCCTGGACCCAGCGCTGCATCCGTCAGGCCGACTGCATCATCATTGTGGGGCTGGGGGAGCAGGAGCCCACTGTGGGCGAGGTCAGAGACATCCACCTCCATATATTATATGATCCCAGAGAAGTGAATAACATAATAACAGAGTTACATTCACCATCCAGCACTGGGGCCACACTTAGCACACCTTATGGAAGGAACCAAGTGAGGCCAAGACTGCAGCTCATGTTGAGCTTATTGTTTTCTGCAATCTGTACCCTCAAAGGGTTGTCTAATCAGTTTCAGTCTGTTTTTGTATGTCTGACGTCAGTCATACAAAAACATGGTTGTGTAAGCTGCGGCGTGTGCGTGTCAGCAGATTAAAAAGTAGACTAAAAGAGACAGAGGAAAAGATGGAATCTACAACAGTGTCGTAATGTTTGGTCTCCTTCTGCCTCCTGAAAACCGTCCCTGCTGCAGCTGGAGCGGATGCTGGAGAGCAGCTCAGTGCGAGCCCAGAAGCAGCTGGTGCTGCTGCACAGGGAGGACGGCCCGCCGCCCAGCGGGACCGCCGAGTGGCTCAACATGCGCAGCTGGATCTCCAGACACCACCACCTGTCCTGTCCCCGCAGAGTGTTCTCCAAAAGGAGCTTACCCAAGCTGGTACTGAACCTGAACCTCCATGGGTTATGAGGCAGTACTCACCTGCTGGGACCTTCTGGAGCATTTTCCACATTGAAGCTTGTTTCTGTTTTGCAGAGAGAGCTGTACGAGCGCGTGTTTGAAAAATGTCCAGATCGTCACTCTGACTTCTCCCGCCTGGCCAGGATCCTGACAGGAAACAGCATCGCCTTGGTTCTGGGTGGAGGGGGCGCCAGGTACCCATTCATTCAATATTAGACTTGTTTCCCCTTCTGGATCCTTCCTCCCAGTCCATTTCTAAACTTGAAAACTCCCAGCATAGAAATAGACCTCGCTGCTCAGGAAATTGTGCTTTGGATCAGGGGAGCACTGATGAGCCGATAAACTGCAGGTCAGGCTTCTGAACGATTGGTGATCGACAATCAGCCTTGAAAACTGCAATCGGTGCACCTCTACTTTGGGTCTGACCCAGACAGAACCTTTAGGGTGGAGCTTTAGACATTTAATTTCCTCATCCAGACAGTTATTGCTTGCGTATGTTTGTATGGATCACATTAAAAGGACTGTTTGTTTTGTGTTTAACCTGTTTTTTCCCTGCACTGCTCTGGCTTGTCCTGGAGCTCTGACAAGGTAGGACTTATTTTCTACTCAGTGACACCTGAGAAAGCAGCACACACACACACACACACACACACACACACACACACACACACACGTAGAAATAATGGTGAGCTTGATCCATGATGTCCATGTGAGGCTCTGTGTTTCTCCCCACAATACTATTTACATTCGAGCGAGGTCTTCACATACTTTTATCTTTGTTTTGTTTATTTTGTGTGCATGTTAGCTTATTGTCTGAGGATAAACGCGGTTCAGTTTCATCGTTTACGTTTCAACAATAAAATATTAAAATCATGAAAAGACATAGGGTTTGAAACTTCTTGGCGTAAATAACTGAATGTAGTCAGATTTCAGTGTGTTTAGGTGAGTTTTGACGCTCTGTAGTTTGATATTGTCCACAGAAAAACGTTTTGTGCGCACGAGGACCAGGACCTGCAGCTGCACTGTTGTTAGTAAGAAACAGGATCAGTTGTTGATGTAGTTTCTAAGATGTTTGTCCCATGATTAGTCTGAGGTGATAACAGAAGTGTTTCTCTTGAATAAATGATATGAGACTGGTGGTTGCTTGTATCCATAGCGATTGCATGGCTGTGCTTTCAGAGGCTGCTCTCAGATCGGCGTGCTGCGTGCGCTGATCGAAGCCGGGATCCCCGTGGACGTGGTGGGCGGCACCTCCATCGGCTCCTTCATGGGAGCGCTGTACGCCGAGGAAAAGAGCAGCAGTCGGATGAGGGTCCGGGCTCGGGAGTGGGCTATGGTGTGTTCACTTACTCCACTTTCATTTCACATTTCTGATACCTTCTCATAATCTTCATCAAAACTTAGCAACTCTTTGATTTTTTGAGTGTTTTTAGCAAAAGATTCACACCTTGGAAAGCCTTGATCCTCATTATGGCACCATTCTCCTCACTTCTTGTCCCTCGTTGCGGTTTTGTTCAGGGAATGACGTCGTACTTTAAGAAGATCTTGGACCTGACCTACCCCGTGACCTCCATGTTTTCTGGAGCCTCCTTTAACTACAGCGTTAGCTCCATCTTCAAGGACAAACAGATTGAGGTACCGTAGGTTTTGAGCACCAGCCTCCCCCAACAGCAGTGGCAGGACAGTAAAGCTGTGGAGCAGAGCTTACCCCCAAACTGTCTGCAGTTTTATTCACACCTTTTGAACTTTTCCTATTGTTTTGTCACAATCACAGAGATTTTATTTTCAGAAGTGAAATTGAGAAACGTAACATAGGAGTTTTTGTTACAGTTTTATTAGTTGCACAATTTTGGGAGCTAAATATAAAAGTGTATAGTCAATTTAAAGGTTCCTTAGGGGTTAATTCACTACGAAAGTTTTAGGGACAGTTGAGAAACTCAAATACTCATTTCCTATTTCCCCTCGATGATCAGCGTTTTCTCTTGTGCTGCTCCTTTGTGTTTTTGTCACCCCTCCACCTCCAGGACCTGTGGTTGCCATACTTCACCATAACAACAGATATCACTGCTTCCTCCATGAGGGTTCACACTGATGGTGGGTGAAACGGGAATCACTTCTCCTACAGCTCCTTTAAATATAGTAAACCACTTGTGTTTTCTTTTGCAGTAAGATCTTGATGAAATGACTTTTTGTCCCCCTGCTGGTTGATTTTTAAAGAGCAGCATTGAGTTGAAGGAGCTAACGCTAATGCTAATCTTTAGGTGAAACTTCCAGGAGGCAGAAAAAAGAAACGACATGCCTTGAAAATAAAAACAGAATCATCACAGATATATTAAACATTTTTTGCTTAACAAGTGAACATCCTCCATTCATGTTTTTTCATATTTTAGTCCCAGAGACATGTTATCAGTGTTTTATCCTTTTTCCCTTTACACTCGTCTCCTCCTCTGCGCAGGTTCACTGTGGCGTTACGTCAGAGCCAGCATGTCGCTGTCTGGTTATCTGCCACCTCTCTGTGATCCCAAAGATGGACACTTACTCATGGATGGAGGGTACATCAACAACCTCCCTGGTGAGAATCAAGCAGCTCCAACTGGATCTTAATAAGACTTTTAAAGTCAAGCAGCGTTAAAGTGTTAGCTGTATGGAATCGGTAGGGACAGTTTTTGTTGGTAAACATGTACAGCGCATTGCAAAAATCTGGATGTGATGCAGCAGCTGAAATGAAATGAGTGCACAGAAGAGAAATGGAAGAAAACTGATTCATGTTACTAAAAGGATTTTATATTCAAATAGTGTTATGTTTTCATTTGGCTGGACTTTTGCTGCAACCACAGCTCCCCTCTGATTTGACCTTCATCAGTCTCAATAGCTGAGCTGAGAGTCCAGGTCCTTAAACAGTGTAGAACAACAGGCTGGTTCTGACCAGGATAGAGAACAACTGACCAATGGGTCTGTGTGGGATACAAGCCCTGGTGGGTAGAAACGTTTTACTGATTACATGCTGGAGCGGAGTTCTTCTATCGACGTGCTTCTGTCTGAGATTTTCGATGAGGGCCGATATGATCCAATGTCCGTGTTTTGGTTGATATCGGTCTATTGGATCTGGACACCTGTAATTTTGAATTTATAATGGAAAGTGACACTGGGGAGCAGGTGCTGAGGGAATCCTTCTCTCCTCCATCAGCTGACGTGGCTCGCTCCATGGGTGCCAAGGTCGTCATCGCCATTGATGTTGGAAGCCGGAACGAAACCAATCTGACCAACTATGGCGACAGCCTGAGCGGCTGGTGGTTGCTGTGGAAACGATTGAACCCTCTGGCTGAAAAGGTCAAGGTACTGCTGCCGTGTCAGACCCGCCGCGGTTGGTAACCCCCCCCTAGAGACCACACTCTGGTTTGACCCGCCTCTTCCCTCCAGGTTCTGAACATGGCCGAGATCCAAACACGCCTGGCGTACGTCTGCTGCGTGAGGCAGCTGGAGGTGGTCAAAAACAGCGACTACTGCGAATACATCCGGCCGCCCATCGATCGATACGGAACGCTGGATTTTGGCAAATTTGATGAAATCGCTGTGAGCTTTTCGTCGTCTTCCTGGTTTTTGTTGGATTTTCTTTTGAAATGTGAAAAGTGTGTGAAGCTGGAAGGGCCGTCGCTTTGGTCTTGAGTTCAGGAGGTGGGGTACCAGCACGGAAAGACTCTGTTTGACGTGTGGCACCGCAGCGGAGTGGTGGACAGCATGCTGCGGGACAGACACCAGGAGGAGTTCCATAAAACCAAGGCTGGACAAGTGAGTGACAGCCAATCACAGCTGGAGATTAGGATGCATGCATTTCTGTTATAGAAAATCAAATATTTCCACAGTGAAAAATGGCTGTTTTGTGTCTGGAACAGTATAATACATTTTATTAGAAGTTTTATCATGTAATGAACAACAATTAAATGTAAAAAAAAATCAGTGAAATGTTAATTAGAGGTAAACATCTTGTTGATGCTGACAGCAGCTGTATCTGACTCAAACACAATACTTGTTCTACTTTCTTCATAGCCTGATTGTAGAATTATCTTTACAATAAAATATTAAAGGAGTGCAGTGATTTCTGAACAGCATCCCAAAGTTACACAAAGTTCCCCGAAAACCTGCTGGTCCAGAGCAGATTCTATTTCTAAATGCTGAACTCTTCTAGGTGGTCACATGTCCGAACGCCTCCTTCACCGACCTGGCAGAGATCGTGTCCAGAATTGAGCCAGTGAAGAACGCTCTGATAGACGGTCAGTCGGCTGTGGGACTTAGAAAACCATCACAGAATGAAACAAACATTGAAACCTAAACTTCTGTCTCCTTAAAGGCTTCTTATTTTTAGTGTTTGGTTATGATGTCTCTGTCAGAAGCTGAGAAGGAATCATGATCACACTGTTTCCTGCTTCATGTGCTTTCAGAAGAACCATCCGATGAGTACCAGACCGACTACGACGAGGAGGCAGTGGAAAGCGCTCTGTCGGACTTTGAGGCCTTCACTCCGGGCAGCGAACACACCGAGGGAGAGGAGACGGCTGAGACTGTGAGCATTAAAGCCTCCTGTGTTTATGTGTTAATGTCGTATTCATTTTTTGGTTAGTTTAATCTTTGTCTGTAAAACTTTTCCCCATAAGCCATGTTAGGGCCAGGATAAGACTTTTTTTATTATTTTTATTACCAGAATTAAGTCTTAATATTTGGAGGATGAAATAGTAATATGAGAAGTCCGACATGAAAAATGATTTAAAAATAATCAGAGGAATGTTGAGCATTTTGTGAAGTTATGCTTTAGTATCAGTTTTATAAATACGGAGCTAATCCTGTAACTCTGATGAGTATGTCACGTTCAACAGATTCTAGACATGCAGCCCAACTGGGTGGAAACACACCCAATCTGGCAACGCTGATTAAAAAATTTCTAATAATATTGAATCTATGTTCCAGTAACATCATAACTTTGTTCTCATAATATTCAAACTATTCTTGTAATTAAAAAAAACTATATTAAGTCTGGCTGCACTACTCCGTCATAGTTGACCATGTGAGCAGCTGCAGATTTCGGTCAAACAAGCAGGTTCTTGTTTCTTGGACAGCGCCCCCTGCAGTTCACAGCGAGAACATCCCTACCTTTACCTGAGGCTGACAGCTGAGGTTACATGGTTAGAAGTCAAATGGTCGTTTCCATCTGGACAGGATAATCAGGCCAACCTACAAGAAGAATGGTTCAAATAAATAAAAAAAATTAGCAGAATATTTATGTAAATAAAACTGCATTTAAAGATTTCTTCAGCAATGTGAGTAATACCTGATAATAAACATGTTGTTGTTTTAACAGGATGAAGAAGTTCCCGTCCAAGTCAGACACCGGCTCCAGAATGCTCACCTTTGACCTCCTGGGAACCACAGGAAACCCATTTCAGAGCGGGGAGGAGTCAGCTGGTCTCCTCCTGGTGGACCTGAGCAGGACCGGCTCGCTTCCACTGGGAAGTAGAGGAGAGGTTGTTGGTTTGATCCCGAACTCCTCTGTGTGTGTGCTGGACCTCATGCTGACCCTGGTGTGATGACCAGTGTGTGACTGTAGAGAGAATCGGGCTGCGGTCATCAGCTACACTATATCATAGCACTGTGAAGATCACATGAAGTATTGTGTCCAACAGAAATCAATTTTAAACACGTCAATAATTCATGTAACTGTATCATAGTCTGTTTAATGTTTCAGTGATGCAATGAAAAATCCAGCCGCTATTCTGCATTTAACCTTTGACCTGTTGGAGATGAAGTGACATCATCCATACTGACTGCTGTCTGCTGCAGCTACCATTCAAACTATTCATAATTCAATTTCACACAACTTCTACTTAAGATTATCAGCTTCATTTATATTCTGATGCTTATTCTGTGGAAAAACTGTTAACATGAGTCAGAATTCTTCAAACGTCACGCAGACTTGTACAGAAGAAATACTAAATATCTTTAAAAGCTGCAATATGTAACTTTTATTTTAAAAAATAGATGTTTTTTACATATTTGCTAATGTTGTCTCGGCGTTGTCTCTCAGTATGAAATGATACAGATAATCTTTGAAAAGATGGATGTCCTCCAATTCTTCTCTAAACTTCTAGTCTGAAGGAATGCAACGTTCTGACCAAAAACAACCAATCAGAGCCAGGGGGAGGGGCTTAGCGTTGTCAATCAACCTTTTGTACTTTGCTTAGTGTGCTAATGGCAGAGAAACACTTTACCGTTACAGCTTACCCTGTGTATGAGCACCAAATAGAGAGTGATTGGCAGCGCTAAGATCCGCCTCCTGGCTCTGATTGGCTATTTCTAGTTATCACTGGGGGAAGATGGAAAAGCTCGACCTTTTCACAGATTATCTGTCTCATATCATACTGTCATTAGATGGCGACAGTTTCGACAAATATGTAAATAAATATTTTTTTATAAAAGTTATAAACTGCAGCTTTAAGTACAAGTCCTGGCCTCTTCTGTTTCCACATTTTGTTTTGTTGAACATGAAACTTTAACAATTTTCTGTCTGGACTTAATGCAATAGAGCAATGCAAAATGTTAAAAGTGATTAAAACCCCTTAACTGTCATCCCCAGAACAGTTAGATGTCAGTCGGTGGGTCCATGAGGACACCACTGTCCTCATGACAGCCAAGAGTTTTAAACTGTGATGTGGAAGTGAAGCATCGTTTGGGTCTGTCTCCTAAAAGCCAAAGGAAACTAGTGGTTGTAAAGTGGAGATCCTTTATTGAAAACTGCATATTGTTTACAGTTTGGTTTACATAACCGCCCTTTATTTAGACACCACTGGGAATAGCTGGGTCTCACGGCAACAGATTGTTTCTCACAAAGTTACTCTTGTGAAGTTTGAACTTTATTTTAAACAGTTTGAGGAGCTTCTTCCTTTTTCAGGTTGGGGAACTTGTCAAAAGCTTTCTCATATTTACTAAATCAGCCCCACTAAAGGTTTTGTAGAATCTCAACTTTGTCACTGATGAGCTGTTGTATCAAAAGCAGACATGTGACCTGTGTTCTGATCGGTTTGGCTGCATTCAGCTCATTGAACCTAAATGAACTGCAGCTCAGTGGCAGCTTAACCTCCGCAGCCTAAACGTTTCCTGGTTTTATTAATGTCAGTAGTGTTATATTAAAGTTGCCTTACAGATTATTAAGTTGACGAAAGGTTTTGTATTTTAGTTTGTGCTGCAGCTCTGCTCACATAGTGTCTCTGTAACACGCTGCCAGATTGTCGTGACAGTGAGTCTTATTTGAGCTTCGTTTTCCTGTCAAACACAGCAGCTCTATAAGGCAGCCATTTTGTTTCCTGCTGACCGGGGTTTGACCCAAAGCCAGGCGTTCCGACTGGAAAACAAAACTGAATGTTGGAGCTCGGAAAATACTTGATGCCACTGTTGCCTGTTCTGTGTTTGATGCTATAAAATGTTAACTTTAACACTTGTAAAAACTCAACTTATATCTGTTGTGATTCCTTTGTAAGTGACCTCCTAACATATGATGATGTAGATATAAATAGTGATATGTGATGCGTATTATGACAACTGAAGTGAAACCGTTGCCTTATGTGAAATTAAACAATGATAACTGTAAGGAAGTTTTGGTTGGATGATAGTTTTTATTTCTATCTTAACTGTGAAGACTCAACGACCTGATTGCTCTGAAGAACAGAAATGAGCTCAGTGAGTGTCTAGAAGGATAAAAACCTTCTGTAGAGGAACTGATGAGATCTAAGGACTGTTGTTACAGGAACAAAAAGAGGACACAACAGATCTGCTGGTCATGCTCTTGCATTTACTGACAAAGATGTTTCAATTTTTTCTTGTGTTGCAGCAACAAAATCCCTCACTGGAAACCTTAGAAAAAAGCCTTTCATTGGATTTAATTTTATTTAGCGGAAAAGAAATCTTCTTTTAATTTTTTTTTTTTTATATCAAACTCTTGTGAGGCAAAATGATTAGCCTGAACTGAGCTGAAGTAATCAAAGACTTCCTGTTTCCTGTTGGGTTGATCTGAGTGAGGAAGTCCTATTTGTTGCACTGGCCACTAGGTGGGACGACAACCCATATGTCCTTTTGCAACACACAGTGGACACAATAGTCGAGAAGAAAAAATTGCAGTAAAGAGTGACCTCTTGATGTCGTCAAGTCTCCATGACAACCACTTTCAAACCAGATGCATGGTGCGAGAAGCCAGGAAAAGATTTATCTGTCCTGCCATCACAAACATAAACACATGTGTGATGCTGTCCGCCTGTTTTGCTCTTCCAAAGGCCCTGGGAACCTTCAGACGCCATGGTAACATGACCGCAATGACACCGCATGAAAAACTGAAAATGGCTCCTCAGTGGATATTTCAACAGCTTGATGATGTATAAATATTCCCAAATAAACATAAAAATGGGCGACCATGCACAATCCAACCAACTCCCATCCTAAACCTGAGGCGACGAGACCAATGCATGGACTAGGCCACTCTCTCTGAATCCTCCATCCTGCTGATATGAAGACAACGTTCTATTGGCAAGTGTGACATTTGCAAACTATTAACAGCATAGGGTACCAACAGTTCTGTTATTTATTCCCCACAAAGTTCCTAAATTAAAGGTTGGATTTCTCACAAGTTTTCATAATGACATTTAGTGAATTTATTTTGAGGCCTGGTGAATATTTTTAGAAGGGCTTCCAGTAAATGTGGCCGACTCTGTTGCGTCATCGGACCCGCCTCACTGTTTCAAAGTGGTTCTGAAGGAGCAGACTGTTACCTTTAAAGGAAGATTCTGCTGTTTCCTTACTCAACAGGTCAGGTCTGCTTTGCAGAGTTCATGTTTTCTTCCACACACTTGCTGTTTCCTCTCTTTTCCTCTGTATGAGCTGTGAACTTGTCTCTTTTTTTTACCCTTTTTTAAAAAAGTTTATCAGTCGGTGAGTCTCTGCAGCTCCTCGAGTTACCATGGACCTTTGTCCATGTGATTCAGTCTGGTCTTGAGTTGAAATTAGAACAGTCTAAAATCAAAGTTTTGTACATGCAGTTTGTTTTAATAAAGTGACTCAAACAGTGACTAGTTGAAGCTCTAGTGCATGCTGATTTGTGCATAGAAACAGGGCTATATTTGCTCGATGTAGCATTCTAAAAGAAGGACATTATTTCCTGTATGCAAATGACCGCAGCATGAGATCGGTGAAAACCCGCCAACCCTACTCTGCCCAGCGACAGGACCTGGTCTGCTGCAGACGGACCTGGTCTGCTGCAGACGGACCTGGTCTGCTGCAGACGGACCTGGTCTGCTGCAGACGGACCTGGTCTGCTGCAGACGGACCTGGTCTGCTGCAGACGGACCTGGTCTGCTGCAGACGGACCTGGTCTGCTGCAGACGGACCTGGTCTGCTGCAGACGGACCTGGTCTGCTGCAGACGGACCTGGTCTGCTGCAGACGGACAGACCAAGCAGCTGATTTCAGCCAGGTCCCCTCCGGTCTCTCCTGTCCTGGCTGTGTGATGTGATCATTTAAGAAAGAAAACTTGATGATGCATAATATTATGACTTCTAACTTTAAAGTGTTTTGGTTCCCCTAAATCATGCCTCACACTTAAAATCATAGCTTCCACTGCACTGGGGGAGGAGTGTGTTTGTGTGTTATCTGACACCAAGATGCTAGCAGAAGCTAACAAGCCGTGAGGTGGTTCCTCTTTGTCCAGTTCATCCTGCTGAGCGACAACAGAACACAGTTTTCACCACAACTGGTCAGGAAAAACATTCAGTAAAATACAATGTGCTGTGCGTTCTGAAATCAGTTGTTCAGAGCAATGGGAGCTTCAGTAGCTCATCTGTCAAATGTGCTAAATTTGGGATTACTAAAGGGAACACCCCCTCTAACAAAACCCAACCCATCTACATATCCTCCTGGCCCCCTGGCCCCAACGACCCTATTCTAGAGACCTGTTCCTCAACCCTGGCTGCTTGCAGCATACGTTGAGAAATTAGAGGTAAAACCGAATTTAAGCCCAAAGCAAAGAAAATGTTCAAGTATGTTTCATTTAAATAACCTGAAATATAATTACAAACGACACATGGGCCCTAACACCCCTAGATCCACCTCTGCACATGAGTTCAAGTCACAGTTTCTCCATTCAGTCTTTTCTAGTTTGGAATCATTTTAGGAGATCATTGTACATTTAGGCAACAGGAATTTTTGGATTTGGTTTGATCCGATTGTTATTTTGATGATTATCACACATGTTTGGGACTCCATGAGGGTGGTTCCTGACCCAATCTGACCCAATCTGACCCAATCTGCCACGGTATCTCCCGGATTAGCAGCAGCTGGGTGACACAGCTCAGGGAGTGGTTTGGGTTGCAGCTCTGGACCACGCCTCATTCTGCTCACGCTCCACCAGCTGGGCTACACTTCAGTGCTCCACACGGCAGAATGACCTGATGGCAACTTTCTCCAGTGAAAGGTTCTTTATTCTGTTCAGTTAATAGGATGCAGGAGTGGAGAAGCTGCATCTCCTTCCAGATAATAGAATGGAATTCATCAGGTGTTTGTTCTTTAGTGTTATGGACAGTAAAAGTACTTTGAAAGCTGATTCTCACACTTTAATCCTGAAGGTGTGTGTGTGTGTGTGTGTGTGTGTGAAGGTTCAAGCTTGTGGTTCCACCTTCACTTCTTCCAGTCTTCTCGTTGTGTTCTCTGCATTGACAAGAATTTAAATATTGTAAATTCATCTCTGTACCAGCTTTGTCTTTGTTTTTTTCTTCTCTTTTGATTTGTGCATGGAAAAGATACAAATGACCAAAAGCAAATTATAATTTTTTTATTATTATTATTTTATTCAAACATTTATTAGGATGCTGAGTCTGGGCTGTATTTATGTTCTATAAATATGGATAATTATTTCTATTATTTCGGCCACCCCTCCATGTGGTCACAGCTGTCAGCTTTCTCTTCTATCATGTCAACACACTTTTACTAATAGTGGAGTCTCTGTGAAGTGGTCTGTAAGACTTTCTGGTAAATATGACCTCAGACTTCCCCTATTCTTTCATTCTCTAGAAAACTGAAAGCAGAAATATTAGAACAAAGAAGCACGTTTTTTTTCCACAGAGTTATTGATCCACAGCGAAACAAATTCGTCACTCGACTGCTACATATGCTAAAATATGAGTCAAGAACTAGAAGAAGATTTTTCTTTTTGCCTTAAAAGTTATTTGAATTGTCCCAAAGAAATCAAACTGGAAAGCTTCAGATCTTGACATAACTTCATCACTACTTGTTTTCTCAAAATGTGTGCCTTGTCAGAAATCTATATTTGAATATTTTAGAGGAAAGCAGAGACCACCAGCGGCAGAGCTTAGAGATGAAGACAGACCTATTCAGACATGGTGGTTGTCTGTCTTAAGTCCAGATACAGAACTCTTTATACTTTTAGACATTATGGCATTATTGTTAGAGCTGTTCTATGTGACCAGACACATCTGCAGTAATAGTCGTACACTGTGACGAAACTGGAAAAGAAACATTAGTCTTTGTCGGGTCCATTTTAAATCCCTGTCAGATGAGCAGGACCCAAGTGACGCAGCTCACATCAGCAGTCAGGTTAGGGAGGATGTGTGACCCATCCACCCATTACAGAAAAAAACTACAGGCAATGAAGAAGAAATTAACCTGGGCCAACAAATGAAAATCATGAAACTTTAACCAGCATGGAGACGGAGGTGTGATACTGCGGGATGATTCCTGTTTCCAACATTTAACACTCTTATTCTCTAAAATGTTGGATCTTGGGTCTCCATTGTTTTCCTTCTGGTTTAGTTGTACTGATGTAGAGTGATGGCTTGGTGAGTGCAGCTCACCATCAGCAGCTTGACCACCATATTCAGTAATAACTCACTCTGTGATTCCTCAGAACATGATGGGGTGTTGACCAGAACAAGGAGTCTAAACACGACCTGCAGCACTTCCTGTATAGACAGTTTAAAACCTCCAATCAGCCCTTAAATCCACATGCAGCTTCTGTGTGACACATTTCTAGATGACTAATTCTAGTTGAAAACCCCCTGACTTCAAGAACATGTGGACCAATGATGAGTAACTGCTCATCTGACCCCGAGTCAGTTTGTGACTCAGTAACATGGTTTCCTCTGGCTTACAGTTTAATTACAGCTACTCTGCATGAATGCATTAACAAGATCAATAAATTTATTATTATTATTATTATTATTATTATTATTATTATTATTATTATTATTATTATTATTATTATTATTATTATTATTATTATTATTATTATTATTATTTTATTTATTTTTTTTATGCTGCTCTGAACTTCTTGGTTTGGAACTTTACTCTCAGCGTTTTGACTGCAGTCAGGGTTTTTCGGTCCTGATCTTACTGGAAGGTGATTCTCCAGAATAATTCCTTTTTTTCTGGTCAGGTGAAGCTCTGCCCACAGAGTCAGGCTTTTTGTTTATCTGGCGAAGAGGTTAAGCTCCGCCCCCTGGGTAAGCTCTTCTGTCCTGGACTTAGCTCCATCCATCTTCCCATGAACTTAGCTTCAACGCCCCAAGCCTTAACATCACATATTGTGGCTCAAACTGTGGTAAACTGGATAGCTTATATTTCTCCATAGAGGTCAGACTCAAGGTCAGTAGGTTCTCCCACCTGAGCTGTGGATCTCTGAAACTCCCCCAGTGTTACCCAAGACTTGCTGGTAGATTTACACTTCCCATTTTGGAAGGACGGATGAACGGATGTTGAAAGGTTTTAGATCCTAACCTGCCCTAATGTTGTTCTCATCATCCTTCCGCTTTACAGTTAGTCACCTGCTGCTTTTTATTAGTCTGTCACACTCAGTCCTGACTAAGTACATTCATGCTTGGGGCAAGATGCAACACATGTCAAGGCCTGAGGGGTGTGAATACTTTTTCTTCAAGATGTGCTCATCAGATGAGGTCAAAGTCTAAATATATAAAAACAGACCGGCGCCCTTTGCTGGGTGGTTTTTCCATGTAGCAGAAAGAGGAAGTGAGACGGGCCGCTGAAAGCCCCGTGAGCCGCTCAGCTCAGTCCTTCCTCAGCACAATGAAAAGGGGAAGTGTTCGCAGCAGCACAGTTCACTTAACTTCAGCCTGAAAACAAACGGAGCCCAACGGATCCAAATTCTACAGGTAGGGCTTCTGCGTTTCCTTCAGCTTGTTTATGGTCGTTTTGAAGATTCCTGACCAAAGTCAAGATTTACTGTTGATCGTTTTGTCTTTATATAGGAACATGTAAGATAGAAATTATAAGGAACGTGTGAACCAGTGTTTCCCAACCCTGGTCTGTAAGACACACTGTCCTACATGTTTTATTGGTTTCCCTGCTTTAATGTGTCTGATTCAACTGATTGCAGGTCAGCAAACATCTGTTAATCAGTCATCAATTGAAATCAGCTGGACTGAAGCAAGGAAATCCCTAAAACATGCAGCACAGTGAGGCTTGAGGACCAGGTCGGGAAACACTGGTGTAAACAATAATGAAAATGTGAAAATGTGAAAAAGACAAGTTAAAGAGAGATGTAAAAGATGGTAATGGAAATTCTTTAGGTTCAAATGTCAAAAAACAGTTATGATTTAAAAGAAAATAGGTTTAACAATACCTCTGACTTTGTCAGCTCACTAGAGATTAGATAGATTTTACTCTGAAGATCAGTGTTTAGAACTTTTTGAGTTTTGGAGAGGCATTTTGTTTTAAAATCTTATTTATTCCCACAAAGTTAAAAACACACAAAACTCTTTTGGGTCGATGGAGTTTGGGCAGAAGCTGATGAAGCTGTTCCTGTAAACGGAGGAAGAACACAGGAAGTGAGATGCGTCATTCTCGCCTCCCTGCTGTTTGGCACAAAAAGAACAGAATGCGTCAGAAATGAGAGAGAAAAGAATAAATAATTGATGAGATCAGATTAACTCTGGACTTTTCTTTCTACATCAGGAGGATATGTTCATAGGCGCGCGCATGTGTGTGTGTGTGTGTGTGCGTGTGTGTGTGTGTGTGTGTGTGTGGGCGCGTGCTAATGTGTGTGTTTCCTGTTTCAGGTTCCATTAGCAGAGTGTCACCATGGCTCAAGGCTGCCTCAAGTGTTTAAAGTACACCATGTGTGTCGCCAACTTCCTCTGTTTTGTACGTATGTCTCAATCACATCGGTCCGTCTGGATCATGTTGTCAAGCTGATCTCATGTTCTCATCTCAGCAAACAATCAAGTTTGAATGTTTTGATTTGAAATGTTGAAATGTTTCTGACATTCAGAAACATTTCAATCACAGAGGCTCTAATAAGCAGCATTTTATTCTTAGAAACATGGTCAGCTGTATATTGTGATAATCTGTGTGTGTGTGTGTGTGTGTGTGTGTGTGCGTGTGTGTGTGTGTTCTCCCTGCTGTTAGGTGTGTGGAGTGGCGGTTCTGAGCTTCGGTGTGTACCTGATGGTGAATTTTAACTTCGCTGGTCTCACCCCGTCTCTGGCCAGCCTCAACATTCCCAGCATGCTGCTGATCAGCGGCATCATCATCACCTGTGTGTCCTTCTTGGGGTTCCTGGGGGCTCTGAAGGAGAACCGTTGCCTCCTCATGACGGTAACACACACACACTCAGTGTGTCTTTTTATCAGCACAAGGACGTTCACTGACTTCCAGTCATTTTTTATTCACTTCTGTAGCCTAACCCTTACCTTTACCCTAAATCTAATCATAACCCAAAAACAGCACTTCCTCTTATGAGGTCCGGGTTTTGGGTTCCAGTAGGAGACGTCGGTCCTCACGACGTTGTATTTGTTGGAGAAATGGACCTTATGATGTATCAAAAACAAGACCACTCACTCACACACACACACACACACACTTAAATGGCAGCAGTTAAAGGAATATTTCAGACTTTTGTAATTTACAATACAAAAAATAAACATACAAAAATTAGCTATGAGAAAAAGAAAAAAGTATTAATGACTAATAATAAAACAAATACATCACATTACAGTTCTTAAATGACAGTCCTCACTGTCATTTAAGAACTGTTCAGAGTGTGAAACAACAAATGTGGCTGTATGATACCAGAACAACCATCATAACTAGAAACCTAGAAATAGAATGATTCCCTCTTTCTAGAAGAATGTGAGCAGATGTCAAATATTTTAAATCAGTCGACATGAGAAAAAAAACCTCTAGATGAATTTAAACAAACATGTCTGAATCCACAGAACTGGGTCCCATAGTTCCTATTCTACTTTCCTTCCAGAGTCTTTATCTGGTGAAATGTCTGCTCTAGTTTTTATTACAGTAAATGCAGGGAAACGGAGAGGAGAGCATGAAGCCAGGGGAGAAGCCTGGTTCCTGGAAGAAGTTCCTGCAGTCAGCACATGTGGTTCAAACAAAGATCTGTTGAAGAAACCATTCGCGCAGAGCCGCTGATTTACATAGAACGGTGTGGTTAATCAGTCAGCAGGCGGAGCTGGTCCAAAACACGAGTCTTCTGGAGTGAAGCAGAGCGTGACCATTTGAAGGCCGAGCACTCCAACTGACCGCAGGGTTCACATTTTCTCATGACAGGATCACAACTTCACTGCATTTTATTGGGATTTTAGGAGGCAGACAAACACAAAGTGGTGTATCATTATGAAGGAAAATGATACATATTATTTAAGTCAGTATACAAATAAACAGAGATGAGGAGAGTATCAAAAAAAAACACAAGAGCAGCATTACTTCAGTATCTGTAAAACAGAAAAAGTCTCTGTCAAAGAAATGACTCAGGCCTCCAGGTTAGACCTCTGGAGGTTAGAGGTCAAACCTCTTAGAGGTCTGGGGTCTAACCTCTAAGACTCCGGATGTTAAAGACCAGAATGAAAAAAATTCTAATAAATATTACAACTGCAAAATAACAAAATCTGGTAAAAGAGAGATTTTTCATAATCAGTTTCTCTCAATAAAAAACCTATGAAACTTTAACAAAAACTGCAGGTGTGTGTCTGGTGAACCTCAAGTTAAAACAAGCTTGTTCTGCATTCAGCCAGGATCCAGACATTTTACTCAAATATCAGTAACAATACCTCATAATAAAATTACTCAGGTAAAAGTCAAAAAGTACACTGTAGTAAAAATTCTCCTCAAAGTATTTTTTTCCCCAAAAAAAGTTATTCAAGTAAAAGTAACTATAGTAACATGGTTCCACGGATCTTCTGCTTCCGGAAGAGTAGAAAGAAAAACTACTCTTCCGGAGTTGTAACAAAGTGATGTAACTGATGTAAATACAGGGGAATCCTGTGCAGATCTACCTGTTTCTGGGACTGGACCGTCATTCTGGCCCCACTCTGACCAGCCGACTAATATTTATCAAAGTGAAGATGGTTAAAAGAATGCAGATAAAATACTGACCTTCCCATTACATACTGAAAATTCAAAGTTTTATGCAGATAAAATATTCAACCAAAACTTACTTTAAAAATGTGGATGACCTCTGTAAGATGTTTCTGTCTAATTTAAACGCTTGCCACCTCTTCACACCTCACAGATGTTTAGACTTATTTCTAAATAAAACACCTCTTCAATTGTTTTCAGTTGTTTTTCCATCGGAAAACCTGAAGACACGGGCAGCACTGACCACTAGATGCCAGGCTAGCTTCTACTGAAGCTCTTGTTATATCTGAGATGAGAGTTTAGCTTAAGCCTGGACCAGCTAATCCTAGTCTATGTGAAAGTAGATCTGTAATATTTTACTCTGGTCTGTGTTCAGTAAACGTTCAAAGTTTTGCGGCTTCACAATGCTAAGTGTCGTTGGTGTTATTTCACACAGTTCCTGTTGTGTGCGGTAATGCAGAATGTCTTTGCTTTCAGGACTCCAGGTCGTGTTGCTCTGACATTGTTCAACTTTGAAGTGAGTAAAAGTGCAATGATTTGTGTTGACAGTTTTTCCTGGTGATCTTCATTCTGATGCTGGTGGAGCTCACGGCGGCATGCCTGATGCTCATTTATGAGGCCGAGGTGGGTCTCCAGCATCACACACACACACGCCTTATTCCTGAGCAGATCACACTGAAGACTAAATGCGTCTCTAACATCTCCGTTTAGATTGGCGAAATAGTGACAAGGGATCTCAACAAAGGTTTGGAAAGCGCAAGAAATAATGCAACTAAAATGAGCGACTGGGATATTGTTCAGAACACGGTGAGTGGAACCAGGATTCTGCAGAGATTCGGATGTTTGCCAAGATTCTGTTTTAATTTTCTCTGCCTTTCTAAAACAGTTTAAGTGCTGCGGAGTCTATAATGTCAGTGACTGGGGAAATAACATCCCCGGGTCCTGCTGCATGAAAGCACAATGTTCCTCAAGAGATAATGCATCTAAAACTGACCAGGAGTACAAAGAGGTAGAGGAGCTAACACACGTCACCTTTTAGGCCTGTATTATTGAAATGATTAATAATCTATTCTTGAAATAATATGTTGGTTGACTCACTGTTTTCAGGGCTGTTTGAAAAAGCTGAAAGAATGGTTTGAAGACAACTTCCTAACTACTGGGATCGCAGTCATTGTTCTGTGCATCATTGAGGTAGGATGAACATGCAGCTTTATACCGGAGTGACAGTGAGACGGCTCTCTTTAGCTGTGCTGAACCTGATAGATGATATCAATGTTTGTAGCATTTAGCAGTAAGAACAAAAAGGGTCACAAACTTCAGTTTTCTATGTAATTCCAAAGATTGTTGGCAGCAAACTGGTAGCCATGAAACCCTGACAGCTACATTATTCCATACTGTAATCACTATTATTACATCAATTATGGTAGATATTTTATTGGAGCTCAGTTGACTGAATATCAGAACAACTGTATTGCATATTCCATGTGGATATGCTATTATTTACAGTCTAGGAGCTTTGGATTATATCCTGACACAAAACTTTAAAAATAAATCCTACTTTTCAGACTCAACTTCCGACAGTTCCTTGATCCTTTGTTTTTAGACAATGAGATAGACAACGTCCGTGTTTAAATACCAATTGAGATATTCCTCCAAACTTGTGTTTTTCCATAACTGGAAAACATTCAAATCCAGTTCCACACTTTTCCCATTTGAAATAGGAAGTCCATATGGATAAAAATGCTGAAATCAGTGTGAAAAGTATCAAGCGTGTCAGAGACGGAGAGATGTGCCTGGGTTGGTTGAACTCTGCTGGTGTTTGACTCAACTCTGAAACCTGGCACTATAAAAGAGATCTGTTAATGCTTGAATAACAGGCCAAAAAATATATATATTAGAAAACATATGCATATATGTTGGGTTCATTTCCTCTTTTTGATTAACTGGTTTTTCATGTTATATGAACATGCATGTACTTAAATAAAGAAGATTAAAAACAGTTTAAACGTAGTCAGTTTTGCTTAAAGCCTGATCTGATCTGGGTTCTCTCCTACACAGAACCAGTGTGCTCTGGTTGCGATCCTGTGGCTCCTCAGCCTGGACCTCCTTAGTTTGGATTATTGATTATTTATTTTCCGTTCATCAGTGGAACTCACTGTGTCTGCCTCTGCAGGTTCTGGGAATGTGCTTCGCCATGACGCTCTTCTGCCACATCAGCAGGTCTGGACTGGGATACAAGTTATAAACACCCTGTGGCCTGACATCGTTGTACAGTTATAAGTCCTCCTTAAGTCTTGAATAAAATTTTATTTTCTTGGACATTATAAAAAAAAAAAAAAGAAGCTTCATTGTATAGATTTTATTATTCACTTCACATGTCGTCACCTCAGGTCAGATTGTGAAGTGAGCACTGCTGTATTTTACTTGTTGCAGTTTTTTTTCCTGGATGTCTTTATGTTAAACAGTTTCTGATGCAGTTATTTGTCTCTTATAATCAGCCAATAAAGTTTGGTTCACTCAGAGCTGACACTCATTTCAGCAGCCGTCTGCTTGTTGTCACGTGACTTCCTGTCTGCGATCTGTGGCGGAGGCTTCAAAACCCGAACTTCCTCTCCTGGCCATTTTCAGCCAGCTAGAAACAAACTGCAGGAGCAGGAATGAAAAGCACATCAACCAGAGCAAAGTAGCACAGATAAATTTATTTCTCTCCAGAATAAATCCTGCCTCAATAGTTTAAGACAAAAGAAAAACTAGAAAAAAATACTAGAATTTCATTTATATTTTAAAGTTGTTTTTGTTCTGTTTCAAACCATCAGACCAAAAAAAAAAAAAAAATACAATTTCTGCGATTTAAAAAAAATGTAACTGTACACAGCAGAATACACCGTTTATTGCAAACTGAAAACACCTGACGCCGCAGAAACAACAGTATTGCAATTCACCTAGAAGATATGAAAAGACAAAATAAAGAAACTACTGATACAGCTCTCTCTTCCTTTAACTCTATGAAACTAACAGCTGTGTAAAGTTTGGTCCACCCCACCCAGTGAGTCTCCACATGCAGCACAGTGTCTCAGACGAGGCGCGGGACCCTGCAGATCCACTGGAACAGGGCCGTCGCGGTTACTTCCTGCTTCAGATAAATAAGACGAGCGGCAGCGGCTTGAGCGAGACGCCGCCATATTGCAACACTGAGCCAGAATTATTGCAAGCAAAAAACATAAGTGAGACTCTATGAGTAGAGAAGGACCTGTGCCACAGAACAGTTTGTCTCTAAAATGGAGTCACATAAAAAAAAAAAAAAAAAAAAAAAAAAACATACTGTTTTAACAGGAAGTTACAGAGCAGCTCGTTTCATTCAGCAGCCTCGCGCCGGTCCGACGTTCAAGTTCTACTCAAACATCCCTGATCAGGATCAAGTTTCCACACACCACATAAATTACTTGTACAGTTTTGTAGCGTTGCTACCAGCAACTGTTCTGTAGTGAAGCTCCTATGAGCTAAATGTTGCTAACTAGTTTGAGTTCATGAGAAGCATTGTGGCGGAGGAGCAGACGGTACCGTGTTAGCCGGGAGGCTAGCCGTGGTCACAGACCAGATCGTCCACAGGACACGAACACGAACACACACACCCGCACACACACCCACACCCACAGGCAGCATGTTTCTCTCCAATTACAAAAATATGTTCCTGAAGCCTCTAATTTTTTTTTAAATTTTATCTAGTTTAGGTATTTTTTTTCCGTTTTTTCATAGATTCATTTATTTGTGTATTGAATGTCTTTTGATGTGCTATTTGCTTTGTACATTCTTGCTCAATAAAGATTAAAAAATAATGAGGAGAAAGAGGCTCTGGCCTAGTCAGGGGGAAGCATCCAGAGTTGGGGGACCCAGCCCCATCAGAATATGGAGGATCAAATGCTGGTTGTTCGTTCAACTGGACCCCAGGAGACATGTTACCATCAGAAAGCGGTGAGCTGTGGAACATCGGGCTGATGGGAGTCATTTCTAATCAGCTGTGAAGCTCAGAGTGACGGAAACTGGGCAGGAAGAAAAATGATCTGGGGGGAAGAGAATTGAGGCGACACTAGGCCATACCGCTTCCTTCACAGGCCTACAGACTCCTGAGCTTCCAGCACAGGTCAAAGGTCAGGGCTGAGAGCTCAGTGAAAACCAGGTCCACCACTGCAGCAGGCTGTAGTTTACTGTGTGATCCAGCAGATGGCGCACACTGACCTGCTGCTGCCTGGCAGATCAACTGAAGCAGAATTGAATTCATCAGCAGCATCATGGATCACGGTGCAGATCAAACCCCAAGGCACCGAGCTGTAGTCAGCAGTTAGAGAGGTGTGTGCTGAGGCAGCAGGAAGAGGAGCAGCGAGGCGATGGCAGAGCAGCTACTGACTGAACCTGAACGCACCCTGATGATGATGCAGTCAGCACCCTGCTGGCTGCCTGTGCCAACGACAGGCTGCAGCAGGCAACAACTATGGCTTATGTTTGGTTCTGGCATCAGTGGACAGAAATATTAACCGAGGATTCAATTTTCTTAACCATTAAGGTTTCCGATCCAAAACCGAAACAATTACACAGATCTCATCAGCTGCTCTGATTTAGTCCAACGTTCTGAGCCCCGGTGATCCGTCAGGGTCAACAGAGCGGCCCAAACAGTCTGAGAAGACCAACATGTCGCCTGGATATTGAGGAAAGACAGCGTTATTACTCATAGAGGTTCCAAACCTTTCACCCCAAGTTTAGGAAACACCAAGGAGCCGCCTGAGTTCAGAGTGAAACCTCACTGTGACCCTGTGGGAGAGCTTGGCTGCGTCCGTCAACAGAAGGTGCAGGAAGCTCACACAACCCAAACGAACAAGCACAACAACCGTCTCTTCACTCCTCCAGCTTTCACCCAGCCAGCTACCAGAGAGAAGTCAGGTTTGAGCAGACCTCCTGTGCCTCAGCATGCAGCGGTCTGACCACGGCTTCACTCCCAGTCAGAACCTGACCACGCATCTCAAGCTCATGGGGATTGCTATTTAAAAACCTGATCTGGAGTGGTTCAGGACTTCCAGTTTGTCCTTCACCAGTAGGGTGGGAAGAGGCTGCTGGGGCCCAATTGGCTAAGCCCTGGTCAGTAAGCTGCTGACCTCTGCAGGACACTGTCCTACAAACCTGGAGGTCAGCTCCAGGTCACCTGAACCTCCTCAGTGCTTCCTCCTCCGCCCTGAGACTGGCTGGTTTGGTGATTGTGTTCAAATATTGATCTAAACAGTACATACAGAAGGTTCCTATTAAGACTGCATTTGTCATCCTCTAAGAAAAGAGTTCCTGCTTTCACCCCTCAGACCTCCAACCCCCCACTGAGATGGGTGGTTGGTCATAAAGTGAGGAAGTGTCAGAACATCAGCAGCTCTGTGTTGTTAACCTGACTTCTAGATTCCTCTGGTCTGACTAACAGGGAAACGAGAAGCAGCATCCCTGCATCAGAAGCCCCTCCCTCTGCGTTGCAGGCAGTGTGTCTCTGGGTTATCCTATTCTTTAGCATCAGGTCTTTGTGTGGTATGGTAAGGTTCACCATCACACTAAGCAGAGTGTTGTGGTAGCTTGTAGAGTTTGGTACTGAGCTGTGTGGCTCCAGGGTTGTGCGGGGTGCCGGGTGGGGGTGGGGTGGGTGTGTTCTGTCTTTAGAGCCAGCTGTGTCCCCTCAGGCACAGGAACGCTGTTGGTCTCAGCCAGGGCCGCAGGAGGCCTAGAGGGGCATCAGCCTGGTGGTGTGGAACAGGAGTGGGTTCAGGTCCTCGGCCTGGACGGCCCGGTGAAGCGATGGCTCCGAGCGACTTCGCTCGATTTTTGGCATCAGTTCCTGCACCTGCTCAATGGCTACCAGGATCTGGAGGGACACAACCACACGTAGAGAAACGGTTCAGTGACGCTAAGGAAACAGATTTTCTACAGACTCTGGTCCTCAGTGGGTCCGGAGTCTCTCTGGACCTGGACTGTTCGTGTGTTGAAATGAGCCAGAGCATCAGCAGGTTTCACCAACTCCAATCTAAGACTTTTTCAAACTTTTTCTCATCTTTCTCAGTTGTATTTCCCTCCACAGTAACATGCTTGTTGAAATAAAATTCTTCCCCAGGCCAGCAGCTTTGTGTTTCTCATACCAAATATGGCAGCAGCCTCAAATCCATAGTGCTAAGTTTTTGTTTTTTTACACAGAATGCATGTAGCATCATATGAGCTTGAAACAGAAGTGAGCCAGTGGTGAAAACTAACGTTGTTCAGTCAACTGCAGATAGATGCAAAAAGCTAGCTAGTTAGCTAGCAAGTCTACACCATGCATTATAATTTAGTGATAAATTAATTTCTAATTATTCTTCAATCACAACAAAGATAGAAAAAGATTCAGCCAAGACGCTTTAAGTGCTGTAAGTTTGTGGAGAGTCTAGGAGGTCTATCCCTTATGTCCTTTAAATAATAATCACTCTGTAATATTTTCATTAGATACACTGAAATGATCAAATTGAAGAATTTGTGGGATGATATGCTGGTACTCATTTTAGCAGCAAGCGTCCATCTGTCTGACCCACCTGTGGAAAAAGGGGCCTCTCCTCCCGTTTGAACTTCAGGCAGTCGATGATGAGCCTCCTCATGGACTTGGGTGAGGTGCTGCACAGTTTACCAAGGTCTGGAGACAAGTAACCACGCCCCACCATGAACAGTATCTGAAGCACAAGGAAAGGAAAAAACAACATACATTAGCCTGTGCCACATGTGCTGAAAGACTGAACAAGAGGCTGCAGAGTTTGAGGTTCATTGTGTCATATTGAAGAGCAGCAGAGGACTGACCTGAACTAGTGTGACTGGGAAGATAATGAAATGCTGTGTAAGCAACAATTAGACTCTTAGAATAGAAAACATAACTAAACACATCTTGTAGGAACTCAGATCATGTACTTTTCATCAATGATCTAATTATATATGCATATTTTGCCACTATGGTTTCTCAATTCTTGATTTGTTTCTGTAGAAGCAGACTTTGAGGGTGTAATCCTGTATTCTCTCCATCCTTCTTGTACCGTACTCTATTACATTTGAGTAAAACCCACAGCAGTTTCTAAAAAACTTTTATGAATATCAAGTAGGGCATCATAGCAAAGATGTAATGCTCCTCTTGTGAAAGGAAATCTCTTTCACAAGAGCCTGACACTCAGACAACAATTCTGAGCACCACTTTGCTTTAAAAATAATTAAAGCAAATTAATATAATTTGTTACTTTAAGATTATATTGCTCACTCCTCCAATATATTCCAAGTATTAGAATTAAGCTTTAAAAGTGTTTTTAGCAGTTGATTACTCTGGTGTGGCTTTGTGAGCAGTGAGGGCAAAAAGCACCTGCATCTGACCTCTGCTGTGTTATTTAGCATTGTTCTCATCAAGCAAAGGAGCAGAAAACCACTGATGGACTCAACTAATCAGAACATTAGGCTGACCTGATCTGTGAGGTGTTGAGTTAGGCACACTGCCCAGAATCCTTCATGTTTTAAATAATTCCTGGTTCAAAACACCCGGGTCAAATCACGACTTATGAACAGAACTCTGCAGAACCAGGGCTAGCTAGAACATGCAGGACACCGGCAGCTGGAGAGCTCTGGGTGAGTGAAGTGTCGGCACCAAACCTGGTCTCTGTTGTTGATATTGGAGTAAGGAAGAGTTCCTGACATCAGCTCGAACAGCACCACTCCATAACCATACACGTCAGACTGGAAGGTGTACGGGTTGCTGTCCTGCATCCGGATCACCTCGGGAGCCTGGAGAGCAGCGGGGGAAAACGCAGCAGCAACACGTTAGCATCAGAGTTAGCAGCTGCCACCTAAAGAGAGCAGAATCCCTTTGTTTGTAATGCTGCGGCCATCTTGGGGATCCAGCAGAGGATCAGTGCTTTGCTGTTCTGCCTGCGCTGGCGGTAACATCAGCGTAGATGTGGATGTAAATCTGCAGTGCCATTTAAGCTGCTTTATATTCTGTTAATAACTGGTTGTCATGGTGAAGCACCAGTACTTTGAAGTGAAACAGATGTTTTTCTAATTAGTGATGCACTAACTATCACCACTAATACCAGTTACGGTGAGATGACTAAACAGGAACATGCTTATGAAGAGCTTACCATCCAGAGGATGGAGCCGCTGGGCTGCTCTACTTGCTGGGAGCCACTCCATCGATACTTCACCGTGGCCAAGCCAAAGTCACCGATCTTTACGGTCCAGCCCTCGTGGAGGAAAATATCTGGCAGCAGAGTTGAGAAACGGTCCAGTAGACACGTGGTGCAGAGGATCTTTGTATCACATACCACAAAAACCAGGCAGATATTTAAAGTAGTAGAAGGGTTGGGGGAGGGTCACAGGGGAAACTAACCACCAACGGAAAGTTTGTTGAAGCTCAAAACGTCAAATGTCAAATTAGTCAGCACCTAACAAGAATGAAGAAAATTTTCTCTTCAGTTCCACATATTAGTTTAATGTCAAATGAAATATGTGGAGGTCAAATGAACAAAGTATGGTTGAACAATGACTATTCTTTTTTTTTAATCATTTACAAACAAATGATTTTAATCCTGTTTGAACCTTTAGAAGTTGCTGAACTCTGAGCTAAACTGAGAAACACAAACATGCATTTAGTAAAGAGTAGCACTGACAAAGCAAGGATACTGTTTGATTTCAGGTCTCGATGAATGATGTTCTTTGCATGAAGGTAACTATGGAAGAGACGAAGAGCAGAATGAAATAAAATCCACAAATCTTCACAACGATTCACTCCACTGACCGGAGTCATTTCATGGAAATTCAACTTTCTGTTTCCTAGTTGCTCTTTATCTGTTCAAAAAGCTGTATAATAAGTTCAATTGTTTTATTAAACTTAACAATTTAATGTCAAAATAAAGCTGAACATCTGTTGAGAAAGACACACTGGATGCCTCTCCTAGTCAGTCTTCCCCCGGTTAAAACGCGCTAGTGGAAAGTCATCTGAATGTCTTACTCCATGCCCTGCGCTGTCTGTCTGGCCACATCAATGCGACGCATTGTGTCAAACTTGGTTTCTGTGACGTGCAGATGGCGGTAAAGACTGCTGCCCTCACACCACTGGGTGATGATGGCAAAGTTGGGCTTAGTCATGAAGCCCATGAAGAGCAGGATGTTGACGTGGCGGGTTTTCCTGCAAAGCAAAAATAGTAAGCGTGTTAGAAACTACTCCATCTCATCCGCTGGATGTCAGTGGATCCTTAATAGTTAGTTCATACTGAGGACATCAGAGTCAGATCTACCACGTCACCAAAGACCATTCTAATAGTAGCAGGGCTGGGTGGTACGGCTTTCATTTCTCTCATACCTGATTCTATTTTAATAAAAAATGTTGTCATTTTCATTGCATAAAATTTTCTTACAAATGACAAAAATATTTCCAAAAATGACTTCTATTTTAAATGTCCTTTGTGTGAGTTTGAATATTAGGGCCATATGAGAACATTTGTTTCATTATGAGAAAAGTATCAACTTTGCATTATTCGGTAAATAATGACACTTTAAATGCAAAATTCCATTAAAAGTTGCATTTAATGTCCATTAAAAGTGTTAACTATGCATTAAGGATGTCACTTCATGACAACAGTAGCAAACATTCATAAAGCGTCCTTCATGTTCATGACAGGTGTTATGTCATATTTAGAATAGTGTCATCCCTTCAAATAAAGACTTACCAAAAAAAATCCAGATTTTAAAAAATGAAATCTTCAAAAACATGATTAAGGGAATTTTTCGCCTTCCCCCAAACTGGCTGAAAGTTTGGGGGTAGGCGAAATCAACAGGATGTATTAGTAGTACTGAATGTTGAGTATGAACCACATGGCTGCTCACCTTAAGACCTGCATTTCATTTTTGAATGCCTGCAGCTGCTCAGGCGTTGGCTCTTTAACCTTTAGGATCTTGATGGCCACGTCTCCGTGCCACTTGCCCTTGAAGACCGTCCCAAAGGAACCCGTGCCTATTCTCTTCTGCAGGGTGACTTCTCGATAGGGGACCTCCCAGTAGTAACTAGAGTCTCTGTAGCCTCCGCGGTGCTGAAGCAACACAAAGCGGCCCTTTACTCTCTACTTTCCCCCCATCAGAAGACAACCACGGACCAGGCTGGAGGCAACATACCACTTTCTTCTTGTCGTCCGATGAGGAGGATTTGCGTTCCTTGTGCTCTAAGGGGGACTTCTGCAGCCTCCGTCCAGGGGAGCCCAGAGAGGAGGGTGGGCTGGTGGGGGGTTTGGGCGAGGGCTCTGGGCCTGCGGGGACACATAACACCAATAAGGAAGAGACGAACCCAGATTAAAAATGAAACCAGAGCAGATGTTTTGGGGAGACTTACCTATCGTGTTGTATTTCAGTGTTTCCTAAAAACATTGGATAAAGGAACATTAAATGTTGGTCAGTTCAGGATACACATTGTTTTAATGTACAGCAGGACCGTCCAAACAAAGCTAACCTCTATGATGACAACATTAGTAATGTCCACTGTGCTGACCATGTGGACGTTGGGGGTGGAGGTGGAGCGATGTCGCTGTAGAGACTGGCCGTCTCCACCTGTTGTTGGAAAGTTAAAGGTCGGGGACAGGAGGCCTGATCTGGAACCATTCCGGAAAACACCAAGTTTTTGTGTTAGCGTCAGTTTGACACATCAGAAGCTTTTGATTTCATTCCATATGGTTTGGTCCCGAGCTTACCCAGCAGGCTCTGGGGTTAAGGCGAGGTTGCTCTGAGATGGCGAATTCTCAGGCAACAATATCTGAGGATAATCTGTGCAGGAATTGCTGTCACACCTGCACGAAACAATCAGAGAACAAAAACACGATTTGCAACAAGTTTGTGCCCATAGACTGGTCAACAGCAACAGATAATTAGTAATAATTGTATATGCGTAGTCAGACAGCTGAGGTAAGAAAGAAAAGTGCAGTCAAAAGTTTAAAAAAAGACCCCTCAAACTTCAACAGGAAAAATGTAAATATCTGGTCAATTTTAACTTTAGACAAGTTTGAAGACCTGATGATGACTTACCGTTTGCTCACTGTATCCATGTCGACACACACAGTGGGGACTTTGCTGCTGCAGTGCTGGTGAAACTTGTAGCCACATGTCTGACATCTGAAGCCATTAAAAAGAAACTTGTGGCAAAAATCACAGTAAGCCAGTTTGAAAAAAGTTTTTCGTACCTGTGAAAACAAACACATCCAAGATATTCACTTCTGAAAGAACAGCAGAAAGAGGAAATGCTGCGATTCTGACCAGCTACGTACAAAGTTATGCATGGTAAGAGGAATGTCATCCAGGACTTCGACTAGCAGCTCCTCTCCGACCAGAGGGGTGATGTCTGTGTCCCAGTCCGTCAGTCTCTTACGGCTATGAACAGGAACAGAAATATGTTGAACAGCAGTTTTGACAAAAAAAAAAACCCTATAAATATAGGGGACGGTTGGGGCATCCTGCTGTATTATAATTCAGCATAACTGTGAAATTTCCACCATCTGTTTGTGGTCCTTGGCAGCGGCTTTGCGTTTCTCACACTACATATGGATCTCTACAGCCTTAATCCAAACTTCAGTTTTTTATGTACAGAATGCAGATAGTCTTATATAGGTTGGCAGTGGTGAAAACGAACATCGTACAGCAATGAAGATGTTTGCGCATGATTCAAACTTTTGCCTGACAGAAAGGTCAAGAGAAAAAAAAAAAAACTACATTCAAGAACATGAGATTAAATAACCCTGTCACGACAAAATGTAAGACCTGTGATTAATCTATTTAGGCAAACTTACATTTTGTTTTATAACTCTAAGGCATTTTAAGGATGCGCAGGCAGCCAGATAAATGGGTGCATAACAAAACTGTGCAGGACCTGACAACATTCATCCACTGCTATCATTTCAATCAGATGTGCTGAAGCAGAGGTGGATCTAAAATATGCAGGAGTGTTCGAACACCGTTTTCACCCAATCTGGACAAGACTGTAGTGTGAACTGTGGACATGTGTTGCCAAGAGCCAAACATAGGAGAGGGATGCATCTGCTAGCTGATCATTGTCCAGGTTGGTGGCTTGCCTACATCAACCTGGCACCGACTGGTTTCTCTGTTGACTCTTCAAACTCTTGTCCTTGAATCAGTTGCGGTGCAAGTTTGAATCGTTCAGCTGTTAGTTTGAGGAATCAGTTCATGATCTAATCAGGGGAATTTAGTGTTTGAGTCGACGGAGAAAGATGTGGATCCTCTGTGTCTTTCACTGGAAAGACTGAAGCTGGGCAGCTTTCACTGCCTTAGACTGATTCAGCAGAAGTGCAGCAACAATCTTTAGTTAATGTAAAGATTGTAACATGTAAAATGTTCTCCACAAGTTCAGAATACAACTGCAAACCTAATGCAAAGATTACTTTAGACTGTTGTTGGTTTACAAATCTGTAAGTTACTGCTGCGTTTTAAAGACTTGTGCAACCGTTTAACTTCACATTGATCTGGTGCTGTGTTTGGTAAGCTAAGGGCAAATGGACTTCAACCTGTTACCTGAATGACAGAAAACTATTTAAATAAACCCTTTTTCTGAAAACAGTGGATGTGTTAAAATTGTCACCATCTCGTGACAGTATAAGATAAAACAGATAATCTGTGAAACAAACTAGCCTCCTCTGTCTCCTCCCTGTGGTCCTACTGCCATCTGCTGAACTACAGAAACACTCAGACTGGAGGGGAGAGGGGGGGTTTATTAGCGCTGTCAATCAACCTCATGGACTTGATGCTAAGTGTGCTAATGGTACAAGAACAATAGTTAGAATGGCTAACTATAGTCATAGGATTCATGGCAAGCTCCAGTGCGGGGAACTAGCTGTAGCGCAGCAGAGAGCAAGGGGGGAGTGTGTGTAGCGCGTACATGAGAATGATTGACAGTGCTAAGGTCCATCTCATGGCTCTGATAGGTTGGTGTGTTTCTGTAGGTGGCTGTAGGTCCACTGGGAGAAGGCAGAAGAGCTTGGTTTTTCGCAGATAATCTGTCAGATTTTATACTGACGACATATTTTAAAAAAATATGTAAAAAGAAACAAAAAAAACATATTGTTTATAAAAGCTACATAGAGCAGCGTTAAGAATAAAAAAGCTTGCATATATTTTAAATATTTTTCCTACATGTAAATAATGATTTAGGGTGATGAGTGGATGTAGCTGGGACAAGATTAGCTGTGGTTTTCTGTGGAGACAGTGAGGAATGCAGTGTAATGTTTGTCACTGATGTCGGAGGAAGAACATCTTACCCTTCTAGCAGGCGAAACACAGCACAGCAGTCTTGGCTCAGGCCTCTCACTTTGAGCGCTTTATTAAGACTCTCGTACACGGTTTGTCCTTGCCGGACGTTCACCTGCCAACAGAAATCCTCAGGTCAACAGCAGAAGCTTAAATTGACATTCAGTCGATAGGCAACTTGACTCAAACTGGAAAGCACCACTATGATCACTGAGTTAGCGTTAGCTGCTGCTGTTGTTGAGAGTGAAGCTCCAAGCTGGAGCTTCAGTGTGCAGATTCTTTATAAAGCCAAAACAATACCACATTCCTGCTCTGACCACAACAAAGCTCTTATAGATGACAGCGTAGGATGTCAGACAGCCACAAGCTCCATTTCCATGGCAACATTACCACACAAGATGTTTTCCAACTATGTGTGCATTTCTAAATGATGCACCAGGGAGTTTGTGCATGGATGTTTATTTTGTACAGACAGCAAAGGTGATAAAAATTAAACTGAACCAACATCTAATCACAAGGAGGATTAAACTTTCACACTTGAACTGACATTGAGTTATCTAAAAATAGCCAATATTTTTGCATCTCATCCAGGCAAACTTTACAAATAGATCAACTTTTTACTTCAAGTTGATCTCAGTTTTAGGATGGAGTTTTATAATATGACCAGATATTTCTGATGAGGTTTGATCTTGAGGACCTTCCTGACAACATGTCCAGATAGGGGTTTGCATTTATTGCATCATTTATCATGCTAAATTTTTTATAATATTTTGATTTATTGTTCTCTCAATATATTACAGTTAATGATGTTTAAAACTCTGAAAAATGTTTATATTGTCAGAACTCTTTTTACTATTTTTCCCCACTCTTTTTTTCTTAAAGGTGTATCAAATATCAGTGAGTTTTAAAATATTATTAAATGAAGTAACTGTGCGACATTTAGTGATACAAGTCAAATGTTTTCATGTCACTGATTTTCTAAAGGACAGTATTATAATAGAAATGTCTTTCAAGAGCAGTATTTGTGCTTGTAGGGCTCTGATTGCCGAATCATAGAGCCACACAGTTAACTAAAAAAGTCATTAATAGTTTCTCTCATCACTTTTATTGAGTTATGACAATAGTAACACAATAAATATGTAGCTATTTTGTGTTATGACAATAGTAACACAAAATAGTGTAAGGTAATAAAACCTTAAAGTCTGCCCTTAGTCCAGTCTCTCCTAAAGGGAAGCAACCCGCAGACGGATTGCATCAGGATGCCATTTTGTTGGTACAACACAGGATTCATGGGGGGGGATCACCTGTTCTTCTTTAGGCAAAGGTCTTCCCATGCATCCAAAAGAACCAGGAAGACGATTGATCTGATAAAAAATAATCTTAGCGCAGCCTCATGTTGCCTGTTCATGCATGATTTGCAAATTTCTAGTCTTACCTTGATGATTGTTTTAGACAGTAGGAGTTTCGTTGCTGTGATCCTGGCCTTACATCTAACTTGCACTTTCTGCTGCACAAACTCTCCACTCAATGCAACACAGTGAAAATAGAGCTTTGGTATAAACGTAAAGCTAATAAAGTTCTCTACACAATAAGCAATAAAACAACCACTGTTGTCCCAAACAACCGGGCACCACTCGTAAAGCCTTTGGCCGTGACGGCAGAGGTGGGCTTGAAGTTAGTGTCTTGTTGCATGACAAAGATCCAGAAAATAAACACCAGTCCCAGGACGTACTGTGAACTAGGGGTTGAACGACTACATATTTTTTAAGGTCGACTACATCATGATAATAGTCGAGTCGATGTCGACTAGTCGCGGTGACGTCATAGTGACGTAAGCGCAAAAACCCTTCACAACTACTTGGAGGCTTTATTAGCTATTTTCACGGCAAATATTGACACCCCCCTCCATACGCCCCCCCGAAACTCACACACACACACACACACACACACACACACACACACACTCCCCTTCTCCTGCTTTTACTAAGTCTATTATGGAGAATTAAAAGAGCAATAAATAGATCATTCTTCGTGAGCAGCGGGGAAAAGTTTGTTGCGCAAAGTCGGGTCTGACTTTTTTTTTCTAAACACCGGCTGATGCTGATGATCTCTGGATAGTTACTATAGGAGTCAAATTATCACACTGACTACATGGTGCTTTTGGAACATCACAAGCCAAACTTGTTATGAACGGATCCCGTTTGGTTACAGCTGAATTCAACGAAACCACCTGCTTCTCCTCCGCCCGATGCGCGGCAGGAAGCTCTGCTGACTCAGCAGATTGAACGATTTAAGATATTTTCTAGTCAACGTCAACATGATAAAAGTCGAGTCGATGTCGAGTTGTCTAGTCGTTGTGATGTCATAGCAACGCAAGACGCAAAGCTTTGGAGTAACGTACAGGCTTTATTACCCGTTTTCACGGAAAAATACGGCATTTACACAGAACAGCAACAAGTGAAACAACAAAACATCGGGATAGTTTATGATAAATAATAAGTTGCTGGGAAACCAACATTCAAAAGGAAACGCACATCTTTTAGATGGCATTACCACAGATCTTTATTTAATCAGCAACATAACATCATAATGTATTAGTTAGCTCGTCAGCCGGCTAAGTGACATCCTTAGCGGGAAGGGGGCGAGTTTTAGACGGCTCGTGTTTTGTAGTCGACTGCAGCTGCAACTCCATCTCCTTTTAAAAACACTGTAAAACCACAAATATGCATCCATCTACATATCATTTAAACTAATGTATTAACTTATTTTTCTTGTGTCTTGTGACGTATACTGTGCTGTCAGATCAGCACAGGCTGTCACCACCGGCAATCACATGACTGCGACTAGTCGACATGAAATGTAAAAACTCGCGAGACGTCCTAGAGTCGACTAGTCGACTAATTGGTTCAACCCCTACTGTGAACCTGTTAGCTCTATTCTGAAGCCCACATGAGAAGCTAATAACTCGTTTCTACTTTCAACGTAATGTTATCACTGACAACAATCCAGAAAATCAGGAAGAACAAGCATAAAACATTCAGAGTCGTCTCTGTCCAACTGCTTCCAGAAACCAAGATGACTTCCATCTGCAGATCAAAAACAACAACACGGCCTGTTTGTAGGAAGATTTGTGTTTGAGTCTGGACTCAGGGATTCAAACAGGTAACAGAGAGGTTAAAGTAGGAAGGTTAGTTACTGTGAGTTTTAGTGCTGGGTGCTCTACCAGAATTGTCATTACTTTTCACTTTAAGAAATCTCGTCATAATCAGGGGAAATGAAGTTCACTCTTCTTGTCACAGAAGTTCCTGTTTCTTAGGAGAGTTTCTTTATTTAAAGGCTGCGTAGATCTTAGATGCAAAGCATATTTTGTAAAGAATCCAGACTGTTTTTAAAGGACCCATACATACAGTTAACTGGGTCTGGCACCGATTAACTGGTACCATCTCAGCACCAACTAGGAGCAGGGACAGATGAAAGAATCACTGTCATCAGGAGCAGGAGGAGAGTTCCTGGAGACCAGGAAAATAAGAGCACCCTGTTCAATACACCAGTCCATTTTCATGTTGATCTGACAGACATAAGACAGAAAAAAACCATTCAAAATTACTGAATGGGGTAACTTTAGTTACACCCCCAATAGGCTCAACATCGTTTGTTCATTTATTATGCACCAGTAACTGTGATAGCAAAGACATGCAATGAGAACATAGTATGAGGTCAGGTATCTTTATCCATCAGAACTCCTTTACCAGTCTACCAGTTGCCTGTCTACCAGTCTACCCACTAGCAACTTCAGCAAACAAAGTGACAAGTCAAAAAAATCATATTTATTTTAATTGTATTTCTTTTATGTTTGACTTTTCTAAGACTTTACAGTTGGTATTTAGGTTAATAAAGATTTTCAAGAATATATAAAGTAGCAAGTCGTATTTTAAAATTTCTTGTCAACTTTTTTAACCCAAACATGGTGGGTTGAGAGAGAGAGAAAGAGAAAGAGAGAATACTTCTAAAACAGCAAAGAAATTCAACATGGTCCTTTATGACTTCTCTTTCTGTTAGCTGATTGGCCCAGTAGAAAATTTACTAGAGGAATCCAAGTAAAGGGGAAAAAGCTCAGACTTCTGGAGTTGCACAGGAAGGCAATGGCAAGGCTAAGATATTAATAATGGCAGTAGTATCTCTGAACCAACACACAGCATGTTGTCTGAAATGACTGCAGCCAGCTTGTCAGCAATCAGAATCATACAAGCAGTTTTAATGAGCTTTGTGACATTTGAAGTTCAGAGCGCTTTATACCTGGATAAAGCTTTACAGTGTAGGCTTGCTTTATTGGCACAATAAATGGAGGCCTGGACCATCGTTTTATTACTCTGGCTGGTCTATAGAGAGTAATCAGAGATGGTAGCTCCATAGTTTCAATCAGCATTTTAAAGTTGTCGAGTATCAATGACGTACAGGGCTGAAAGCTCAAACCTGGCTGTACAGCACAGATTAGATAATCAGATTAGATATAATACAGTGGGTTTCCCCCACTGTATTATAAGCCCGGCGGGCTGCCAGGCTTTATTTATTGTCCCCTGCCAGACTGAGCATTACTTGTTGCTTTTTTATGCACCAGTAACTCTGGACTGCATTTGTTTCCGCAGTTCACTGGTGGACTGCAGTTGTTCCAGAAAGATCAGTTTATAGTTGATGTATAGCACAGGACATGTAGCCAGAGGTGCATCAATCAAACTGTTGGTGCCTCTGCATGTTGAACGCCCGGCTGTATCTCTGAAGTTTACCTTGGTACTGATCACGCACGTTGCCTCTCACTCAAAAGGAACGATTTGGAATATCTTCAAGCAAAGCAGATTCACCTGAATTGGCATTTATATTAACTCCTTGTGAGGACCCATTAGGTTTAAAAACCAGTGCTTGCTCTGATTGTGCAAACTCAATATGAACAGCATTTGTGCAGACTTTTAGAATTATGAACAAAAGTAATGTGTGCATGTAAATCAAATTTAACACATTGTCATTCTCAATAAATAAATGTTAAAATTCTAGATTTACAATCTATGTTGAAATGTACTTTGAAACTTTTATAGGGCCCCTGACGGTCTGGGGGCCCTTAAGCAGCTGGTTGGTTCACTTATGCTTTATGTCGCCTCTAAATCTGACCGACATTACATGGTGTTTGCTGATCCACTGACTGATTACTTAATACGCATATATTAGAAGTTCAGAAAAATTACATAATTTATTTTAATTATACTTTTTTGTCTGTCATGTTTAAGTGTTGTCAACAATGTGCTCCAGTAACATAAATACCCAGTAATATTTTGACATTTACTGTCAACATTTTAACACAATAACACAGCGGCCCCCTGGTGGTCGGCCCTGGAGCTACTACTGCCTGGCTTGGTCAGTTTTCTAGGGGAAACCCTGAGATGTGTATTAGATTTAGGACCACATATCCAAGTGACCAGATGAAAAAATCTGATCTGTGTTGTTCAGGAAAAGTTCAAAAAGAGGTTGCATAAGGGCAAAAAACAGTGATTTGGCTCACTTCAGGCTTCAGTGTGAATGTAGCCAAAGAGCATAGAGCTGGACTTCATAGACCACCTCACAATTTCTCTGCTTTAGAAGATGGTCAGTATTTTGTAATCCCTCACACTCTAGCATGGTCATTTTAAGCTGATATTTTGAATGTTTGCAGGGATACTGAGGAAAAGATGTGATGTGTGAGGTCGAAGTGTCTGGACTGTGACTCCTTCACAGAAACTCAGAATAAAACGGAGAATCACACTGGTGCTAAGAGGAAAAGAGTGAAGTTCACTCTCTGGTAGTGGAACAAGGTCTGGCTTTTATGAGCTACTGAACCACCATGATGAACAAACCTAGAGACAACACTGAATCCTACTATAAAAACAGCTAATGCAAATTTAAAATGTAATGAAAAGTTTCTGTTTGAACATTCCCTGATGACATAAGGTTTCACACAATAGCTGACAAACAAACTTTGAATCATTAAGTTGTTTAGTGGTGCACTGATTGCAGTTTTCTGGCCGATCCTTGAAGGCTTTAAAAAGCCTGATCTGCTGAATCAAATTTTGGCCAATACTGATTTTTTTTGTGTGAAATATTGCTAAATATAGCAAGAAAGTTGCTGAGTTGGCAACAGTGAGGTGGCTTTTGTGAACATTCAGACATGTTCACAGTCCATCCTGGTGGGCCGGTCTGTCAGTCACAGCTTTCTCACAGCAAAGCAGAAGAGGACAGTGGCTGATGTTTATATCTTTGCTGAGATAGACCAGATCAGTGGAAAAGATCAGCTTCACATGTAAACATCGGCCAATCACTGATATCCCAAAATTAAGGAAATTGGGGCCGATTTATTGGTGCGCTCCTAGCTGTAATCCCACCTCTGGAGGCTAAAATAGAAAACAATATGTTGCTAACTGGCTAACTTAAAGATGGATGGAGAAAACAAGGATAACGGGTACTAATGAGACCATATAGATGCTGTCAGGACACTGAAACTAAAGGAAGAAAAGAATAAACTGCTATCTGCATGCAAGAGAAATGGAGGACAGCTCCAGGCACCATCTGTGGTATCTGACACCAGCTGCCCACTAGCTTACTCACTGTAACGTTGTGAAAGATGTCAACTTCTGTGTGACTAATTACACTTTCAACAAACACATCATTTGTTCCACAGAAATGTGACTGGCAGCAGCCACCCCAACACCATTCAGCATATTTTTACTCCTCATTTACTAAATAAAGCTAGCACAAAAAAAAAAAAAAAAAAAAAAACTTGAATAATGCATTGATTTGAATAAAGTAGATTCAAGTCAGAGCAGAGCCAGTCAACTCACCACCGTCCTCTGCTTGTTGGGGAGGTAGACTCGGATGGTGCCGCCACCACGGGGTACATCCTCCGGGCTGGTCTCCCCCGACGACGAGTAAGAGGAGGTGGAGGACATGGTGAGAAGCAGGAGGAGCGGGGGCGGGGACGGGGGGACACACAACTGAGGATGCTGCAACCTTAAGAGAGCCGCATGCACAGGGGACTGTGGGCAAGGCTGTTACTTTGGACCTGCAACACACACACACACACACCCACACCCACACACACACACACTTCAGTTTAGATGCAACTGAGAACATTAGTATTATATTTTAGCTTCACAAAAATGTAAAACCCAAAGTTTAGCATAATGTAGCTGCTTTAAATTCCCTGCTGCTGCTGAAATTAATTAAAATTAATTAAAAAAAACATACCCAGCAGGTCATTACAAGCAGAATGTTTATTTTGATATTTAATCTTAAATCTTGATTATCAGGAATATTCTGGAATATTCAGGAGACCTGAGCTGGTTAAAAGGCTGCAGTGAGCTGCTGGAGAGAACCAGGGTTTCTGCATAATTCTCTCCATTAGACTGAAGACATTTTAACAATGTAAGGTAGTCAACTTAATTAATTTAATTAATTCTAGTGTTATCTTAGTTGACATGTTAATCCTGTGTTATTTCAAATGTATCTTAATTAGTCAAGGCTGTGCGGAAATACATCATCACCGTATGCTGTTCACATTAATGTTTTTAAAAATTTTAATCACAGATTAACTATGGATAATATAAATATTTTCAATTGATTGACCACCCTATCTCAGATAAACCTACAATGCACTGATTTCTGTTAGATTATTAAAAAAATAAAGAAATTAATCAAATGCATTTTTAAAAAGTTATTGGATTGTACTGGCAAAAACAATGGGTGCAAAATGTTAGACAATAACCAAATATTTAAGAACATCTAATGCAAAATTAGGAACGATTTTACAGCATAAAATTGAGATGAAATGCAAAGGCTGTGTTTTAAACAGCAATGTAGTTTTCTTTCAGCCAGCTGACCAGTAGTAAACAGCAACAGGTGGGGAAGGGACAGGGCTGCTTCACACTCTCTGATATGGTTTCATTGAATTGTAAAAGGAGTGGGTTTTCAAACAGAAACCTGGTGGTGATAACCATCTAACTTCAACATAGGTAATAAAATAGAACTGGGAAAAAACACACATCCAAACATTATGTAACAAATTCAAAAAGAAACATATATATGCCTGTATGTCAGGAAATGTGTACCATTTAGTACAGTGCACGATCAACACATGGCCAGTAGCTGTCAGAGATACACCAGCACAAGCCTTGTTTTGGTAACACAGCATGGATGGAGATTATTTCATTAAACAATATTTCCAGTTGTTCCATCTGAGCTACAGCTCTACACAAAAATATCTGTCATGAAAGGCCTGATGAAAAGAAGAGAAATGCACAGAAATGTCCCATTTTTTTATTTTACCATTGAGCATTTCCAAGGAGTAAAATATCAGAACAGTGAGTAGCTACAACTTCTACTTGATACAGTTCTTGGTAGTATTCAGTGAAGAGTCATGCAGACCAAGAGTCATAACCAACACATCTGATGTTTCATGAGTAAATCTATGCACCCTTATACTATTCTGAAGCCTGATAAATTTTAATTAAGATCCACAAGATGTTGTTTCTCAACATGTAGTTCTCAGTCGTTATGAAAAGAAATTAATCACACCTGATAGTAGCAACAATCATCAGCATGTAAATGAGCCCTCTGTAATTTTAGCAGGACATCTAAAGGGCATTAAAAACAAAATTGATTATTATTATTATGAAATCCGCTGCCAACCAGAATCAGCTAATTTTACACTTGACCAAGGGAGCAGAGAAGCTAAAACTGTATGTCAGAGCCAGCAGGTCACCCTGGAAGCAACACTGTCTGGTGATGAAGTTGTTATGGTGGGAAGACATGTTGAGCATCACTGAGGTGTTTCAAAAGGCAGTGAGGAAATACAACCAATGAAAGAAGCTCTGTTCTCCATGAAACCCCGACAGCTGATCATCAGAGGGAACGTTTACTAACTCTGCTGGTCACAGTTTGTGACGGATTTGCCTCTCGTCGCTTTTTAGGGTTAAACAATTCTGAATATATTGTCATGACAACATCTGTGCACAAATAATATCTCAAAGGACTGATTGCAATGCAATATTATTGGATGATATAAAGGTGTCATATTAAGCCTACTGGATGGAGTAAATGTCCACAAGTGACATAGATGCTAAGGATCTAGGAGAGAGGTAGAAGACCAGATGAGACAAACTGTATCATCTGATTGCGCAGATGATTCAGAGCAATCAGAACCAGAACCAACCGTCTCAGAGACAGATTTTACCCTACAGCAATAACAAAACTAAATGCAATCAAAAACAACCATTGATCATCATGAATGATGTGTGTGAGAATGTGGCTATTCTTATTTCTTAGTTTTTTATCAGTTATTTGTTATGTATTTCTTATATTGTGTGTAAACTGAGAGACAGTTGTTTTTAAGCATATGCACTGACTGATGGCACTTTTTAAATTTCGTTGTTCTTGTGACAATGACAATAAAAAATTATCTATCTATCTAGTAATAATATCACAATTGTGAGATTTTCTTAAACTGTACAGTTCTGCACTTTCTCATCTGCACAATATATTGAATGGTCAGTACAATCATGCAATATCTCAAAAGAAAAATTGAATGGAATAAATAATGGCATATAGCATTTGATGTTTGATGGATTCAGACCCTGTGTAACAACATCATATTTACCCATCTGGGTGGCTCTTTAAAGCCCACACTGGATGAAATGTTAACACTAGCTAGAAACTGTAATTGTGGAAAAAGCCTCACCGTTATCATCAACAGTCCTGAAAACACATATTCTATTCTAATTTAAGCATTCAGAACAGAACAGTAAATCTGATAAGTTTTCTGTCGTAGTTTAAGTTGGCCACAGTGCATATAAATTCTGAAGTGATGCTGTGGGAAAAAAAAAGAGATATTGTTGTACTTGTTTTATCCCGGTGTGCAAAATTTCTTTTTAAGAAACAAACATTTATGAGCTCCATCTGGTAAAGGAGACTTCCAGGATTTTTTTAAATCTGCATAAATGAATCTATCCTTTAATCTGGAGGAGTTTTCTAGATTTGTTGAGTAATCATTTTCCTTTATTATAAACATATGCCATACAAACAGCCTAAGTCTATTTATCCTTAAAGCAAAAGAATATTTGTTAGCACTAAAAAGAAAACTGTATCGGCAGATTATAACATAAATCTATGATTATATCACAATAAGCATTGTACTCTTCCTATCATGTATTGCTTTATATTTGATGTCTTCTTTAGTACATTTTGATTTTTACTTTTTAACTTTTGATATTTTCATGTCCTATATGAAGCCTTACATATCCACATCAGAAATACATCATTGCCATACCCTGTTCACATATTTTGCAATTATACTTAGAACATTTCCGTGAATATTTTGAACTCCGTGTGCTGCATCTACAGGTCTGCTCTTGACTGACAAGCACGATTAACCCCCTGAGGGATTATTACTGACTATTATTATTCTACAGCATCTCCACCTACATCTCCCCATCTGTAAGTAGGGAAAATAATAGCAGTTTATCATCAGTAATAAAAACCCTGTAAGCTAAACAAACCTGGCCAAGCGGAACAATTTGCATTACAATGACAATTTGTCTCCCGAGAGCTCATGTTCAACAGGAGCTTTAACATTTTCACTCATTTGCATCACGCCGGTTCTTAGATAGCAACTTGTGAGAGTCGTAACCAGTCTCGGCTTTTAAGATACATTTGTTTTCAGACTTTGAACTGTGTCTAAGTAGAAAACACCGGTGTCAACGACAGCTTAGATATGCGTGACAAGAGAACATGAGTACAGCTGAGAGTTGGACTAACTCCCAGAAGCTCACCTAAACAACACGGGAGGGAATCCTCTGGAAATCCCCCAGACTGAGCCTTAAAATCACTGTTTAAAAGCAACTCTAGTTGTGAAAAGATGCTAATGCTAGCTGACGTTAGCATGGAATCCTCCTGCTATGCAGCTCTGACATTTCCAGTTTAGGGACTAGGGAGGCCATGTTTCTCTCGGGGGCGTCAGTCAGCCTAGTCTAGCTAACAATCCAATAACTTTTAAAGTGGTTTTATAGTAAAGAGGGAAAACGTTAATGTACCAGTAGGTTTGCGAAACAAAGTTATAGGACTGGCCGACTCCTCCAAGTTCGAGCAACAAGCTAACAAGCTAAATGCTATGCTGAGTGAGATTATCCTCTCCCTCAGTGACTAGCTCACTTTGATGCTAGTTCTAGTCAGCTAATGTTAGCCAACCTGTGGGGGGTTTACCACGGCGTCAGTCTGCTACTCACTTCTGCTCTGCTCTCCTCCTAACTACCACTTTACTAACATTCGACCTTAAAACAACACAGAATAGCTGCCGGGACATAACCCCGACTGTAACACCGAAACCGCTTCACTCCGCGGTGTTTCCAAACAATTAGCGTAGAAAAGTTCAACTCTTACCTGTAGCAGCCATCTTGAATGCTCTCAATCTGAAGTCGAATCTGTCAAGAAGTTCGGGGAAAGCGGAAAAACCACAATAATGCTCCGTCCCCATTGGCTGGCTCATTTGGTCGCGTTTTTTCATTGGACAAACGCAGGCTTGGCATGTGGTAGGTGGGTGCTGTCAGTGGATTACTGACACTACTCATTTTAGAGCACAAGATATCAAGGTAGGCATACGCCATTACACTTTAACAATAATAAAAAGATTCAATAATTACGAATAATAATTACGTTAAAATAAACGTAGTTATTTTCCCATCACAGGTAAAATAAAACAAGATGACACAAATTATACATATTTTATTTAGAAAAATAATAAATGCAAAGTAAAACCAACACAGGGGTTTTACTTTGCGGGATGCCTGACAGAAATGCTTAATTTAACGGAGCACTCAATACATATGACAAAAATCTATAACTGATGATGATGAGGTCTTTATTCATATTAGATTGCTCTATCAAAGCATGAATCATAATATTCTAAACCCCAAAATGGAACTGAAGATCTGTGAAGATCTGTGAAGATAGTGCAGCTGGTTTATTCATTCATGTCTCTGGTCTCACTGCAGGCTGAGGAACTTCCTTTTCTTAGCCGTGTGTGTGTAGGGGTGATGACGCCACTCCACCTCTGCTGTGCCCTCATTCTCCAGGGTACCTAACTTGATCATGTACACTAAAAAGATAAAGAGATTAACTTGTAACAATAATGCTTCTACAGGTTGGGAGCAATTAAAGTTTGTGAAATTGAGCTTTGATTTCTTAAATATATACCGTAGTTTAATCGTTTGTCATTCATTAATGGTTTAATGAGGGGGGAATTACTTTTTCATCTACAATCAGGTTGTTTTTATCATCTAATGCAGGGGTCTCAAACTCCAGTCCTCGAGGGCCGCAGTCCTGCAACTTTTAGATGTGCCTCTGCTGCACCACACCTGAATAGAATAATTAAGGCTCTGGAGAACTGGTCTACACAAGGTGGAGGTAATTAAGCCATTTCATTCCAGTGTTTTGTACCTGTGGCACATCTAAAAACTGCAGGACTGAGGCCCTTGAGGACTGGAGTTTGAGACCCCTGATCTAATGAATAAAACAATAATTCCAATTAATGTTTTATTGCTTAATCCATGTATTTAAGTTAATTTTTATCCAACATTAACATTAGTTTGATGATTTGAAACATTCAAATGTGAAAAAAAGCCAGAACAGAAGAAAGCCATAAGTAGGAAATACGTTCTCACCGTACTGTATCCTACCCTCGTAAGAAAAAAATAATGAGCTTTTTTAGAATTTCCTTCCAGTGATTTACATTTTGGATTTTTCCATTATTTCTGGTCTGGATGTTCAAATATTTCATTAAAGACAATAACAGTCCAATTAATGCTAAAGTTCTGGTAACACAAAAACAATCTGGTAAATATTAGGGATGTTCTGCCCAAATAAGTGGCCATTGTCAACATTAGCTTCTAAAACCCAGATAAACCCAAAGGAACAGGGAGCTGACAAAACCTTTCACATCCCCTTTAACCATTTCAGCTTTTCATCACTTTACAATCACAGTCTTCAATGTATTTCCTTGGGATTTTATGTAATAGGCCAACCCAATAGGGAATATTTGTGAGGAAAATGATTCATGAAAATCTGAAAAGTGTGGCTTGTGTTTTTATTTCAGCTTCCTTGTTCAGTACTTTGCAGGTTCTCCTTTTGCTTTGGGAAAGAGTTTAGTTTTTGAGAGCATCTGAACACATCAGTTTTCAAACTCTGCCACAGTTTGTTCATTTGAATTAGGCCTGTGTTTTGAGTAGGTCATTCTAACTCATGTATACGCTTTGATCTAAACGAGGGGTGTCCAAACATTTTGTCACCATGACATGCTGAGGAGGCACTTACTAGAACTAAAGGTCATCATTTGTTTTAAATACAAAAACAAGTAGGGAGAATGAAAATAACTGGAGGAAATCAAAAGAAATAAGTAGTGATTATAAGGTTACAGCTCAGTGTGGTACAAGCATGGAGAGAGGAGAGCATAATAATTCAATGTGAAAAATATTGAGAAAAATTAAAACAAGAAGACATTAAGAATGGATAACTTAATATTTAAACATGGCAAGAAAAAGCATTTATTCAATTTCAAAAGGAAATGGGGTTATATGTCAGAAGTAAGTTTCAAAGAACACTGATGTATCTGCTAACAACCAGCTTACTGGTACAGTTTGCCGTTTCAACACCAGACTCAGCCATCAATACTTACATTTCATTTCAAACCTGGGTCCTACTTCTGTCAGCTCTACATTCTTGTGGTCGGTTTTCTTATAGGTGTGATGCCTGAAAGAAAAAAAAAAGAAGTGATTTGTCTATTTATTTATTTGCTTTATTTTACTTTCCATAATGTTTTTCCATGGCACTGACCTGAAAGAGATAAAGTCCTCCTGGTTGGCGAACGTGATGACACGCCTGCTGTCGTCTTTGGGGACTGGGAACAGATACTTCAAGATATTCGACACCTGCGCAAGAACAATCAATTAGTTTTATGCACAAACCAGAGATGTAAGACAATATCCCCAGAGTCTGAGCGGCACACGCTCGGCGCTCACCCTTTTGCCGAGGCGTGAGGTGAAGTTGTGAAAAATGAGGTGGGGGTAGGCCTCAGACATGGTGCCAATGTTGGGAACATCGTGCCTCATCACCACATTGTAGAGCGTGAAATAAGCTGTGGGTCCAAACGGTAGGTGGCAAATGACCAGGCCATCTGTAACCATACAGGAACATCCAGCAGAAAAATCAGACGTCAGTTATATAACTCAAGTCTCCCTAATAGATGCAGACAGATGATGTTAAACAAGAAATATTGTGTATTACAGCAACCTGAAAATAGTTAATTTGCTAAACACTTAAACACAGTGTGGGTCGGCCGTCAGGCGCTCTGGGATGTTCCCCGGTGGCCCGACCCGCTCAGGACAGCTGAGTTAAGGTCACTCTTAACAATTCCTGCAGGCCACTGCAGTAGTTTCTACCTGGATGAAACTCCCACAGACTACAGTTTCAATGTGGAAAAGACAGATCCATCCTGGACCCGTCCTTTCATGATCCGAGGCCGTCAGTCACAGCAGTGAAGACACACATCAGGTTGCGAACAGGTGTTATGCCAAGAAGAGTATTGCCGTGGAAACGTTTATCGCTCAAAACAACCACATATTAATAAGAAGAGATTAAATGTGACCCACAGGGCAGCTTTACAATATATGTAATTTTAACTTATTTTTAGTCCATGAAAGCCCTGAAAAGTTTTGATGTTTTCTGGCAAATTGACTCAAAACAGGACAGTTTTGAGACCTTTTATCTAGACACGTTTTAGTCACATACCTAAAGCTCTGTTGTTACAGTCCGATTTTCTCTACCAACATTATTTTAGCATTGCATAACATCCAATCGGTTAAACGCTGGTCAGGATGCAAATGGGATACAGAGTATATTTACATGTTGACGGTAAAGTACACAACTTGGTTATCTCTAGGTCTCTATAATAAGTATATCAATTAATATAAGGATAGGATTCAGAATTTCACTAGATTTTTTCATTGTCCATCATTTTGACTGATGGCGTCAAAAATATCCTGTCATTTTATACATTAAAATAAAATGTGCCGTTGTATTAATGACATTTATTTTCATTTCATTTGTTTTAATTAATATTCAAAAAGCTGAACAGAGAATCCACGGCGTGTCATCACACATCAAGCAGATGAATAAATGTTTTTTTTTCTACACAGTGACAAAAACCACTGGCTATGGCCCAGTAACCATGTATGAAATGACTGCACTGAATATGAACTCTGGTCTTACCAGCAAATTTCAGGGGTTGTGTTAACAGGATGCTTCCCATCATTGACCGTTTTTTGTTTTCTTTTAAAACGGTGACAGAAAAATTTATTGTCATAAATCATAAAGACTTTATTCATAAAACAAATCCCAAAGGTATGACTACTTTCATAGTCCCTATAAAAGTACACAATCATTAGTTCCAGGTTCACCTGGTTAAAACAACAGGAAGCAGCTAGAAACAAAGGCTAATGTCAGCCTGCCTACCTGGCTGTCCTCTGGTTTCATGTACAATGACCAGGTCTGATACGTTGTTGGCTTTACAGGCTCGTACCAGCGCCGCCACCTCATGGTTTCCTCTGTTCATCCTCTGGGCTCCAGGAAACATCAGCTTTACCTCCTGCAGACAACATGGAGGCATGTTACTCACTGATCTCTGCAACATTTCACACTTTACAGAAAGCTACAACGGCAGTGAGGTCAGTCAGTCTTCTGTCGGTATCTGTCCTGTCAAACCTCCCAATATTCAACTGGAAATGTTCAGTTTGAAAGTAGCAAGTATTTCCATGCATCTGCTAGGAAATTAAAATGTCCTGAAAAAGTATTTAAACATTTTCACCTTTCACTTTTTGCCAAATTACAAACACATTTGTGATAAACAAATTCAATTCAGTTTGTTAGTGCTAATTCACAACAAACGTCGTTTCGAGGCTCTTAATCATTTCACTCCAATCACACGCATTCCACACATTCTGATCCAAGGTCAGTGGTTCTCAAAGATTTTCTGGGCCCCCATATGAATAAATAAAATCCCCCACCGAAAAGGAAAAATATCAACGGGGCACATACATCATTCAACCAGACACAAACCTATACACAACAGTTCACAAATCATATATGTCCATAAATCCACCTTTGACATCCCTCTATAAATAACATGCAATAAACTAACCAATTAATTGAATAATACCTTAATAAATAAAGGGCAAGTCTGCTTAGAGATATGTCATAATCCATTTTGATTATGGTTTTGGTTGTGTGTAGTTTTTATCACCTTTTTATTTCTTATGGTTTGGTTGTCGTGTTTTATTTTGGATATTGAAAATATAGTCCAGTTTCAGTTTTCAGTGTTTTAAAACAAATTAAAGTTCATTAGTTTATGAGAGGGTGAACTTGCATTATTATGTAATTATCACTGTATTACCTGAAAATGGTCTCAAGACAACAATATAGTCATTTATCACAAAAACACTCTAGTACAGTGATTAATCACAAGTACTGAATATGCTTGACTTTGTAATCTTAAAATGTAAAAATGGACCTTTTCAAAAAATGTTTAAGGATATGTCTCAATCCAAACATTTCAGTTTTCATATTCAGGAAGGTTTAAATTAAGTCATTTTGCTTAAGCACAATTTAGAAATGTTAACTACAAACTGGTTGTGCTTCAGAGTCCGGATCATTCGTCATTCGCTCATACTACCTTGGTTTTATCCAAACGTCTGTCGCTGTTTTTTTTTTTAATCTTCAACAATTCTTTTAGCACTAAGAATTTATTTGGCCAGGATGCGGACTTAACTAAAGTGTGGATCAAGGGCGCAAAGAGGGAAGGACTGAAGATCAGTCCATGGCCTAGAACACAGGTGGGCACTCCAGGTCTCGAGGGCCGGTGTCCTGCAACTCTTACATGTATCTCTACTTCAACACACCTGAGTCAAATAATGAGGTAATTAGCAGAACTCTGGAGAACCTGACTGCACATGGGAGATGATTCAGCTGTTGGATTCATGTGTGTTGGACCAGGGAGACAGCTAGGAGTTGCAGGACACCGGCCCTCCAGGACCAGGAGTGCCCACCCCTGCCCTACAATCAGGACACACTACGCACTCCAACTCTTCAGCGGGAGCGCACATTTGAAGGACACAAGGCTGGAGGTAATATACTGGGACCGGGCCTAAGTAAGGTCAAAATAGGTAATGTGATTAATCTGCATTATGTACCGTATTTTCCACACTATAAGGCGCACCTAAAAACCTTCAATTTTCTCTAAAGCCGACAGTGCGCCTTATAATCCGGTGCGCCTTATATATGGACCAATATTGAGCCACAACAGGTCTCGCAACTACGGTAAGCAGCCCCCAACTTCATTTTACCCCGTAGAAGAAGAAGAACTCCAGCTGCTAGATATTGGTGTCACAGGACATTCAAAGCTAGACTGCGAACTGCCTGGGAACAGTGGATGACAGAAGGCGAACACACGTTCACCAAGATGGGGAGACAGCGCCGGACGACATACGCCACTATCTGCCAGTGGATCGTAAATGCCTGGGCTGATATGTCATTCTCAACTGTGGTCCAAGCTTTCAGGAAGGCAGGAATTGTCACTGAACTGATAGACAACAGCAGGGACACTGACTCCATTAATGACGACTTTGACGAGACGGAGCCGGCATGTTGGATGCTGTATTCGCCCAACTGTTTAATTCGGACACTGAAGAAGAATAATTCGAGGGATTCATGGATGAGGAATAAATTAATAAAGTGAGCTTTACATGTTTATTTTGTGTGTTTACAGCTGAACAAGGTTGGTCATATTATGAATATGGACATTAACGTTTGAACAACGTTGAGTTATTGATATATTGTTATTGTTCTGCACTATTTAGAGTGCTACTGTATTGTGATTGCACTAACGTTTGAATTACCCTAACGGTATCAGACTGTTTATTTACGTGTTTATTGAATCGATGAAAAGTTCCCCTCCACTATGTGATATAAATGTTGCACTACATGTTACCAGGTCACTGACTTTACCTCGGGGAAAATAATAAAACAGCTGTTTATTCATTTTGGGAGTGAACGGTTGTCAGAACGCTGGTTTATAATCTATTAATAAAGTTCGACTGACCCATCTGACTGTTTTGGTGACATTCCCTTTAGCGCAGCTCCATTTAATGGATGCATAACGTAACCCCAGCCTCTACTGCAGCGTCTATTCTATGCGCCTTATAGTGTGGAAAATACGGTAATATTTATGTGTTAAACTTTTTAGATTAATCGTATGCGTTAATGCTGACTATAAATCAACTACAAATGCCAGAGCACAAGGCTTTCACCTCAGCACTGCATGATGGGAATCAGCATGCAGAGCTGCCTGCGGGGAGAGGCAGACAGTAATGATCTCAGTTTGTTTTACATGTGCTCTACATCATCTCATCTGAAACCAGGTTCCACATCAGCACCTTGGCAAACATTTTGAGTCTGGAGCTCGGGTCTCTGGACGTGGTCACCATCAGTTTGGGGTCCTCCACTCCGGCCCATTTATACTCGTCGTCCATGTGAGAGCTGACGCCTGAACGCAAAACAGCAGATGGTTACAGGAGCTGAGAGGGACACGTGGAGGAACACAGCTAACAGCCAGCTTGCCTTCTGCCCCTTCGTCATCGTACTCCACCAGCTTTTGCAGCCCCAGGGCTTCTCTGCGGACGTCGGGCGGAAGGGGAGAGTTTTCTGTGGTCAAGAACAAATACCTGTGTTACAGGGAGATTTGTGGTTGGACAGCTCCTAGTGCTAACCACTCATGCAAAATGCATGAGGAAAAAGGTGATCTGTGTTGTCATGCTGTCTTACTGTCGAGTGCGTCCTTCAGCTTCAGTTTCTTCTCCTCTATCGTTCGCAGCCGGTCCTCCTGGGCCTTTCTGTACAGGTACTCCCGCCTCAGCCTCACCTCTCGACGGAGCTGCCTCACCGCCACACAGCAGAAAAACACAGAAAAGCAGACAAAGCTTCTCAGACTCAAAGCACACGCTCCTACTAAGTACAGGGTTTTCACATTTTTCCCACAGTAAAATTCAAACACTTTCAAGGTTAGTTTTCACATTTTTCCAGCACCACACTTTAGAGATAAAAACAGTACAAATGAACTAAAAGAACATTACTATTAGTTTCACATTTTTCCAGCACCACACTTTAGAGATAAAAACAGTACAAATGAACTAAAAGAACATTACTATCCATCCACCCATCCAATTTCTGTTCACCCTTGTCCCTTAGTGGGGTCAGGAGGGTTGCTGGTGTCTATCTCTAGCTACGTTCCGGGCGAAAGGCGGGTTCACCCTGAACAGGTCGCAAGTCTGTCGCAGGGCACCAAGGACACACTCACACCTACGGAGAATTTAGAGAGACCAATTAACCTGATAGTCATGTTTTTGGACTGTGGGAGGAAGCCGGAGAACCAGGAGAGAACCCACCATGCACAGGGAGAACATGCAAACTCCATGCAGAAAGACCCCGGGCTGGGAATCGAACCCAGGACCTTCTTGCTGCAAGGCAACAGCTCTACCAACTGCGCCACTGTGCAGCCCTTTCCAGAACATTACTATATTATATTATGTATTAATGTCTTTAATGTCTTGTAAAAATATTCCACATTCTACAGCAGGGGCAAAGTAAACTAAAATATAATAAATTTTATGTTTTGAAATGTCTATTACATACACTGTATACAACTGACCGGTCTGAGAACAAAACACAAATTTAAGAAAAAATACCCCAATTTAATAACTTTGTTTAATGCATAAAATATAACTCAACCTTGAAATGATTTCAATCACACAGACCAATAAGTCATTAAGCCACTAGGAACAATCAATATTTATTATAGTGAAACAAATCATGTTAAGGTAAAAATATCTAAAAATTTTCTCACTAAGTTTTCTGGCATTTAGCAAATAGAAATATTTTTTATCATTTTAACTGACCATAAACAAGAAAGGTCTGTTGTGACAGATGAATTCAGCATTCATAACGTAATAAAGTGAGGAAATACAAATTAAATTTTTTTCTTGTGATGTGAATAATACATTAATCAACCATACTGCACAGGTACCCTGAACATCAGCCAACTAAACCCATTTTCATTATTTACACTCTGTGTATTTTACTGTTAAAGCACAGCCTGGGACAGAAAAGCGGCATTAGACTGGACCTTGAGGACAGAGAAGGAAGTGGTGGGTCAGCTGAGGAGACACTGTTCAGTGTTCTGCTTCAAAGCAGATCTACCAGTTTGCGAGGGGAGAAACAGCAACACGGAAAAAGAGATAGAGGCTGTGGTGAAAAGAGCAAGAACCAAAGAAAGCAGAAGACATTCGGAATGGTGAGAACAGATCATAGAACATGAGGTTATAGAACCTCATCATAGAACGCAGGAAAAGTCAGAAACAGATTCAGGATGAAACAAGCAGTACTCCTGCTCAGTTCCTCTCCTGTTTTAACCTAAACTTTATAATTCCACAGGCCGTACGAACAGTTTAAACGTTGAGCTCCAGCCCCTTTAAACCTCTGGTAGTGTTTACGGAGAGCTGTATCCTCCTTCTGGCTCCTTATCCTGCCTTCAGCTTTAAACACCAGGGAGGTTACAGACTTAACCATGTCAAAGCGGCCGCCATTATCAGCTCAACCTGCGGCACTTCCCTAATAAAAACCAATGTTGTTTTTAACTCACCATGATGCCGACTGCTAGCTTCCAGGCTACACAAGCTCACGTGGGGGAAGGAAAAGCGCCCAAACAACAACTTCCGTCATTCGCTGAAGAAACAGCCAATGAGAACCATCTGTACTGACTTTGGCTAGCTTTTCAAAATAAGAGTCTGAAAGGGATATCCACAGGTATACTGTAGAGCCGCTGCTGTCCTTTTCGCAAACATCATATCTGCTTAATTAATTTTCTAGTACGGGGATCTGTAACCTGTAGTTCTGGGGTCACATGTATCTACTTCGGATCTTCAGAATGGCTCTATTAAATAAAAACTGTTTAAAAATAATAAAGAACTTGTTTTTAGGACAAATTTAATATAAAGATTACTTTTAGATAACAAGATATCACAAAGAAAACACACACACACACATATATATATTTTTTATTTTTATTTTTATTTTTTATTTTTTTTTCAGGTTTTGTAGTTTTACACACATTTCATTTAGCTGACCCAGGGCCAAAAATGGCTCTTTGGTTTGAAAAGGCCTTTGCCTTAGAAAGACGTTTTGTATTCATTGTCCGTTCGCTGTAATACAATGTGGGGTTTAGAATCCATCCATCCATCCATCCATCCATCCATCCATCCATTTTCTGTTCACCCTTGTCCCTAATGGGGTCGGGAGGGTTGCTGGTGCCTCTCCAGCTATGTTCCGGGCGAGAGGCGGGGTTCACTCTGGACAGGTCGCCAGTCCGTCGCAGGGCAACACAGAGACATACAGGACAAACAACCATTCACACACACACTCACTCACACCTAGGGAGAATTTAGAGAAACCAATTAACCTGACAGTCATGTTTTTGGACTGTGGGAGGAAGCCGGAGAACCCGGAGAGAACCCACGCATGGGAGAACATGGGAGAACAGGGTGAACATGCAAACTCCATGCAGAAAGATCCTGGGCCGGGAATCGAACCCAGTACCTTCTTGCTGCAAGGCAACAGCTCTACCATCTGCTCCACTGTGCAGCCCGGGTTTAGAATCCAGTAAAAAAACAAACAAAAAAAAACTTCTATTAAGAGGATAATTACAGTTGGATGATCCTAATCTAACATATTTCACAGCACCCCAATCCAAATTGGATCTGAACTAAAATCTAGTTTGGGACTAATACAATGTTTTAAGAAATATGTATGTAATTAAAGTCAACCAATTAATATAGAATTGTAGATTCATTTATCTTAAGAATTCAAGAAAAATCTCAACAGCATACAGAAGTAAACTGATATGCAAAAGCTTAACAAACTACATGAAGCAAAACGGTTTGTTAAGATGAACAACGAGAAGAAGGAAGACACAACAACAGACAGTGTGTACAAAGAGAGAACAGGATTTATAAACGGGTGAGTTGACCCGGAACCTCAGTGGGCCAGTTCTGACACCAGAATAAGAATCACAACAAACAAAAGAAAAGAAAAGAAAAGAAAAGCCCAAAGAAAATGAGGACATCTCATTAAAAAAATTGTGCAAAAAGAAAAAAGCTTTTAAAAAAAGGACCAAATACAAAATCTACTGAGACTTTAAGCTGAGTTTCAGTAATCACGCAATCACCATCTAAAGATAGGAACCGCTGTGTGGTTAGACATTTCCTGAAGCTTTTGAGCCTCCTCTTCCTGTAAACATTGCCTTTTTGTTTTATTCGATGTAAGAGCAGCTTTGCTTGATGTTTGGAACATGCAGTCTTTAATCCTGATATTCCTTTTGGCAATAGGTAAGTCTCCAAAAAGAAGTGATGCTGATTTAAATTTCAATCTGATGAATTGCAGAGCTTCTTGCGTCTTTGCTGTGCTACGTTTCTGACTGAAACAGCTTGAAGAGTGTATAAAACTTCTTCATGCAGAGCATTTATAGAAATCATTTTGTTGTCCAGACCACTTTCTTCACTTTTAGGTAAATTAAAGTTTAGTTTAGTGAATTCTAAAGCTTTTTACCGCATGGTCAAGTTGTTTTAGTTTGGTATATTTCCAAATGTTCATGCAGGTGGGAGTGAAGCAGTGTTCTGGCAGAGTCTCACATGTCCCTATGAAGCCCAGCAGCAGAATCTGCTGCGGGTCTGGTGCCGGCAGACCTCTGCAGAGTGCTGCACGGGCCTCGCCTTCAGCAACAGCTCCCAGTTGGCTGATGGAGGCAAGCTGAGGGTGACCCAGGACCTGCACTCCTTCACCGTGGAGGTGCTGGAACCAAACCCCACAGGGGGGGTTTACTGGTGCGGCCTACTGAGCAGAGACGACACCATCATCAAGCTGGCTGAAGGATATTTTCATAGCAGTAAGTAAAATCAGCGGCTTGACAGCCAATGAAAGCCCGGCTATGATTGTTGCGTCTGTTTTAACTGCTGTGGGTGACGATCTGGTGAAAGATGGCTTCCAGTTAGTTCACGGGAATGATAATTTTTTAAGGGCCCGCTAACTTGGGATGAACCAATCCATTTTTTCCACTTCTGGTAGCGATACAGATATCGGAGGTTTAGTATTTGCCAATACTGAGCCGATACAGAAAAACAGCTGAAAAGACTTTAGGGTTTACAGATTTGTTTGGTAACTCTGCATCTCACTGAAACACACATACAGCTTCAGAAGGTTGATAAAACATGTAAAAACAACTGTAATCTGTTCAGTCGCTGCAGTACAACAGTAGATGTAAAATAAATGATGATGAAACTGATGAAAACAGTAGGCAGACAACCTTGGTCATACATGGATAAATAAGCTGCAACAAACCTTCTGTCAAATAGTTCAGAAAGTGCAATTAGGATTTGACACATGATCTCACACAAAGCATATTGGACTATTCTATGCTGCTCTTTTAGACCAGTCTGACTGAAACAGCTTGAAGAGTGTATAAAACGTCTTCAAGCGGTTCTGCCCTTATGGATCAGTCACATATAGTTCCACCAGCTGCTTGCTAATTACTGCTGGCTAGTCTGAAGGAGCTAAGTGGGGGAGTGCTGCTCTGTGAGGCGGAAGCTCTGAAACTTGGAAAGTGAGCAGGAACTGTACTTTGAAGGCAGAGTTAGGTCCACCCAGCCATTTTGTACAACTGAACGGTTGCCATGGAGATTAAAGTATTTCTTAAATAAACATGAAAGTACCAAGACACCAACATAAAGTGACGATAGGACATTTATACTCACTTTTCTTTTATTGAAGATGCATAAAGTCGATGAACTGTCCAGTGAGAGCGGTGTTACTGTAGACATGATCACTGTAAGCTGATCTCCATTAATTTGCCTTCCCTGCAGCCTCAGCTGCTTTCATCTGGAGTTTTGCTCGCTGGATGCTGCTGCCTCTGCTGCCCGTAGTGATCATATGTACTCATGTCTGCACAGCAAGTAAGCTGTTCCTGTTTGTATTCTTTTATTTTACAGACAATGTGGTTCACTCAGGGATGGAAATTAACTGGTTACATTCACCTGCGTACAATTTGTCTGTACTTTGTGCTTTTAAAAGTTGTTTACGGTTCTTATACTTTTACTTGAGTTTATTTTGAATAAACTATTTTACTCAGTTACATTTAAAATAATTTCTGCTAACGAATAAAATAATAATAATTAAAACAACAGAAAAAAAACAGCATTTATTGTTGTGCTGGGTTAATAATCATGTTCCATGTTGCATCATTTGGAAGACAAAGGAGCTGGAAAAACTAATTTGAACGTAGTTCAAGTTCTTCTGAGAAACAAAAATCCCCACTGTGCTTAAAGGACCAGTTTATAAGTATTAAAAATACACCAGATTTTTCTTACAATGTCAACTTAGTTTGGTTTATGTTCAATACTATAACCACATAAACATTCTGAATAATATTTTAACAACTGATGTAACTTGTATCAGTTATATCTGGTGCTTGTGATTCTAATCTGTATTGGTGACCAGGCGCTTAGTTTGGAGTCAGTTATTTAAAAGTATTAGACAGGAAGAGTGGACATATTGGACAGTGATGAAGGTCAGAAATGCCAGGTGGCCAGGCTGACAGAAGATACCAGATATTTAGATATGTATATAAAATCACACAGAACTCTCAAATATTCATGATGTGATAAGCTGTCACGTCAAATTTTTATTTAACCTCTATTTTACCAGGATAAAAAAGTCATTAAGATTAAAAATCTCTTTTTCAAGGGAGTCCTGGCCAAGACCCAGCAATAAATACAACACAAAGAAATACAGTTAGAAGAAATTGCCACGCTATAAAAAGCAGCGACCTGTCACAGAATCAACCTCTAAAACTTTTAGTTTAAATTTAAGAGCACTAAATGAGACGTGTTGCATTTTTATTTATGAAGGTGCTTCTTTAATTAAACAGCTTGAAACCTGTTTCCTTTCTCCTGCCTGTAAAAAAGCTACCTTTACTTAAAAGTATAATTTTAATGATGTACTTTTTATTTTGGAGTAACATTTTACACTGGTAACTTTAAATTTGATCAGACTTTTACTTGAATATGTTATTTTTGTACTCTTTCCCGCTCTGGTTTCACAGCAGCCAGACGTTCATACAATCAGAAGCTTACTGTCAGCTGTTATTAAAAACCATCATCAGGATTATGGACTTTAAAATACTGGAGTTATCTGAGGTTTTATTTGTAAACTTTTTTTTCTTTTCCTTCTTTGGTTTGTCCAAGTATTCACTAGAGGATTCCAGTTAATGTCATTTGTATGCAATTTGCTTTATAATGAATTAAATGAATTTGATCAAATAAAGTTATTTCTCTTCACAGTGAAAGCAAACCAGTGCTGTAAGGTAAGCGACTGCTTGTTTCTTACTTAACATTCAAAGCTCTTCCTAGAGTCCTAAAATCTTGAACTGGTTTTAGTTTTCCCTTTTCCTTCCTCAGAAGCAGGATGAGCCATTTGATGACGTAGCGGCGGGCGGAGCGCTCACTGACCCGCTCTATGAGAGTCTAGATCCTCAGAATCAGAGGAATTCATCAGGGATTTAACGCCATCACTTTTCTACCACCACCACAAAAGAAATAAAGAATAATCCACAACTTCTTTCTTTTTTTATGAAGAAATAAGTTTGCATTTATTGGACAAACCAAACATAGGCAAACTCACATAGTGTAAAGATGGAACATGTCATGGAGTGAAAAATAAATGAAGAATTTCATCCCAAAACGTTTTGAATAAACAGCCTCCTGAAACCAGCTTTTCTAAAGTGCATATCATTCTGAGGAATGTTATTACTTTAGTAAACAGAACATAAAAAAAGTCTCTGGATTTCAGCAGGACTGTTTCCACAAGAGTGAAAATGATTTTGGAATGAAGCTCCTAACATATATTTATATATCTATATATTTACTTTATACAATCTTTTCTTGCTGTACATTTAAGTCTCATGCTTTGCTTGAAACTTTTATCAGCATTTATCCTCAAACAAGAGATGAAAAAAAAAAGCACACAGTATTCAGGATAATGCTGCATAGTGTCACCTTTGGAATAAAACAGATTTTTTTGTAAACCAGCAAATTGGAACCGTTCTGTGTGTGTGTGTGTGTGTGAGAGAGAGAGAGAGAGAGAGATAAAGAGCTGATATCCATCATATGTAAAAAAACATCAGTTCTGGATGCAGGATGTTTTCTCAGTCTGTTAGAAGCAGGTGAGCTGAAACTTTCAGACAGAATGACACCATGTGGGAACTAAAGCAGCTCTGGTTTCTCTCCTTAAAGCTGCAGTACATAACTTCCAGTAGGACTATGTTTTTTTTATTTTTTATATATGCATTTGTTAAAACTGTCGCCGTCCTGTGACAGTTTTTGAGATAATCTGTAAGGGATGGATCTCATCCACCTCCTCTCTAAGCCACTGCTGCCGTCTGAAGAAATGCACCACTCCTGACCTAAAACAACCAATTGGAGCCAGGAGGAGGGGCTAGGCGCTGTCAATCAACTCACTGTTAAATGTGCTAATGGTGGAGAAAGAGCTCACGGTAACAGGAAAACTGTTTATCTGCCATCATCGGTGGCTATGCTAACTAGCCTGAGCATTCACAACAGGATATACTATACAGCACAGAGTGATTGAGAGCGCTAAGACCCTCCTCCCGGCTCTGATTGTTTTTTTTGGTTAGCGCAAAAAGACAACAGAGATCCATCTTTTCGCAGATTGTCTAATACTGTCTATACTGTCACTACATTGTGACAGTTTCAACAAATTTGTATGTAACTTTTTCTAAAAGTTACATACTGCAGCTTTAAAAAGCAGTTGAAGTAAACAGCTGACTGTGTTACAGGTGAAAGGTCATAGAAGTAGACAAGCTGTGAGCCATACAGAGAGCATGATGGGTCTGACTGGACAGTCTGGACACACAAAGCACACCAGGAGAAACCCACACATTTTTGCATCAAAAACAATAAATAAAGGACACAACAGAACAACAACAGAAACCCAGATGTGGTACAATAACAGAGTAATATTCATATCATCCTTCTACAACCAGAGACAACAAATGTAAAGATTCGCCCTGATCTGACGACAGGCTTCCAGGATGCAGGACATCCTGGGACATTTAAAGCAGATTGAGCTACATGGTTTACAGTAAGAACACTTGATGGGGACGGCTGCTCGTCTTTCCCTCAGCGGTGACCCTGCTTAAGGCAAACGCAGAGAACAGCAGAGGAATAAAACAGACATGGAACCTCATCCTGGATTTGGACTCAACTCAATATCAAGGGGCTTTTATCTTCACTTAATAGCAGATTATTTTTCTGACCATGATAGTGAGATTAGTAGGGGTGAACTGATTGCAGTATACTGGACAATTACTAGTCTTTAAAAAGCCTCACCTGCCGATTCCGATGTAGGCTGATATCAAATTTTTTTTTCACTGAAATGTTTGCAAAACGTAGTAAGAAAATCATTCAGTTGGTAACAGTAGGACCACCATTAACTGAATGTGCAGACTTGACCTGGTGGGCGGCGCTATCAAACCTCACCCAAAGAACAGAAGAGGACAATGGCTGACTTGGTTTTGAGGTCAGATCAGTGGAAAAGATCAGCTTCACAAGTAAGCATCAACCGATCACTGATCTCCCAAAATGAAGGAAATCGGGACCAATTCCTCGGTGTTCCCTCAGTGACTAGTTTACAGCTCTTAGTCTTCTGGTGTGTGGAAGGTTAGTTAATTATCATGACCACAATCAGCACAAAACTAAAGCCTACAGATAACTGATGTGGCTTCATTTATGAAATTTAAACAAAAAGATCTGATAAATTTCTGCAAAGCATTAGCAATGATGATAGAACAGCTTAGTAGAGACAAAGACAATAAAGTGTAAAAATCTCCCCAGCAAAGATAATCACCAAAGTTTAATCTGATATTTCCCACCAAAACAAACTAAGTCGGAAGAAAAAAAGAAAAGGACAGGATGGAGTCTTTAAGGAGTCAGTCATCACTTTGAGCATGCTCACTAGCACTACATCAGCCGCACAAACATTCAGAAGAAATCATGATCCTATTTACAGCAGCTCATTGGGAGTGCATCACGGAGTATCAAAGCAAAGAAAAGCTCGAATCAAAGAAGTACAAAGAGCTCGCCTGTCTTCATACCAGTGATAGTAAGATTCATTACAGTACACATGACTCCTCCTGGGGCTTCTTATTGGTTGGAGTGGAAATGAGAGCTGGGAGTCAGAATCCCAGGTTTCCAGATTCTGCTGTGGTTGGTGGGTTTCAGTGGAGGGTATGGCTTGTAACGCTGTTTTATGCATACACAAGGTAACCTTTTAGTTTTGATTCTTGTTTTTTTTAATAACAGACCAAAGTCCTTGCTGTTCTCCTGGGATTCAAACAAACAGCAGCTTTTATAGCTCTTCATAATCCCCATCGTCTCTTTTGACGGAGCCGGTGCCTCCACCCAGAAAGTCCTCCAACTCGTCCACCTCTGTTTTCTTTGAGCGAGATTTCTTCTTCTTTTTCTCCTTGTCATCTACCGGTGCCACTTCGTCTTTTTCCTTTTTCTTGTGTTTGTGTTTCTTCTTGCTCTTCTCCTCCTCCTGTATACAAGGCATGACATTTACAAAAAAAATTTAAAAAGTCTAACAATATAAAGATGACAACTCTTTCTAATCCTCATCCCAACCAACATTCAAAAGCTGGCAGCTTCAGAAACTAGCTTCAGCAACTAGCTTCAGCCGTCTCGATTTATAAATATTGATCAGCATCATCAGCATGATGTTGGATACTAAAAACAGAACATTACAACTTATGTTGAAAAATGTGGGGGACACATCATGATTATGTAAAATATGATCTCTTTCCTCATCTAAAAAGTAGGCAGATTCTCTGACCTTTCTTCCTATATTTTCTCGTTAAATTTTTTAAGATTTGTTTTCTGGGTTTGGATGCTGTGTAACTGTTATGTAACCATAGCAGTGTGGACTTCATTTTATAACAGGGAGCATCTTAATGGCTTCTGAAAAGCTCAGATTATTCCTGAACTACAGCCCTGTGACATTGGCAGATGTGTAGAAAGGGAGGCGGAGGAAGGTGGAACCGCCTTCTCTATGGATGGTAACGGGAAACCTGAGCTCTGTCGACCAGCCAAAGCAAGCAGCACACTGAGGATTACCTTGCTGGATTCCTCTGATAACATCAACATATTTCAGCCTGTTTTATTATGTCAAAAACAGCAGAAGACACAGGTAGAAACTTGAGAAATTAACTATATTACACAGAGCTGGAGCATCCTCCTCCATATGACAGAAACCTGTCGTCATCAGATCTGTTGTGTTACAGCCCGCAGCATCAACACTGAAGTATTTTTCAATGAATTAAATTTAATTGAAACAAAGTCTGTCTGGATGGGTTGGTGTGAAACCTGGGGGAAATATTTGCTGCTTATTGTGATTCCATACCTCCACCAGAGCAACAATGATTTTAGTCACAATATTGACAGCCACTAGTGTTGACAACCAAAAGAGCAGCTAAATGTGTGAGGATGAACTCAGAAATACATCAGATAATCTATACTCTATGATAACACCAGTACCTCCTTGCTTTTCTTCTTCTTTTTCTTCTTTTCTTTGGACTGCTTGCTTTCTTTTTCTAGAAGAGGACAACACACACATCAGAAGAGGTTATTGGATGATAGATGAAGCACATCTGAGGTCAAAAACATGTTTTATAAAAAATGCTTCTGATACAAACATTTCAGTCCAGGTACTAAATGCATCACCAGAGTTATTTGGAGCGACTGCCTGAAACACCTACACTGCTCATCTAGCACTTCCTGTCGCTGACGCTCCGTCAACATGGTGGTGAACAGATCTGTGAGAATCACTGGTTTCTATAACAACCAGTTCTGATCTGTTCCCATGTACTTGTTTTGTTAATGTATTTGCATTAATATTCCATTTGGATAAAATCAGTTGAAAATGTTCTCAAAATGAAAATATTATTGTTTATCACAATAATGTTTGAAACTTTATCATCCCTGCAAAACTGCTCTAATCATACGGTTCATAAAAAGTTGTGTGTTGTTTGAACGTATTGAATCCGTAACTCTTCTGTAAAATCACCAACTACAATTTCCCCCAAATGCTGCATACATAACCACTCCAAGTAGGCGGGGCTTGTTGCCTGAATAAGGCGGAATCGTCTCCCCTATTGGCTGACAGATGATGAGTGCTAGTCCCCTGGCTGCAGTATGAATGCATCTCATTTAACTGTCGTCATCCATCACTGCCATGATTTCTAGTTATTTTTTGCATGAACAAACTCATTCATGTGCTCTCCTTATGCATTGCTATGGGCAGGCCCCAACTATGGAACAAAGATCAGTGAAATGACAGGGAAACAAACTGCACAGCTGTGTCCTGACTTGCCTTCCTGGTCCTCACTGCTGTCCTTTGCTGCTCGAGGTTCTTCTTGGATCCCCAGGCCAAACAGGTCAGCATCATCCTTGGGTTTGAAGGAAATCACAGTGGGCTTCAGCGGAACTAGAACCTTGGATAACTGCGTGTCCTCGTCAGAGAGGTCGGACAGAAGCTCATCTCTGACCGGAAAGGTGTCCTGTGCAAAATCAAAACAGTCAAACAACTAATGTTACAGGGAAATTCAAATTCAATTCAGTTTTTAGGGGGTTTCAAGCATTATTAATAGGAATGTATAGGTATTATAAATCAAAAAATATTAATAGTTTTTCTACCTCTCAAGAAATAAATTGAATTTCCATAACAGAATGACACTTAAATCAAAAGTACAATTTATTGCAGATAAATATTTCTTGCCGCTATGCTGAAAATGTTTTTTTTTAATATATATATTTTCACACAAATATAGACATCTCAGAAGAAAATGAATTACTTTTTTAATTTTAAGAATAGAAGCTAAAATTGTAATTCCATGGTGGGTATTTCTCAAGAGTAAGTTTTCTTCATGTAAAATTTGTGGCTCTAAGCAAGTTTCATAGCTGAACTGAGGGCTGCAGACCCTTGGTTTAGACGACTTAAACTGTTTTTTTTTATATTCGCTTCTGATAACCTTTGTGATTTTCGGGGTGTCTGATGCTTCCGACTCAAAGTCCGGGTCATCCATGACAAAAGAGAGCATCTGCTGGGCCACGGGAGCCTCGGGGTCTGTATCAGAGTCCTCTGCTCTGGGTGTGCTTCCCTTTTTCCGGGCCTGCTGTCGAGCTGGGGGCTCCGCTGCTGGAGTAAGGGTCAGGGAGATTGGTGCTGTGGTCTGGACTTTGAGCTCAGGAACATGAGAAGTCACCTTTGGTTTTGTGAGCTGAATAACTGGCCTGAAAGAAAAATACAAGCGGGTGAGTGAGTTTAAATGAAAACTTAAACGCTTAACTATATTTACTTCTCATCTGTTCTGAGCTGGTTAACGTCCTAGTCATATCTGTATGACTGTTTGGTGATAATTACTTCTGCAGAAGTGATTATTATCACCATTATCACCTGCGTTATCAGGAACCGTCAATGTTACAAGCAGTGAAGAAGTCGTTGCCAAAAGATGTAGAGATCCTGTCATGTGCTTCCAAATCAACTCTTAAAGCTGCAGTATGCAACACTGATGAAAAAAAAAATTCACTAGATGATCTGATATCTTGCAGCCAGCACAGGCTGTGATTAAAGTTAATTAATGTTAATAGTTAGCATGACCACTGATGATGGTACATCAATGTTCATCCTGCAACAGTAATCTGTTTCTTGACCAGGAGGACATTTAACAGGAGAAACATGAGGTTGACTGACAGCCCCCTCCTTCTGGCTCTGATTGATTGTTCTTGATCAACCAATCAATAGTAGTTCAGAGAGGAGGTGGAGGAGATGCACCTTTTTGCAGATCATCTGTCACAACCAGAGGTGCAAATGTAATTTTTTTTTACTGGCCACTCAAATGTTTCAGTGTTTTTCTTTTTTGTGTGTAACATGTTCCTTGATAACAAACCCCTCTGCAACAGTGCAAGTGTTGCAGTTCCCATCTTGAAATGAAAGTAGATGTCCAAGAAACTGCTAGAGATGTCTTTTCAGTGTTTACGGAATATAATGTTTATACAAAACCATAATTATTCCCATAATAAGACCATATATCCATGTTAAATAAAGAGCTCTTTAACAAAGTAGCAGCTTAAAAATAAGTCTTGTAATCATTTCTTGTGCTGAACATTTCTACATTCTGGTTACAACTCAACCAGATATTATTCAGTGACGATCTGTCTCTAGTCATTATTAAATGATATTAATTATTGTTATCTGTGTTGGAATTGGTCTAGGTCTGTTAATAAAGACTTATGTATTTCAATAAATTGTGTGGTTGAATTCTAGTTTCTGCTGAGTTACTGAAAACCAACTTACGCTTTCAGATCAAGTTCACTGTCCCAGTCCTGGTCCTGTGTGACTGTGGGGGCCCCCTGCTCAGCCTCCTCCTCATCGCTGGTCAGAGAGATGTCCTTACTGTGGGGCCGGGTCTTCACCTGGGGGAGGCTGGGCTCGCTGTCGTCAGGATCCAGCTCATCCTGGTAGCCGGAGACCATCGGGTTTCCTCGGTTTTCTCCATCACTGTGTTACAACAGGACAAACCTTCTTCACATTATGTTCAAGAAGTGAGCGCGATGATTTCACTCAACGCCACGATTAAAAGCTGTAACCCAAACAAACAGTCATTATGGGGACGGAGCAGAGATGTTGATCCAGACAAGAGTTTGTTTATCATATGAACGTTAGAGAGAAGCTATAGTGTTAAAAGATCTCACTGAAATGTGATGGTTTGTTCTTTGCTTTAACATACGGCCTAAAAGACTTTGGTAAATCAAAACTGATAGTAATAAGGTAAGTGAGTTAAGTAGGAGCCACCGAGGAGCTTTTTAACCACCTCGGCAACCTCGTCCCAGAGTCCCCAGGCTCAGCTTTCTCAATGGAAGGCATGTTGGTGGGATTGAGGAGGTCTTCCAAGTACTGTGCCCATCGGCCCAACACATCTCGAGTCAAAGTCAGCAGCACACCATCCCCACTATAAAAAGTGTCGGTGCTGTACTACTTCCTCTTCTGAGACGCCAGATGGTGGACTAGAATCAACTCTAAGCTGTATGGAAGTCTTTCTCCATGGCCTCTCCAAACTCCTCCCACGCCCAAATTTTTGCCTCAGCAACCACCCAAACTACATACTGCTATTACAGCCGGTTCCCATCAGCTGCTTCCAGAGACCCACAGGCCAAAAAGGCCCAATAGGACTCCTCCTTCAGCCTGACAGCATCCCTCACCAAAGGTGTCCACCAAAGGGTTCGAGGGTTGCCATCACGAAAGGCACCGACAACCTTGTGGCCACAGCCCCGATAGGCCGCCTCAACAATGGAGGCACGGAACATGGTCCACTCAGACTCGATGTCCCCCACCTCCCCAGAAACGTGTTCAAAGTTCTGCTGGTTCTGGTCAGTGGACAGCTCCTCACCTCTCTTCACAGGGTGCGGCTGCAGATCCGACGAAATAACGACAAAGTTGATCACTGAACTGCTGCCTAGGGTGTCCTGGTGCCAATTGCACACATGAACACTCTTATACCTGAACATGGTGTTCTTTATGGACAGTCCATCATGAGTACTGAAGTCCAACAATGGAACACAACTCGAGTTCAGTTCGTTCCTCCCAACCACACCCCTCCAGGTCTCAATGTCATTGCCCATGTGAGCATTGACGTCCCCCAGCAGAACAAGGGAAACAAGAACTCCAGGAAGGGTGGGTAATCGCAAATGCTGTTCAGCCCATAAGGATAAACAGTCAGAACCTGTCCCCCCACACAAAGGCGGAGGGAGGCTACCCTCTCGTTCACAGGAGTAAAACCCATGTACAGGCACTGAGATGGGGGCAACAAGTATTCCCACTTCTGCCCGGCGCCTCTCATCATGGGCAACTCCAGAGTGGAAGTATTTCAACGAGAGTGGTTCCAGAACCAGAGCCATGTGTTGAGGCAAGACTGACTATTTCTAGCCGGAACCTCTCAGCCTCACACACTAGCTCTGGCTCCTTCCCCACCAGAGAGGTGACATTCCACGTCCCAAGAGCCAGCTTCTGTAACCGAGGATAGGACAGCCAGGCCCCCCTTCCTCACGCACCACTTATCACACACTGCACCCGACCCCTTTGGTCCCTCCCATAGTGGTGAACCCATTGGAAGGGGGACCCATGTTTCCTCTTCGGGCTCCCTGGGTAAAAGCCCGGCCACCAGGCGCTCGCCAACATGACCCACCTCCAGGTCTGGATCCAGAGTGGGGCCCCGGTGACTCGCGTCCGGGCAAGGGAACATTAAGTCCATTGTCATAACTCATCATAAAGAGTCTTCAGGCTGCGCTTAGTGTGTTTCCTCACTGAGGATCTGTCTGCCGTGGGTGACCCTACCAGGGGCATAAAGCCCCAGATCACTGGGATCACTGGGACACTCAAACCCCTCCACCACGATAAGGTGGCAGCTCAAGGAGAGGGCTGCCACCTTTTCATAATAAAATGACAAATCTGTCAAGGTTGTTTCCTCTAAACCAGTTTTTGTAGCTAGCGCTAACTTTGTGTCATCACCGTCCAAGTTGTAGCTGCTGACCAAAGACACTTTACTGTTGGACTACAGGAAGGAACCGCTCACACCAGGAGCTAGGGGCGGGCTCATGGAGAGCAGCAGCCAATCAAAACATTATCAGAACCTTGTTTAAAACAACAGTGCCATAAATGAATAAATGCCATTTACCTGGTTTTACCAGCATGAGCAGATAGCATTATGGATTTTAATAAAAGTAAAGATAATCTCAAAGCACTTAACCAACTAAATGAGTGGTTTACAGTATAGACTGTATGCCCTTCAAAGATCACAGGCCATGCATGACATTTAAGTAAATTCTAGACTATAAGCCGCTACTTTGGAGTTCATTAGGTAAATGTTTTTTTGTTTTTTAGAAAAGGGAATTTTCTTTTGTATAAGTTTGTGTGAGGCACTAATGTTTAGTCCAAGACAACCGAGGTAAACTGATTTAAAGCCAGCGAGCTTCTCACCTGTCGCTGTCCACAGCTGCAGCTGGGGCGGGTTGGGGAACCTTGCTCTTAGATGGGACGCCGTCTTCAAGGAAACTCTTGTCCAACCTTTCATCTGGCACAAAATCATCCACACTCTGCACCTTAGCGGGACACACGGGGGCAGGAGGTTCTTCTGAGGAAGACATTTGGACAATCAAGAACATTAGCTGCACTCCAGTTTGTCCCAGTGTTCAAAAGTTCCCATCACAATGTTTCCTCATCTAGAACAAAGCCTCAACAAAGCTGCAAAAAAAAAAAACAAAAAAAAAAAAATCACATGACATTCCAACTTCAGTAAGGCCTTTGATTCTTAGGAATGCTCTGCATTTTCTAACTGCCAAGTCTGAAATCTCATGACTAATTACTAGGGTTCTTTCATTTATGGCTAAATCCACTCAGATTAGGATTGTAAAATATTTAAAAATAATAATAAAGTCTTGTCCTGTTTGTGTTTTCAGTATCTTGAGAAATATGCACCAGCTCTCTTTTGGCGAGCTGGTTGAGTTTTTAAATAAGCACCAAGTACTGATAGATAGGATAGCAAACACCGTTACCGTGTGGTTTTAAGTAGATGCGTTTGTCGGTTTTCTTTTTTTTTTTCTTTTGTTTTTTATACTTTTTTCATCTCATAGTATGAACTCAGGTATTTTGTCAGGTACTTTTCATCTCTTAAGGTTTAAGTTAATGCAAGCAGGGAGACAGTTTGCCATGGAGTCTTGCTTGAGACTTTACAGAAATAAGGTAGGTTTCTATAGAGATATGTTGTCAAATAAAATCTAATCTGACATTTATATTATGTTTTAGGGTAATTAGGTTCTAAAAGTGACACACAATCTCTTTAGGAAACATGTAGGTTGTGAATCTAAAACTGAAAGAACAAAAAAAACACAAACATATGTGGTGCCTTGCAAAATTATTCAGATCACTTAAACTTTCACAAATGTTGACATATTTGAATGTATTAGACCAAAACAATGAAGTGGACAACAGCAGAGAGCCACAACCGCAGAGATCTGCTGGTCAGGTGAAAGATGATGAGAGATTATGAGGAAGAAGAAAGAACCGTAGAAATCCAAGAAAAGTTTTGTTTGCATCCAGGCAGGTAGAGAATACAGAAATAATCTGTTAGAATATATGTTAGGATATGAACACGTGATTAAGGTATGATAAACTGAGACCGAACAAATAAAAAAAAAAAAAAACAAACAAAACACATTTATTTAAAAAATCTGATTCAAAATAGATCATCATATTAGGTCAGGTCTTGTCATGACATATCTGAAAAGAAATATATTTCATATTCTCAATGAGCAGTGATGTGAATATTCGGTTCTTCCATAACTATGAGTCTGACGTGACATTTTTAAACATAATGTAAACAATATCCAGTAATAAAATGAATACTCCTTCTATGTCCCTTTATCTCATCAGAGATGCTCCTCTCCTTTACTACGACAAACATCTCATTTGAATGTAAAATATTACATTTCAAACGTAACTTAATATGCAGGTAGATCTCAGTAAATTAGAAAAACTTCAGAATTTTCTGTCACTCATGTCAGAACTAGATAGAAACGGACGAGCAAGAGAGATTGTCATAGCCTTTCCTTTAGCACTTCCTGTTAGATAAGCTGGAAATCAAATTAAAAATAAGGTTTCATGTACATTTGATAAAGATGCCCATTAATCTGTAATCCTGATATGACTGCTGGATGGTAATTCACTCTTGAAGTAGAATATTCTTTGCTGTGCATGCTTATGTTTGATTAATTCTGCTTATTCTTATTTTTAATCAGTACAGAGTGAAAATATATATTATTTTGATTAATAAATGTGTACTTTAATTCAGTTTGTAGATCAATGTGATTTTTCTCCGTCTGTGGAAAATGTATTTTAATTTCACTGAAACAGATTCGATTCATGGGTGTATAATAATTGATTATTCAACAGGAAAGGAAAATAAATGTGTTAATGGTGAACTGCATGAGACTGATGATTATTATTATTATTAAGGATGTACAATGTTAGAAACACTTAGGATTAGAATATCAATCTGTTTTTTTCTTCCTCAGTTGCGCCTCCATCACTCTGACCTTCAGCATGTTGGCCAATGTTATTGTGTCTGATCTGAACATCTGCTGTCCTGAGACTGTCTGGCTAGCTACAAATGACAGTTATGACTGGGCTTATCTAGTTAGAAACATATATTTTCAGAGGTTCTGAGCTTTTGTTCCATTTTCCTATAACACTAAAAGATTGAGTTGTTTTTGCCTTTGTTATGGAATCGTCTGTGAACCCTGAGCTCTTGTGGAATTAAACCGTGCATAAATATAAGTAGGAGGGTTTTCTTGTCAGGCCTGACATTTACACAGAAATGTGAATGTGGGGTTAAAATAAATAAATATCTGAGAATATTTTATTTAAGCATTAATAAAATCCAATGTAAATAAGAATTTTTTTCTAGGTATTACAGTTAAAAGATGCAGTTAATCAGCGCTGCACACACAGCTGGTCACCTCACCTCCTCGTCACCATCATGGTGCAGCTCCAGGCCTAGCAGACCTAGAGCTGCATGTCAGTGGCAAGCTATGTGTGCAACTCACAAAATGTATGCTAAAATACTAGAAGCATTGTACCGAGTAGTAGTTTCTATAAGGAGCTCAGCAGATGAGCAGTTCCATCAGAGTTTTGCAAATTGCTGCTGCTGCTAGTCTGAAGGAGCTGAATGGTGGAGATACGGGGCAGGGCTGCTGTAACCATTTTAGGTAGCAGGCCGATGAACATGAATAAACAAGAACCAACTTTCTGTTCATTACTAGTAGTTGTACAAGGTGGAACAGCCAGTCTCGTCAGTTTGAATTTGTCCATGTGAAGTTTAAGGAGGGCCAATCCAGGAATGATCCACTGCTATAGTGAGGAGTGGCTGAATAGAGCATTAATGCTGAATAAGCAGACCTGGGTAACTTTGCTCACCTGGTGCAGCAGCAGAGGCCTCAGCAGCAGGAGATGAACCAAACCAGCGGGAGATGAAACCGCGTTTCTGGGGGCCTGAGACCCCAGGCGCAGCTGATGATTGCTGGTGTTCAGGTGACTGGAGTGGAAGTTTGGCCTCAGCCATGGGGGAGGTCACCCCACTAGCCACTGCTGTGGGGGGTGCAGGGGAAGACGCAGATACAGATGGAGACTGAGGAAGCATCTGGGAGGGTAGCGGAGGCTGTGGAGTGCTGGGGCTGGAGCTGCCAGTGGAAGCACCGCTGGGGGGCACGATGGGGGACTGGGAGCCAGAGGAGGGGCTCTGACCATTGGCTGGACCAGGGGAGGCATAGCCTTTACTGCGAGACTCCAAGTTCTCCAAGAAGCTGGAAAGTTGAGGGGCAGATATTATAAGATTATTTTCTTCTTTCTGCTACCTTTCATTTCATTTTTAAATTATTTTTTTTTCTTTGTATTGAATTTTTTTCTTTGTATTGAATGAAATGAATAAAGATTTAATAAAAAAATAATAAAAAAGTTCATACAAAAAATGTATGAGAAAAAAAAAAGAAGAAGAGTTGTCAAGACAACTTTTGTATGCATTGTCTGACATTACAAAAAAAATAGAAAAAATTTAAGCTTTCTCTTTTTTGCTTCCCAAACAGACAAAAGAAAAATAATTTTCACTATGCATGATCCATCACAAAGACCTGCATGCATCTAGACAACACTTAAACATCAGCATCAAATGTTCCACGTGGAACAACAGCTGTGATGTTATAAACCAGACCAACATTCAGAGTGTCAGGACCACACCTCTGCTCTACGTTTCTCCCTAACCCTCAGAGCAGAAACAGCTCCCCCTAGTGGCTTTCCTGTGCAATGCACAATCAAAAGGGAAAGAAACCGCTGTACATTTCATAGTTCTGGTCTTCAGTCTCCTGCTGGACAGTAAGCTCCTCCAAGGTGGCGTCCATGTCCAGCTGGTTGGTCTCCAGTTGTCTCAGGAGGGTCTCTCTCTGCACACAAACACATTTATTTAAATGTGAATGATCAACACAGCTATAGGTCACATCTTATTGATTGAATCCTTCTAAAATGAACTAATCCAACTATTGCTGGGAAAATGCTAAAAGCTAACCTGCAGCTGTAGGAAGGGGATATTGAAAAACCTGTGCAGATACTTCAAGCCAAAACCATTCTTCATAGAAGACTCAGCATAGTGGATGTAGGATGATCCCATTGGTCTGTAAAAAACATGAGTTATTTATCCAGTAGATCTTAGAGTTCATTCAAACTGTTATTGTGTCATCTGTGTGCTGCAGAAATATGCCAGCAGGGATTCTGGGCTAAATCTCTGAGACCCTGGATTGCTTTTCGGAATGAGATAACCGGCTGCAGGCCATGCCCCCACCCAACTCAACATTTACACTTGCACATGAAAAAAAGCTTCTAACTGATGTGCAATTGTACAATCGTACAACTTTGGAAAGCAGAAGCGGAGGCTCCTGAACAACCAACAAGAATGCAGAAAGTCATTTCTGGACAGTATGTCAATAACAAAAAACACTTATCTTTTCCAGCAGCCATTGTACAGCGCAAACAGCAGCAAAAACAACTGATCAAACGTGCTGGACCTTCTAGGTTGCTAGAAGCTGTGCTTGGATGGGGTTGTTAGGTAACACTGTAGTGCTAGCCGATTGTGACTTATCAATTGGAAGGTTTATAAAATGGCTCATTTTCCAAACCCCAAAAAATATTAAGCTATTTCCAAAAAAAAGGTTTGCCGATTTGAGAAGCAGCTGAGACCCAAATGGAAGTATAAAAACATGCAAAATGTGAGTTTTGCTTTATAGTGTAGTCTCCTTTAAAGCAATCAATCAAGCTACTGAGGTTCTCCAGGTCTCAAAACATTACCTGTTTAGTCCTGCAATAAAGTCTCTTATATCATCAGGGAGAATGACGCGATGTTCCCCCATGTCCCTGTGGTTTCCCAGGACACACACCGGCACATGGGTGGGTACTTTAGGCAGTTCTCTCAGGATGTAGTTGAAAGTCCTGAAATTTACAGAATCACAGAATAACATTATTTAGCAGGTGAGAGCAAGAAAACAACAAACCCTGAGTAACACTAAGCTTGGGACTGAAGGCCAATATGTCAGATTGACTTTATTTAGTTTGGACCAGATACATCAACTTGACATATGCACCTTTGTGCTTTATTGTTTCCTGAAGTTTTATCATTTAATTAAATAACTCAATTATTTTTACTAAATTTGTATGTTAAGTTCTTAAGGAAACTTGTGAGGTATTGAAAACATATTTTGACTAATCAGCAATGGAAACCAAAGTAAGCAGCAGTAAGAGAAAACCTGAAAATATGACTTTGCTTTTTCTTTGACACAGTATGGATAATATTCTGATGACTATTAGAGTTTAAGTAATACACTATGTGAATAGCTTCCTCTTTATTTTAACAAGTTTCTAGCCATTCTGGACTGTTCAGGAAATAAAGTAAACTGAAACCTTTTATGTCAATATGTTAATTGAGCTCAAATAAATGGTGACAGGGTGATGGACATTCTAAGCATTATTGATAAGAACTGTGAGAATAATACAACTGACTAATCACTGGGTCCTCTTATTTTAGCTAAAAATCTAAAATATTCAGATCGATTAAACTTGACCTAGAGAATTTTGCCCTGAAAAGAGACATAAAAACTTTATTCCATAAATGTTTTTGACATAGGAACCATTTTAGAATTAGTCAAATGCAAATTCTGTAATATATAGATTACTCAAGCTTGGATGCACCACTCCTGACCAAAAACAACTAAAAAGAGCCAGGAGGAGGGCCTTAGTGCTGTCTATCATGGACTTGCTGCTCAATGTGTTAATGGCAGAGAAACAACTTGGCGTTACAAGAAACTGTTTATCCACCGCCATCGGTGGCCATGCTGCTGACCTGAGAATTAAAAAAAATTTTTTAAAGGTTTTATTGGCTTTAGTGGCCTTTATTAAATAGTTAATTGACAGGAAAGTGGGTAATGAGAGAAGGGGGAAGACATGCAGCAAAGGTCGCCAGGCCGGGAATCGAACCTGCGTCGGCCGCGTCGAGGACTAAGGCCTCCTTATGTGGGTTGTGCTTAACCCCTGCGCCACCACAGCACATCCTGACCTGAGCATTTATGACGGGCTGTGCTAGCTGCAGTATAGCAGAGGAGAGGGCATAAGCAGCACTACACAGATGGTACGACCTGCCTCCCGGTTCTGATTGGTTGTTTACGGTTAGCACTGAAAGAAGGCAGTGCTAACCGGAGTCAGATTTTTTTCACAGATTATCTTGCTCATACCGAGCTGTCACAACATGATGACAGTTTCAGCAAATATGTAAATTTGTTATCAAAGTTATGTACTGCAGATTTAATACTTCAGAACTTCACGATTCAAATACAATAGAAGATTTTCTGTTCCTGCAGATAGTCACACGAAAGAGTTCTCTGACTATGGTGACTCACCACTGCTTTGTTATGTCAAACATCATGATGACACCATTGCAGTTCTTGTACACATCCAGGAACTCTGCATCCAGGGCCACCTCATCTGACTGCAACACAAACATTTAGAACAATTTAACAATCACACATCCTGGTAGTGAGCCTGACCACATGACAGCCGTGTGATAATCACCTCTTGTGGCTCATTCTCCAGTTTCAAGTTGTCTCCGCGCCGTTTGCCTTTTCCTGAAAGAACAAAGACACAAGTTAAGACAATAAGAGAGGGAAGTCAACATAAGGCTTTAAAGTCTTCTGCCGTCTGTTAGTTTGCAACTGTTTCATCATGACTAAAGCAAGCACAGCAATTCATCCACTTTTCTCTGTGAAAAGCTCCCTGCTCACACTAGCCTTAGCATCAAGCCAGGGCTCACACACAGCAGATGTTCAGCCTCTAAATGGCAGAAGAAAAACAAATAAACACAGCAATCCTGGGCACAGCAAAAACTCTACAGACTTTCAGATTAAAGTGGGAGGAGCCAGGGCACACCCAAAGCATACATGGGTTTCTATGCATTACAGTCACGCTCACCTCCACCTTCAGGAAGAGGGTATTTTTGGCCTGAGATGAGTGCAAGAGAGGTGTAAGAAAGACAACATCAAGACTGAGGACAGAAACGAACCAGAACACTGAGCACGATTCAATAAAACATCAACATCTCATAGCTGAGTTCCCTCAGTTAAAATGCCTCTGAGCTGATGTCAACACTTACCTTTGTCCACCACGTCCCACACCTCCACCTTCACTATGTCATCAGTGGCTGAGCACAAAACAAAGATTGACTCATGAGTATTGATTTAAGTAACAAAGGAAGGGATTACAGAAACATGGGGTTTATTTCACTTTAATATGAATTAACTATACTGGAGCAGGAAAATGTCCAATACATACACATACAGACCAACAGCCTCTAGGGAATACACAGACTGCTGTTCAGTTAGTGATGCTAACCATGCTAAGTGCTAAAATAAAAGGCACAAGACTGCTTAAAATGTGATATGTCGTATTTAGTGTTTTTAATTAGTGTATGCCTAACTAAATTAGGCATACACCTGAGTTAGTTGTTCCACCTGAGTTAGTGACTAGGGTTAAGTCATTGCCACTGATCCTAATATAAATAATTCAAGTAGAAAACAATGATTTAGCTGCTGCCGCTAATAAGAGCTCTGAAGGAATGGACAGGTCACAGCTCTTCAAATTCTATTCAACAGTACTTTATTGATCCAAAACGGAAATTAAATGTGTATGTGTAAATCATTTAACCAAAGAGTTCTTGTAGATGCTGGTGCCTGTGGGTAGGAAAAACCACCTGTAGCAGACTGTATAACAACAAATTTGAACAAGCCTCTGACTGAAGACACTGTTTTTTTTTCTATGACAATCTTATGAAAAGGATGGTCAGTGTTGTCCATACATTTATACTAAATGTCCATACTTTTATACTAAAAACTCAGAGAAACAAGCACTACTCACAAAAAGTTAGGGGTGAACTCCAGGATGAACCTAAAAATTCCAGGTTCTCTAAACCTTTAGTGCATATCAGCTGTTCAAAAGCTTCAGTACTTTTTGCACAACTTGCTGTTCTCTAATGAGGAGCTTAATGACAGAGTCCACAACAGGTGTTTGATCCATGAAATGACCAATACAATCCCTGGTTCAGTCAGAACTGGTATGTATAGAGCTCTCTTCATCCTGCTGTTCATGTTGTGACATTGGCTGCCCTACAACAAGAGGGAAGCCAAGCCTCTGCAGACAATAAGTCGACTTGTAAAGAACAGGAGATGTCGTCGTCAAGATGGAACTGACGCTCAACGTCACATGGCATGTTACAGAGACCCTGACAAGTTTTGTTATGGTGTGACCACCAGCAGCTATATTCCCATTTACCATATATTTGCACAAATTGGAATTACAAAATTTACTTTAAAAAACCCCTCACATTTAAAAAAGAAAAATTGTGCAAGGATGAAGTGGTTTTTTGACCGTATCAAAATGATCTGATTTCGCGAAACACTTATTTTGCATAACAAGAAAAATGGAACTGCCTGTTTTTTAATGACTTATCCTATGAACAAACTTATTCACATGGGATTTTAATTGGGTTATTTAGTTAATGAAAACTCCGCAATTGCAAAATTGTGTTTTGTTTTTTTTATAGCAAAAAAAATCCAACAAAATTTAGCAAGCATTTGCAATGGAAACGCTGCTGCTGCTGGTTTTTGTTTTAACACATCGAGATGAGGAGATCACTGCTGCTTCTACTGAAATGACCTACTTTCATCATGCTATATCGTCATAGTGTGAACTTTTTCTAAATTTCATCTGAAAGCCAAACAACCCAAACTTGTTATGAGTAGTGTCCCGTGTTTCTGTGAAGGATCTCTACCTGAAACAATAAGCGGTGGAGAGGGGAAATCTATCCTGGGTAAGGAAGAAACTAACACTCTCTAAATGGTTGTTAGCTCAGATGACCTGTTGACATGTTTTACCTTGATATGGAGCCACTGGAATAAAGCACCAGGCACAAACAGCAGATGTCAAACATTCATCCCAACAGGAAGGTAACAAAGGCAGCATTCTGAAAATAAAATCGATCTACGATAGTCAGAGGAGATGTGACTTACTTTTGTAATTCCAGTGAATACTTGTGACCTGGATCTCCTGAGTGGGAATGTATTCCTCCACAAACTTCTTCCCCTGCAGTCGGTGCCATAAAGTACTCTTTCCAGTATTTCTGTCTCCTCGGATGACTATTTTCACTTAAGTGAGGAAAAAAAACAAAAAAAACATCACGGTAGTTGTAGCACCATCTTTGGCAAAGATGGAAACTTTGCTCACATATTTGACACATTCGTCTTACTGTTATATTGGACCCCTTTGGCGAAGCGCCGTTGCAAACTTTGGTTCATGGACTGCAGTCCTGCTGGAATGGTTTTCTCCCGGAGCTGCCCCGGCTCAGAACCCACCAGCTTCTTCAAAGCTGAAAACATTTTTGAGGTCTCAGGCGTAGAGGGGAGTAAAAACACTGAGATGCCACTTAATGAGATTCCTTTTGTAAGAACAGAAGGAGCAGCTTAGAACCGTGTCCTTATAGCTGAGAAGTTAGGGCTCCATGTTTAGAAAGAGGTCAAACAAATTATTATGGATCAAGTTTGACTTCTGTTAAATCTGACTGGATGTTCCTTCTTGGTCATCAGTGGTGGGGATCAAGAACATCATCATCTGTGATTGAAAAAAAACAACAACAACAAAAAAAATTGTTGGTAATCACTGGTTATCACTTAAAGACAAATCAAACCTTATTTGGCTATCAGAGGTCTTTTCAGAGTTTTTGATCTTTCAGGAACTGATAAGTTGCTTAGATCTACAGATTACTGCAGTGCTTTAGAAAAATAAAGATCTAGGCATGAAAGTTTCTCTATTGTACATCAGGCCAAAATAAAAGGCTCAAATATATAGGCACACTTGTATGTCTATATCTGAATGGACATTTGACCACCGGTTCTTTCAGAAATGTCAGGAGTAAGTTAAATGGTGTAGGATTCAGGACTCGACCCTTTGGGTTTCTCCTGAACATCCCAAATGATTTCCATTCATCCAAAATGAATAGTTTTAATCTTTGTCACTGTGGTAAGACATCAAAATCACTTCATATACAGCTGTTTGAACTGGTAATCAGGCATTGTTCAGAAATGACTCAAAAATACTGTTCCAGCTGATGTAAAACTATAATTTTCATTGTCAAACGATGAATAGATTCCAGGGCAATTGGGCAACCCAAGGAGAGTTGTCAAACAAATCTCTTTGTTTCCCAAGAGAAACCACAAGCTGTGGCCAATCATGATCACAAAGAAGTTAACAGACGTTGGCCTTCTCAAGTTTATGAAATTCTAGCACTTCAGTACCACTTATTAAACGTTTTAGGTGAATACGTGAATATACTTCAGCCTGTATGTCAAATTTTGACCCTACATGGATAAGAAAAAATTCACAGTAAAATCAAAATGGGACCCCAATTTCTATTTTTAAAATTCCTAGGAGATGCATAATATATAATTATTTCACCTGCAACTCAAGTAAAAAAAATAATCATGGGGCTTAAACAAAATATGCATTCTAAGGTTTAATGTATTTTTCCATTTTGGCTTAATTTTCATTTACCAATAAAAGTATTGGTAAAGAATGCGTGGCTTTGAATATTGGAGGTTAGATTTAAATCATCTGAGAGGCAAGGGAAGAAATTCATTCATACATCAAATGAATGTTCATGTGTGAGACCTGCACCTGTATGGAATAGTAATCATCTCTACAGTATCAGTGTTCGTAATTATACAATCACGATGGGCTGCCTGTATGCAATACTTTATAGCTTCAGTTGTTCTGTACTCAAATTCTGCATCCAAATATTTGCCCAGATGTATGGACTACTTTTGTTATCCTCGATCCACACACCTGAAATAAATTTAGTGACCAAGATGCTAAAGCAACTTACTATTAATGGGGATGTTCCACAATATAAAAAAACAATACTTTCATTCATTTCCTTGAATCGTGCAACCTTAAGATATACTTTCTTTTCAACTGCACATCCTACCTATTACCAGAGGAAATCACGATGAAAAACATTTTCCGTGTCAGTGGTCAGGAGGATAAAGCTTAAATGCCTGTATGTGTAGCTGCAACGTCACAAAAATTACATCGTGGCCTTTCGTTCATTCATCAAGATTATTTGCATTAATCTTTTTTTGCGTCAAAACATTTTAGAACATCAACCAAAGCAAATAAACCTCCCATAAATCGATATATATTTTTGCTGTATTTTAGCCAGAAGCCAGTGCCCTACTTCTGTCACACAAAGGAGAACACATGAGAGGCTCAACCGGGTAAGATGATGAGGTCAGCTGACCCTCTTCACAGCGGTTCCAGTGACAGTGTACTAGTAGGTGGCTCATTAACCTAAATATTACAATTTAAGACACATTAAGCTTACATTTGTGATTCTTTGTTTATCTCTATTTTATATGGGTAATTGAGAGGACACAATGTCCAGAAAACATCCTATCTCGATCATAACAAGTAATCAAATTAGTACAGTATTCACGTCAATTAATTTTAAAGAGACACCAACTCAATTTTAACCTGCGCTGAATGTTATGATATTAACATACTTCCTCGCCATTATCCACTTTTTCTATTTTCATCGTCGTTCAGTTAGCATTAGCTGTCTATTCACTTCGCTCCGTTAAGTTAGTACTCTACTAATTATACATTTTATAAAACCCAAATATGTATACTACGTACATTACTGGCCTCAAAAAGAGATGAGACAGCCAAGGTTACTACCTGCTGTTACCCTAGATAAAGGAGGTAACGTTATCCCCCAGCTCAGTTTTAGCTAGCTCTTCCAGCCCCTGTATTATTAGCCTGGCGTTTCTAGCTCGCGGCTCCATAACAGCACACAGCAGCTGCTCTCAGTTCCGCTGCGTCGCCATTAATACTCACTGCTTTGTAATGAGAAGGGGGACCTGCATCTTTTTCTCAAAACATCTGTCAGACATCCATCCTGACACAGTGAAAGCAGCCACATTCCTTCGCAAAGACAGCGGGCACGCAGAGCTGGCATCAAGCGTACCGCAAAACTCTGCAATGTCCGATAGGACCTTCAAAATAAAAGCAGGCATTTAAGTTTTTACGGAGATTTTAAGTTTACACATTATAGCAGGTTTTTGTGGAAAATAATGGCGTTGCTTTCAAAACATTAGGCACCACTTAAGTTTATAAGAATACAATATTATAATGAATTGTTTCATTTAACTCAGTGATTTAATTGATGTACTGCAATTATTTTTTGTTTTATTTACAATTTAGCTCACTGGTACAATTTTAATCCTAAAGCTAAATTAACCTGTCTTTGTCTAAACTTCTTCTGAGTCATTACTACGGAAGAGGATTAGGGCCACCGAAAAAATAAAATAAAATTCTGAGTTTAAAGTCAGAATTCTGACTTTTTAACTTTAATTTCAGAATTCTGACTTTAATCTCAGAATTCTTTTTTTTCTTTTTCCGGTGGCCCTAATCCTCTTCCGTACATTACGGATAAAACAAGGGGGAGAATCTTCTGTAATGGTCTGTTTTACACTAAATCTGAAGAAACCTCTGACTGAAGACAGTCTGGGTCTGTCCTTTTGTGTAGATCACTATTGTGTCTCCAGTCCACTGTGTTTTCCAGGTGAATACAGAAATACTAACACTCCTTCAGCACATTTGCTTAAATTTGATAAGAGATGTTTGTCAAACTCTAGTCCTGGAGGCACTGGAGTTTGCCCTGCAACTTTTAGATGTGCCTCTGCTGAACCACACCTGAATAGAATAATTAGGTCATTAAGGCTTTGGAGAATTTACCTACACAAGAAGAGTTAATGAAGCCATTTCATTCCAGTATTTTGTACCTGTGGCACATCTAAAAACTGCAGGACAGCGGCCCTTGAGGACTGGACTTTGACACCCTGGTCTAAATGGAGGTTACAGGGGTAAGCTTTGGGAGGTTTTGGTGAGAAATTAGGCTTTGGGTACATTACCATATTCCCCTTGTTAGTTTTGCTTGCAACAAAAATGAAAAGCAGCTATGAATAGTTAAAATAGAAAAAAATATTTAGGGTTTTCATGGGTTGAAGTTTCACTGATGGCTCTAAAACATCAGTATCACAGCACAGCCTGTGATACTGATCACGGGCTCAGTGATCAGTTAATGTTATTAAAGCATTAAAACAATGTTAGAATAAGTTCAAATGTATGGCTATGAAAATACATCTGTTCTAAGACTGAAGGGAGAATAAAAAGCAGAGTTACAATAAAGCTCTAGCTGAAAAGTTGTCATTGAAAACATTTTTCAACAAGAACACTATGAAACAGAAACCTCACAGAACAAGGTAAACTTAAATAAAGCTTAGATCTTCTGCCTGAAGTCCAAGAAATGCAAAAATAAACTCAAAGTTCAAAATGAGCTTCTGGTGTGTTTAGCTCGAATAGGGAGAGCAGACATTTTCAAGGGGGGTTAAAGAAAGTGGACATTTTTTATTATTTTGGCTGATGAGACTATGAAAATTTATACTTTAAAATTGTCTTTGTTTTTTTAAAAGAGACAGTGATATAAAAATAATTTGTAAGTGTTTTTTGTGGCTATTTTGTTGACTTAATTTTCATATGAGGGTATATAGAGTCTCGGCAAAAAATGCCTAGACGTCTTGCTGCTGAAATTTGCATTGAAGTTGTCATAGTTTCAACAGTTGTACTAATCCTAAATGGAATAGTAACGAAAATGAATAAGCTGCGTGAAAAAATAGGGAAACCTTTTCTGTTTCCAGGGAATTTTTGAAGGACAACAGGTGCCTCCAATTAAACTGACATGATTAGCTGATGATTATCAATATGACCACCTCAAAGTTTGCTGGTGTGGAGCATATGAGTATGCTAAAGATGAAAGACATCACCAGTGACCACAGATCATCAACGTTTTACTCTTGCATTATATGATCATTTCCAAACTACTTGATGGCCATCATTTTCAGGGAAAGAAATTTTCACAGAAGGAAAACATTTCAGACTGTAGCTAACCTCATGAGTGACTGTCCTCTGAGGGTCAGTCCATGGCCAAACCTTGCATTTCACAGGGAAATGAACAAAACAATAAAACAAGATCTACAAACTGACTCTACTGGCCCGAACAGTGTGGTGTGGTGGAGATGGATCTAAATTCAGTCTAACAACAAGGATGGTAATTTGTCAAATGAACTTATAAAACTAAGGAAAAGGCACAAGATCAATGACAGACAATCTTATGAGAACAAAATATCAAGGTAATGGTAAACAGGTCAAGTGCAGAGTTACAAGTAATCTGATATGTTTAGTAACACGCAGTGGGTGATGGAGGAGGAAGAGGATTCAGACACAAAATAAGCACAAAACAAAAAGAATTTGAAAAAGAATAAGTTTCAACCACAAATACAGTGTCCTTGACCAAAAGGGAATCAACAGGAATGTATTTATGCAGGGCACCAAATTTGGTTTAAATAAAGAAACATCATGTCAGCACAAACACCATGCTGGAAGCATAATGATTTCAGCTTTTTCTACAGCTATAGAGGATCTTCAAGTCATAGGCAACATCAAAACATTCTAAAGACAAATATTTGACAGCTGAAACTTGGACAAAATCTGTCATCCATGGGACAAACATCCCAACACTGCCGTAAATCCACAACAGAATAGTTTAAAAAGAAGATTGGAGCAATTACAATGGCCAAGTCAAAGTCTGGACCATAAGCTGATAGAAATGTGTCAGCAGGATCTTAAAGGAACTATCCAACATGAATGTTTGCAAACTTAATTGTATAAGATAGAAAAGCTATGGAACATCATTAGAGCAGAAGGTGGTTCCACAAGCTTCTGAAGGGGTGTACTAGTGTTTCATACATGGATGTTGCATTTTGGATTCATTCCTGTTTATTAAAGAACGAAAATCTAGAGTATGTTATGTTTTTGTACAGGTTAGATGATCTGAATAACAAATAGATAATTTTCATTATGACCTGATACATTGGAAACAAGTTATGTTTCACACAGTCTCGAACAGGTCACTCCAACAGGCCCTTACTTTGAAGACTCAGAACTGACACTGCTTCCGAGATGATCACCTCTCCTCAGGTCCAATCCATTGAGCCCAGTCCACTCCACCGCAGCGTGCTTCCTGATGCTCCGGCTCTCTCGGGCTTGCATCCTCAGCTGTCACTGCCATCTCACTCAAACGCCTGCTCCGTGCACGTGAGCGGCAGACGTCGTTATGGGCTCGTAAACATAAGCAGGTATACACGTTTTAATAAATTTGCCAAAAAGCAATGAGTCACTGCTGGCGGTTATTTCGAAAACTACACCAGTCGGTGTTTGTTGTCTTGAACACACCCCGCTGAGCCCCCCGATATTGTTCAAGGGGAATAATGGCTGCACAAGAGCCGTCTCCACCATCTTCCCTGGAAGGCAACAAGCCCGGCTTCCCAAAGAAAATTCTGGCCAACAACCTGGAGGACAAGCATCTGTGCAACTCGTGTCAGAAAATCCTGCGGAGGCCCCTGCAGGCCCAGTGCGGCCACCGCTTCTGTTCGTTCTGTTTCAACAAGCTGGTGAGGTGAGTGGTGAGTGTGGGGGCTGCTAGTGGAGGGAGCTAGCTGGAGTATGTGGAGCACCACCGCCAGACTCCATTCACATAATTCACGTTTTAACTCTACTCCACCGGTTATCACGGGAAGCGCTTTATGGGATTAAAATTGAATAACGTCAAGGGAATTAGAGGGGGGGATATGTCGTACGGCTAATTCACAAACACTGTCTGAGCCAAGAGAAAATCTCGACCTGAGTGATGAGCTGGTTGTGTGTTTTCATTGATGAGGCTGGTTTGGAAGTGGAAAAGGTGAAAAGTTTGGCCCGACGTGAAGGAAATAAAATCACTATCAAATCGCTTTGCACGCCGAATATACCAGAAGGTTCGACTCTTTTATTCCATTAATTATACCCCACCAAAGCTTTAAATATAACTACAATGTTTAAAATTTGGCATTTTTGGAATGGAGTTTGGACTGTCTATTTAAATTTGGAATAACGTATTTATTCTAACCAGAAGTAACATATATTGCTTCCATTTTTATCTTGAAAAGAAATCGACAGTAGGACTTCAGATGATACAGTTATATGTTCGTTATTGAATACAATAAATTAAAAATAATCCCATATTGGTTTTCTTTTTGGAGTGACTGTGCGCTGAGGAGAATGAGATCACCGGGTTTCTAGTCTGAAAGTGCGCATGTGTAGGATGGAATGGCACTTTTCCCTTTTCTTTGCTGTCCTTTAGTGGCAAAAAGGAAAAAATGTCAACAAATCATTATCAGAGTGTGTGATTAAATATAGTTGAGATGCTGTCACAGCTTTGTAATAACAACTATCAGAGTATAAAAAAATACAAGAGTTCTCATTTGAGTTCTCCCGTAGGTCAAAAAAACGGAAACATACCTAATTCTGGGTCAATGTCAGTCGGTGTATAATAAACTCACTACTGAAGTACTTTCTAATCGACGTATCTAATAAGATTTCTTGACAAGAGGTGAGTTGCTAAAGATATTACATTTAAACAGTGTTACTGGCTGTATGACAAAAACATTTACGTGCAGAATCAAAAGAAGTCTGCACCTTGTAAAAAGAACTGCAGAGCGATGGCAAAATGTAAAGTTTAAAATGTTTTGATAATTATGATCCAAAGTTACAGGAAAACCTATCACACTTACTTTACAGGTCTGCCGATATATCACATAAAATTCTAAAACACAAATTTGTGTCTGTAACCTGAAAGCATTAGTGATGGGTCTGTAAAGGTGTGTAACTAATTATTTTTAACCACATTTTAATTGAAAACTATACAAAGTAAGCAAGATTTTCAATAATAAAAAATACTTTTGCTGCTAAATTATTGAATAAATAGATATATGAGTTTATCAACAGCTGAACCCCCAGTGGGCCAAGAGAAGCAGCTTTGTCATCCATCACTGCTGCTTGCGGATGCTGCTTTACATGTGTACCAGAAAGGCGCAAATGCAAAGGTTCCTGTCAGAAACATTGTATATGAAAAAAAAGTTAATCTTTTCATTCAAATTTTAACAAGTTGATATAAATGAAATTAATTCTTCAAAAGTCCTGGCCCTCCATCTAAAAAGGTTTCAGGTATGAATGCTACTGCATGTCAAAGTACAACAACTTCATATTATTATTTATTTCTCATATTTTTTGGTAATTCTCCTGTGGAAATAATGTGATGTATTGACAGATTGTTAAAAGCAGATGAAACAGTAGTAATGTGTGTTTATCTATTTTCCCTCTCCTAGTTCTGGACCACAGAAATGCAGTGCATGCATCAAGGAGGAGTTGTTTGAGGAGCCCACCTCCATTCTCAAGCCTGGCGGTGTAAGCACATTGTACCTTCCTTTTGTTTACTGTAATGTTTCAGATATTTGGTCCTTACCTGAGATTATCACCACAGCAGGTCAACTTTAGGCTCAGTTTAAGTTTTAGTATCACAAAGCTCAGCTTTTATGCAGGTCTGTCACTATGGTTACATTGACTAAGTTTGCCAGGGAATCCCATTGGTTAACTTTTATTTACAAGGGATTACCTAGACCCCTGCTGGCCTATATTTGTACTGCAGTCACCCTGAGAAATGTTGAGTGTTATACTTCTCATTCACATGATTTGCGGCTTCCTTCTCCTCGGACTCAATTGGGTAATAAGGCTTTCGTTCACTCTGCTCTCTCTTCTTGGAACTTGCTACAAGAAATGTTGAGATTTACTGAATTCATCTTGTTTAGTTCTTTTAGATCCAAACTAAACGTTCTTTAGCACAATTCAAAAACAGGTAGCTGTTTTTTTTCCTTTTCTATTTATATCTTGTCATTTTCTTTTAACTGTATAATTTTTCTATATTGTATTTGTTGCTGCCTCTTGGCCAGGACTCTGTTAAAAAAGAGGTTTTTAATCTCCAAGGGTATTTATTCTGATTAAATAAAAGTGAAATAAAATAAAGGATCAGTAGTAAGGTTGAACTAGTGTTGAACTTTTTCCATATTTACTTGATGGGAGGCAGAATATATGTGGATGTAAAACCCTAAAATAAAAACAACCCTGAGAGTCAACAGAGTAACATATCAGTGTTTTCTGGGTTTCCGATCCAGTGCTGCTCGGCTTGGATCCAGTTCTACAAAACCTTTTGATTACTCTGTAATTGTTGCCACAATTAAAAAAAAACAAAAAAACGGAAGCTGCAACTCTGGTTCTGTTGTCTATCTTTATATGTGGTGAAGAAATTAGAGCCAGGGGAGAAAAGTGAGCTCCCAGTGTTGTGTCCATCGGTAAACCGATGCAGAGAGTTTGTAACTCTACACAGCGATAACAGCTGTTTTCTCCTGTCCAGGCGTTCCCAGACAACGCAGCTCGGAGAGAGGTGGAGGCCTTGGCAGCAGTTTGTCCTAATGAAGGATGCACATGGACTGGAACCGTCAGAGAGTTTGAGGTAAATTCCAGCGCATCATTTCCCTCTGGGGCCAATCACATCCTTCATCTCTTATTGAGGATTCTGACAGATTAGTCCTTCCAAAAAGAAATAGATCTATTTGATCATCAATTCATTTCATCAGACCCAGCTCATAAATAATATGCTTATGTTTATAAATACAAGGAATTTAGATAATTCAATGTAAAGCAGCAGTTTACCAGAGGCTTTGCATTGACATGCACCAATCAGTCATAAAGAGGTCAACAAAGGCTTTTGATCTGATCTGATTGGTGGTCAACTATAAAAAAAAATCTAATCATTTTATTTCTTGTTTGTTAAACGCAACAAAGCTAAAAATCTCCTGCCATTTTGGATCCATGAGCGCATCAAAGGAATGAACTGTGATGCATTTTGAAGGAAATAAAGAAGTGGTAAGAAAACTGCTGCCTTTGGGCCCCTGCAGGCCAGCCATGAGGGCAACTGTGACTTCATGATCATCATGTGTCCGTCGTGCAAAGAGCTGATGAGGGCCAATGAACAGGAGCGCCACAACGAGCGAGAGTGTCCAGAGAGGACACTGAACTGCAAATACTGCAAAGAGCCGTTCCTCTTAAAGAACATCAAGGTGAGGATTAAAAACAACTAAACACTCTCCATGATGTGCTGCTTGTGTGTAGCTGTGCTAGGAGTTACCAAATACGGTCATCCTCAGAAACACTGGGCTGCCAGGAAGCTGAAACCATTTCATTGAACATATTCATGGTTTGGATTCATGAATAATGAATACCATGATTAGTCATGGTTTTGAAGAATCATGGATATGCCATAATTATGGTGCTATCATATTGGTCATATCATCGTATGAGTATGTGACAGATCATATTGTAAAATGATCTATCACAGATAAATCATAGACAATAATCATTTGTCGTAGTTCATTTTACACTTAGTTTGTCCATTTATTCCATTGAAACTCCATTCAATCAGGAGAAAATGGTAGTGATGCAAAGTGTGTTTCTTACAGTTGTTAATGTTGCACACACTAATAATGGAGTAAAGATATTATCGTTATGTTTTGTGCAGCTTTAAAAATATTTAACTTTTTTCTTTTGGCTCCATATAAAATTTGAATGAGCAATGCTTTTTATCTGCCGTTGTTCTGAAAGACTCGCTAAGGGCAAATAAGTAAAACTTGAATTTTGAATGTGACATTTTAAAAGGAAATACTAATTTTGTCGAATTACAGTTTTGTGCGTCTTCCTGACAGCAGATGTTGTGAACTGATGTGTGTTGTCGTTTTAGGCTCATGATGAAATCTGCCCAAAGTACCCAATGATCTGTGAAGGCTGTGCAAAGAAAAAGATCCCTCGTGAGAAGGTATCCTGGCCGTTTCCACTCTCCTCCATTCTTCAGTTTGATGAACCTCTCTCTGCTCTGAGCTTGGGATCAAACTCTCTGACATTCTTTACGCCATTGGCTTCTTTCATTTTTGTTTTGTTTTGCAGTATGTGGACCATATTAAGTTCTGCAGTAAATTTAAAACACCATGCAGATTTCATGTTGTTGGCTGCGATACGTCTGTAAGTAGATACTTTTGTCACAAATTGCTATATGTGCATGACTGCCTACGGTGATAACTATTCCATCATTAATAACTTGGCAAAATGAAATGTATCATACTTCAGACATATTCAAACATAAAGCCCACGTAAACATCCTTAAGCTAAAAATGTAGCATTTTTGACTATTTCAGTAAGTTTGCCAAGTTATTGGAAAACATTTCTTGGAGAAGATGTTGATCCTGGAGGATAAAAAGGGACAAAATCAAGAAAAATAAACTCATCCTTAAGATATTAATTAAATGTACCATGATGTAAACAAATGTTTACATAGATGTTGACAAAATATCATTAAGTCATTAAAATGCAAACTTATAATAGCCGATGCCATTAATGAATTAAATGTGTATTTAATTAAGTTATGGTTCCTGATCCTGCAGTGTCATCATGAAATAGTTTTCTGTTAAACTTGCCTATCACATTCAAGGGCGTATTAAAGGTGTTCAATGTAGTGTAAAATTAGGTGGAATTGCCCTTTAGCCATTTCTTGAATCAGAAGCTGCAAACAAAAGCTAACTTATGCTTCATGGCATAACGATATGCCTGTAGCCCCAGCCCTCGACGTTGATACGCTGGTGACACAGAATTATTTCATCATAACCCTGTAGGAACAGGAGACGTGAAATACCTGATAAGCTAGTGTAAGTTTGGATTTTAACAATTTAATGACATGTTTGTTAAATTGATTGCCATATAAATGATTATTGTAATGATTGAATGATGCATTTATTAATGTTGTCCCTTTTAGTCTTCTGTAGTTGCTACATGTCTGCTAAATCTTTCATTGTTGTCCTTAAATCTGCTCTTTAAGCAATGTGACAATGAAGCAGCAGTTTTTTTGACATAGGCAAGATGGCTCACTGCCCAGGGTGGCATTTCCATAAGGGGCATCAAGAGTAACCAAAAACAAAGAATAGAAAGCTGTTTTATTTAGATTCCGGGACTTTTCCTCAGATATTCATGAAAGACTGACCACTGATCACATGATCACCGTTTCACAGCAACGAGGAGGATTACATGTGTTTAGCTTTATCTGGCATGAATCAGCAGGAGTAAAATAAACAGTAGGGGTCTAAAACTTTTTCTGTCTTGCAAATATTTTATTTATGGTGAAACTCACAAATTTTTTATTTATTATTTGATGTAATAATATTTTTGAACTGGTTTACCTTGTCAAACCCATCCTTTTATTTAGAATGTTAGAGAAAACTGGACGGATCAGATTACTAATCACACCAACTACCTGTTGGGTTAAGAAGCTCTTCAGCCAACAGTATGTGGTGTCATAGTCACTGTTTTAACTTGATATTGATCACAAATCAATGATCAATAGTGTTTTGGTTTCATTCCACTCAGTGATCATGATGAATCAAAGGCATTTTCTGTCTTTGGTTGAAGCCATTGCTGAATGCTGCTGCATGAACTCCCCAGCATGATGCTTCCACCACCATTCTTTATACTAATGTGGGACTAAATTTATTTATAACAAGCTGCTGTGTGCTGTCCACCCAGTCATGTGGTTTAAATCACCATTTTAGCTAAGGACAACTTAGAGTTTTTGCAAGAACTTCAAACATTTTTTTCAGTGTAATAATCAAAGATGCCATAAAATAAGTTATTATGAATTAAAATGAAAAAAACTTTGATTCTGAAGCTTATCAGGTAACATCTTAGACTATTGACTGAATCAGATCATGAGTCATTTGGGAAAAACCTCATGGATGTGTGGCTTCCTAGCTAATTGTTACAGCTGTTGTTTTTTCCTTTCTTCTGTAACTGTTGATAATTATGATGACTCACCAACCCTCTGCTCCCCCACCACCACTCTGAATGATCTCTGACATTCTGAAACTCCGACTAATCAGTTAGTCTGACCAAAAGTCTTTTTCTATTAAAACTCATAAGTGATCTCTCCTGGAATCTTACTTTAACATTAGCTCATTGTCTTTTGGTTGGAACCCAGACTATAAAGCCTGCCTGATCTAAGATCCACGCATTATGTGTCACTAGTGAGTTTTTATTCAGCTTGATGAATGTTCTACAAAACAGTTGTGACTGTGAAGTGTCTAAGAGAACTATTAAACTTTTTAAAGTTTAGGTAAAATCTACTTTTTTGAGTAATAATATTAAAATGTTATGCCTTCATCAAACAACATACCTAGAGCTCCTCCTCAGAGCTGCAGTTTCCAAGCTTCCTCTTCACAGAGCAGCCCTCCCCTCCCCTGTCCACCACTCAGCTCCTTCAGACTAGCCACCAGCTGTTAGCAAACACCTGGTGGAACTGAGCATCTGCTAAACTCATTATAGGAGCTACGTCTCAGAGCAGCTCTGGTAAAAATGTTGTTAAAGGGTTAATAGGGGAGCCATGTTGTGATGACTTTCTGACAGCGAAGTTTCAGAAACAGCAGGAGTTGCTTAAAGAGACAGAGACTCAATTTCAAAGTGTTAAATTATGAAGTCATTTTTCTTTCAAGTCTTATTTGATATAAATTGCATTTTTTAACAACTGAATTAACATAGTTCCTTGATTGTGCTATATACCTGGAAAACCCAAAGTACTACCTCTTTAATTCATTGTGTATTTCATTATGAACCGGCTCTGCCACATAATCTTCCTGTCTTCTTTTCTTGTTTATGCAAATCTTTAAAGAGACAAACGGTTTATTTTCTTAATTTTACAGTTTCTATTTTTGTTTCCAAGGTGGAGAAGGAGAAGATCCACGACCACGAGCGGCAGTGTTCGTACGAGCACCTCAACCTGCTGCTGCATTTCATCATGGGCATCAAGGTGAGTCTGGAGAGCCTCCAACCGCAGACCTTAGAGGTGGCCAGCCAGAAGCTCCAGGTGCTGCACCAGTCCCTCAGAGAGCTGGAGCTGAAGATGAGCCAGCTGGGTGGGGGCGGCCCCGCTCCCGTGCAGGGTGCATGCGCTCTCACCCTGGCCACGTCCTTCACCCCGCTGCCCAGCGCCATGGGTGCCGCCCTGGAGCTGCAGCTCCAGAGCGAGAAGACCAAGGTGGCCGAGCTGAGCCGGCGCTGCCAGGAGCTGGAGCTGAAAGTGAACACGTTTGAAAACATCGTCTGCGTCCTGAACCGGGAGATGGAGCGTTCCTGCACCACCATGGAAGCCTACAACCGCCAGCACAGACTGGACCAGGACAAGATTGAGATTCTCAGCAACAAGGTATGAATGAGCCCCGGATGCCTCTTTACATACCCAGTAACACCACATCGTAGCCCAAAACACCATAACATACTTAGTAACACCACATCATACCCTGTCAGTTTAGGTTCCTGGTCATGTCTTGGTATGGAGTTGCACCATACTCTTTCCATTTTCAAATGATGGATTGAAATATCTTTCAAGAACCTGACCCTGCTTTAAGTTTCTCCACAGATCCCTCCCTCACCGGCCTGCTGTGTTCCTGGGATTTAGCGGATTGAAAGTATCCTGCTAAAATGGTCTTATTCCTCTGGTGCTTTGGTGCAGGTCCGTCAGCTAGAAAGGACGGTCAGCCTGAGGGATCTGTCCATCGTGGAGATGGAGGGGAAGATGAGGGAGATGTCTGCAGCCACCTACGATGGCGTCTTTATCTGGAAGATCTCTGATTTCACCAAGAAGAGGCAGGATGCCGTGGCTGGCCGCGCTCCTGCTATGTTCTCTCCCGGTCAGCATTCCATCCGGAGATGCTCTCACCAAGCGCTTCTGGCCTGGAATAACCAAGATCTTCACACTCACTCAGTTGTTTGATCTTGTCTTCCAGCGTTTTATACGAGTAAATACGGCTACAAGATGTGCTTACGAATCTACCTGAATGGTGACGGGACGGGCCGTGGCACACACCTGTCTCTGTTCTTTGTGGTGATGAGAGGACACAGTGACGCACTCCTTAAGTGGCCTTTCAATCAGAAGGTAGGAGTCTTTTTTCTTTTTTTAAATCAGTTTAAACATCATGTTGCTATTTTTGAACAGAATCCAAATGGATTCAAACCAGCTGTAGGACTCTCCATCTAGACTGGAACCAGGCTGCCTGGACAGGCCAAAATGATTTGCTTGATCTTTGGGTCCAGGCTTTTGTGGCATGTTTAATAAGCCTATAATACATCCAGCACAGAGAACACCACATCAGAGTGCGCGATATAAAGCTGTATTAATCTACTTATTATAGTCTAAATGGAGGAGTAAGCAGCTTTCCCTGTTGAGGAACAAAAGAAAGTAAGGTGCAAAGCAGAAGCTCATCAGACTGTAACAACCACAGCACACAGTAAACGCTCCTATCAATCACACATCCTACATGATTTGCACTTTTCTCATCCTCTGGTTATAACAAATAAAATTCAGTTTTCATTGTGCTGCTGTATTTTCTAAGGTTACCAGGACAATATGGCAGCAAGATGCATGTTTGCTAAGTTGCATCTGAATGAGCGACATTGTTCTGGAACAGTGTGCTTTGACGAAGTAAGGCAGAAGTAGATGTATTGGGCCATGGTGGAAGGCGCCATCAATTTAGAAACAGAACCAGGACAAACACGTCTCACCAAGTGTTAAGCACCATATTGGAGGGCTGTAGACTTCAGCTTGTTTGCAACCACAGGTAGAACATGAGTCTTTTGTGCACTAAAGTGTTTTACGGCCATGAGTTCAGGCAGAAGCTGAGACAGATTATCTGGTTGTAACAAACTGTCACAACATGGTGAAAGTTTCAACAGATATGTAAAAAGGTTACATACCACAGCTTTAGAGGAAGATCTACAAGCTGTTAATTCTTGAGGTGTATTTAATTTTTCATTCAGATCATTTTTATTTTGCCTTCTCTTTAAATAAACGACTGAGAAGTTTACTGTGGGCTCTTGTTCTCCTGAGGTTACTTCAAAGACCAGATAAGTTTCCTATTATGCCCTGAAATTGAGAGAGGGCTGTTTCCTGAGGGTTTTACCCTGAAATTCTGATTTGGTCTAGGTGTTAAAGAACAGATCCCAGAAAACTGAAACCTGCAACAGAAATGCACCTTTAGTGGGATTTGCATTATTAACGTTAGTTCAGTCTGATCTATATAGAAGAATAGTGTTGTGTAGTCCAAATCTCTGCTGCACTAATCTCCAATACCGGCCTGCAAGCAGTGAAGCATAAGCCGGCTCAGCTCCAGGTTTGCTGTTGAAGCTGCTGTTGGGTAATACTTGTACCATCTGTGTAGGTTACCCTCATGCTGCTTGACCAGAACAACAGGGAGCACATAATCGATGCCTTCCGGCCCGACATCTCATCTTCGTCCTTCCAGAGGCCCGTCAGTGACATGAACATCGCCAGTGGCTGCCCGCTCTTCTGTCCTCTGTCCAAGCTGGACTCCAAAAACTCCTACATTCGTGATGACACCATCTTCATAAAGGCCATCGTCGACCTCACTGGGCTCTAGAGAAATCGTAAGAGCAGAAATCCCAACTTTGCCTTTTGTTGCGACTAACCTGTTCATCAACCAGCCTTTGTATTAGCAGTAACCGGCACTTCTCTCGGGGGGTGTTGTGTCGTTTGGTTTTGGAATTAGTTGTTGTTGACAATATGCAAAATATAATTTTTTCCTTTGTTGGCTATTCAAGTCCTTCAGTCTCTGTTTTACCAATCAGAAGGAGTTTTTATGCATCGAAGTTGTGACTATTCACCAAAGTGACTGCAGAACTTTAAACAGCGTTTTTACTAACCAAGGCATTCCAACAACTGTGTAGTGTACTGTGTGAAACAAGCCGACTCTGCCCGCCTCATTAATCCCTCATGAACATGTTGAAGCTCCTGGTGCTTCAGAAGGGGTTCTCACCTTCAAGGTTTAAAGGAAGCTTTCCTGTAGGCACTAGTTAACGCTCTTGTTATTACTAATTATAACCCAAAAAATGGGAATTTACTAACCGCTAAGATAACTAACAAACACGCAAGTCCCTGAAAATATTCAGCTTCTTTAATGACACTCATTAAGTCTTCTGTGATCGTTCCACTGATTTCCAACAAGATTGTGTTTCTGGTTCCACAAGTTTCCTTCCATCTTAACTAGCTGGTTTAGGATTAATTAAAGGGTTTAATAAAGAAAATAACCACATGTGAGTCAAGCTGAAAAGAAAGTGGTCTGAGTTAATTAAAAATAAGAAAATGTGAGTTAATAAAACCAAAACCTATCTAGATATTTGTTTTATCCCAGATGCTGATCCGAGTGGTTTTAGAACAGGTGTTCCTGGATTCAGATTTTCAGATCCTGTTTGTAATCATTGCCTTGTTTGCAAACTCAGTAGCTTTAAGGAGGAGAAAATGAACTACTTGTCAACTATATTATGTGGTCTAAGTTGGTTTGATGATCATGAAGCAGTTACAGTAACAGGCCGCTGCAGTCCCAGCATTAATAAGCTGCCTGGTTAATGAAAGCCAACATAATGTTCTGGTAACACGTGAGCTAAAACACTTGTAGTTTCATATGCGTTTATAGTTACTGTATGTCGGAGTCCACAAATACACATTTCTCCTGCTGGTCTTGTTCTCTGTTTTGATGTGACTTATTGATAGTTTGGCATTCAACATATTTCAAAAGTTATGCTCATGAAATCAGCGCTTTGCTTTGAAGGTGGTGTAATCTAATAAATTTTCAGACTTAATTAAGTAACACGTTTAACACAGGTGTGCAACCTATGCGCAGGGAAAAATAGGCCAAGCTTTTAAAACAATTGGCTGCAGAAAAGCAACCAAAGACATTTAAACACCAAACGAAGCACCCAGATGGTCCATTCTGGACAGATTGTTTGAACGAAAAGGAGATCAGAGCTTCTACATCTGAAAGGAGAAATGGAAAACTGAAAAAGTTTATGCTAAAACTAAAACTTCTAAAATACCTGCCCAGGTCTGATTATTATCCGACCTTTGAGTTAACGGCACCAAAAAAAACAATCTTCAATCCAATCGAAATAAACTCTGTTGCATTTATGATATGGCTGGATTGGAGGTACAAGCCATGATGTTATTCAGACAATATTTCCATATTTTAACACCAGTTACCGATGCTTAACAGCATTTTAAACGAGTTTCAAACATTTCCTCTAAATTCATATTTATCGAGTGGCAGTTTGAGCGACATGTTGCAGGCAGTTGCCGGCGGAAACGCTGAGTGAAGATCAGAGGATGGCTCCCAGACATGCCAGACGAAAAGAATTGAACTTGATGGAGTCTGGTTAGTGTCATATTTTGGGTTCGCATTGTGGAAAAAAAATGAGCATCACCTGCCACGTTGATCACCCAGACGCCACATAACGGTTCTGGTTGTTCAGTGAAATCCATCTGATTCGGTCAGTTCCTTCTGAGGGCTTCTCTTGGTGCCAGCGTTGGATGCACCAATACACCATAAAGTGGTTTTATTACCTTAATTCCACCTGTAGAATTGTTTTTTTGCATTATAAATGATGCACTATGTATTTAAACATTGCTGATGATTGACAATACAGAGAGGCAGATTATAAAGTCTACAGTCAAAGCGTTAGATCAGACCACTATTGGCTGTTGCGCTCACTGTTGTGTACTATCTAACATTAGTGATGTCATCATTCTTATTTTATATTTCTCTCATAAGCTTTGCTCACGGTGTTGTCAGAATTTCTCACATACTGTTGCATAACAGCGATTGGTCCGTGTCCGGCTCTGCTGTTCTTTAGGAGTCATTTGTTGAACGTCTCTTGAATCCCATCAGATCTGTCTGCAGTACTTCTGCTGCTCAAATTCCTCCCTATGTGTCTTTCCAGTTCCTTTCCTCTGAAAGAAATTCTATGGTGTGAAGTATGAATCAAGCCTTCGTTATTATTTTGTTGCCTTTGGTTACACTGAATAAAGGTGGATAGAGAGTTATGGACTGCTGATGGTCTGTAACTATTCTTTCCTTAAAAAAAGTCGTTGAAGACATTGACAACATGTACAAGATTAAAACTTTCTCTAAAATACAAAAGGAAGATACAAAGCATAGCAAAAATAACCAGAAAGATGACTTCAGAGATGCAGTACAAATGGAGACTGCAGGCTGAAATGGATTGATGTTATTGAGTTCTGGTATTATTTGAATGTTCCAACACAGTTCGCATGAAAACATTAATATTTTCATGGGATTTTTGTTGAGTTGAAACTAGGGGTGCACCGATGACAGTTTTCCAGCAGATTACTAATCTTCAAAAAGCTTGACCTGCCCATTCCAATATTGGCTGAAATGCTTTGTGTTTGTAATGTTGCTAAATTTAGCAAGAAAGTCACTGAGTTGGTAACAGTGGGGTGAATATAGTTATCTACAAATGTGCAAACATGACCAGTCTATCACTCAAACATGGCTCACAGCAGAGCTGAAGAGGACAGTGGTTGATTTTTAAGACCTTTGCTGATAAGATAAGATCGGCTTCACATGTAACCATCAACAGATCACCATTCTCCCCAAGTGAAGGAAATTGGCACAGATAAATCAGTGCACCCCTAACTGAAACACTTGTTTCCAATCTCTACAAATATATTTTTCTTGATAAGGCTAACAGGGCGTACAGTGAGGTCAAAGTGTGTGTCACCTTACTACATGTCTTCTGGTGTTGATTTCTTTTATTTTTGTTACACTTGCATGTTTCAGAGTGTCTCAGATGGAGATAAACCAAGTAAATACATACAAGCAGTTTTCCAGAAAATAATCAACCCCCAGAGCTAGAACCACCATGGGTTTGACTCAACTGAAAATGAGTGTTTTGCAAACCTCCAGAGGATCTTTGGTTAAATATTTTCATATTATTATTTATTTATTTATTTTTTAGCAAAGTTGAACTTTCTTGTGGGCTTTGGGTTATTTTTCTGCTGCATAACCCATGTGTGCTTGAGCTTAAGGTCATGACCCTAACCTTGGCCCTAACCTTATAGCAGCAGGAAGCAGCCCCAGGCATCACACTGCCACCACCATGTATGATCTCAACATCCACAGGATGTTCTCCTAGAAGTCCTTTTGGTCAGAATTTTTTTTAATTATTATTATTTTTCTTTTGTGAGAAGAGTCTTTGTCCCTGAAATTCCTTAGATCAGGGCTTGGTGTGTTTTGTTGTTTTTTTAGGTGCTTTGTCCAGTTTTATGTTGTCAGATGAGTTTTATGTCATTTTCTGTTTTTGTTATTGTATTCTTAAAGTGAGTCAGTCTTGGCTGAGGCTAGGGCAACCAAGATAACCAAGCATTGTGGTTAATCACTGTTGATTCATAATTAACAATGGGGCTGAAGAAGCTTTTACATAAAGCGATCAGTTTGCTCTGGATTGTTTTTTCTGGAAAAAAAAAAAATCAATTTTGGAAAGCTGCATTTTGTAGATTATCAGGTTATCATTACCCGGTATTAACATTTGCAAGACATATCTGAAACATTTAAGAGGAACAAAAACCAGAAGAAAAATGCAGTTTTACGCAGCACTGTAGGAATGGAAAAAGAAATCAGATTATCTTCCTTATCATCGACTCTTCTCCACCTTTTAAGCGACCTACTTTCCTAGAAAAAGAAGTGCCTGTATTTATGTTATGTAATCTTGAATATTTTAAAATGTGCTGTCCTGTATGATTAAGCATAACAGTATATTATGAACATTGCGTTTTAGAACATCTTATCCTTCAAAATTTTATTGCTTTTATGTTGTTGTTTTTTTTTTTTAAATTTACAACATGTTCTAAAATCTCTTGTGACCTTGAATGTTTTTTTTGCGTCCGGATAGTAGTGAATGTTCAGAGTGAGGCTGGTGAACCAGCATGCTTTTAAACCTCGACACACACTGATCCATCTCTGTGCATGAGAGGCTTCAGTCGGACATGATGCAGAACGTTGGTCACTGGTTCACATCGTTGGCCAGGTTCTTATGTCCTTTTTATGATTTCACTATTGTATATGATACAAAGTAAGAAGGAACCTTGAGGGGCAGTCGGAGAAGTAAATATATCTAAATAATGTATAGATAGTATTTATTGATTAGAACATTTTCTGTTGAGGTCGTTTTGAAAGCGTGTTGTAGTTCATCCGGCTCATTCTTGCCAGGCTGCGTCTCTGTTCTGACCTCAGCTTGTTGCATTCTGTTCTTTCCTGAAACACATTTCCGTTTCTCTTCTCGTGAGTGTTTTTGCACGTGTAGTGATCTCCGTTTTGCACGTTCCAGCAGCCTCAAAATGAAGCCCCTTTTCTTCCTGCCTATACAGTGTGTTCTGGTTGTAGCACTAGCAGATGCTCGGCCGGCGTGAGCCTGGACTTCTGGTTCGTTTACAACTAAAGGGCTTCGCATTTCATCGGCATCCACCTGATGTCACACGCAGGCTTTCATCCGCTCAGAGGCAGAACCGTTCAGCGGTTGCGTCTGAGCCAGCTGATGTTTCCGTCGGCCAGCGACGCTGACATGTAGGAAGTGCCACACTGCCTCACTGTTCTGCAACAGAATAAACAATGTTTTGATAAATACTGCTTCAGAAACTGAAACTAGTCACTTTTTGCTTTCCCTCCACCTCTGTTCCTGTGGATCTGGGTTATTCCTCTAAAGGCCTTGCTGAGATTAGGATGAAGAGCCTTCATCTGTAGCGGTGACATCAGTCGTACTCGTTCTTTCTGCTGCATTCTGTGGATAGGAAGTCATGTGTTAGTAAACTCTTTGTACAGAGGAAATTTTGTTCCATATTTGTATTTTGATTTAATAAAGATTTTAAAATGCCCTCCATGCAAAGACTCTGTTCTAATGTCCTGATGTTTAGACCCAGTAGCTCTTCGACCTCTGACTCCAGCAGAATTATGAATCTCCTCTAAACTCTTGAATGGGTTTTGTTTTTGTTGCAGTTATCCCTGTTGCTGGTTCACATTTTTCCTCTCACTATCATGGATCCAGCCCTCTGAACTACCAGCTTCCTCACTATTGACCTTTTGTCTTCCTCCTGATCATGTAGACCATAAAAAACTGTATTTTCTCACTATACTTTAATTTTCCTCCAGCAGTAAATATCCCAAAGTGCACTGGAGCTTTTAACCACATGAGGGCGCTCTGTGTTTCCTTACTAATCACCATCATGCTGAGCACAACACATGACCCAATCAGTGGAAGACATGTATGACCTCATATGAATAAATAAATACAAATAATAACAGAGCATCTGTGAGGGTTTTCAGAAACATTCTGAAGCTTAACAGGTATTAAAGTTATTTCTATTTTCTTCCCATCCAATCCAACAGTGAGAGAAAATATAACATTTGCTGCTTTTAATAACAAGGTTACAACCAGATTTGGTTTTGTACTTTGATTGTTTAGTTGAGTTTTGCTTTCTATATTTCTTAGTTCCTCTTCTTTTATTTAGATCAGCTGTGCTTTGGTTTTACTTCAGTTCACTGCTTTCTTAGTTGCTTTAGTTTCATCATTTTTCTGTGTTATTTCATTCGCTACGTTAGTCCTGTTCCTGTTCCTGTTCTTTAGTTACTGCTTCCTCTGTGATTCTAGTTTATTTCCTGTGTCTATTAATCTTTAGTGTTAGATTTATTTTCTCGTCCTCTCTCTCACACCCCCATTAGTCTGGTTCTTTTGTCTCATTGTGTTTTCCAGTTTGTGTTCCTTGGATTATATTTTGCTTTGGATCCTGGCTTTCTGTGAAATTTCTGTAAGTTGTTGTTCATCATATTTTCATTATGAACTCTATTTCTCTGCCGTTCTGCTTTTGGATCCTCAACCAACCACCACCAACCATGGCAGGTTTCTGCTTTGCCTTTTATTTTGCTGGATATGAAACAAAGCATATGAAATGTGACAAATGTAAAAAAGATCAGACATCTTTACACTAGATTGTGCAACCAAAAAAGGGGGTCAATAATAAAAAAAAATAAATAAGAATTTGAGATGATGAATGGCTGAGACACTTTATGGTTGCAGCTTTCATTCTTTTCCTATAATATGCATCATGTAAGAGTCAGGGCTTTTGGAGTTCAAGTTGGTGCCTGTAAAACAAATGACAATAATGTGAAACAGCCGCCCAGTTGTCAGTGATGCTTCTATTTCGTTATTCAGAAAAGAAATGAGCACCATTAATTGTTCCGTAACACAATTTTTATTAATTTAGCACAAAAGGGAAACATTAAATTGCAAAACATTGCATAGATTTTATTATCTTTACTGAATTAGTAAATCAATAGTCAGTAAAAAATACTATTTCATTCAGCCTGTTAAAATTCTGACGAATGAACTGCTGAAAATCTTGTAGTAGTTTTAAAAACGTTTTTTGTTTTTAGAAATGGGATTTGTAACTGATTAAAGACCATCATAAAGATGACAGTCAAATTATGATCCAGAGGGCTTTTCTTCATTGATTCTCCAGGCAGTTTGAGGTCTAATATCAGCGGCTGTACTTCACGCAGTCCCAAATATGTCAACCTTCCAGCAGCGGTTCTTAGTAATTTTCCTGAAAATATTAATGTGTAACATTGTCTGCTGAACATCTGGTAAAGAACTCAGAGCGTCCCACTGACAGACTCCTAAAGAAACTCTGTTCAATCCATCTCGCCTAACAGATAGCTGACCGAGCAGCCAGCATTCAGGAAATGATGCGTGACGAGCATTGAAAAAAAAGGCGAGTTCATCCTGTGGTTCAAGAAAACATCAGATTTATTCTGACTCCGAGGGTTAAAGTGCGGATGCAGCCTAAGCTGGTAAGATTCAGTTCAGGTTCATGTTTCCACTCAGGCAAAAATCAGCCAAACGTATCAGGAATAAAATCACTCACTTTCTGATTGTTTTACTGCAGCTGGATTTTCATATTTTAATATTTTTATAATATTGTCAGAACAACCGCTCAGATTGGTTCAGGCTGACAGTAGGTCAGAGCATCAGTTTCTGTTGGGAAATATAAAAAAATAGCAAAATAAAGTAGTTGACGGAATAAAAATTTTCAGAAAACAAAAAAACAGCAAAAAAAATTTTAATTACCCCTAACACAATTATTTATGATGGCGTATTAGGGCTAATGTAGATAGAAAAAAAGGAGTAGTAAATTTTGGCCGAATATTAATCTCGGAAATCTTCTAGAAAAACTTGGAAGTTCAAAAGGTGAACATTTTGGAGATCTGATATTTTCTGAGTTTTCAACAGCCAAAAATATGTTATTTTTGAAACGAAAAAAATAGATACCTCACATCAGCAAATAGTGTTGTTTGTGACTGACTGTCTACATTAAAGAACTACATTATAGATAAACAGAACCATATCCTTTGTAGCACTGACACCATCACGCTGTGATAAATTTCTGTTTATTCAGAGGTACTGCTTAAATCAACACTTTTTATATTTAAAAAAAATATTTTTGAATTTGTCAAAGCCACGTTTGGGGGGCCCTTGCTTCTATCGGCCTGCCTTAGGGTAGCTCTGGCTACAACATAGTAGCTCACTACAGTCAGTGTGTGAATGACTGAGTGTAGTGTGAAGTACTTTGGAGTCCTCTAAACTAGATGAAGCTCTCTGCAAGTACAGACCATTGACCGCTGGTTTCCATCCCTAATCCAGAGACATTCATGGTCTCTCTATGCTTCAACATTGTGAACTAATATAGGAGAAGACATACTGTCATATTAACAAAAGAGGATCATAGAAAATATTAAATTTTGTTGGAAAAACATTCATTTCGTAACCTTAAATTCTACCCCACTGATTTAAAGGTTTTTTGAAAACATCCTTATCAGGCGTGGTAATAAAAATGGCAGACACAGCAACAGTAATCACCCTGTGCGTGCGATCCGGATCTTAATAATGTCATTGCACTCAGTGAGCTGAGCAGGGGCTTTTGGTCTCTTATGAGGATTAACAACGAGGGATTTCCTGGAGAGAATTTCCCAAAGTCATTCTAGGACACGCTTCAGTGTAAATCCTCATCTTAGTCCAAACGCTTGCTTTCAATAGTGTCACTGGTAATGTATTACTCAAGGACAAAAAATCCTTAAAAGTAGATCATGTGGAGAATGAGCAGGGAAATAATAACCTGCAGTGGAGGTGGAACCATGAAGGCGGTTTCAGTCATGAGGGACGTTCTTGAAAAAGCAGCTTCTGTAACGCTTTGGTCATGAAACAAGATTCTTCACTGTAGCTAATTATTGCAAGTGTTGTTATGCAATAATAAATCTCACCTACTGTAATGGGACACAGTTAGAGGTTTTGATATGGGAGTTATGGCCTTCTGCCCAGGGCTGCATGCCACAAGTGGGCAGCCCAAGGCAACATCTAAAATAAAAACAATCTAAAAAATGACTCATTATCATTTTAGTCATGGGACTTGCACCCCTCCAGGAGGTTTTTATCACAGTCACACACATAATGACATGTTATATTAACTTGTGCTAAACTGAAGAGCTGTCTCTGTGCTTTTAAATATTTATACTGATCAGACCTCAACATTGAGCAAAAAATAAAAAAAATCTGAGCATTTTTATGAATCTGTGTCATTGTTATACCTCCTCAGATTGAATTGAAGAGCACCACATATAGACCGCTCAAACTTGGACTTGGACCACATAGACTTGACAGAGTTCACTTGTGAAACCTACAGTTTTCACAACATGGGACTATTGTTGAAATGTATCAAAGTGTCTCCTTATACGAGTCTCTGGATAAAATCAAACCTGGTTAAGCTTCATTTGAGAAGTATATTTGGTTGTCCAACAGCAACAGGAGCCTGACTCCCAGGTGAGAAGGTAGAATCACCAGTTTCAGCAAGTTTGAAAGAACAAGCAGATCTTCATGCTGAACTTCCTGTTTGAATGCATCTGGAAACACACGCGGCTTCAGGAACCCAGATAAAACGTTTACAGTGCTCCTGCAGAACACCTGAGCATCCAGGTTTCTGGAAACAGGAAACAACCTTAACATCCATTTCTGACTGATGCAGCTGTTTCTGGCCGACTGCTTATGAAGAACAGCAGAGGGCAATCTCGCCTCACTTTTCACCAGCCACAGGAGGCGAGATGCTGATCATTTACCTTCCTCTTGAATTTTAAAGTTTTGACATGAACCGATCACTCTGCAGTCTTACTGTATATATGTGGATGGGTGAAGCTAGAGCATTATGCATTGTATCTTCCAACACCATGGGAATGGAGGGCAGAAATGTAACAATGCAATATTAATATACGAAAGACAATAACATTCCCAAAGCGAGTTAAGTTTGCGAGTTAAGCAAAAACTGACACCTTGGAGTCACAAGGTTTCATAACAACATTGTTTTTCATTGCTGTGTGAAGAAACTCTGTCCTCAGGATGCCAGAAGAAAAACAAATATTGTCAAATTGGTGACAGGAGAGAATGATTAATGTTGTCCCATCCATTCTTCTCATGCTCCACCTCCCTGACATGGTCTCAGCATCTGGTCACCACATCACTAGAAGCTGATGTGGTGACAACAGATTCATGCTACTGTAAGAAGTGTTGTTTCCTGTCACAGACACACAAAGTGCTCTTCTCTAGCTGATATGTAAACAGCAGGTGGCCTGAGGATTCTCTTTGCTTTGTACATTTGCTCTCCAGGGTCGTATAGACTCCATCATTTCAATGTTCAAAATGACAACCACCTCAAAGAGTCACATTCAACAGAGAAGATTACTACTTATGTCATCCGTTTTCCACACTATAACATTTTGATCATGTTTCCAAGGCGTTTTGGTCATAGGTCACCTACAATAATAAATAATGATTTATTAAATACATTAGCACAAATTGCTAATGTCACAGTAGTGACCCGACTGCAACCAAGACTGCTAACCAAGAAAACCCCAATCTAGCTTCTCAGAAAGATTTGGTGTTATTGGTCTGATGAATTAATTTTGTTAACTGACTTTTACCGGATTCCTTGATGAAACTCAACTCCTCAAACCAGTTTTTGGTAGAGGTGTAGAGATGAAAACAAATCAGAAAATGAAAGACCAGTTTGTGAAAAAAAAAAAAAATTCTGTTATCAGCCAAATTATTGAGAAGTGATATCAAAAGAGAGTGAAAAAGAACTGAGTGAGCCTCATATTTCAATAAATACTAGGATGAAGATATGTTCAGCAGGGGGAAGATTTTTCTTTTTGAACAAAAGTATCTTTTTGTTAAAGTCTGAACTGAGTTGCATTCACTGACACCAGCTTTTTTCTTGGCAGCGATGTAGTTAATCATTTGGTTCTTGTGTTTGTCTTTGGTCAGCCCAGGCTATGTAGTTTTCAATGCGGTCACTATAAGATCTGTGGAGGCACTTAGCCATCGAGTTAAAAGAACAGTAGCTAATTTGTCATGTTCATAAATCACTTACCAACACTTACATGGTCATCACGGGACGGAAAACTTCCCCAGTCGGGGGTAAGAGAGTGGGGTTGGGTGGGTTTTGGCTCGGGGGACCGGAGTTCCCACAAAACCCAGAGGGGGCCCTTTCATGTGGTGCTTTAACAGTGGCCACATTCTGCTAGTGTGAGCTCACTTCCATACCTCATCTCGTGGTTCTGCTTTCCCTTGCTGATGTGGTGAAAATACACATTCTCCTAAGGGTTGTTATTAGGCCTTGGAAACACACACATTGAAACAAAGGTGCTCAGTGGGCGAGCAGTGGGAGTGGAACAAACTCCTGAGGATGGGAGGCCAGATTCCCTCCACACCTTGAACATATGCCAAACTAAACCGTCTGTTCACTGCACCATGGCAACAGCATCATCAGCAGTACCCAAAAATGGTCTTCGGTTCTTTTATGAATGAGTTTTTCCGTGAACACTAAAGAAGCAGGCAATCGTTATAACAATGTTTAAGCCTTTAAATATAATACAGTTGTGTTCAAGTAGCTTCACACGCCATGATGCTGAATGACTAAGAGCACAGTCAGATCTTCCCCTGAGTTTGGCTGCGGGCTTTCCTGTGGAACAGGACCAGTCTGTTGCTACCAGAACTTCCCAGGTTGGGCCACCCAGACTACAAACACAGCCTACTTCAGATGAAGCCTCATATGTCAAATGCCACATCTTTAGATGGTCTCATGCTGACTTTGCCTGAGATAATCATAAGATGTGGTTGAGCATTTTACCAGACATTTGAGAATTTAACCAAGGTTCTGTTGGGGTTTAGAGACGGGGGCGAAGATCAACAGGAGAAGGTTTAGAAAAGAACGACTTTGGTCAAATTTTCTAAGAAGTCACGGGAGGTAAAGTTGTTTGTTGTTCCGCCTGATAATTGGAAACTTTGCAAAACAGGATTTGGAAAAGTTAGGTTTTAGAACTGACGTTTGGGCGAACATGGACATTGCCCTGCTGGCTCTTGGGAATCAGAATGATGAAGCAGCTGTCTGAGAACAGCAAGAAGAGGCAATCTGTCATTTATAACAAGGAAGGTTCTCCAGAGTATTTCTGCTGACCGCCTGGGACTTCCAGTTTGGAGAAAAGTAAGAACAGAGGTGAAATAATACATCTATGTGTGGCATTTTAACAACAGTGTCTAACAAAAGTTTAACAAGAACATGTGTTTGGAGTTATTACCATTAATTATTTTCTATATGTAAAGCAGTTTTATGTTTTTAGTGTAACACGTCAGCAAATCCACATTTAGATAATGCAGGTGTGGCCAGATCCCCCACCTCACACTGACTAACCTGCATATGTGAAACATTTAGATACACAAATCTGCTTTCTATATAAAAATGTATATTTTAGATATTTGTAGCTGAGTGAAAAGTTGTTCATATAATGAAAACATAACACATCAGTCTCCAATGTAAGTTTGTACACAAGTCTCATAAACAAAGAGAATCTATGGTAGATAACATAATCGAATTACTAAACTAAAAGTGAACTTTTCTTGTTCTCTTTTCTGGTTGTTCATGTAAAAATGGCAAATATGATAAATATATATATAAAAATCACTCCTTTAGTTGGAGATTCCTCTCTTCATCATATTTATGCCTTTTGCCACAGATTCTTAATAAGAATAAATAACAATAATAAAAATAATTTACAAAATTGATAGTCTACGGTTATCAAAAATACCATACTCAGATTAAAATAAATCAGTGATTAGCTGTAACAACACACTGTTTGAGAGACATTTATGTCAGATGTGCAAACGATCCAGTAAACATACTGTGGGCTGTTTAGTTTTTAGAAATGTAAACAACGTAATTGTCACACAGACGTTACCATGTTGTTTATGTTGCAATGCATCCTGGGTATTCTAGACAATGGCGCTTGAAGGCTTCACAAATCTGTGCCTGCTTAGAAGTTGTAGGTATTTCTCACCAAAAAAATGAAAAGTTCATTAGTTGCAATGTTATGATGTTTCAACCTACTAATAAAATGGCATTTAAAGGTTATATTCTATTGTACCCATAAACGCTCATCTTACAATACTTGCATTCAGATTCTAACATGGAACAATGAACCTTACTGTATATTTTTCAAACCTAAATTGGCTCAGTTTCATAAACCTTGGCATTGCTTGATCCCCCACCAGCTTCATTTAACCACAGTGGAACATCTCTACTGATGCTAGCTGAACTCACTGGAAAAATCAAGTTAAGCTCCCTGAAAAAAATAATAAAATAAAATAAATGGCGTCATTCAAAGATAATTAGACACATGTGTAGACCAGTGATTTGTGTATGATGGTGAGACTGCATATCTAGAATGGGCCAAGAGGCCATCGGTTGTAGCCCATTCTACAGCTACCAGCTTGGTTTCTGAGTGATCAACTGCTGCTATTTTTGTCATCGACTGGAATTACTTCAGCAAGAAATATTCAAATGACTGCATATTTCTGTTTTTCTTCCATAGTTATCACATTACAGTGTGCATAGACTTCGAAGGTGAATTCTGAGCTTTTTAATTTTATTATGCCACTGTTTAGCTGATAAGTGTTAGCAGAGCAAACCGACATCTTCTCTTCAAAACGTATTTAGGCATGGCAAGTTAAGGAGAACGTACGGCATTTTGATGATTTTATTTTTGTGGTTGTTATTCTTTCATTTGTAAATGAAATGTGAATGTTGGGAAATGTGACAGAACGTGAGTTTCTGCAGCTGCAGGGAAACACATTGATCTCCAGAAAGCATCAATCCAACTCTACAGTTGGATTTCTGTTTAGAACCACTGGAGAAGACTCACAATGCTCCTGGTCTAATTATCTTCTAGCTCAGAACTGGGAGCCATAGCAGTTCATACCAAACATTAAAAAAGCTTGACATAATAAAACAAGTCAAAGAAACTGTAAAAAGCTGCAATAAAAATCCCTGAGATTTATCTTTTAAATCTTTGCTGTTCCAGCTCATTAAAACTGCCGTAGCTTCTCCCCTTTAGCTGCTGAAATATGAACTCTGCTTCTGATAATTAACATGTTTACTGTGAACATCAGGATGAGCTCATTGTACGCACTCAGCATGCATTAGACCATTAACTTTACTATTATTACTAAATGTGAAAATGAAAGGAAAAAGATACATTCCAATTTACCTCATATGCTGGATTCACAGTTTTACACATAATTGCATTTGGAAAAACCTCTGCTTTGGAATTAGATGACTCTTTGAAAGTAGAAGTGTAGGTAGATGGATAAATGGACCCTGAGAAGGACTGGTGCTGTGTGGCAGGGTCCCATTAAGTACTGGAGACAGACACCAGCCCCTGTGACCCTGCAAGAATTAAGGGGGTAGAGAAAATGGATCAGTGCTTGCTTTGAAGAATGTTAAAGGTTTTGTCATGTTTTTGCATTTTTGTATGATTAACTCCAAGATAAGAATCAACTCTCAGGTTTCTTTCAATAAAGCAGCTCTTCCAGTCCCCCAGGACAAAAAATGTGCAGGAATCTAGTCGTGGTGTTTTCTAAAGTGTGCTTTACAAGACATACACACACGCACAAACGCATTCTTCTTATAAAAAATGATTAGCCATGCAAAACACACCTCCAGAAACATGGATTCTGTCAGTCCAAGTACACACTGTCTGTTGGTGAAGAACTGACCCGCAAACAGTAAAACAAGCAAAAAAGAAGCTTTGAATATGCAACACAATCTCACAACAAAGAGCTGCTGTTAAAAGCAGTAACAGAACTGAAGCTAGTTGGGTTATAGCTAGTGCTGTCAGTCGATTAAAAAATGTAATCGGATTAATCTCACTCTGGCTCTGTGATTAATCACGATTAATCACTATGCCTAACTTTCTCTGCTTGAATTAGAAGCATGCATGCTGTTGTGGTTCTTACAGGAATGGCGCCCTGGAAAAGCCCCTCCTCCTGCCTCCTGCTAACTGCTCTGCCATGACAAGCTAGTTGCTAACAATGGAGGGAAATGCATATTTCAGGAACAGAGGACTCTGGTTTGACCCAGAATGTACCAACATAAGCAACTCTGCATGACTTCTCTGGGGAGATGAAGGAAATTGCCGTTTCTTTGGGTTCTTCACAAGAGACTCATCCCCACATCATGAGCAAAACGTTTAAATGGATGCAACCATAAAATGTTAATGGAGTGGAGTGGTGTACATTAACTCAGAACAGTTAGAATGCAGTAGTCATATTAAAGGGTGGATGTTTTGAAGGCCCTGATGTATATTCTGTTCAGACTGTTGCTGTTCTGACAGTGACATTCTCACAAAGCCTCTATTCTTCACCGGGTCCGGATCGCTGTGCAGCCGGCTTCCGAGAAGCTTCGGCCTGTCTGTCTCTTCATGGTCTGGCTTTACACAAGGCTCTGTTTTCATTGCTGGAAGCCATACCCTCCGAAGCGCTGGGGCCCCTCATCAGGACTCTGTTTTACTTGTCAGCAGCTACTGTTTTCTTTTGAGGCCTCGCGCTCTCACTGATGGATCTGCAGTAGCAGACGGGTTGGGGTTCTCCCTCTCAGAGGCGTTTCAGGGAACTCTCCATCTCCCTATAAAAAACCCCTGACATTATGGAAGCAAATATCCCGGCATGGTTCTCATTAGCACATCTTCCACTGAACCTTCAGTTTACGAGCTTGGCTTAGCTCTGACTGGACTGCTTCACAGATGTGGCTGTTTTGTGACATGAACTCGGGGAATATGCAGACTATAAATCAAGTTCAGTGGCTTAAGTCGTCTAATTTGGAAGTGACCCTCCATCTGTGGGCCCCCAGTGGATTCTATTGAGGGGGTAATTTGCTGCAGATGTGTGGAACCTATCGGAACAATTAAGATATGTGTTTTTAACCCTCTGATGTGTGACTGACTGACTATATAGTCTTCAGTGATTGGGTCTTTTTTGACCTGGGTTACAATCAATGTTTTTTTTTGCTATTTTTGTCATTTTAATTCAAAATAATGTTTTGTTTAATACTTTCTACTGTGTTTTATTTCACACAAGAGTTATTTCATGTTTGAAATGTTTTCATTTTTCACTTTTTTTAATGTTTTTAGAGCAATTTATAGAACATTTTTAAAACAAAATGACAACAATAGCAATGATGAAATGTCAATAATGGACAATGTCAACATCCATTATGTTTGTGGGCATGGAAGAGGGGTCCGAAAGAGCACGTTTCTTGAAACTAGCTAGATAATCAATACAGAAATTGCTGTCTGTATTCTATTATGCTATGTGTATCATGCATGTGAGTGTATGTATGTGTGTGCATTTATTTATCCATCCATCCATCCATCTTCTATCTGAGGTCAGGTCGTGGGGTAGAAGGAAGACCCAGACTTCCCTCTCTCCAGCCACTTGTTCCAGCTCCTCCAGGGGAATCCCAAGGCGTTCCCAGGCCAGCTGAGGAACATAGTCCGGCCAGCGTTTTCCTGGGTCTTCCCCTGGGACTCTTCCCAGTGGGACATGCCCAGAACACTCCTCTCTGGTGAGGTGACTTAGCTAACTTCAATGAAGGCTAATATGTTGATTTGTAACAATAACACTATCACTGTACTCATGTTTGACACACACACGCACACCCACATGCACATTTCTGAGGTAAAAATAAAGATAATAATTTTATGTAAAAGTTCTTGCTGTGTAGAATATTATTATTCAGGTGTGACTTAGGACTCAGTGTGAATGATTCCAAAAAAATGTTTTCCTGACAGTCACATTTGGTAAGAAACAAAGATTCTCATTAAATTCCATCGGAAATGAATGAGGGTCATTTTTACCCTCTTATGGAAGAATGGGGTAGTAATATAAAACATGCTATTTCTTAAAATGTATAAAAGGTAAATTAAAAACTTGAATTGTGTGATATCAGTAACATATTTTTTGGGGAACACCTGGAATATGAAGTGATGAAGGCTTTTCATTACAATTAAAAAGACGGTCTCAAAGGATCAAAAAGGATCCACTTACGCATCAGAGGGTTAATGAAACACACTGCAAAAACACAAAATATCACCCAGTATTTTTGGTCCATTCAGTATAAGTAGTGTGACTTTTCCAACCTGTTTCCTTTGAAATGCCATCAGTACTTAATGAACTTTTACCTCTCAACGCTGCAGGTGTGGCTTTAAACATGTATATGTTTTTCTGTTTATCGGATGATGGAGCGGGTTGGTGTATTTCAGCCCCTCCTCTCAGCCTTTGATGGTTCATGTTCAAAGAGTGGTGCACTACGAGCATCTGGATCTTCCTTATGGTTTACACAGCACAGCTATGTGGCAGATTGGTAATAACAGTTATTATTTGGTGTAACTGCAGCTAGGAAGCTGGATCCTCACCTGGAAACAGGGCATCCGACAGAAAACAGAAGATAGGGAGGACTCTACACACAGAGTTTTTTTGACATTACATATCCTTCAACTGGACCACATTTCAATCATGCATTTGAGTTAAATATTACTGTAGTTCCTACCTTCGCATGATTCCACAAACCATCAACTCCCACCCAGCTTTAAGGCAGATGAATTTAGAGATATGTAGGGGAAACCAAATACCAGTTCTATATTGAGGGAGCAGAAATTGTTGTTTACATTTCACCTCAGTTACCAGATAAACCAGGGCAAAGTTGGTTGAGATTTATTTCAGTTACTAAAACATAATTGACACTGACCCCAACTTGATTTCTGGAGTTGGGCCCTGTGAACGGCAGTCATTCCAGAGAATCCCTGGAGGACGTTCACGTTCAAAAGCACCGAGCTAATAATGTTGGTTTATATTCAGTAAATGAAAATATCTGATCCAGCGAGGCTCATTGGATCATCTTCACCTCCTTCAGGAGCTATTAATCCCATCTGAAGAAATGCTACCAAACACAACTGATCAAAGCCTAGAGAAGGGGCTTAGCACTGTCAGTCAAACTTGCGCTGCTAAATGGAGAAGCAACTCACAGTTACAGGAAAACCGTTTACGTGCCATCATCAGCGTTCATGCTAACTAGCCTGAGCATTCAAAACTGGCTCTGCTGACTGGGAGAAGCTGTACTGTAGCAGAGAGACATGAAGAGATGGAGGGAGGTGAAAGAGATTCATGGGCATCACCAACTGCGCTAAGACCCTCCTCCTGCCTCTGATTGGTTATTTCTAGTTAGCACTGGGAGTAGACAGAGGAGCTTGATGTTTTCACAGATAATCTGTCTCACACTACACTGTAACTACGTGGTGACAGCTTCAACAAATATGTAAAAATATTTTTCTTATAACTGTTACAGACTGCAGCTTTAAGGCCACATTTCTATATCAACAACATTCCTTTATTGGTCTGACATGTAATCTTATTTTGATTTTTCATGCTCTGCTTACATTGCATTTTCTGCATCACGTCAAATTCCTTGCATTTGAAAATACTTGGCCAATACATTTAAATCTGATTATGATTAATATGATTAATATAAACAGGTCTGTCTTTTAAATAAGCTCTTGGATCTCAATGGGACAACTTATATAAATGCAAGTTAAATGAAAAAAAAAAAAAAATCAACATGATTAGCAAAAATAAAGACTGAAAACATCTGTTAAACTATTTTTGATCTTGGGTCCAAATCCGCACTTTTCCCATGTTGAAGTAAAGCTAGGTGCTAGCTAGCTAGGAAGTAAAACTCATTAAGTAAAGCTCATTACCTGATTTTTGACTCTGGTTAAGAAGAATAATTTGAAGGATTTCTACCAGTGGTGTTCAGTTTGGAGTCAGTGTCCTGTTTGCTTCGGATATCCTTGATTCTGCAAACTACTCAGCTTAGAAGACACAGCGGACTCACTGGAAACACTGCTGACTCAGGTGGTTCAGTTCACTGACTTCACTCACGATTATTGTGAGAATTAACAGAGACAATAAAGAGAACGAGTCATCAGCATCAGAAGAAAGACAATAATGGTGTTTGTTCTTCAGGTGACTCAAGTGAACTGGATCACTTTAGTGAATGACTCAGATTCACCACCAGACTCCCAGAAGCTCAGACTCCCTCCTTTCTGGCTGGAATAAACATGGCTGACAATCGTGCAGCTCACTGCTGGAAGTTTAAAGGTCCTGTATTTCATGATCTGTCTGTTGAAGAGCCTTTATCAGCCACTAAAAGCTGAAAAAGCATGTCAGAATCCGCCATCAAACAGTTCAAGGAAACCATATTAATCTGGTTTCCTCAGGCAGGTTTCCTCAAATGGCTGTCAAAAACAGTGTTTTTTTCCCCATAGTAAAATACAGTTTTACTGGGTTACTCAGTAACTCAGGTTAAGAGAATAAATCATTTTAGTATGATGTAATTGTTTGAAATACATACATATATATATATATATATAATAATTATTATTATTATTTAGCTTAGCACATCTTGGATCAAGTCACAGCGATAAACTGTTCAAGGAGAGGTTCGCACCTCAGTGGGGAGGCAGGAGCAGGTTGGCATAACTGAGTCATCGGACTCCCCCGAGGTTTTCTTGTGAAATGTGTGTGAGGGAAAATAACTGAAGATTTTCCATTTTCAAACTCCTGCTGCTGAGACGTAAATGAGCATCAAGCAACTCGGGCCTCAGATCTTCTTCTTGACTTTACTCCTTTTGTTTCAGATGATCTGCAGTCTGGACTTTGACATATTGTTTTTTAGCACTGAGAGATCATAATGTCATTTGATTATACGTGTAATGTCACTCATATATTTCAAATACTGTAGAAAAAAAAAAACCTTTCATTTCAAATTTTGTAGAAAATGATTGTAATTTATGACAGATTACAGGACTATTACTGTGTCTATTATGGAAAGGTCAAGTTATAACAACAGCTGTGCAATATCCCAAACCACTAAATTTCATCTGCAGACACAGGTTATATTTCTCCTTGGTGAATAATTTATAGGTTTAGTAAAGTAATAGGAAACCAGCAGTCATGACAGTCATGCTGCTGATTCTGTGTAGTTAATTGAAAAGGGCATATTTAAAACAACAGTGTTACTCAGTGAGCTCATTTATTGTCTAAACTAACAGCTGGCCCTTAGCTCTGGAAGAAGACATTAAATGTGGTTATCATTAAGTCCTTTGAAAATCATTTCAGATGGCATTCTGAAGAACAACCTATTTTGAGCAAAATGTTGATTGGACAGGTGAAAACATAAAAAGAAGTGCAGAAAACAATAGATTGCTCATCCAAAGTGATCTAAATGTTTCCAAATTGAAACCAAAACCAGGAAGATGGAAAAGGAAACTTACAAAGAAAACTGCTTTGAATGACTGGGAGAGTAACTGATACGCTAAAGATGCTCAGATTCAGGCGATAAACAAAGGTTGATTAAAGGTTGAGAGATGATTAAAACAAGCTATCAAAAAAAAACAACAAATGAAATGGGAAAAAAGTGAACTACTTTTAAAAATGTTTCTAATTTCATCCGCAAGTTCATCAGCCTTCTACCTTTTATATTCTTACTCTATTTCAAGCTGACATCACTGTTTCGCTTCAGAATGACCCCCATGAACTCCTGTTCTCCTGCCTCCTCTGGCAGGCGCCGCCGTGAGCAGTGGGTCTGGGGAGACGATCGCACGCGGTGAACGCAAGCACACGCAGACTGGTTCTGATCTGCGTTACAGTCCTCCTCAGGTATGATGAGTTCCCATTGCGTCAGGGGCCCCTGGGGCGCCGTGTTCATCCACTCTCTGTGAGCTGAAATGAGTCAGGGTTTCCATGCTTCCACTTTTTGGCCTCAAAAAACTGCTGTAAATATCTCTGTTGACAATTAATAAAATATGAAATGTATCTTCAATAATTTAACTGTTCATTTCTAAGCATTTCAACAGAGCTCTTGTCAGACTCAGCTAAGTTAATGTATGGCAATTATACTGATAAACATCTCCTGTTGGCTGAGCTAATTCGGTCTGATTGCGTTCTTCAGCCATCTGTAGGTTTAGCCAGGCCTGAGCCTAAGCCGAGACTTTCCAGTGATTTATGCTATCAAATTAAACATGTCAGGCAATGGAACGACTTTCAGAGTCTCTGGACTAAATACTGATGGATTCATTAGACGTCCACCTGTTTTCATCTGTTTAATTGCCACCATTAATCAAAACTGAATCCCGCTGCTCCGCCGAGAGGAAGCAGAAGTCAATGTATGTCCCTCACAACCTCTACAGCCTCTTTTTACACCTGAGGTAACAGCCGCCCGTCCTGGCTCGCCCACAAGGAATGGGGCTTGAGTTGCTGCTCTAATTGTTCCCTCTGGACTCAGCTGAAGTTGTTAATGAACAGATAAATGTCCAAACCTGGCTGTGGAGAGTAAAGCCAGGTGTTTTCCTATTGCCTCAGAGGTCAAGCCCAGCGAGTGGCGAGACATGGAGGAGAGCGCAGAGAACGGGCGAGTGGTGCTGGACGTCGTCCCTGCAGTGCAAACCAATCCTTCTGTGGTTCCGTCTCACCCGGCCTGCCACCGAGTTTTAGAGCTGCGCTGTAAAAGGCGGATACGTTTACAGCTGGCTGCTTGTGAATGGATTTTCTTTCAAGTCTGCAGGGAATATCTTGAAAAGTAATAATGATGCGGCACGCTGGAAACGTTACAGCAGTGTAGTCATAGCACCACTTCAGTCAGAGGAGATCAAGCTCCAGCATCACTGTTATGACAGCCAGTACAACCAACCAACACAAACCTACAAGCTTACATCCACTTGACAGCAGGAAATCTACACATGACTGTCTACTGAAAGTGACTGGCTGGGCAAAGAGAGCATTGACCAAAGAAGCAGACCAGAGGCAAAGAGGATCTATTGAGGAGCTGCAGAGGTCTACGGCTCAGGTGAGGCCAAAGTTTGAAATTGTTGAATGAATTTCAGAAGCCGACAGCAACTTGTTTCCCAGTGGTTTTCTCAAGATAACAAGTTAACGTCCCGATGGTTTGTTTGAAAGTACGAGTTTCTCGCTAAACTTTCGTTAAACCTTCTCAAGATTAACTCGCTATTTTGAGAAAACCATTAAGAAAAGGTATATGTGGAAAATGGGAAATTAACTCATTATCTCAAGAAAACAGTTATTGATACTTCATGATCACGACAGAAATATCTTAGTTTAAATATCTTGGTTTCCATAATAAGAGACCTTACTCGTGGCAAAAAAACAAAAACAAAAAAAAATCTGGCATTTTGTTGCATAGTGTGTGACGTTGAGCAGCACAGCAGGGACAACACAGCACACAAAAAATTATTTCACTCACTAACAGTCAGAAGTCAAATGGAATATCTTACAAAATCTCTTGAGACCAAACGTGAGATCAGAGTAAACAAACATAGCCGACTGGGAAGAAGCGATGGAGACAGTTGGAGGTGGAGGCCTCAACAATCAGCTGGATCTGTGACTACCTCACTAACAGACCACAGCTTGTTAGACTGAAGGACTGTGTGTCTACCCAGGTGGTCAACAACACTCCTGTACTCTCACCATTCCTTTTCACTCTGGACACTTCAGACTTTCAGCAAAAGTGCGACTCTTGCATCTCCAGAAATACTCAGATGATTCTGCAGTTGTGTGTTTTATAATGCCGGCCATGACTGGAGGATTTATAACAAAGCAGCTGACTCACTTCACTCACTCTGCATAAATAGAAAACATCTTTTATTCCAGGTCCTTTGTGTTTCCAATCAGCTGGGCGGTGATGTCAGAGGGTTGAGGGAAACCCTGAGTCTAGCTCATCCAATGCAAGTGGAACAAAGGGCCGCACTGGGGGCTGGGGGAACAGGGATGTGGTCGGGTGGGGGTGGTGGAAACCCAGCTGTCTGCCTCACAGCACCACCATTGTCTTCCTGTCACTGTACCTAGGCATGGTCACAACTCACACAGCATTAACAGGATTACTCAGCTCAGGCAGCCCCCGAATTTCCGGCCATAAACTCAAAATCCTCATGAATGATTAAAAGAAAACAAAACAAAAAAAAACTGTCAAGAAGGAAACCCAATCCACACAAAATTTCATCTGTCATTTTGGCTTTTATTTCCACATATTTTGTCCCCATATTCTTAGCTTTGTGTGACTTTAAAATTCCAGTTTGACATTTACTATAGTCAGTGTCAATGCCAATGTATTTAGATAGCACATAAAACAACAGATATTGATGACAGTGCTGTACGATTCAGTGAAATAGAACAAGACAACACGAATAAGAACAACGAAAATATACATAAGTAGGGTTAAAACGGAAAACAAATATACTGCATAACTGTCATAATAAAAGACACTAAAACGCAGTTTGAATCTAGCGGCAAAGAATGAATCTAAAGCAACGATTTAAAGGTTTTGACAGTCTCAGTGGTCCGTACATGAGACGATAAACCATTCCAAAGTTTAGGAGATCAAACTGCAAAAGACCAACCACCTCTGAACTTTAACCTGGATCCCAGAACATCTGAGAGGAACTGGTTGGTTGACCAAAGTGCTCTTACTGGAGTGTGGATGTTAAGAAGATCATGGAGACTTGATGGGGCCAATCCTTTTAAACATTTGAAAAAATAAGCAATAAAATCTTAAAATTAATCCAACAACAGGAAGCAGAACAGAACCAGAGATCTGTGTTCTTGATCTTTACTACTTGTGAAAAGACGAGCTGTCGCATTTCGGATGGTTTGTGCTAATAGCTCGTATCACATTTTCAAGGTCTTTCATTATCTTTCGTCATGGACTGCAGAAAAGTGAAGCAGAGCTATCGACTTTAGAAATGAATTCCACTCCAGCTCTCTTTCCAGGCCTCTGGTTGTAGTCCAGGTCTAGAGGGAGACGGTTAACTGGAGTAGGACCACAGATCTGGTCCAGTTCTCATGGCTGCCGCCTGGCCAAAAGACTCCAGCTCCTCCTGACACACATTCTGCTCTCTGAGTGCGTCTGGGCTGCAGAGGAAGCACAAGTGTGGGACAGCTGTCAGGGGAACCACCTCTGTTACATAAGGCCCGCTCCGGCACAGTGACAGTGGGATGGTTGTAAATGCACACGGAACAGACTTTACAAGGTTTGCACTCGCAGGGATAAGACTGACATTCTGCACAACACACATGGCCAATTACTAGACTTTACACTGCTTAATGTTGAGGCAGGTCTTGATCAGTTTGAAAAAAATTATTTAAATCCCACTTCATCCCAGTGCAAAAACATTTGATATTTGATCAAAAAACATTGTTTTTTTTTTTTGCTTAATTGGCATATCCATTAAGCAATTTTTTATGTTCGAAAATTCAATTTGCTCAATTTTGTGGTTAAACTTCTGATGTCAAAGTATTTCAGCTAATTAACTCAAAATACCTGCAGAGGTTTCCTGAGCCTCTCACTACGTAGTCCTGGGAAAACTGCTGACTGGGCAGATGTCTGCCTCTGTGCTAATGAACCTGGCTGCCCACAGAGTGCTGTGTCCAAGCATGTTCAGGGAAAGTCAAGTGGAAGGAAAATAGTGTGGTAGGAAAAGGGGCACTGGACACAGGGGTAACTGCAGCCTTGGTAGGATTGTCAAGCAAACTCCACTCAAGAATTCGGGGGACGGCGGCTGTAACACTACCCATCATCCACCACAGCAGACAGACTCATGGTGCGTCAAAGCAGTGAGCCCAGGAAACATGATCCAAGATACATTATTATTAACACAAAGAAAAAGGTGCAATAAAGCAAGGACAATAATAAATTCAGCCCATTTCTTGGGAACATTTCAAAGATTCAGACCTAACTAATTCATATTATTTCTTTATAGCAGGACTGCGTGGCTCTTTTTGTTTAACATTAGATCAGTTCATCCAGAGTCTGCAGTGGTCTGAGTCAGTTTTCCTGGGAGTTGTGCAGAGGGAATCCCGGTCTGCTGTGAGCACAGTCTGATGGTGAATCTGCTATAATCTGACCCTTCTTATTGTAAGTCACGGACCCGTGGCTAATGGGATTCCTGCTATCAGAGGATTATGATGATCTAGCTCCCTTTGTACACCAGCACTGCCATTTTACATGCACTTTTTATCAATTTGACACACACACTTTGTCAGTGGCGCTTGATGGTGTTATCCCTGAAGCAACCCTGAGAAAGCTGAACCCCAGAATGAGAAGCCTTAACGTGATTAATGTAGAAAAAGGGGGAAGGCGTCCGAAATGTCCGGGTTGTTCTTCTCCTTGAAGACAGTCTCATCACGGGGAATATTACTTTCTGGGATGCTCCAGAGGACTGCCGTCCATTCCACTTCCCCAGAGATGACAGGAGGATTAGTCCAAATGTCCAGGGGTGTGAGAGGCGGGAGCTCGCCTCCAGTCTGGACTATTTATTGCTGCGCTACTCATTCAGGGTCATCACCAACACAAGAAAAATGAGACCTTAAGGATCAACACCTCGCTGACAGTGTTTCTGTTTGTTGACTGAATCAGTAAATTACAGATTAGAGGGAAGGAATACAGCAAACTGAAACGTTGTATTTCACTGAAAAAGATGAATAGTTATAGTTAGAAATCAGTCAAGGTTTTGCTAAGACTCAATTAGACTAGATCTAGTGAATGTTTGGGTGCATAGTGAATTACAATGCTGACTATAATCCACTAAAGTAAGTGGTTTAAACATACATTCTTTCATTTAGTTATAAAAAACTCATGATTAAAATAAGTTGAGGGCCCATTTATGTGAAAATCAACTTTTTAATATGAAATGCATTAAACAGTGAGAGTGAAAAAGCGGCACATTGTCATGATTGACTTGATTGACAGCACTAAGACCCGCCTCCTAGCTCTGATTGGGTGTTTCTAGTTAGCACTGGGAGAAGCAAGAGGACCTGGATTTTTTCACTGATTATTTGTCTCCTATCATACCGGTTTTAAAAAATACGTACAACAAACATTTTTTTTTTTTTTTTTAGAACAATTGCATGCTGCAACTTTAAGTAAGGAGAACTAATTAGTTTTTACAGTGAAGGGTAAGATATTTGTGTCCATAGGGGTTCCTGTCCTCAGAAGCCACTCAGGCTCAGTGTCCTTTGACTGGAAGAAGGTCATGGAGCCTGAACTGACCCGTCTCTCATGCTGCCGCCACCAAGCAGAGGGTGTCGGTCGCTCTCCTCCCCGTCTCTCCCCGGGCGTCCTCTGGAAGGGGATGAATGCAGCCATGAGAGCATTTATAGAGACGGGAGGCACAGCTGCATGCTGGGAAGCTCAATGAGAAGTAGGTCATTACCCATGGCAAGTTTAAGGGATGATTAGAAGGAAAAGCCGGAAAGTGGGGCGGGTCCCTGTTTTTCCAAGAACCCCCCTCCCCCTTCAGAAAGCTGCTCCTCCTGAGTGTTCCCCTGATCGCCTGTGCGTAGTCATAATTTGCACTCAGCTGCCTTACAAACCAAAGTGCAGAGAAAATAACAAAGTGCTTGAGCTTCTAAAAGTTTGCTCTCCTCACGGATGTTGCCATAGGAACAGGGTTCTTTTCATAGTCATTCCAGGAAGCTGAATGTGTCCACTTCCTGCGCTGACAGAGCAAGAGGAAAGCATCAAGCATCTCACAGCTCAGTCCCCGCAGTTTGATGACAACCTGCAGTTTTCTCCACCAGGCAGACATGCGAATGCGTTCACCACATGGCTTACCGCGCCGTGCATTGCTTCATTCGCCTTTTTTTCTTGACTCTAGGTTTAAGTCAGACAGATGTGAACACACAAACGGCTTCCTTCCTGTCCTCCATCCTGTTTGGTCATCATAGCTGTGGCCCTCTCGCTGACCTTGTGCTTGATAGGTTTTCCATGGAACGCTCATAAAGAATTTTGCTACTGAAAGCAGATTTTGCAGGTATCGAGTGACAGCAAGCTGATATTTTTCTAACCTGTTCAAAATAGATTTAAATATGTTTTTTTGGCATACGTGAGATTCAAAGGCGTGTGTCACGTTTCGGATAAAGTCAACAACTGTGAACACACAAGAAGGAGTTTTGCTGTTAGGAGGAAATGAACATGTCCTCCTGGGTTTCTGTGGAAGAATCTGGGACTGCAGAGCATGACAAGGAAAGGAATGTGTTGTTTTATGGGTGAAATGAAATCCTGCAGGTAACAATGTGGGCACGGAGACGAGCTGAGTGGCTTCTGGATGGTTGAGTTTATCAAAGTCTTTGTGGCAGTAGAGGCAGTGAGCAAATTTCCAAAAAACATTAAGAGCTCAGAATTAATAGTATTTATACTGATTCGGCATATCAAGTTTTCATAATTTCAACTGTGTATCAAACAACAAGGTTTATAAATTTGTGTAATTTCTGTGGCAAATTCCTTTTTTGCTTCAAACTTGTAATTTCATTTTATTTATTTATTTTTTTTAGCAAACATGGTTTCTTAGTATTTTAAAGTTTAAAATCAAAGCATGTGCTTTTAATTGCATGTTTCCTGAAGAGGCTTCCCCCCCACAGTTTTCCTGCTTCTGTCTGGCCACACTTCACTACAATGACAAAGGAAAGACTGAACCTTTTCCTTGGTGGTAGCAAGAGAAGACTCTCAAGGGAACACAAGGCATACTAATTGGAAACTTTGCCTTGTATACGTTACAAAAAAATCCTCCTTCACAGATGCAGGACGAGTCGATAATCGGTTTATGCTAATCCATGCCTTCACCAGTGTATCAGAATGCTAAATGAAAGCTTAACTGAATGACAAAGATTTAAAATTCACAAATATGAAGGATTAGGCAACTTTCAAGAATCAGACATTATTCATTCTGGGATAAGTGGATCATCTTTGCACATGAAGAACTTTAAAACCAGTAAGGAAAACTCAAAGGTGTGTAAGACAAATTTGCATGCAGTCCTGCAACGAAAAGCAAAGAAACCGTGAGACCGGACAAACAAAGTAATGCTCTCTCAAATGATCTGAAACACTGAGATAAACAGCATCTTCAAGAGACATCTCCAGTATGTTGACATCAGTCAGACCTCTCTCCCAAGGGATATTTAATGTCTCCATATGTGCCTCTAATGCAGCTTTGCAGAACAGGTGGTCTGTGTTTATAACCCACCACAGAACAACCTACCGCACAAAAAACTAACCATGCAGCTCTGACATCAGTTTTTCTTCAATTTTTGCCTCCGCTATTCTGTTGGAAAGTAATCGTCTATATATTATTACACCGGTAAACTAATGTTTGATATGTGCCAAAAGCAGAGCAGTTGGCTTTGTGATTTAATATTGTGTACAAAGGACACATTTCTCCATCCGGTATCTTAGGAATATATTTCAAATCAAAGTGATTTTCATTTTGAGATACTTTATAGGTTAACTGGGAAATAGGAAAATGACACCTGCCTAAAACAAGACCAGAATATGTTTATACCCAAAGGTTTTTTTTTTTTACCCAGAAAAAGAAAATATAGAAAGGAAGATGAGAAAAGAGGAGAGAATGGATGATACAGAATGGTCTGCTTCTACTCCTGCAGAAAGAGAGAAAATAACACCAACTGAGAAACCACAACAGTATAAGAATGTGATACTTAAAAACAATGTTGCTGTCGCTGAAAAGCCCACAGTACTAATTAATACAAGATGTATTTAGTGGCCTCAGGTAGATTGTATCTGTAAACACCTGAATCCAGGCATGGATGTAGATCTTAACTTTGAGATCTCCAAAATGTTTCCAAACTTTCCAAATTCATCCCATTCCACTACAAACAGGCGGAACGCTCCGAAGGTTAAAAGTGTGCAGCTTTGCTTGATCCCCATTCAGGCTTCCTGTTATCTGCTGAAGGTCGTTTTCAGTCTAAATAACTGAACTGACATTTTTACCTGGTAAGTGGAGGAAGCATCTTGCTTTTGTTAGTCTATTCATGATAAAACCATCTCACCGACGGAATGATTCATCAATCAGTTCATTATTGTGTTAACTACTGGAAAGTTTACCTCCAGTTCTGAACTGTTCTTTTGCTGTTCGCTCATAAAGTCTCTGCCCGGCTTCCTTTCTCTCTGGCTTTAATTAGCCTCCTGGTGTCCAGACAGAGAGCTCTGTGTGGTAACACGAGGATGACGGCTTCCCCAGGGCCTCACTGCTCCTTCCCAAGGCTTTCCGCTCTGGTTTGATGGGTGAAGTCTTCTTTTGGAGCTCTCCGGATACAGCAACTGGGAAAACCATCCGACAAAGAAGCAGACAGTGGAGGGCAGGGAAAAACTGACATCAGTGGGGTGGAGAATCTGACGGCTCCTCTGGTAAGGCTCATCAAATGTGGTGCAATTAGCCGAAGCAGAATGAAAATGAAATGACCAATCTGAGTTGGGAATAAGCCAATTCTCACCACTAAAACTCTTCATTCTTAAAAAACCAAGAAAAAAAAGAGAAAAAAGATCTTGAATGCGCCCTGATGTCAAACATTGTTTACATGACGGTGGGGCAAATCCCTCAACTCTTCTTTTCTTTAACTAACCAGTAATATTATTGCAAGGCAGGAGACTATGGCAAATTAGAATGGAAAAATGATAGAATATTAAATTATATTTGGGTTTATTTTTTTCCCATATCTCCAGAATAATTCAAGTTTCCAAGAGAGGCTTTCCAGAAGACTGTTGAAAGTCTGTCAGTGTGTCCAGGACGTTTTCCCTTCCGTCATTCCATCTTTTCTCTGCACAAGCTGGACTAATTTACTATGATGTCTTTGTATAAATTATTTGGGCAGATGTCAACATCTGGTGTAAATTAAATTGAATTGAATTGAAGTTTGCGGCCTGTCCAGGGTGACCCTTCCTCTCGCCTGAAACGTCTCACTGGAGATGGGCACCAGCATCCCCTCCTGACCCCACTAGGGACAAGGGTGTACAGAAAATAGATGGATGGATGGATGGATGAATTGAAGTTCAACTACTGAGATGTGTCCAATACTTACACTTTCAGCTCAACTGATTTTAATTGCTGAACTACAGTCATCTGAATCATGCGTGTTAAAGCAGGGAAACGTCTACAACCTGCAGGTTGGTGTGTCTTTAGGACCGGGGTTGGATAACGGTCCGTTTCCAGGAACTGATCTGGAAACATGAGCTGCTCTCAGCGGCGGGATGCGTCCGCTGCATGCGGCTCAAACTGTGTAGTCATCAAACATGCATCGCTTCGCCAAGCATCAGAGGTGAAACATTACTTCACTCTGAGCTCCAGCTTCCAAATTCAAACGGTAGAAGGGGAGGAAGTTGTCCTTCATCTAAACATTTCACACACTGATGTATTTTCTAACAGTCTCAGTGGCTCAGGCTTTTGTTTGGTTGTTGTTTTAGTTTAAGGGCTTTTACAGCCCATTTTTTTGATAGTTTAAGAGATGGGAGTCAAACCAACAACTCTGTGCATCTACTTCAAAAGCTGCACCACGCAGCAGCCATTAAAAAAAAAGACTTTAAAAAAACTAAATTCCACAAAAATGAAGTTTATGAGGACCTTCTACTACAGTTGTGTTCTCTAAATTAAAACATGAGGTTCATCTATCAGATTAAAAAGAAACATTTTGAAAAGAACAACACTTAGGCAGGTATTAAACACACATTTCATTAAACCCACATTTGTTTAATGTCACGTTTCCATCAGCTGTAAGAAGAAAAATCATCATAATTAACTGAATAAAGCCTCAACAACATCAGGCTGTGTGGAATTAATCTATATGGTGTTTTTCAATTGGGCTCCTGAAATAAATGACCTTTTCAATAACATTGTAATGTTTTGAATATGACTGCGTCTGTAACACTGTAACAGCTGTAACTGTCTTTCACATGAAAAGAAATGAGACCTGTCTGATGTTCACTCCATGATTCTGCTCCATCCTTGGAGCTTTTACTTTTACCCTCAGCTCCTCGTTCCTGCTGCCATTTCCAGACGCCCGCTCTGCTTATCAACAGATCCTTTCAACCGTCAGATCTCCGTTCCTAAATGTGCCTGCCAGCTGTTTAGCTTGACAACAAAATCAAATGTTTGTTGAAGGGAGCTAGTCTTTACTCTTCCAAAGCTCCTTCGAGTTGCGCTTTGATGTCGAGAAACCGGCCCTCGAGGGAGCGACGCTAAAGATAAGGAAGTCATGTGTCCCACTGACCTAAATCTGGAAAATAGAAACAGAACTGAATTAAAAAGGTCTAGCATGCTATATTTAGTGTATTTTCAGTTACATTTACTATGTTAATTGACCAGTCTCTACATCACTAATACATCAGAACACAGTTTTTTTTTTTCTGAGTTTAATACTGTATGCTACATTGCCTTAATATCTTCTATAAATGCTATAAATTGTTGATAAATTGTTTGGTGAAGTGACTTAAAAGCAGCATGGTTCAAAGTGTGGTAAATGCAATATTAATCATAATCATAAATCCTTCCATGGCTGAGCACAAGCACAGTGTTCTGCAATTACTGACAATGATTGGCAGGAGGGATTATATTTAAAGTATAGGTGTAGAGACTGAAAATTAGCACAGTTCTCTGTCATTCAGGATCGCCGAGCATTAGTCATATTTAATGGGACAGACTGTGAGCAGCTATTAATCTTCCAAGGACGTGAGGTGTGTGAGGTGTGTGTGCAGCCTGACAGGTGTGGATATAGGCTAAAAAGCGGAGCTTATGTTTCGTCATATAGGAGAGAGAAAATGAGACGTTATTGATCTTGGAAAGAAAAAAGAAGACAATTCGGGCAACTATGACAGATTCTGCAAAAACAAAGCCTTTTGTTACGTGAATCAGTTTTGCCCTTATCAGTTTCACACTTACAAAGAGCAACAAAGACGCTAATATATGTGAATGGATTTGAGATTTCAACAGTCAGCAAAGCCCGCTGTGAGGCGTCAGAGGAGAGTACAAAAAAAACGCCAATAATTCTCATTTCATTTATTTGAGTATTTTCAATCAACCAGTCCCACTGGCTCCAGATCAAAATGTTTGACCAGAACTACTCATTCATTTTAATGAGTTTATGAAATAAACCCCTCCAAGCATCTGCCACCGCTCTCTTTTTGTCCTCACATGTTGTGTTCATAGCTCATCTTTCTCTTCTATGAACCTTCAACACATCTGGAAAGAAAAACAGAGTTAAAAAAAAAGTTCCTTTTGTTTCGCAAAGTACATATTCAAACCTCATCGAAGTCCAATGCATTCTAGTCTGACCATTGCCTTCAAACGCAGTCCTTATCGATTCACATCTTCCTTCTGTGCTCTGTCCAGTATTTCTCCCATTGAATTTAATTTCTGCATCTTTACGTTGTGGAGTCAATGCTTCTCTTATCATCTGTGTTGTGCTCATTCGGTTTCCACCAGCGAACTGAACTTCCTTCAGACGTTACTCTGTTCATTTTTGTGTCTTTTGGAGTTTCTGTCCTTCCAAGCGGTTCTCCTCTGGCATGCGGTGATGCACATCAGCAGTATTCATGCAGACATGCTGCCATCGGCCACAGTCTTCAATCTACTACAACCTGGACTTTTTAAAACTTATTTTAAGAGCTGCTTGTGAAGGTTCTTTGAAGTTTTATACATGAGCAACAGCTGTTCTCCCACTTGGCAACCAACTGTGTGGCATCAACACACACAACCCATTAGGGATTTAATGTGTGGCTAAATACGAGTGAAAACACATCAAAGGTGTTGTATGTAATCAGTGCTTGTTTACGGATGTTGAAGAAGTGCAATGTAATTTTCTTTTTTTTTTTTAAGTGAACTCTGGTTATGGGCAATGCGTTAAATGGGTTAAAAGCAAACACTGTTTCTTTTAGTAATCTAAATTGATGCTCATTTTGTAATTGTGAGTAAACAAATTATTACAAATATGCAGAGAGAATAACTGAAGCTGTTGAAACTATCAGCGGAGAAAAAACACTTACTGCTGATACACTTTTCATTTCATAACTTAATTTAATTTAATTTCGACAGATTTACTTCTAAAGATTATGGACAATTTGTGGCATGCAAACACAAAATATGTTTAATTTTTTAGATCTGTCAATAAACCAATCATAGACTTCCGACTTTGAAAACCAGCACCTGGAGTCCACCGGTTCCAAATGTTCATAAAATATGATTATTGATATTGGACTATTTATAAATGAGTCACAGACCAAATGTTTATTTATTCTAACAGGAGATTTACCATCCACAGTGAGGTCACTTTTACTTTGCCATGGACTAAATACTGACCGCTTCAAGCTTCACTGAACCTACAGTTTCCCACTTGAACAAGTCAAATGTCTTTTGGGAAAAACTGTCTTGAGGTCAAACTGAACTGAACAGCGAACAGATCCACCTGCTGCTGAACTGTTTGGAGGAGTCGTGGTGAAACTTTCAAACCGACTTCCAACTGTCAAGCTTGGTAGCATCATGATGCTCTGCTAAAAAAAAAGAAAAGAAGAATACCTTCAGTTTTTTCAATTGCATGTCAAATAAGTAGACACAGGAAAGGCAAAAAAAAAATATTCATACTTCTATCACAAAGTAATTTTGGATTTTATCAGCATGTTTCTTCATACTCAATATAATATTAACGTCTGGAGTGACTGAGCTGGAGTCTTATAGATAATCTAAAAATGAGCTCCGCCCACTATCCATGGCAAGGAGGCATGGATGGACAGATTGATGGACGAATGAATGGACGGTAGGACGGATGGATGAACGGATGGATGGACAGATGGATTGAATAGATGGATGGATGGACAGATGAATGGGGCTATTTTGATTTCTTCCATAAGACTGATATTGTGCTGAACTAAGCCAAACTTTCTTCCTGTTCACTCATCATGTTTTTCCTGCTGGCGTTACAAACATGGACGTATCATCACACACAGCCTGATAATACACGTAACTTCATATTTCTGAACTTATGCCCGACTTGAAAAATGAGCCATGAAATGAGTCATGAGTCATGATCCACAGTGAAACTGAATCCGGCCTGCCTGTCCTCTCTGATATCTCCCACAGAAATATTCGGTTACCCTTTTTCATCTTGAAGTTGTAACCCAAATATTTGTTTGGTGCCAAGCAGCAGGAGTCATCCATGTAGTGAAGTAAAGAGCTGTAAGGTATATCACATATGTACTTAGTATGACAGGAGGACCTGAACACCACCTGTTCTACTGCTGAACAGCCTTGATATGGAGAGTCATTCAAAACGTGGTTTGAACTTTATTCAGATGATGGGAAGCAGATTTTTATTGTTTTTAATCTGATTTTAAACTTGTCTGGTAGGAGTTTTTTTTCTCTTTATATTTTAACATTATCTGCCAACCTAATAAAATACAATCCCTCCCAGCTCCCTGGTCCAATTCCTTGGTTCAGTTCATTGGTTCAGCTCTCTGTTCAGTTCATTGGTTCAATGTCTTCAAGAAATCTGCAAAATGCACCCAAGGCTGCCCTGCAAAAACTTTTAGGCAATGCCAAAACTTCCAATAAAAATAATAAATCAAATAAAATCCTTTATTATAAAATCTCCTTTCCTGAAAGACATTCAGTGCTCAGCGAGGCATGTGGACTGTGACACCGTATCATATGCAACATGGCAGTTTATTTTCCAATTTGTCCCCTGCTATGGATTTACAGTGCATGTGTATGATGTGAAATTTGACCTTGCCTGAAAGGTGAAGAACAGCGCAGGTGTGGTGTGTGATGGATGGGCTCCCGTTTCCAGAACGCCTACAGATTAGCGGGGCTTTTACTCAGCCACATCTCTGCTGGGATGAATGAGGCAATTTGATCATTTGTCACATCAAAGAGGGAAAAACCCCGAGAGGAACTGCAGAGCACGAGCCGCAGCACAGCACTGCAAACATGATGAGTGGAAAGATTGTGCATTCTTACAATAGTTTTCAGTTTTTTCCTTGTTTTTTAACTACAATTGTGCGACATCAAACTAGTTTTAATATCACATCAAAATAACCTTAGCAAACTTTTATGCTTTTAATGGTTATTCAAGGAAATAGAATATAACACTGACATGACACTGAAACACAACATTACTCCTCTTATGTACATGAAGGAGTTTTTATGAGTGTTTCTGACTGTCGTCATGGAGTGTTATTTGGTAAATAATGACACTTTTAGTGCAAAGTTGTACTAAAGCGTGCATTAAAAGTCCATTAAAAGGGTAATTATTTCCAAAACGACACATCATGACGACAGTCATCACCATAACCAGACTTCTTCATGTTCATGACAGGTGTTACGTTATGTTTATGACAGTATTATGTCAGTCTAATGCACACTAATTCAAATGAAGTGTTACAATTTGTGGTTGTAGCTTGACAAAAAAATCTAAAAGGTTTATGTAGTACAAATACTTTAGCAGAATAGAATATTTGATTTCATTTCACATCACATCAAGATTATGAATCTCCTCAAACGGTCAGTTACGGCCGAATGTATTGATAACACTACCTATTAGTGAACTTCAAATATTAAAAGCTTTCTCTGCATTTGATGAGTACCTTTAAAAATGTAAGCATGTTTTTTATATCAGGGTAATTTGGGACAACACAAAGAAAAACTGACTTGATTAAACTGATAAAATAATGTTTAAGTTCACGTCTGTTGTGTTGAAGTTCTGTTTCTACAGAAATAGTTATAGCTGGCCCAAACAACTGGAAAAGGAAGAATAATGTAGGAAATATATATTTTTAGATGTTCTATACACTTTGGTTTTTATTACTTTATTTTTTTTTGAGCTCCTTTCTAGACTTAATTTATGCCAGGAGATGAACTTAATGACTCTCATTTCTTCCATGGATGACTTGGAGCTGCAGTAGAAGTCTTTGGCTGCCAGGCATGCAGATGTAATCACAGAGGAGTAAGAACATGTCGCTCCTCAGCAGCACTCAGGACATCTGTCATTCAGATGAGGATGAATGTAGGTCACTGTTCCTCGTGCCTTTGCCGAGTGGCATCTGATTAAAACATTTTAAGAACTCGGCTCACCCGTCACTGCCAAGTTACACAACATTTGACTTTTTTCACGCTCATAAGGACTTCGTAAATCTGAGTCCACTGTCAGAGAAATCCCCTGCCCCACGGCCGCTAATCTCCCTCTTCAAACAGCCGAGATTGGACAAACGCGCTGTCAGTCATATGGAGTGTTGATCCAGACCCACCATGAAACATCCCCAAACAGATGGCCAGTCAGCGCTACACGTGTGCACCCCCCACCCTTCCTGAGTAAAACACTGTAAGCTCCTTAGAATTTTATTCCATGCTTACCACTAATTTAGGGTTGTTTTTTTTTTTTTTATCAAAGCAATCACAGACTTACTTTTGCGTAACTGACAAAACCTTTGCTGTTAACTTTTTTTAATCACAACTTTTTGAATGTTATCCTAAATTCCTTTTACATAATGGGGGGACACAACACATAAAAGATGTGCGAAAATGTCCTAATGAGTCCACAAATCCGTAGCAGTGCTTAAGACAATAGCATGCCAGGGGGCTGAGGGATGTGTGTGTTTTGGGGCAGGGTGGCGACCCCCCGATACCCAGGGCCCAGCAGGCAGCGGAGGAGGAGGCTGAGCCAGAACCAGAGCAGGTGTCTCTGCTGACATCTGCTTCACTTCATGGGGAAAACACAAGCACCCTGCAGCTCCAGCACCAACAGCACCGCTCAAGTGCTCCGGCGACGCACCAAGGTAGACCTTTATCACTTTGTTCCTCCGGATTTAGGACCTCACTGACTCCTCCCGGTTTCAGGTGTTAGCATCACTCTTTTGTGGCATCTTCATTTTCATCCTCTGTCATCATCTGTCATCTCCGGTTTCCTGCGGTGCTGCTGTACGAGCCTTCCTTTTATCGCAAATTCTTGCTTTTGACTCCTTTCTGTCTCTTTAATGGTTTTGTGTAGCAGCTTAGTCTATGGAGGGAAAATAGGTTGTATTCATCACAGAGTATTAGGAGGATTTGACCCAGATCGCTTACACACATTAAAGAAAGAAACGGTTCCATATGCGGTCTCATGCAGTATTGATGCTGTCGTGTTTACTCATCAACCCACTTTCCTCCTGAATCTAATCAAGCTGACACACTGGCCCCACGAGGTTCCTAATTTAGACGTGTTATTGATTTAAGTATTAATTCCACTAAAATGAATGTGTTTTCAATAACTCTGCAACAGGAACAGAAGTTTCTGCAGACTGCCTTTAGTCCTCTTTGAGCGGTAGATGCTTTCTTTCTGTCTTCTTGCTTGTCCTCCCGTCTAACAAGTGGACAATAGAACGCCGGACCTTCTGCCTGCAGTAGTATTGGCTATTGATCTGTCAGTGCTTTTCTTAAACAGCAGATCATGAAAAGACAACCGATGATGGAACGTTTGGAGGAAGAAGATCTCCTTGGGGAGATTTATGCTAAACAAAAGCCGGTGGGGTCTGACAGGAGTGCTTGATCAAAATTCTAAGCATGCTCCGGAGCGATGGAGAATCCCTCTCCATATGTGTCCTGTAAATAAAAGGAGACACACCTCTGTAATCTGACCTGCAGCACGTTTCATCTCTGCCACCTCAAATACATTTAAAGATCCGGGCTGTTTTAATGAGTCTGGATGGAAACTGTATTGATTGGGACCAGTTTGTGTTAATCTTTCTCCCAGTGGTTTGCTTTTCTGCCCTGGTTTTCATGATTGGATTCGGCTCACGACTCTCGGCTTGTCTGTCCAAGGAAGGGCAGTTGCTTATCTCCCAGCATCCAATAAGCAATAAATAAATAAATAAATAAATAAATTGTCAATAGGTGTAATTGATTCTGAGTTATGGACAGATTTATGTATTGAGTTCTGCAAGATGGAGAGTAGATCAGCAGGGTGTTCTCAGAGGGAACCAGGAGTGACTGGCATGGGTCTGATGGAAGCTGTGGTTTGTTTTCACAGCTTCTCTGATTCCCTGAAGGGAAACTATTAAAGTGAGATACATCTCTTCACCCTTGAGACAGGCGCGTCTCAAGCCTTTCTAGGGCCCTGAGCAGATTTTCATTTACCAACATGTCAACACCAGATGCTTTATCATTCCTAAGTTGTGTGTAACAGAGACCATTCAGATGTCTGGGGTCATTGCAGATAATGGGGCCTTTTCAAGACATGCAGGCAAGAAGAACATAAGATGTGAAGCTCCAAGGCACTGAAGTAAGGAGCTGCTGTTGTACTGTGGGCTGCAGGATGAATGTTTGCTGTGGCGTCAAAATTATCATCACTCCAGCCATACAATTAGTCTTCAACTTCCTCATTAGAACAGATTTGTTTCACTTCTTATTGGCCAGATTTCTTGTAATATCTTTCTTTTATTTCACTCTGTAGTTTCTGATCAGTGTGTTGGAGAATAAAACTCTTGACACAAGCCTTCCTCTACTGTACCTTGTCCAACTCATCTCCAAAACTAAAACTAAATTCCAGCGCAGTGCTACATTGTGTTTTAAGAAAAATACTTCAGGTTTTTTAAGCTCAACTCCTTTTGAGAACATAAATCCCATTTTCCTTCCATCTTTTTCCCCCCAGCTGCTCCTAATCCTTTCCAGGGTTTGTGTGTTGGTGGGGATCCTGGTCAAGTGGGAGGTGGAGCACACCCTGAAGTAGCTGCCAGTCCATCATAGCCATGTGTGCATACACTCTCAGTCAGTTTACATTCGCCAATTAAACTAAACGTTTTTAGGCTGTGGGAGGAAACTGAAGCACCTGACGCCCCCCATACACTGGAAAAACATACAGTCACTCAGAGAGGGCCCAGTAGATGTGATATGGGAGGATTTGTTCTCGAAGGAAATGTTTCCAGTTACTCAATACACAGAGTCAGCTTGAACAAGCCGGTCTTTGTGACTGCAGGGATCCGAAGTAATCCAGGGTGGGCTCTGTAGCTCATCTGTTTCCATGTCGTCTTTCTGCGATGCTTTTATCTGATGGTTCAAATCCACAGTAAGTTTATGAACTCGTTTAGTTCCCGCTCATTCTGGAACAGTTCTCCTCATAAAAAGCTTTGAAGAAAACAGCACAAAAGACATATTCATTTTCCTTTAAACTTTTTCACATTTTGTCACTTTACACCCAGAAAATACGACATGATTTTATGTGACACAAAGGAGTGCATGATGGTGAAGTCAGTGGGAAAGGAAACAAGGTAGACCAATTTAGTATCAAAAGTGCCTCCATTACTCTGACACCCAAAGTAAAAGTGATAAGTAAAATCGAGTTGAATCAGTTGTGAACTGAATAGAAACGTAATTAATGGAATTTGGTTGTTCTTTAGATCCGGGGGTGATTTACTTCAGTAGGGACAGAAAGAATCTTATTACAGGACAATCCTGGATGAAGATCTGGTGGATCCCAGAAAAGACTGAGGTCTGAGATGGAAGTTCACCTTCCATCTGATCAACAACCCCAAACACCCAGCTAGATCTAAAATGGAACAGATTAGATCACAGCATATTCTTGTGATAGCGTGGTCTAGTCAAAGTTCTGTCCTAAATCCTACTGATAACTCTGAGTTACAAAGAAAATTTGTTGCACGTTGTGAATTAGGACCATTTCACACCACTGAATCCAAAAAGAACATCAATTTTTCTCAATCAGGTCAGGTTTTGATTCTAATTATTTGATTTAGAGAAATCTGAACTACTGACTAAATTGATTATATTTTTATGACATCATCAACTCATTTCCATTAATGTTTTTCATTTTAGGAGAAAAAAAGGTTTTCTAACAGAGTGTATTAATTGGTTAAGTTCAGAAAGTTGACCTGATCCGGCACATCAAAATGACCCTAAGACAGTTGAGAGACCCAAGACAATTTTTTGGTTGTTGACCAGTGTAATCTGTGTCAGGATTCAAAAGCTGATGCTCACAGGCTTCATCTAGCGGGACTTAAGTTATTTCACCAAATGTCAGTTTGGAGCTTGTTCTATCACCTTTTACCACATGAATCCAGGCAAACCTTTCAGATTTATATTGGCATATTTTATATTCAACTTCACAATTGTTCACCATTTTGTGTTGGTCTACAACAGGGGAGTCAAGCTCCAGTCTTCAAAGGCCACTGTCCTGCAACTTTTAGATGTGCCTCTGCTGCACCACACCTGAATAGAATAATTAGGTCATTAGCAAGGCTCTGGAGAACTGATCTACACAAGGAGGAGGTGATTAAGTCATTTCATTCCAGATTTTGTACCTGTGGCACATCTAAAAACTGCAGGACTGCGGCCCTTGAGGACTGGAGTTTGACACCTGGGCTCTACAATCTAAAATCATAATGAAAAAGATTAAAGTTTCTGGTTGTAAAGTGAGAAATTGTGAAACAGTTCAATGGGAGGACAAATTATTTTTCCTTAAAAAAAAAAAAAAAGATACTGGGGTCCCTCCTGCCCAGAGTCACTGCTGATCTGGCATCAGCCTGTCTGGGAACAGGATTATAGCTGACTGTGGAGGTGAGGAAGATCCTCAGGCACCGACTGAGCTGCACATGCAAACAAGCGCATTATGAACAACTCATTTAGTTAATATAGCTGAACACATGTCCTCCCTCTATCGATCTGCCTGTTTAATCTTCACAATACTGAATGAAAATATGATCCCATGAGCATATGAAACATTCAGAGTTATTTAGAAACCAAACAGGGATGATTTATTCATGCTCCTAAACCAGCTGTGTGAAGCTTTTATCCTTGGTTTTCTATCATATTTGAGCTATTTATGCTGGTGGTTCCATGTGGAGCTAATGCATGTTGGACCGGCTTCAAGTCATTATCATTTTGCTGTGACAGAAAGTACAGATTAGCATTTAACCTGCTTATCTGGAATGCAGATAAGATAACTAAGATCTGGCGTAATTAGATTGGATACCAGACCTGTATTCTCCTTATCCCATTCAAGACGGGATTTCACAGTCTTTGTTAATTGAGTTTCCACAGCGAAACGCAGCACATCTTTAAAGCTTGTTGGTAGCTAATTAACTACAAAAAAAAAAAAAAAAATCAATAAACTGCAGAGAAGCTGTGCGTGTGTAAACATTATTTAGTGTTAGCTTTATTGTATTGATTTCGATGCAGCTACATTGAATTTCCAGAAATGGTTCTTGAATTTGTATGTGAACATTTTTTGGCATAAAACCTGAACCTGAATCTACACAGCCAGCATGAAAAAGACTAGTAATTCAGACTCACTCAGTTCAGTTTCCTCTCCATGGTCTGTTGATGCGGTTGGCGTCCTGGCAGACGATTCCGTAGCATCCGCTGTAGAACAGCCTGAATCAGAAATAGTTGGATATCAGATTGCTCAACATCCCCATCACTAAGGCTGTTAGTTATATAGTAATTGATTATTATTTGTAAATGTATGTAATTACAGGCACACTTGTGTTTTTGTGTGTGCTCCGCTGGCCAAGCGATGACATTCCATTGCCAATTTCTCTTACGTGTCTTTGTGCTCCAGCAGTAAAATAAGTCTAAATCTCAGATATTTGTATTAGGGAAAAACAAAAAAAGAATGTAGTTGTACTTTAAAAGTGTTTTGAAGACAGCCTCCCCACGCTGTGCTCAGCCGTCCAGAACTCCATGATTTAACCAAAACCCGCTGCCATGGTGACAAGAAGCAGAGGAGCAGTTCATCTTAAGATCCAGACGCCAGAGTTCGCGACACCAAGCAGGGGTTCGGCTGCTAGCGTGGAACAGTCAGCAGTCGTATATGGATTAAACAGAAACATTCCACAGTCACTAAATGTTCTCCGGACTTCAAAGCACAGGAACATGAAAAAAGCTGCACTCAGAAGCAAAAGTAAGTTGGGGAAATATAATAAAAGTGTGCGTTTAGAATAAATCCCCCTGGTGATTATGGTGAGAACAGAGACATTGCGTCGTCATGTCCTCTGCTGTGGTATGACGGGCCACAGCTGTGGCAGTTGGCCCGTCAGGCCTGAGCAAGCAGAGACCTGGCTGCCCTCTGGAGGGCCTGGACAGGCAGGACATGGACAGGTCTGCTCTGGTTAGACACTCCATGTTCAGATAAAGTATCAGGATGATATACAGGAGAGGCAAGATGTTTGAACGCAGGATGTCACTGAAACAGTGAACCTGAAGTGAAACCTTCAACCTGGCAGCACAGTTACCTTGCACTGTGTTACTGGGGTAACACTAATGGATGGTAGTCTAATCATATGTCTTTAGAGATGAACAAAAATCTACGGCTGACCATTATTAATTTGATCGACCCTGACCAAAATAAACAAAACTTAGAGCTAGAACTTTAATATGTTTATTCAGATTAATTAATTACACCCATTTTAAGGTAATAATAGTTTTTAATTGCTCTCACACAGTGTGACGTCGCCTCTGTCCGAAATAGACCTTCAAGCATTTCTAGAATTTGTTTGTTTATATGACTGTGTGTAATGTCAAATAGATCTGAATCAAATCTAAAGATCTAAAACAGCATCACATTTCTAAAAGCAGATGGTCTATATCAGGAGAGGGTGGTCAGTCTGAACTCTGACCCCTGGAGAATCAGTTACCCCACTTTCTAATCTGTCAATGTTAAAGCACTGACATGCTGTTCAGACCCACATGGTGAAGTGTTGACCTCTTGGCACGGTCCCTGAATCACGCTCATTTCTCTGCTCTGGCACATCAGGGTGCGTGCGTATGAACAATTGCTTTATTTTAGGTCATTGCAAAAGAACAAACTACACAGCAAAGGTTCAAGTCAAATCGTTCTCCCAATCTCTGAGCAGATTTAAACGAGGGGAGAGATGAAGGGAGGAGGTAAATGAGGGGTGAAGCACTGCCAGCAGCTGGATAGAAACCTGCATGCAGCACATCCATGAATACATATACATCCTTCTTCAAGAGAAGCGATCGATTTTCCTTTTGAGTGTGTCTGGAGTTTAACATGCATGATGAGCTGTTGGTGGATTTCAAGCAGTGAGCTGAGATCCACACTCCTCATTCAGGATTATCTGTCTCTAAAGACAACAGCAAGAACAAATGACACAAACAGCGCAGGCAGAGGAATGCTTCATTTCACTACTGAATCCCCCCGACGTCGCCTTGTCCTGCTGGCATTCCAAATTCTGGGAGGAAGTTGTGATGAAAGGTCACAAGACAAGATAATCAGCTCAGGTAGTTGATACAACATATAACCAAACAGACTGAAGGTAAAGAATAACTTTCATTGTAATTACATAAATTCAGAATTGCAAAGGTGTTAAATCATTGTTTTTCAGTTAGTTTGTACTAATCTGATTCCAAACATTGGCTTGGCTTTCCTTTTAAGCCACTTTGCAGTAGCCTCTGTCATCATGTTTTGCACTGTCCCATTTTTATATGCACAGCCAGCAAAATTATACTTTATGCCACACAGATTATTTTATTGATCTGACTAATGGGTTTTACACTCTAAGCATCTTACAATGAAGTTCAGAGTGAGAGAGAGAGTTCTATAGCACTCTCTCTCTAGGTTGTAGGTCTCATATTACCTACTCTTATACACGCAGACAGATGAAACACTGCTGATTACATCTGACATGGTTTAAAGCTAAGTGCTAAGTTTATGAAGCTGGAAAACAATTTTCTTGGATGAGTTTTGTCCACGTTTATCTCGACCTGCACTGAAATGTTACGAGCGTACGAGATACGCAGACTGGTGGAGATACTCAGAAAGGATGTCAAACCTCTCACTGCGGAGCAGAAGACGACAGAGACTGATTTTTGAACCTTTGCTGACGCAAATAAGATCAGGGGACAAGCTGGGCTTCACATGGAAATATCGACCAATCACAATTAAGGAAATCGGCGCCCAGAAATCAACTGGCTGATAAATGTGTCCTATATTATACATGCATAGGCTATAATGTAAACAGCCGTATCAGAGATGCAATCATTAGACGATTACAATGATCTAATCGTCACACTGTTGATTCCAGCAATCCACATTGTTAGTAGAAATAAAGGGCCCCAAAACCAAATTTTGCTTAGGACCCCATGGAGGCTTGAGCTGGCCCTGATAAAAATAATACTGAAGAAATTGAAATCTGTCAGTTATTGTTTCACACTTTGACTTAAGTTTTCAACCACTGGCTCACCAAGATCCAGCCAGGTTTTTAAAAATTAGGCTTTTAAAAGCACAAATGTTTCACATCAGGTCGTTCCTGCAGTTCAGACTCCTGCCAGAGATTGTGGCACTTGTGCTCCGGGAAATGAGACTTTTTACTGGTGAAGCTCAGATGGGCAGTGGTTGAAAGAGAATGAAACTGACTGACTGCAAGATATTCCTTACATTTGTTGCTGCAACCATTCTGAAAGTTTAATGGCTCTGCAGGTCCTCGGCTTTTAGGATGGAGTCTCTCTTTTTCTAACCCCAAGCCTCGGTGTGTAAGATGACCGCTGATGTTTTAGCATCTATACTCAAGAGGGACCATGCTGCAGACAGTTCAGCACCTTTTGTCACCGCGGTGATCTGCCACTGTCTCAGTGTTCAAGCGCAGCATGAGGCTTTTTGATGGCTGCACTAACAATCACTGATGACAAATGGTTTGGCTTTCAGCTTGTGATTTTAGAGGAGATGGACAGAGATGATCCTGAGGAACATTTCTGTGCACCAAGCCTCAGCTGGGCAGCAGAATGCTAGAGTACTAAATTAATGGCTGTAAAATGGTGAAAGATTTACAGGAGATTTGCTGTAGCAAGTCAACTGCTGGAGAAAAACATAGAAGTTAAATGTGACTCAATTTTTCCTTCAGAATTTTCCTCATTCTGTTATGCTGAGATTCAACAATATTTATATATAATGTCTCATAGATTTTGCTGTATATTGACCACCTCAATTTATGTAGTAGATGTTCCTACTGCACATGCATAATGTACATCCTGTTGCACCACATCCCAAAGATGCTGTATAGGACGGAGATCTGGTGACTGTGGAGCCACTGCAGTCCAACAAAGTCATTGTTGTGTTTAAGAAATCATCTTGCTGTTTGACCAGCTGCTTTATCCTGCTGGACACAGCCTTTCAAAGCTCCATTGTGGTTGTAAAGGGAAGTATTCGAGGTATAACAATGCTCAGTCTGTGCTAATGGCTGACAAGAAAATACCAAGACCTTTACACTGCAAGGTTGAGCTGTTGATGGTGAACAGGATAATTAATAAATTATTCCTGCTGAACAGGATAAAGGACGATTTTAAACTTTCAGCAGGACTTTTTTTATATGATCCACAGTTTTATATTAAAACCATCCACATCATACCTTGACATAAATGACAAATATCATCCCAAACACGGTTGCTCTCTCATAAAGAGAGACATTGTTCTTTAAGGAGTGCCTTGATCTTGTCAGGACCTTGAACTTTCTCTATCTCGTCTGCATCGACTGCAAAAAAGGTCATTTTTAGATTGGCTAAGTAGGGAACCTCAACCCAGCTTATCTTTGCAGCTGCATGTACTCAGAGACACAGTGTCTATAAAAACTATTCATCCCCATGTTGTTTGATTGCTTTTACAAACCAGTCGTGATCAACAAAATGTGTCTTTTTAGATTGAAAATATAAATAAAAATGTCAATGTGAAGAGTGGTTTCTACAAAATATTGAAAAGGAAATACAAATATGTAACATAAAATAAGTAACTGCATAAATATAGTCAGCATTCACTAAGGTCACCTCTGGTTGTGAAAGTGGACCGGTCTCAGTCGGGCTCATCTGGACGCTGCAGTTTCCTCACAATCCTCTTGCTGTAATGTTCCAGCTCTGTCAGGGTGGTGGGAATCAGCTGTGAACAGGTCAGGACTTTAACTGGGCCATTCCAGAAACTCCACCTTGTTGTCTTCAGACCATCTCTGTTTATCTTTGTTCATTAGACCAAATAACTTTTTTCCTCTTGACCATGGAGTGTCTCTGATGTCTTTTGGTTAACTAGTCCAGCCTTCATCTGAGTTTTTTCAACAGTTTTTCACATTTCCTCTCTCCCATAAAGTTCTGACTGGTGAAGAACCAACAGCTGTTATCCAGAGTCTCTTCATATCAGCTGCTAAAGCGAGCAGCTTCTTCAGCATTGTCATGGTGACATGGTGTCCTCTCTCCAGTCTCCTTGTTGACGGTCTCAGGTTGTGAGGACAGCCTGATGTAGGCAGGTTTACACATGGACCAGATTCCTTCCATGTCTTGATTCATTGAAATGAACTCCAGGGGATGTTTCTGTCCATCCACTGACTTTTATTCAATAACCTTAGTCAATCACTCACTTGATGTTACATATTTTTATTCGTCATTAATTTGTAAAATAAGTTTTTACTTTGACTTTGAAGACATTTCAGCAAATTGATCATCTATCAGGATCATGTTTTGTTGATCATGACAGATTCGTAAAAGGAATAAAAAACGGAAAACATGGAAGGGGGTGAATACTTTTGACAGGCGTATCTGCTTTGTGACTTAATGGCACAAATGGAAATAAATAGCTAACAGTGGTGGATGTGGTTCTGAGGGTCTTTGGCTCTGTTTTCCCCTTCTAGACCCTAAAAGAAAGAAAAACATCCTCTCCTCTACTTTGTTGCCGCTGGCCTAAAACAAACAGGCATAGTAGTTTCCTAATGCATCCATAACACTTAACAAGCTCTTCAAGAAGGAGAAGCTATCCTCAAAACGAGTTGTGTGACATGTAACGACTGTCGAATCAATGCAGGCACTCTTGCTCACCAATGGCTTGGCCCTGGAAGCTGGCCGAACCCCCATAACCCCGCCGCCCCCCGACTCTCCCGACTGCCAGCCCTCTGGTTCCCTTGGTCTGAGATCAAGACCTACTGAGGGGCAGGCTTCAGCTTGCTACAGTCAAGTGCTGCTGGCAACCATTTAATAGCCACAAAATAGGAAAATAGGAGAATAAAAAAGGCACCTTGCACCACATTTGTCTCAGGCTCCCGTTTCCATGGGCACAGGCTCTCTGGAGAGGCTGGTGTCACATCGTAGCAGGTAACCACAGCGCAACCTCCTCTGAGCTTAATTACAGCTTTGTAGGAATTGTATTTCACCCGTCACCTGCAAACTTTACAACTTTAATACGGGTGTGATGTGTGATTTCTCTGTTTCGCTGCTCACTCCATTAAAGAAAGCGGATTCTGTTCAAGACCTCTATTTTTATACCCCTTCCTCCCCACTTTCTCAGAAATTGCAGCTCCATGCCACTAGACTATCTGCCAGCAGAGCAACGCCCCTCTCCCCTCTCCCCCAACACCCCACCCTCCACCCCACACACCCCCCGCCAAGTCTTTTTCATTCAAACAGAACAAACATGGTCATTATTCAGGCTGCCATCTCTCTAGAAAAGATCTTTTAACACTCGTCCAGGCCGCTGGGCTAAATATGGCCCATTAAATATGTTTGCTGTTCATATCTGAGGGTATATCTTTTCAACAGAACCCATTTAGGGCATTGCTTTCCTTTTGCAAATCAAAAGCACATGCCAGACGGCATGCCAGAAGATAACACTGTGAGCTTAAACTCCAGCAGTGCGGGATCTTGGAAATTTGTTGATTTACTTGACAGCCATGAGCCTGAGCAAAACCCCAAATGCTGTTGTGAAGTGCTGCACTTTGCCACCGACGCCCACCAACCAGCAGTTTAACACAGTTAAACACTCTCACAGTCTATGCATCCGGCATAAATGCACTTAAATACGCTCTTGAATAAAATCCTAATTGACTGTGTTCACTTTGATGTGAACACAGTTTGCCACCAACCAGTTTATTGGGTGTTGAAGAGTACGTGATCGCAAACTGATCTTTGCCTGGCCATGTCTGCTTCGAGTCCGTATTGAGTCTGCGTTGAGAATGGGAGGACCTCCGTGGTATGAAGCACACCGGAGTATGTCGGGACATGTAGACAGTAAATTTCTTAACTTTAACTTTATGTCAAGAATTATGGGACTGAAAAGATCAAGTGTTAGACCTAGAAAATTTTATTAATCAAGTGCACAGTCCACATAAACTAACAGCATCAGTATTTTGCAGCCTGCAACCCAATAACCATGGGAGACCATAGTGAAAGAGGATCTAAAGGGACAAAAACTCCTCACATGGAATATATTCTTTTGGGAGTTGCAAAGGAGATCCTAACATGGAGCTTAAGAGGGTGGAGAAATATCTTAATCTTTGATTAAAAAAGAGAAGCCTACTGATGGTGTCTGACATTACAACAAAGACAATAGTTTTGTTCACAAAGCCTTTCTGACAAAGACCTTCTTCTAGGAGAATAATGGGAGGGAATAAAAGGAAGGAGTTATGCAAAATCAACTTAGTTGAGCAATGTACCATGTTAAAATCTTGTCATAAAAAACATACCTGGAGTGTTTGTGCGTCTTTCATGCGTGTTTGAGAAATTCCTGAATCTCCCGTGGCAACCATTCTGGGGTGCCTAAACTCTTGATCTCCCAAAGCTCCACCTATTTACACAAAGATCCTCCTTAGAGCTTCAATCTTCGGTTGAGCTTCTACCCTACAGACCACCACTCCCTTACACTTACCCCACTTAGCTCCTTCAGACTAGCCAGCAGTAATTAGCAAACACCTGGTGGAACTGCACATCAGCTGAGCTCATCATACAAATGACTTCTGAGTGCAATGTTCATAAGAACGGCTGCAAATGGACAAACACCTTTGTGATGACTTCCTGAAGACACAGTGTCGGCAAGAGCAGGAGCTTCTTAAAGAGACAGAGGCATATTTCAAAACATCAAATCTCTTTTGAGTTATGTTTGGTACTTAAAGCATTTTTGATTGATTGAACGAATATAAGATCTTTTTGACTTTTTAAGGCATTTTGTCTTTTTGAGATTTTAATCTGTTTACCTCTAGTAGCTCACTGTTGTCCTTCTCCCATCCTGCCTGGTTAATGTGTAGCTGTCTCCAGTGATGCTGCTCTTCAACAGCAAAGGTCAAGCAGGATTCTTCTTTGTTCTGTGGTCGAAAGCTCTTATATTCTGGTTAGCTGCATTAATAAGGTCATAATGCTGAAGCGATACTTTCCACCGGTGTGTCATCGATGGTGTAAGAAAATTAAGACCAGCAGACACTGGATTCAGACATGCTTTCAGAGTCTGTAAATTGAAAACTATAAACCAAGTGATCCAAACTTTGCTGTCTGTTGTGCAGCTGCACGGATCTTCTCAGAAAGTCCTAAATCTGCTCTTATGTGTTCTGATGTCATCAAATGGCCCAACTGAGGTTTTCTGTTGGTTTCCAAGTGCAATCTCAGGAGAATCAAGAGCAATCCAACTTTTCTGTCTTTGAGGTCATGTGAGGTAATAAATACACAATACAGTATATCTCTCTATGATTGCAGTCTTGCATCATAACCTTTTTCCAGTTGTAGTTTACAGCACCTGTCAGACAGAAACCTTTTCAGCTCATCCAGCTTGATCTTCTTTCTACATCCATAAACTGTCACTGAATAAAAGTGTTGATTCTAGCAAGAAAATACAAAACTATTACATGAGGATGGCAAAGAAATGTAGCACATTAGTTTTAAAACTCTCATATTACTAAAATTAATAACATTTTAAAATATATTAGAGCAAGTTTCAGAAATATTCACCAGCAGAACAGTTTTTAAAGGGGCCTGGTTATGTGTAATCAAAATCTTTGCCTTGATTCTTTCATGCATGTTTGAAAGAATTATATTTCACCTGTCATAGACTCATACCAGTCTACAAGTATTAGCTTTAATCTCCATGGCAACCATTCAGCTGTGTGGACCTTTGAGGTGCAGCTCCTCTTCTGTGGTTTCCAAACTCCATAGCTGCCTCTTTAACAGAGCTGCCCTCCCCCTCGACTCACCCACTCAGCACCTTCAGACTAGCTAGCAGCAATTAGCAAACAACTGGTGGAACTGCATATTATACCAGCTACTCCTCTGAGCAACTCTGGTAAAATTGTTGTTAAAGGGTTGGTAGAGGAGCCATGATGTGATGACTTCCTGAAGGCAGAGTTTCAGAAGGAGTAGGAGTTTTAAAAGACACAACGGCCCAATTTCATGGAGTTAAATCACAAAGTCATATTTGATATAAGCAGGATTTTTATTACAATTGAAGTTACTTGATTGTGCTATAAAATGATTCTATATGCCTGGTAAACACTTAATTCTGCCCCTTAAACACACTTTTGCTTCATAGATTTTCTTTCTCTTTTTTTTGCAGACATGCTGCAAATTGCGGGCGTATAAATTTAATTTCCTTTCCCCTCCAGTGGTCATAATGTACCAGTGATGTAGTGTTTCTACAAGTTTTGCCATTCCCTCTAATTACAGGACAGCAGAAGCTCATGAAACCAAAGAGAAAAGTACCCAAATCTGTGTTCCAACGCTCCCCACACTTCTCACTGAGGTAAACGACAGAATGAGTCGATCTGAGGACAGATGAGACATTCAAGCTTTGAGGCTAGGGTTGGATAAACCAGTGTTGCGATTATCTGACACAGGACACTGAGGATATTCCCAGGTCATCCATCTGGGTTTGGCTTGACAAGTCATCAAAGAGAATTGGTCCCCTGAAAAAGGCTATTTAGTTTAGTTGGTGAGGATGCCGTCAATCAACCTACGGCTCAATGCTCCCAGCAGTTTGCCTGGATTTATAAGAGCTGCACACACACACTGTTTGAGACCTACGTACTCCAGCAGGACAGGGAAGCCTTATAGATTGTTGCTAAATGTAATCGTGAACTTTAAAAAGAAAAATCATCAGATTATGCTGACAATTGAGTAATATTGGTTTATTTGGCGTTGTGAAAAGGCTCATTGTTTGGATGTAAAGACATTTGACCAAAAGGATGTAAGAGGCTGTACAACATAGTGAAAGACAGAAGCTCAGGTTGTCTTAAGGTGCTTTTCCACTGGCAAGTTGGGCTCTAACTGGTTAATGTACTGTTTGGTTGAGCTTTTCCATTATATGCTCTGTTCCTCACTATTGTGAACGGGACGTGAGCACGCAGCTTATTTTCCTTGAATTTTTTATTTACTTTCCCTTTAATAAGAAATTAAATTGCAATCACATGTAAATAAGCTTGTTCATGCGATAAGTCATTAGAGATCAAGGGCAGCGATGGATGTGAACAGTGACATGAGATATATTTATATTTCAGTCACAGCGCTAGCTCTCATCATCTGTCAGCCAATGAGAGGAGACCACGGCGTCTTATTCAGATGTTAGAGCCGTCGTCTCCGCCTCTTTGGGAGTGGCTACGTATGCAGCGTTTTGGGGAAAGTGGCGCTTTTCATCTTATAGTTTCAGTGAGATTAGGTCAGATGTTTTAAGTAACAATAAGACAAAAAGTGTCTTACGTCTGACATACTCTGATGTCAGACATAAGACAGCAGTTATTAAACTATTTAAGTCGTCATTTGAGTTCCAAGTGTTTTCTCTTCATCCTGAAGCCACTGGTGATGCTGCTGCTGTTTCTGTTCACTGTGCTTTTCTTCCTAAGGGATTTCCAGGTCACATGGGACCAGAGTTGTGTAATTCCCAAATGCAACTAATCATCAAGTGTGTTCCTTAAATCTGGCAGCTTTGAAATGTAATGCTGTAACAACAAAAATCTCAAAATCCTCTTCAAAAAAAAAAAAAAAAGCCATGGATGGTGGAGCATTAACTGGATTCACCATCTGTTCCGTCATGTGTCCACCCGACTACCGTGCTGCTTGTGATTTTGACCGTGACCTACGAGTCTTCCTGTCACTCCATTTTTTCCCTCTGCCTTACTTTGACATAAAAGACTCCAAACACCGTGAGACCACAGAGGCAACCGGGTTCGTCACTCACACAGAAAAAAAAGGAAAAAAACCTTCCTGTTGTGGAATATTATTTTAAGCTCCACAACTCCTTGAAAAGTTTTCGTCTTCTACACCGTGGAATGTTTTCCATAGATTTTAAACAGAGGAACTCTGGTTGAATGTCTCAGGTCGGCCTCCGCCTCATTTTCATGTCATTTAGATTCATCCATCCATGCTGTATCCCCACAGCATGATGCTGCCACCACAATGTTTTACCTTTTTTTGTGTTTGGAGTAATGTGCCACACATTGAGGTTTTAATTTTGGTCTGAAAATTAGATCAAAACTACAGTAATGTACAAGTCACTTTTCAGGAGCTAACTTTATAGGAGCTTATTTCAAGTCAATAATGCTTTGATATTGATGAAAAGAACTTCTTCCATTGAATGAATGAATGAATATACTTTATTAATCTTGACTTTATTGATCTTCACTTATAACATGGAGAAAATGTTCTGGGTGAAATAATCTGCCAGTGGAGCTAGATTGTTTTTTTTTAATTATTAACAATAAAGTTATTTATTATTACATTAAAATAAGTTCATATATCTTGCTGAAAAGTTATTTGTTAGTTAGTTTTGTCCTATCTTAAGATATTTGCATTAGAAACTAGACCAAAAATACTTGGTAAGACTTTGTGTTTTTGCAGAGTACATGGTTTGTTGCGAGCTGCAAACATGAGTGCTTCCAGCGTTCGATGGTTTTCTGGTTGCCACCATTCCAGAAAGGGCAGATTTGTAAAGTGCACAACCAAGATGTTGATCAGTTTTGCCTCCTGAGAAGTTGATCTCTGCAGCTCCCCCACAGCTACCAGTCCTGATAGCCAGCTGTATCTCAGCAGGTGTTTGGCTTAAAAGGCTTCATATCAGAAATTTAAAAGCTTTTAATTCGGTCATTTCGGGACACTGGTTTGGAAAATGAATGTGGACAAACACTGTGCGGCTTGGAATGAGCTGAAGTTGAGGGAAGAGTTGTGTTTTGCCTCTGAGGGAGTCTTCACTGCAGTTTGCTTATCTTAATCCTTTTAACTGCTCTTGTTGGCTCCTGGGATCATGCTGCAACGCTCCGAAGGCCATCGAAAACTCTGTTTATAAAAGTAAACTCCTGAATATATATATTTTGGAGTCTGCTCATGCCCGCCGGTGGTAGAGCTCATCGAGTTCAGCTGCACCGCTGTGGTTGTGCAGCTCTGTCCACAGCCTCAGCGCCAGCAGCGGTCTGAGCAGCAGCACAAACTTTGGTACAGTCATGTTTTTGTTTACTTCTTATTCCCAAAGTGCTTCACAGACAGCAGAAAGGCATGAACAAGCAGAAACAGGAGTCAGTTTGGGCTCACAGGCGCCTTCTGTACAGAGCACTTTATCAGTTTAGAGAGTGAGAGTACAGCAAGTGGTAAAAACTGTGGTGGGAGGGGAGGAGGTCATTCTGGTACATCTGGAGTTGGACTTGAACTCAAAACAAATATGAACATCGGTGAAAGTGGAGATTAGCCACGGGTTGCTTCAGAATTTTACATTCATCCCAGTGTTCCTCATAAATCCTTCACAGCAGAGCTGTAGCAGATCTGCTCTGTCCTCAGTGGCCCTGTCAAAGCCCAGGCTGATACTTGTTTCCCTGCTGTAGCTGTCTGTCCAGAACGCTCCAGCGGGACAAAATCTGCTCCTATTGCCTGGCAGAGGTTCCTCATCTGGTTCAACATTACTGCAGAGCTGCTGTCATGAAGTCTATCTTACGGCCTCCATACAGTTGAACATACTGGTGCTGCAGTGTTGAAATCTCAGATGGAACACCAGGAACACCAGCTATGAATATTTGTTTGAAGTTCAGCAGAAAGGATTCCCGCTGCGGCTGAGCTGACATCTGCCTCCTGTGATCAGTGAATGAGTGGCAGGTTACTTTACAGACTCAACTGTACACTTCAGCATACAGCACACTGACAAACAGGCTTCCTTTTACATTTCTTTTTTTTTTTACTTGTTAAATAATTCAGAGCATGAAAGAAATCTTTAAGTCAGACAATGATGAACTGAGTGAAAACAGAATGCTGTTTTCTAATTTATTATTATTATTATTATTTTTATCTCACAGTGGGATGTTAGTTAAACAAATTGGGAACTTTAGGAAACTAATTGCCCCTAAACCTATTGTGGCAACAATGACTGTTAACACAATCAAGTAACTATGTTACCTTCAGTTTCAAATAAACCAGTCTGCACTGACTGGTGAGGCTGATTAATAAAGGTACTGGCAGTCTGGACAGGGTGTACCTGCCTCCAATACAATGGCTGCTGATAAACAATTTTCACTCTCTGCATAGAGTTTGCATGTTCTACCTACACATGGATCTGTTTTCCTAACATGCATGTAACATGCATGTGAGGTTGACTGCAGAGTTTATGTTTCTCTGAAGTGGAAGTGTGTGCAGGACGGAAGGCGGTTCTACGTGGTTCTCATTTTGTCCTTCCTTGTAAGACACATAGATTAAAATGTCAACTAATGTCCCTTCAGGACTTACAACGGCTCGGCTGCAGTCCACATTCATTTCTAAAATGTTCTTTTTCTGTTTGATTTTTTTTTTTTTTTTTTTTGCCTTGATCAATTATTAGAATGGCTCCAGTTGATCCATGTGAGCAAGAGCTGGATGCTGAAGAGCCATGCTTCCTCTGGTGCTCTTTGTGGCAATTACCCAGCAGGCACCAGCTCTCACACTGAAGCTGCCTGTGTAATTACTGCCTGCTGGCACTGAAGGTCTCAGCAGACCTGACTAGTGTAAGTAACGTATGGATGTCATAGGCGTGAACACACACACAACTTCAGATTTTTGCCCATATTTATCATACCACTTTTTATTGATTTTGATTCATTTTAGCAACTGCATGCATGCCTAATCCAGACATTTTCCATAATCCTAACTGCTAGAATAATTAGTGTTAAAGACACATTCCAGGCAGAATCAAACCAGAAATAGATACTCACAAATGTTTGAGTATCTCTTTAGGTGTCTGATGACTTACACTTTAACTCATGGTACTTCTCCTTGATCAGGTAAAAGTTCTTAAAACAAAATAAATGATCTTGCTTATAAATAACTGTCTATGCCCTTTGCACAGATATAAGGTGGATGTTCTGCAGCCCTGCAGAAACATATAGAAACACTGGCTCCACACCTCAACTCACAAACAGGAAATCAACTTATGAACTTAGTTTTCCTAAATACTATAAATGCTGTAATATGTAAGTTTCACTCCAATCATCAATGTATCATGTTGTTCTGAAACCCGACTATTTCTGGAAGTATAAGGTCAAAGGCGCATAATGTAATGAACCCCAAGAATATAATGATAAACCAAAAATAATGTAATCAGTGAATACAAAGTGATTCTTAATAGAATGACTAAAATGAGTAAATGAATGTCCGAGTAGAAATGTATAAAAGTTGAATATAAGAAAAGGTAATAACTCAATGAGTTAATATGTAATGATACAATGATGATAACTAATATTTTTCCAACAATAACCATTACTAGTCCTCACCCTAACCCTTAAACACAACCTAATTCATACCTTACCTCTAAAACCAACCCAAACCTAAATAATGGGGTCCTCTGTATTCTGACCGGCCTAAGGGCCACTGGTCTTAAGAAGCTCAGTAAATATGCCAGAAATGGTTCTTGGAGGAAAAGTTAAACAAGTACACACACACACACACACACACACACACACACACATGGCTGAGGTATCTGTAGAACCAAAGACAAACATGCACAAAACCCATGAAGCTGCAAAATTCTAAATATAAAAAGCCAAATGTAGCGAAAGCTGATAGTGTTCAGACAGCAGCTGGAGTACAGCTATTACACATGTTAAACATGCACATGGAAGCCATTACGTTTCCCTGCTCATGTTCTAAAGAGAGCAGCTCAGCAGCGTGTGCACAACGGGAAGCAGTGAAACCTTCGGCTTACTCCGTGTTCCTGGCAGACTGGGTCCATGTTGCTTCAGGCTGATGTGCTGCTGGCATACCGATGTGGAGTAAACGATGCAGGTCAGGGAAGGATGAGCAGGAAGAGGAAGATGACAACTTTACACAGAATGGATTCAAGAGCACAAACACGCCGCCGGACAGTACCAGGTACAATAAAACAGTTTCAAAATGAAGGGAAACTAAAATGTATTTGGATTCTTGTTTCTACCCTATGCACTAATAAAGTATCAGACTGAGATAGCGTTGATAAAACTGTACCCTATAAATGCTTCTATTTGGGTTCTTCAGCTGAAAGTATATTGACTACAACAGCTGATGTATTGGTATTGTGGCAACTTATTAGATGCACCTGCTCAATTACTTGTTAATACAAACTGTGAATCAATTTCAATGGGTAAATCAGCACCAATGGGAATATAGATGCACTAACTGACATGACATCTGAGGATCAGAATAGCCTGAAGTGATTTGAACGCTGCATGGTTGCCGGGGCAGATGGTTTTGTCGGGAACTGCTGATATGGTTGGATCTTCACACACAGACAATGATTCAAAAGAGAACCAAGTATCCAGGCGGCTCTGCTGATGAAAATGCCTTGTTCATGTTGGAGGTTAGAGAAAGAGCAGACTGGTTTAGGCAACAGCTGCTTAAACCAAGGTTTGCAGAATGCCATCAATGAACACACACAATATCAAACCTCAGAACAGATGGGCTGCAGCAGCATGGAGTCACACCAGTGGTCACTAATGTCAGCTGACAACAGGAAACCTGAGCTGCAATGCACAAAGGCTCAACAATACTGGACAATGAGATTGGAAAAACACTGCCTGGTACGACGAGTCTCGATTCCAGCTGCAAAATTCAGACTGGAGTCAGAATAAAAACATGCTGCCTCGCATCGGTCAATGGTTCAGGCTGTTGCTGCTGGTATGAAGGAGACAATAGCTGCCCTTCCACTGACTGTAGAATGAAAATAAATTTGATTAATGGAAACATGGCGATTTCGAAACAGCTGAGTGTATTTCATAAAACTGCAATGGAAACAATTTTTTTGCATCACACGAGTCATGACTGGCAGAAAAAATGAAGAAGGCAACAGGAAGTGAGGATGAAGGAGCAGCATGATTTTTAATGACTTACTGCGTGAACAAACTTATTTGTGTGTGATCTTAATTGTGTTTCGTATTTCATGGCAACACTGCAATTGGAACATTGGATTTTTTTTAGCATTAGGAAACACAACTAGTTTCTTGTCAAACTTTGGGCCCTTACTACGAACTCAGCATTGTTTAGACACTTCAGCTTCCTGTGCAGTCGCTCACCATGTCCTTCCCCTGATTAACACTCTCTCTCCTGGTTCTGATGGCTGCTTCTAGCAGGTTAGTGCACAATGTCGCCATGTCCAATTTAGTTTGTTTCTTGGACATGATGAGGACTATGTAGTACTATGTAGTACTCTTCCATAGTAACCAGATCAAAAGGAATATGCAGCTGAGTAGATTCTCTTAAAAATGTACAAAAAGTGCATTCACTTTTACTCTCTTAACATGACCTGCTGTAAGGCAAGGCCTCAAAATGCTAACGTCATCGTGAGCTCATAGGTTTTTGCTTTCTGCCGAGCCAAAAACACACACTTTCCTCTGGAACCAGTGTGTTTTTGCTCTTTCTTCCATCTCTTCTTTCTGCCCATGTGGACTATTGAGGTTAACTTTGACTTTGGCATCACTTGGATTGCTTTTGAAAAAAATGTGTTTCCCAAAAATAAATTAAACGGCAGCACAGTGACATTTCCATTTTCCCTTTATCTCCCTGACATTTTTGGCTTGACCTTTCTGAGTATTTTTGTCCACATATACGCTATTATCCCCTTTCTGCTTTGTTTTAAATACACAGGACCTGACTTTGACATTATCGTGGATAAATCCATTTACAGTCAGGCGGCTCCTACACATGCCTATAGGGGTCCCTATATGAAGCAGTGAAACTATAACTTGGTGGACTGCGCTGACATAAAGTTCATGTTTTTTGTAGCTGTCTTTTCATACCCTGTATGGATTATTAATGTGCTTCAAGTCGATGGCTCTACATATTTTATTCTTTTTTTTTTTGTTTTGACTTTTTGAAGAACTTGACGAGCTGAGTTACCCTTGCTGTAACTCGTACTGCTTTCATGACGAGATGTGTAATAGTCTTAAAGCTCAAGGCAGAACCCCAAACTTTACATGTGAAGATATGCATGAATATTATGTATTTCTACATTTTCTCAAAGTTTTGCACTTCAGTAGAACATCTCGCTCGCTTGGCTCATAGTTTCACCCAGAGGACGAGACTCATCACTCTGCAATCCAAGGAAATCATGTTTTGATGCATTATCTAATTGCATATTCTGCTTTTAGCGAGGGAAGATGTTTTGCTACTGTTAACCACTCGGATTTCTGTGTGTAAACCTTATCAAAAGGCACTGAGAGTTCAAGGAAACAACTAAAGAATCTGAAGTTACTTTAAAAACTCAATGGTTGGGATCGGAAGAGTGTTGAAAGGATATCAGGATGATGAGTCAAACAGCTGCCTTAGGAAACAAACAGCCTGAATCTCATCATGTCTCTAAAGGAATCTCTCTTCTTGAAAACGCATGAGCATGTTGACAAGACCGAATCTTCAGCTGAACGTGTCTACTAAGATATGAAGAGGCAGAAATGCAAATCATTTGTTTATAGCTTTTAGACGTCCAGAAGGTTTGAATGTGTTTGACTGTCATGAGTGCCACGGCTGTGAGCTGTTTATCTGTTTTGTTTGTCTGAATGAAGAACAGCTACTTCTAACACAATGTAGAACAAACAGGAAACACACAAACATTTTGTATAAAAATGTCTTAGAACTTTTCTTTGTCTGTCAGTTCTCATTGTAAATATTTTACAAAAACTCCTCAAAATAAAACTTTGCACCAATCTGATGGTTGAGTAGATTAAAAACAACAAATACCTTAAATTGTAATAACTCATATGTCTATTTATTCAATAATTTAGCAGCAAAGGTTTTTTTTATATCAATATATGGATTTCAAATAAAATGAGATTAATTGTGATTAATTAAATTGTCAATTAAGTTGACAATTTTCTCTTTTAAATCAAATCCCACCTCCAGTTTTAAATCCTGAAAACGTGACATTTTAGTTGGAGGTTTCAATTCTGAGATATCAAGCTGGTATCTCTGTTATCACTGTCTGTATGTTTAAACTCAAAAATAATAAATAGATTAAATATAGTGGAACAAAATATAGCTTAGTACCTAAGACAAAGAATCTGAGTTTAACACTTCAGCTTCTTTATTAAAAAAATGACATATCTACATATTTTTCTTTTGGTAGACCAAATTACAGATGCATGTGATTTTGAACCATATCCATCTGTCTTGTTCCATCAATATTTCACTTTCACTCAAAGTCACATAAACATATAATCTTTAATACACATTTGCAACGCTCCTTGAGTGAGCACAGCAAGGCTCCAGATAGATTCTCTCTTTGTTTGAAGCGGCTGGCAGGTTGTGAGAATAAATAGAGCAGGCTCTACATCTCATGAGATGCCGTGAGCCCCGCCGAGTCTCTGAAGCTAGTTTATCATTAATAAACACTTAGCACTTCCCCATTTCCCCTCTGTACCTAAAGCTGTGCTTCTGTTCATCATTGATGAATCATTAACTGCAATTCCTTTCTTGGCAAGCATGAGGAAGAAAAGACAATACGTGATTACAGGGTCCTGCACTTTTAAATGCACTAATGTACTTAATGCACTTAATGAAAAGTTACATTTGTTATCTGAAACAGGTATCTCTAAATGGAACTCAGAAATGATTTTCATTCTGCGTTAGAAACCAAACTAACAGGGAAGTGTGTATGAGCCTGCACCCACACCGACTCGACCCGGAACAAAGATCAGGTTTTTCTAAGACAACGTGGGGAAACACCAACGTGAACGCTGCTGAAATGCAAAACAGAAGGAGCTTTAGACTGAACTTGTTTTTGTCAGCAGGAAACATTTTCAGCTGACCTATAAATCAGATTTGATCTTTGTGCGATCTCATCTGATTGGCTGAGAGCCTGCTTTGCTGCACAGGCTGGTTGTTCTTCAGAGCGACGCTGTGAAAACATCATCCTGTCTTCACAGCATCATTCAGTGGTTCAAATGAGTAACTTCCTGATTTTTGTGGGCTGAACTAGTTAATTGATTAAATTAAGAACCACATGTAATTCTGAAATGTCCTCACAACACGTGGCACAGTTGTGGCTGTAGTGTAGAGATGTGAAGTTGTCTACGATTCTTGTTTTAATATAAGTAACATTCACTATCAACTCACTAAATTGCCGTCATAAGTAATTATTTTTAGGCTACTTGATGAAGGAACAACAATGTATAAATAAGGCAGCACCCTTGCCTCCCTCCCTCTCTATGCATGCCTCATGAATATTGTGCTGTGGTGGCACAGTGGTTGAGGCATCAAGAGCTAAGGCGTGGCCTTCGCAGGTTCGAATCCCGGCCTAGTGACCTTTGCCATGTCTTCCTTCTCATTACCTAATTTCCTGTCTAAGCGCTTTCAAATAAAGGCCACTGGAGCCAAACAAGCTTCCATAAAAAAGTCTGGGTCCATGTGTCCATTCAGGACACATTTAAAAACCAGATATGATGCATTCAGAGCAGGACTCTTGAAATCTGATCACTCTATGCTGATTTTAATCTGAACAGAACCTGAGTAACAGGTGTTTTATAACACAACAGCATTATAACTTGTTATAAAGTGGATGCTGAAGCTTCAGTAAAAATATCTGCTGAAACAGAATTTGGATGAATGACTCAAGGTTATTAAAAGTATTATATAAAATTGACTTTACTGAGCTTGAAATCATGTTATTTTCTCATCAAAAACGTACATGGAGTGTTGCTTTGATTTAATTCTGTAATACATTTTTTAAAAATTACTTATCATTCTCTTAAGTCATATATATATATATATATATATATATATATATATATATATATATATATATATATATATATATATATATATATATATATATATATGTATATAATTTTTTAACAACTGAATGGAACAGTTACTTGGTTGTGCAATAAAATGATTCTATGTGGCTAGGAAACACAGAATACTTCCCCTTTAAAATTACACTTCAGATTGCCGCAAAGCTGCAGAAACATTTTCAATACAAACAAAAAATAAATTAGCCCATGGGTGAGACGTAACATTTTGCTTCTGGGTTGACTGTGGCTCAGTTGGCAGAGTGGACCCTTCCTGCCTCACGCCCATGTCTCTGTAGTCAAAGCATGCATAGAGACAGTTGTTCATTTCTGTTTCAGGAATAAATAATAAAAACATGCAGGATACAGAAAAGACCTGTCACAGTTTGCTTAAAGTTGCCACTTCATGCAGTTCATTGTCCAGCTGACCTCCTGCTCAGTGTTGACCTGCATGCCTTCACCTCTCACCTCTCCCCGTCACAGCTGCTGCGCTGCTGCACAGCCGTGATGGACGGCTGTGTCCTCCTTAGATACAGGCCTGCTTCTTGCTCTGCAGGTTTTAATCTAGACAGTGCTGCCTGGCGGCTTTCACAAAAGTTCTTTCTTCTCACTAGCTGTGTTTCATTACAAACGTGTTCAAAACTTTGGGAATATTCCGCTAAGGTTGAAAAAAAGCACAATTTCCAAAATCCAGTGTTTTCATTGAATAAAAAAAATTGCACGTGAGCAAGTCTGTTCATGAGACAAGTCATTAAAAAGCAAGTTGTGCCATCATTCTCCAACTGCTTCCTGTCATATTCTTCTTCTTGGTTTCTGCCAGTGGTAACATCCAGTTGGCGGTCATGTGACCTCTAGCGTTTTTTGGAAACTGGTATGTTTCAATTGTGGAATGTTGGGCAATTAGAGAATGGAAACAGAGTTACTATTTGACAAAAACCTTGAGTGGAATTGTATTGTTGTGAAATGGAGACACCAGAAAAGCTAAGTAAAAGATGGAGGTTGAGTATTATAGTAGAAACCTTCCTCCAGCACTGCTGGTGTGTAACAGCAGTGCATGTATGCTGTATACTTAACATCCCAACTCCTCAGTTTCCATTAGGAAAGCACTTTAACATGTTTCTAGGAGCACAGGCCACATTAAAATGCATTGCCTGCTGTTTCTGTCAAAGATATCCTTGTGGAGCTTAAATGCATTTGCAAAACCCAACATTTTAATACCTTCACTGCCACAGCAGATGAAGATTTCGTTGATGGCAGTGAAATTGTGACATGACTGAAACAAGAGCCACGTTTCATTCTTATTCAGGGACCACCAGCAGCCTATCAGAGATCACACCCGAGGCGGGCATCAATCATGGGGAGCCTGGGCCGCTTTTTCTTCTGTTCAAGCGCTGCTACAGCCAAGAAGAAAAGCCTTGACAAGGATCCATTATTCAGCAGCTCATCTCCTGTCAATTCACACGTCACCTGTCAGCTCTTCAGGAGGCTATCTACCCAGAGGTCACAGTTGGTCATCAGTCACATCGCTGACATTAGAAATCAATTGGCTCTGGGCTCTGTCTTCATGTTTTACACCGCGCCATTAGATGGTGATTATGTGATAATGAGAATTGGTGCATTCATGTCATCTTAGAATATTTCAGCATTTATGTCAAATGTCTTTTTAATGGAAAAAAAAAAAAACAGGAGTCAGAGGTATGTAGCTGATTGCAACTTCACTTCTTTCATGTTGCTTTACTAGATGACTAAAAGTCATGTTATGGTCAATGAAACTAATCATTTAGAGCAGTGTTACTCTAACCGTGGTCCCCAGACTATTGATTGTTTGCTGGATCCCCTGTAAACATCAAATAAATGGCTATTTACTGTGATGTGACCTCAACGTGTGAAATATTGGAGAATATTTTCCACTTTCTCAGGGTGAGTTGCAGAACTTTTGTTTTTACTTTACATGACATGACACCGGCACACAGATGGAGGTCTGCCCAGCGTTTGGCTGAACTGCTGCAGCTGTGCTGAATTCTATAATAAATTGACGAGGAGGTGACCACCGCTGCGCCCCAGGCTGACTAACTGCATATGTACAACCCATAATAAAATAGTTACTTAAATCGTGCTAAAAGAAAACAAAGTTTAGAATCCGCATTTTTAGAATGTGTAAACAACTCAAATTGCCCCCAAAAACACTTCATGGGATTGGCTGGGCCAGTCATATACAAACATCAGAAGATGATAATAAGTACGCTAAGAGACTATTATTTAACTTTCATATTGCATATTAAGTATATTAAGGTAGTTTCACTGCAGAAGAATTTCAAGTTAAAAGAAAGACAACAATAAGGGCACCAAGAAACTAATCTTTTCACTTCTGGTTATATTATGATGCGGTCTTATTGCAGAAGCAATTTCAAGTTAAGTGTTCAGGAGTATTAAATGGCTTAATCAGGGGTGCTCAAGTCCAGTCCTGGAGAGCTACTATCCTGCAACTTTTGGAAGCATCCTTACTCCAACAGACCCGGATCAGCTCTAAACAGGCCTGGTAACGAGCCACTCATCTGATTCAGGTGTGTTGGAGCAGGGATGCATCAGAAAGTTGCAGGATGGTGGCTCTCGAGGACAGGAGTTGAGTGGTTCTCCACCTGAAGAACTTAGAGAAACACTGATTCAGAGCAACCTGAACACTCCGGTCCATATGAAAACTTTACACGTCTCGGTAGAAATGGAAAGTTTTTGTGCGTATGATGAATTATTTGAAACTTTTTCTTTAATCCTTATGCTGCTCTTACTCTTCACCTGTTAATCATGTCTCATTCAACCCACCTATGTCCTGCCTTCTTATCTCCCTGCCTTCAGCTGCACTCTCTACCACTGAAGGACCCCTAAGTCTCTACTCCCCAGTCATTAGATGTCTTTGTGAGAGCAGCATTCCAACATTCCTTTTTTGCCCTCGTTCGCCTGCCAGTGCCTGATCTTGTTTCTGGACTACTCAGTGCACCTGAGTATAAGCTGCACCCACTAACTTTCAAAAAGAAAAAACCCCCAAAACATTTAGACCACACTTATCTATAAGCCATAGGTGTCCATGTTTTGTGGTTTGTATTTTGAGTGTTTTCTTTGAGTGTTTTAAAAACAATGTTTTATAAATATTGGACTCATTTCTCCTTTTATTGCGCAAAATTATAGATTTTTTTTTTTCTCTCCATAAATAAAACGGTGAAGCTGCCTCACAAACACGCTGTTAAACAGTTAAATCTCATTGAAACATTTGTCAGCAAGAGTAGAATGGAAGCAAATGTCACTTCATCTTCTCCTCTGGACATCACAAGCTGCGTTTCCTTTTATTTGAAAATAAATTTCCTGAATGAAAACAGCAATAAAAAACACAACTCATGTTTTTGATTAAAACATGTGCTAGGATCTGGTGCGGTTTTTTGACCATATTGAAATTGGTGCATTTCACAAAAATGCAATGGAAACACTTTGGTTTTGTATCACGAGTCACATAATCAACAATCGGACTTTACTACTGGTGGAAATGACAAAGAAAATGACTTGAAGTGGTTGGAGGATGATGGCGACTCACCGCATGAAAAACCATGTTCACGTGTGATTTTGAATTGTTTCTTCACTAACAGAAGTACCACAATTTCAAAAATTATTTAAAAAATTTTCATTAGTGGTATATCGACAAAGTTTTGCACACACTTGTAATGGAAACACAAGTACAGACACAGGACCTGAGCCTGGTCTCTGGCAGGAGGAGAGTTCACTTCAAACAGGCAGCATCTGTTTTCCTTTTGTTATTCTGTGTAATTTGTAACAAACAGGATATGCATGCATGCCTTTATGTGTGTGACCGTGTCTTATGGTGCGCATTGGGCCATGTATGGGTCAGATGCGCTGTCTTTCTGCGCCATCACTTTCAGCCTATTTGTGTGGTCATTGACTGACCACACAAATAGGCTGTTCTTGTTCTTGCAATAAACTGCATTTTGTGAGTTTGTATACCCCAGTTAACGATTATTTGATTACCACTTTATTTGACATCAGACAGCACATCAGACAACTATGTGTTGTCTGATTTCTCACATGCATTGCACACATGTGGCCTGTATTTGTGTGGATCAGGTGCATAGTGTTCATTAATTAAACATCCAGACCCAGAGGGAAAAAAGTCAATTTAGAAAACTGGCTGATGTCTTGAGATGATGTTTCAGTATTTCTAGATATGAACTATGTGATGCTGGGAGAGTTTTGGTGTGTCCAGCTGCACATTGTCCAACAAAACCAAACTGCAAACCAAACAGAAGATAACTTCCTGTCATCCGTCTGTTGATCATGTGACCCGTGTGATGCGCAAACATGTTTCCGTTGCAGTTTTGAAAAAAATACATTCATTCTGAAGTATCAATCTAGTTCAAAATCTTTTTCTCAAAAAAGTGTTTGTTTTTTTTTCAAAATTGGAGTTTCCATTTACCTTTTTTTTTTTTCTTCTCACAATTCCAATTTGTTTTATGGCTAACGGAAACGCAGATGCTGACGGCAGGATGTTCTCAGGCTTGTATCTCCTCCCTTTTTCCTCCAAATATAATGACTGCACTTCAAATTTAGTTCCATCAGCTCTCAGCATGTCTCTCTAAAAATCAAAGCTTTTGTAAAATCTGGCTTTTTATGTACCTTTTCCTCTCTGAGTGGCCTTTCAGCCCAGTTTGATACAAAACGTGTTTCATTATTGACTGTGACACTCTTATCATTATAGCTCGTATCGTCACAGTGTTTTTATTATAAATCTGTACTGGAAATTACACTACACACATTGAAATCTGTCATAGCAGACAGATTTATGCACCTCTACTCGTTTTGGCTGTGTCTGCAGACAGACTGCTTATAAAGGTATTGGTCTCAGCAAAGCGAGCTGTTTGTGTCTGCAGGATTGAGAACGCTCAGAAAGGCCAGAGAGACAAGGAGCAGCAGAGAAGGAAAATCACAAGGGAGTTAAAGGAAATGACATGGGAAGGGTTCTGAGTGTGCCTGCACAGGGGAAGCAAGGTGCAGACAAAGAAATATAGTTTTACCAAAATAAATAAATAAATAATAAGTGCAGCAGCACAAAAGGTGAGCAGAAGGTTGGTGTTCGAATGGCTTTTGTGATAAGTTGACATTTAGAAAAATCTCTGCTCCATCATTTCTTTGAGGAAAAGGTCTTATCTGGATCCTGAGGGGGCAACGAGGTATTGTTGCAGCGTAAGATTTAAAATTGTGAGATAAAATGGGGTGATATATAAGTTTGATCATTTCTAATGTCTAAAAAAAAAATGCAGCCTCTCAGAGAACGAGCTTATTGGTTGAATGAACTATGGACGGTTATTTCTTTGAATCAGTCATAAATGTATGTAGATTATCATGACGGTCAGTTGCAAGAGGACGTTGTGAGGCCAACTTCAACGAGAGACTTCTCTGATCTGGGTTAAACGTTGATGCGGAGAAACACAAAATAGATTGTTGCTCCTTTTCTACAACCAGCCCCGCCCCCCCCAAGCTCCCCTCTGCTTGTGGACAGTATGAGTCCTCTTGTAGTCATGTAGTGACCAAGCATGTGTAGTGTGAGAAGTAGGCTCTCAGCTGTTCATCCTGCGGTAGGCATCTCTCCTCCCATTCCGGTCTTAGGTGAACCTCAATACTTCCCCAGACCTCCCTTCCCTTTTGGCTGCCATTACCCAAACTAAGCTCATTTGTCCCCCCCAATAGACCCATGATCTGCCCTTTGTTCAGGGCCCAACCTCCCATTCACTTCCCCCCAGGAGAGCAGACAAAGGCAGAAAAGACACAGGCCTGAACCCTTTTGCCCAGACAGTCTTTGGTAAAGCGACCATAAAGAGATCCGGGACCTGAATGGATGGATAGGGAGCTTTCTTGCTTTGACTATAGCCTCTGTCTGTGAAGATGTCCGTCTCCGTCTACACCAGCGCTGGAGGAAGCGGAGTACATGTGGAAGCACTTAAATAAAGACAACACAGTGAAAACAACATCATCTAAACTGGACAGTGTATGGTGAAAACAATCCCCTGGCCCTTTTGTCAGTTCAATGCTTTAGAAACTGTGACACAACTTATTAATTAGGGTTTTGTAATAAGTTAAAGGGGCTGTATTGTGTAAAATTGACATTGCTGAGCTTTACATCTTGTTAATACTTTATCAAAACTGTACCTGTGGAGTGTTACCATGATTCTTTCCTGCAAGTTTGAGAAATTCTTGAATCTCCTGTGGCAACCATTCATGGGTGCAAAACACCTCGGTGCCTTCGAGACGCTTAGGTATGGCGAGAGGTTGAAGGAGACCAGATGGAGGTTGGTTGCCAGTCTCATTGCAGACACAGATGGGTCAGGCGAGGATGTGTTCTTTAACGTCTTTACTAAAAACTTGCTCGAGGTGGAGATATTCAGAGATTGGGAGGTTCTAGGTCTTCTGGAATGGCAGGGAATGGTCTAGGAGGAATGGCAGACTGTAGACATGCAGAGACAGTGAGTGGACCAGGATTCAACATGAGAATTGGACCAATCAAGTGGAAACTGAGACAAGTACCAATAAAGGACACAACAAACCGCCCTCCTAATATTAATAAATGAATAGGAAAAGGTGCTTAATAGGAGATTTTTTTATTTTTATTTTTTACAGAATTTGATGAAATTCTGTCAATTCAGATGGAGCTAAAACTATGGGACCCCAGGAGTTCTGGAAAGAACATATTTACAGACAAAGGTGTTTGTATCTTACATGCGAAAAGTATAGTTTACTTGTACTATTTGAATTACTGCTCTGTGAATGTGCTGTTCTTGCAATAAACTGCATTTTGCGAGTTTGTATACCCAGGTTAACGATTAATTGATTACCACTTTAGTTGACAACTATTTCAATAATAGATTCATCGTGATTAATCCAATAAATTGTTTTAGTAATACTCTGAAATTTACACATCCCTAATTTATCTGCCATCTTTTCTTATTTCAAATTGTTGAGTTGTGAAATAAGAAATGGTGCTATGAAGGTGCAGATATGTTTATTTTGCCAGACTGATTTTAGTAATAACATTAATAACGACAGGCCAAATGTCAACTCTAAGCAGGTTCTTTTTTTCATTGCAGGATTTGCCAAGAAGAGTTCTAACAGCATCCAGGAGTGATTTTTGGTAGAATGCTGCAGCTTCAACTCTCTGTAATGTTTTGGAATCTGAATCCAATCATGTTTAAACCGTAATCCATATTACCACAGCTCAGACTTTAAAGGCTTGTAGAAAACTAGTCTGAACTCTTCAACATGTTAATCTACAAAGCAACACAGTCTGACATATACAGTAGTTGTGTATCTGACTCCACCTGTGTGATGTCGAATATGAAACGGGGGGGTTCAGCTAAAAGGCAACGGGTGGGAGTTGCCATACTGTGCTATAGGGACTCTGCTGCAGGGCTTAAATTAGACGAGATTTGAAGCAAGTCTTCAGAGATGTGAGCTTTGAGAAGTTTAAAAATATCATTGGGATAGGAAGATGCTGTCCCTGAGTAGAACGTGAGGTGTGAAAGATTATGAAAGGTTTCAAATCAGTGAAATCCACTGCATTAAGCAGAAGAACCTTTCATAACAGTGGGGAGCTGATATCATCCTTCTCACTGTGGGAGAACTGAAAAAGGGCTCTTTTCATTTTGACTGCAATTTTTTTTTATATACCCAGGCAGAAATATACATAATAATGACTTAATCAAACAAGTCAAGAAGGAGTGAATGTTTCAAATCAATGACTTGATGCAATCTGATGGGTTTTCATAGACAGAAACTTTTTAAACTACTTTGAATAACTGAGATTACTGTAATGTTTGATAACTCTGGTCATTTGGAATGGACGTATGACTGGACTGTAGGAATTCTTTGTAAAGAGCCTTGAGACCACACTTGACGCTATAGAAATAAACTGAATTGAAACACATAATCTGGGAAAAGAGTGAATTACCCCCAGTGCTCCCATTAGCATCTACAGAAATACACCACTATCAGTCAGAAACAACACACCAGAGCCAGGAGGAGGGGCTTTGTGCTGTCAATCAAGCTCTAGTACACATTGCTTAATGTGCTAATGCGGAGAAACAACTTACTGTTTATCCACCATCGTCAGTGGCCATGCTGACCAGCTTTAGGATTCATGGCAAGATCAGCTGGGATGAACCGACTGTAGAGTAGCAGAGAGAAAAGGGGAGGGAGGGAGCAGGGTGTACACTAGGATGATTGACAGCACTAAGACTCCCCCTGCTGGCTCTGATTGGGTGTTTCTGACCAAGCTGTGTATTTTGGCAGTTCTATATTTTTTCACAGATTGTCTGTCTCATACTACACTGTCACAACATAGTGGCAGATTTAACAAATATCTAAAAAAACATATTTTTCTGATAACTTACATAGTGCAGTCTTCACAACACTGATAAAAATGTATCCTAAGGACACTTAAAAGTCTTTCCTACTCTTAATCTGCTTAGGTGTTAGGAGAAACAACACAGAAGGGGATCATTTGAAGACAGTAGGTTTTTTAATCCATAAATGTCTGCAAACATTTTGTCTTAACCAAGACTTCAGCAGTGTAACAAGAACTGTTTTCTACCGGAAGCTTTATGCTTAAAAACAAAACATGCTGTCTTTAGAAGCCAAGGTTCTGATCGTTTAACAGACCTGCTTCTGGAGGGTGAAGAGCAGGAGCATTAAAAGAGACAGACACCCCATTTTTAATCAGGAAGTAAAATATTTTTTAGGTCATGTTTGATCTATGCAGCTTTTTTCTAACAACTGAAGGTGACAGTTGTTAGAGGTTGACAGTGCTGAAAAATGGCACAATGTGCCTAGAAAACACATAATACTACACTTTAAGAAAAACAGTCTTTCCATATGACTTGTCCAAATGACATACTATGATGTTTATTCAGGTGATATTTCTCAGTAGCTGCAGTAGACCACACACAGGCACAGCCACTCAGCCTAACTGAACAAATGGGTTGTAAATGTTGCAAACATTGTGTCAGGGGTCTGTATCTGTGCTGTGGTTCATGACCTCTGACCCGATACCTACTCATCACCTTCCATTGTACAGCTACAGTTGGCGTTGTGTTTCCTCTGCACATGACAACTGCTTCACTTCAAGCTAGCGCTGCACATTCAGCACATTTACAAGAATGTCTCTGCTCCACGATGACAGAGTGTAACAGACCTTTATCAAATGCAGACTGTCTTATGGCCTACATGTTATGTGACACGCGCTCCTCGATTATTTATTTTTTATGCAATTATTTATATTTCGCCGGTTCTTGTATTAAATGATCCGTTTCACCCCGCTGAGCAGACATCCTTCTATAAGCAAACGGAGGTTTCACAGAACACTGAGCCATTTCCTCCTGACTTCCTGAGAATTTAATAAAGAGGCATCAAATGAAACAAAGCGATGTTAATCAGCTCCAAGCGACTTCTGGTCACCATGAGCAGCATGGTTAGCAGCAGCAGAGTTTGGAAAGTGGAACTGGCAGCTTGGCTGTTCCTGTCCAGTTTCACACAGTGTGGAGGTGAAAGACCTTCCACTGTGACGCGACCCCTGACCTTACCTACGGCTGACATGAGGAGATAATAACGACGCATAAACCTGCCGGGACACCCAGCTGAGCCCGGGTTGCTGGACTCATCTTTCATTTCCTCTGCCCCCTGCATCCCACTGCATCCCACTAACCAAATGTTCTGATCCTAATCCTGCGGTTTTCAGAGTAAACCAATACTTTTTGTTCTTTCTAGGTGATAAAAAAAAAGATAATGACTATTTCATATTTGAAGGGAATAGAAAAATATCTCCATTTTGCTCCATTTTGATTATAATTCTACAGTAAATCCCCCCCCCCAAAAAACAACAACAATCCATTCTCATCATCATGTTGTCAACACAGCAGCTCTGTAGACGCTCTGCTTCTCTCACAGCAGCTCACCTGAAAAATAATGCAGTCAGAGCAGTGAGCTGCTACACGAAGCTAAAACAGCCACAACATAACTAGTGCATGGAGAAGAGCAATTAGTGTCCCTCTTTATTTATTTAAAAGAAACTGAAATTTGGAGCAATTTATCCCATGAGGCAGACCCAGGAAAACCCAAAGGTTGATGATAAACTGATGGAAGCCAAACCAGAGTGGTGCCTGCAGAGCTGATGAGCTCTATAACAGCACTTGCATGGTGCAGGCCAATTCTTTGATGCTTGAGATGGAGATTCGGCAACACTTTATTTGACAGGGTGTGCATAAGACTGACATGACACTGTCATAAACATCAACATAACACCTGTCATGAACATGAAGGAGTCTTTATGAATGTCTATGACTGTTGTCTTAAAGTGTTGTTCTGTAAATAATGGCACTTTTAATGCAAAGTTGCTATAAACGTTGCAATAGCATTCCATTAAAATTCCATTAAAAGTGTATTATTTTGTAAATAATGACAGTTTAATGCAAAGTTGGCACTTTTAATGGACTATCAATGCAACCTGCAGAGCAACTTTGCATTAAAAGTGTCATTATTTACCGAATGACACTTCATGACAACAGTCATAGACATTCATAAAGACTCCATGTTCATAGCAGGAGTCATGTTGTGTTTATGACAGTATCATGTCAGTCTTCTGCACACCCTGTCAAATAAAGTGTTTCTGGATTTTAAAAGTCAGTAGAGTTCCCATGTTGGTACAGCAAAGTATTGAACATACTTTCAATGTACCATTTAAGCAGTTGTTACCTGCTTAGTCATTAGCATCTTACCGACAGAATAAACAATGTAAAGGAACTAGATAATGTCAAAAAATATAAGAATGGTATTAAGTATCAATTGTCTTTTGTATTGATTTTGAATTTGAAACGTTGGCATGGTGGTGACGCGTTTGTTTTTAATGATTTTACAGATGCACATAGGCAATGACTCAGCAATCCATGAATTCATTGAGTGTTGTTCTGCTTCTAATGTGCACGGATTATTACATATAAATACTCTAAATGGATGAATAATTTCATCCATATATATAATCCAGATATTGGCATTAACAACATAATTTGACTTGTTGGTTTCGGTTGGATTAACTGGGAAAGTGGAAACGGTGACATGACAGTTTCATCTGGGAACAAACTCCTGCTCCCATCGGTGATAATTATGGTAGGAAGGAATCCTGAAGCGATTCTGCATGTCTGCTGGTCTGCTGTAGACATGAAGTGAAGGAAAAGTGAAGAAAAATGAGGCAGTTTTGGTGCAGAATGATAATTTTCTTCACCTCCTAATTAAAGAGCTTATTAATTCAGTCAAGAGTTTGTTATTTCCTCTGTGCTGGTTTTCCGCCACTCATCAAGCCAGATTACACCCGGCTAATTGCTGAATTTCCCTCTGAATTACTCTAACATAAATTATAGTACTGTACACATTAAAGTGGCCACACTGGGTTCTTCTTTCCAGTTGAGACATTTGCTGCCACAAATATATATATATATATATATATATATATATATATATATATATATATATATATATATATATATATATATATATATATATATATATATATGGTATTTTATCCAGACTGCTGCAGGAGAACGCAGTTTGAATCTGGTCTTGGGTCATTTTATGAAGGTAAAGGCTTTTATACCCATTTAATATTTTCACATTTTGTTTCATTACTGCATTGGGATAGTATGTGATATACTAACAGAGTACAGCATACCTCCAATCTGGAATAAAAAAGGATCAATGGCTCTTTTTTTTTTTCTTTACAAATATAAATCTTAAAAGTGCAACATATAGTTTTATTCAGTCTCCTATGCTCTGACACCCCTTACCAAATTCCAGTTCAGCCTTCAGACATGACCGAATGAGCATTATTCTGAGAATCAGACAAGAGGTTCATGGTCACTCAGGAGAAGCTGCAGAGATCTACAGCTCAGGTGGAACAATCTGTTGAGAGGACAACTGGAGGTTTGCTCTGAGTTGATTGGAAGATGAATGGATCTAAATAAACGACTGAGGTAAACAGGTATGTGACTTTTATGTGAATGGATTAGAAGGATAGCACATAAACAAATCAGTTTCTAAATATGGTCATTTTATAACACGCTTTCCTGTCACATCTCTGTAAAATAGAAACTCACTTCCACTTATAGAGGATGGAGGTCTGCTGTCTGAAAGCTTTATGCATGACTGCCAACTGGACACAGAAATTAGTCATTTTCCTAGTTCTTTTTTCCTTTTTTGTATATATATTTTTGCATGAAAAGATTTCTAAAATTTTTTCTAAAAATAAGAGGATGAAGGAGATACTTACACTTTCACCACATTTCTACTCAGATTTGCTCTGAATAGTCTCATGAATGATGTGGGATGTTTTCCAAGTTTTGATGGTTCTGGGTTAAGCCCAAAAAAACCTACTTTGACATTCTGTCGTATGTTAGTGCAAAATTATTAGTTACAGTGAAACATTAAAGTCACGTTGCTCGAAAAAACTTTAGCAAACATAAAGCCGGACACTTGAGGTGTGCAGGAATCAAAGAAGTGGAATAGACTTAACAAAATGTTGCAGTTTGTTTAACCTGTTGTGGCCAGATGTTTCTGCCTGATGGCTGCTGCTTCTTGGACTCCCTTACTCTCATCTTATCACCAACATCACACTCCTGATCACAATTTTACTGTCTCCTTATTAAATTACATGATGCAGACGCTTCAGTGGCTCAGGGAGAAGAAGGCAGTTTAAGTCTCTGGCCGAGTGACCCTCTCTGAGGACCTAACCCACCGTCCCACCTCGCTGCTGCATAATGGATGAAGGACAGGCATTGGTAGGGAGGAGTGGAAGCAGGCCCTTATTACCTTGTGATTCATTTTTAATGAGGTAAACAGGTCTTTCCAGGCCACCAGAAACACACACCCACGACGGATGGTGTGTCTTCCCCGTCGCCTACCTCAGTGCTGCCCATTTTGACATCCACCATGGCTGCAGGGCCTGCATAGCATAATTAGGCCTCACTGTCATTGACAGAACATGTCTCACTTCCCACTGAGTCCTCTTCTGTTCTTCAAGTCAGATGGCACCAATTATACAGTGGAAAGAAGACCTTATTAGAAGTGCTCCAGGCAGCCTTTGCCTTACTTTTCCTTTTAGGTTGAACTTCCCAGAGGTGAGGTGCACACCACGACTACCAGCGCACTAGATATTTTCATATAGTTGATCTTATTGCACTTTGCAGCTCACATATTGAATTGTAAATGTTTTATACAGCAATTATTTAAAGGGGCAGTATTTTGTGGTTCCCAGGTACATAGTGCTATTTTATAGCACAATTAAGTAACTATGTTACCTTCAGTTGTTATAAAAATGCTGCATGTATCAAATGTGACTTAAAGAAAATTTCACTTTGAAATTGCATCTGTCTCTTTAAGAAACTCCTGCTCCTTTTGAAACTCAATATTCAGAAAGTCATCGCAACATGGCTCCTCTTTTTTTTAACCCTTTAACAATGTTTTTAGTGTCTTCTACAATGAGTTTAACAGATGTGCAGTTCAACTAGGTGTTTGCTAATTGCTGCTGGCTAGTCTGAAGGAGCTGAGTGAGGGAGTCCTGGGGAGGGCTGATCTGTGAGGAGGAAGCGCTGAGGATGGAGAACTGCAGCTCAGAGGAGGAGCTGTGTCCTCTAAGGCGGGGCTAGGTCCACCCAGGTGTTTTACACAGCTGAATGGTTTCCATGGAAATTAAAGGATTCATCAAACATGCATGAAAGAATTAAGGTCAGTTTGAAACATTAAAGTCAGATGACTTTGTTATAAAACAGTAAAACCAAGTTTATTGGAGTTTGATCCCACATGAAGTGATGTTCATCCTATGCCTGAAAGGAATAGTTTTGAATATTTGAAATCATTCTATATTTTGCTATTATCAGTAATGGTTCCTGTAATAGATAGATCTCACAGCTCATCCCTGGTCCCTGGTGCAATCATAACCATTTCAGAAAAATTCTTTTTGCTGATTTTTGCTAATTAAATTTCAAACTGAAAGCTCTAGACCTCTGATGTAAAATGTAATATTTGAAGATATACAAAAAAACTAAAGTTTCACGACAGATTGCTGTACTCTCAGAATAAATTCTGTTAAAAATGTTGCTGAAATGATGGTGGTAGAGAGTAAGGGATTCAGTCCCCCTGATAATATTGAAATCGTGAAAAAGCTCAGTAATATGATGCTGGTGCAGAACCGAAACCATCCATTCATCCATCCATCCATCTTCTAACACTCTTGTCCCTCAGAGGGGTCAGGAGGGTTGCTGGTGTCTATTTCCAGCTACGTTCCGGGCGAGAGGCGGGGTCACCCTGGACAGGTTGCCAGTCTGTAGAAGGGGAACACGGAGACACACACGACACACAACCATTCACACACACACTCACACCTAGGGAGAATTTAGAGAGACCAATTAACCTGACAGTCATGTTTTGTTTGGACTGTGGGAGGAAGCCGGAGAACCCGGAGAGAACCCAGCATGCACAGGGAGAACATGCAAACTCCATGCAGAAAGACCCCCGGCCGTTAGTCAAGTTTATTTGCACATTTCAGTAACAAGGCAGTTCAAAGTATTTTACATCATAAAAACACAAAAAAAATCAACAATTGAAACATTTAATTTTTGTATAGTGGGAGTGGTTTCAGCTGAGAGGGGAGTATTCAGGAATGACTGAATTAAAGAAGGAGGAAGACTCATGAGTCATGTTGTCTTCAGGAACAAAGGTAGTATGAGAAAACTGAAAAAAAAGATGGTTGTGTTTTTTAAGTTTTAGACAATTTTCAATTAAAATTTTTAATTTTTCAATTACAATTTTGTTTCGACAAAACATTTGGCCCTAAATTAGTTCCGTAGGACACTAGCTAACCAGCTAGCTGAGTGACTAACTGTTCTCAGGGTTTATTTCCTTTTCCACAAACCTACTGTGACTTTAGATAAATGAACTATTACTGACAATACCTTCACCTAAACTTATTTTAAAAAATTCTAACCGTTCCTTTGAAGAGAAATTTGACTCAGCTAAAACTGACTTTATTGGGTCAAAACTGTACAGAAGCCAGACATCAGAATTTGGTGGGAAATCTCAGATAAATGAATCTCAGATATTCAGTTAGTCTTTGCCCAGTTTGTAACACACACACGCATATATATGGAGTTGCTGTCTTTTTTAGTTTTGCTTTCTTTTTTTGTTTGCCATGTTATTGCAGCATTCGTTTTTTTCCCCCATATGCCAAATGACAGCTGATAAAACTGAACATTGTTGTGCTCTAATGGAAAGAAAATGGGCTCCCTCAAGCAGGCGCCTCGTACCGGAGTGGCAGAAATTGGATGACAGGCGAGAATGCATGTATGAGGTGTCATCTGGGAAATCAAACCTGCTCAGCTCACTTGCTCTGAAAGTCGGCGTACAGGTACACCTTCGCAAACAGGGAGGTGGAGAACTCCCACAGCAATTCTCCGTGAAGCCTGCCGGGGCTGTGAAGAGGAGAGAAGAAAAAAAGAGAGAGAGAGAGAGAGAGCGACAGAAAGGTGAGAACAGGAACAGATGGAGAGATGTGGAGATTCTACATTTCTAGTCATTTAAAACAGGTGCTATACATAGCCAAGCTTCCAGCCCATCATTTCATCTAAATGATATCATTACAGCTGAGAGTCATTAAAAAAAGATCCTTTTTCTCCAGACTGTATAGATTTCCACACTCTCCCCAAGGGAGTGAGGATAAAAATGAATTTAAGGCCCCCGAAGACACAGAATTTGCTTTTTATCACCACATATCCTGGATGCACAAGTGCCGCTGGGCTGCATACAGGATTAGTGTGGATCTTTTTTTTTCTGCCTGACTGGCTACTGGCTCTTTCGCCGCGCAGACGACGACCGTTTCCCCCGCTGAGAAAAACTCTGCGTTCAGCCGGGGAAGAAAAAAGCTCTTGTGCACACGCTCCTGCTGCTGATGTTCAGTATGGATCTTCAGTCACATCCCTCCACTCTTCATCAACATGTGGAGCATTTGATATAGGAACAGCAGATTTCCCTACAGGCTGCCTTACATCATTTAGAAAGAGATATATTTATTAGCTTCAAAAGAACGTCTTCCTCTGAATCTACATGAAGAATTTTACTGAGCAGATGCTGAATGATACATCAAGCAAAAAAGAAAAAAAAAAACCCTTACCTTCAACTTATCGCCACCAGCGAGAGCTTGCACAGCGAGGTTGGGGTCAAACTCAGACTTAATGAGAGTCACCCTACGCACTGGAAGGAGCTTTGAAGTGGCAGCTTCTACCCATCTCACAGAACAGAGTAGTGATGGATCAGATCCGCCTGACACCGACTCCTCCTGAGTTCTTTGTTCCTGTGTTTATTTCTGGTGGTTCTGCCCAGTTACACTGGATTCCGCCGCGCAGAATGCCCGGTAATTGCAGCCAGCATATGTTTGGTACCCTAAGCAAAGTCTAATCAAGAGGTGGTTGCGGACAGGACTGTTTGATCCAGGCTGTCGGCTTTCCACGGTGGTCGTTGCCTGAGCAGTTAAACAGATGAGTCACTTAAATCAAACTTTGCTTTTTTACAGTTATTACAAAGTTTTGATGGACTCTAACAGATCGCTCGGGGAAACAGGCAGTAGCCGTGTTTCCACTAAAAATGTGTGCAAATCTTAGGCTGTGTTCTGCTCATTTCCAAAAAAAAAAAAAAAACACAATTACGCAATTGCGGCGTTTTCATGAAATAATGAAATAAAATTAAAATCACATGTGAGTAAGCTTGTTGATGTGATAAGTCATTAAAAATATTTCAGTCATGGCGCCAAGCACTCATCATCTGTCATTCATCAGAGGAAACGTCGGTGTTGGAGCAACAAGTCCTGCCTACTTGTGAATGTCTATGTCTTTTGGGGAAATTGAAGTGTGTGATTTTACAGCAGAGATAAGGATTCAACATGTTGGAATAACTCACAAGTTTTTATAAACTCTGTGATTTTATGAGAGCTCTGGTGAAGCCAGCTGCTGAAAAGCCCCCCAAATAAACCATGATCCTCCTGCTACTTCCTGTCATCTTCTTTGTCATTTCCGCCTGTAGTAACATGTGGCTGTTGATCACTTGAGTCATGTGATGCAAAAGTTTTTGCCTTTACAGTTTTGTGAAATATATGTATTTCAAAATGGCTGAAAACCACCTGATAAGTTTTTTTCAAAATAATGTGTTTTTTTTCTAAATCGACATGTTTTCTTTAAGCAAATGTATTTTCATAATTTCAATTTCATGCTCAGTGTAAACAAATGAATTAGCATGAGGGTTTCTGCTTTCTGCTACACTAAAGCTCCTCCCCCACAGTGGAACCTGCTGTGAATGCTAATGCTAGTTAGCACAGCCACCGATTATGATGGATAAACAGTTTTTCTGTAACATCAGGTAGTTTCTCTGTCATTACCACAGCTGCAACAAACTGTCAGTCTTGAGCTTGAACACACTGAAGAGGGGAGCATAGGAGCAGCGCGTACCCAAGGATGTTTGACAGCAGCAACACCTTACTCCTGGCTCTTACTTGTTGTTTGTCAGAGTACATGCAGCACCATAAAGATCCAGAACCACGCTAGAAAGCTCAGGGACGATGCTTAGGTCATAAAATGATGGCTTTGAACATTTCACTGAGAAAATGTTTGCTTTCAAGGCAGTGTTATACTGACAAGCTCAGCAAAGAAAGCATCATTCAAGGAAGCAGCCAGGAGTCCAATGTTAACTCTAGGATGAACCTTTAGCTAAGGTGAGATATACTGTAGACTGTAGAACAGCTGGTGGTCTTTAGTATTCCTCACTTTGTGCCATTACCCCAGATTCATAGCGAAAGCCAGTTTTTTTTTTACTTCCACTAATGCTGTTGTTTACGGTTGCTGGGTTACACATTTGCTGTTGATTAAAGCTTTTCCCACTGCAGTTTCTTTTACCTGTAATAAGCGACAACACACCAGAGGCACACTCTAAGGGGGTTTTAAAAAGTGATGAGGACAACTCACGGACATGGTGTCACCCGTCACTTTTGATGGACACCCAGTCCATGAAATGACAAGAAACTGTGGCCGGACGTTAGTTACAACAGCATTATTAATGACCTCATATTTTCCAAAGTCGTTCGTGGCGAGGACCTGTGTGATTACACGAGCACCGAGGTGTAAAATTACCTGAACAGCAACAATATTGATTAAGTAATGCTCAACAAACAAGGCAACTTTATTTTTCTTAACCAAAGCATATTACCCAAGATAAACAGTTAACATGGCTCATGCTAAGGGAGAGAGAGGTGAAGGAGATAGTCAGTGTTCTACTTATTTAAGGTGTCTACTTAAATTTAGGATATTTGGGGATATGCCATTTATAGAATTATTTTTCAAATGCCTAAAACGCACAACAAATCACATATTGGGTTTTATCAATTTTGCTATTAGTCCAGCATAATCTAGTCCAGGTTTGACTTGTCTAGTGGTTTTAGTTTTTAAACTAAAGCAGCTCAAAACAGTAAAAAGTTAGACGGACTCGCCAACTTCAGCTGCGTCACTTCAAAGGCTTTTAAAGAAAGTTTTCCGCTGATTATGGTTAACAATAACACCAACTGCCATAGTTTTTGTTGGCATGTAAATATGACAGTAGCAGCTTCCTAAAGGTTGTATGGACAGATGAACATTTGACACTTTTATATGTTTTGCTTTACGAACATGAAACTAGTCAGAGCAACATTGTCAGAAGACTGGTCATAGTCCAGATAGAGCTCTGAGTCGGTATGTGGCTATGTGGGCTTTTCATCGGTAAATGAAAGGAGCAAAGCGAAACTCTCTTCGTCGAGTATTTGAGTTAAAGCTGCCAGCAATGTAAGTTTTTGACTTCCAGCTCAGTCTGTGCTTTCTCCTCTTCACTTGGATTCCATTGATAAGATTTTCTACCGGGCCAATCAGCAAACAGAAAAAGTCGGGAACAATGAAATTGATTTTCTGCGATGTTTTAGAATTGTAGTCTGCTTGTAGTTTTAGCAAAAGCAGCAGAGGAAGTGAATGATGTTGTTCAGTCTGTTGGCCACGCTTCAATATATTAAATTGATATCAACATTTGCCTCGTTCGGATTGGCTCTTCACTCTTCACAGTGGAGAATGTTTATTGACAGTGCAGTGCACTGCTTCTTAGCACCAAACTGGTCAATTACATACGTCACGTTAGCAAACAGGTAAAATTTTAAACTTTAACAGGATTCACGAATCAAGGAAGCAATCGTTTGTCAACAGCTGAGACCCTCTGGATGAAGCAAAGCGTAGAATAAGGCTGGTTTTTACCAGGTGTCACAAGCTTGTGACTCCTATGTTTCTATCTGCTGAGCACATTGTCAATGGAAATAATTTATCTTGTTCCAACATACATGAACGTGACCTACTGTAAGTATTAGTCTTATAAGTTTTATGTTGAAAATTGAATCGGAAAATATTTATCCTGCCTCATATTTGTTATTTTGTCATTATATTGTGTTCTCATTTTAATCTTTTTATATTATGATTTGCACAAATGGTTATATTTTTGTCTGATAACATAAATGTATAGTATTAAATGCGATGATATGATCAATTGCTCAGTACTTGAGTAATCCTTTTTCAGAAATACTTTCACAGTCACTTGCGTTATTTCATGAATGGATACTTTTTTACTTTTATCCGAGTGTAAATACATCAAAGTGGCGCTACTCTCACTAGGATTTATTCAGAGGCCAACCCTGAGAGAAAACATGCAGAGCTTCCTCTTCCATCAGGGCCGCAACATTATTTTCTCCAACTTTGTTGTGTATGCAACAGCGAACATTCCCCGACATTCGCTCACTGCCTTTGCTCTGCCTGCTTTGTGAAGATGCTTGACTCTAGCGCCGTGCTCTGGTGCAGGCAAGGTTTCTAAAACCCTAAAAAAAAACAACAGAAAAAAAAACAAAAACTGTAGCACCATTCCTTCCAGTTTGCTATGTTTAAACCTTGTATATCTTTTCAGTGTTTGGGGGGAATTGTTTGTTGGTGATCTGCCTCCTCATCAGTCTAACAAATGGAGGCCTTGTTCACTCCCTGCTTTCAAGTTCTTAAATGCTATGTTAATGTGGAGCCTGCATTCACTTATATCTTGCTTTCCATTGGCTTGCTCGCCGCAATTTGCTGCTAATGGTCCAACCACCACTGCACCCCCACCCACCCTCCACCCCACTCCCTCTGTCATCCACTTCCCCATCCCCTTCCCCCCATTTTTCTCTCCTACTTTTTCTCTCTCTCTCTCTTTGCTTCTCTCTTTCCAGCCTTGAGGCGTCCCGTTTCAACTCCTTCGCTTTCAGTCACAATGCTGTGGAGAGGTCTGAATGGGTGGGGTGGGGGTGGCAGAGGGGGCATTTAAGAGAGCAGTAGGTGGGAGTGGAGTCTGACTGCAGAGGGTCTTCTGTTTCAGAGAAAAGGGAGTTCTCTCATTCACTCTCTCTCTCTCTCCCTCTCTGTCTGTCTGTCTGTCTCTCTCCTCTCTCCTCACTGGCTGCAGCACATCAGCCGGCTCTCTAGGTAGACGAGAGTAAACACTCATAGAGAACAGAGAAAAGATGACAGAGCTGTCAGCGCTCTGAGAGCCACGGAGCGGTGGGAACATTTTCTCTGACTGGCTGAGGAGGCTTTCTGCTTCCATTTTTCCCCGTCAGCTGAGAGGCTGTGAGCGTTTCCTGCGAGGTAAGTCACCTTCTCTACCTGCATGGAGCTGCTGGGAGCGAGCGGGCTGATGGGTTCACCTCACTGACACAGACCGCTCGCACTTTTTAAAAGCTCACAACTTTCACCACTTTTGTTTTTATTGGTTGCTTTAATCAGTCGATATGAATGCCTTCCATTGGAGAGATGCGACTATGTTAAAACATGTGACAGGTGTTATAAGGAATGACTTATTTTAACAGTTTTACCGCCGAGTTATTCAAATATGTCAAACAGGAAAGTTGGAATATCTGAGTATTAAAAATAGGCCAAAATTTAACATGTTTGCTTGATTAAGCTCTCTGATTTCTGTTTTTTTCTTCCCCCATAACATTTTGATCGTTTTAACATTTCTGAACACATTTCTCACACATTCAGATAACAATGTATGCGATGTTGGTTGTAGGAAAATAGTTTGGTCCTTGTATTAATGAGCCAGGACTTCAGACTCCCTTAATTACACTCTTTACTGCACTCACCTGGGAGTCATTTATGTCCTGTAGGAGAAAGTGTTTGCTCCTTTTTGCTTTAGAAAACAAGTGCAGGAGCAGTTTATTATTATTATTATTATTATTATTATTATTATTATTATTATTATTATTATTATTATTATTATTATTATTGTTATTATTTTATGTGTTTCACCGGGTAAAACCTCATCGAGATCCAAATCTCATTTGTAACACAGGGCAGAATATCTGCAAGACAAAGCAACCTGGTTACACAAAAGTAAAACAAATTAAACCAAACTGCTCAAAATAATTTCAATGAAATAAGATCTGACATCTTGAGTTCAGACTGGAGCTGATTCCATGCTGCAGAAGCCGTAACACAAACTCGAACGCTTGCCACTGTTTTCCTGCTTGAACACCTGAAAGCAGCAAAAGAAAAAAAAAAATGTTGCCCAAGTGTCTTGGGACCCGGCAGGCAGACCGTGACGATCTGCTGCTTTACTCTGCCTGTGTTAAGGCTGATGCTGGGTCCAGGTTCTGCTGGTGCTGCAGAGCAGACGGGCTGAACATGTTCACTTACCCGCGTGAGCACATGAGTGCAGCTCGCCGCCAACTACAGGTCCAGCTGTAGATTTTACGGTAGCCGGCAGACGCCTGGGCTGGTGTAACCCGGGAGACAGAGACAGACAGCTGATCCGCATTAGAAGCTGCCGGTTTGGGTCCTCTCCCAGATCTCCATGCAAGTTGCAGCCTCTCTAACACACACACATTCCCTGAGCCCCAGGTTGGTGTCATGGTGGTCCCAGGAGGAAAGAGGAGCCGAGGCTGTCTGACAGATTAGGAAATAAAACTGGCATTCACTGACGGGGGTGTTGGTGGCAGATATGCCGTTTCTGGAGTCCTGCCAGTCGGGTGTTTCTTCTCAGAACAAAAAGATGGTGGTCTGTGGACACAACTGTCACTGACATGAGGACAGCATGAAAATGGTAAGCGACAAAACAAAGAAAGACCTGACAAGTCTGCCACCAGACACCGCAGTCCAACTGAGGATGTATATTTTTTTGATAGCGTGACATCTTTAGCTGATCCGTTTCTGTGTCTACAGCCCACTTGTCTAAAACACACCAACAAATCGTGTCTTGTATTTCCCTCACATCTCATAATGACTTCCTTCAAAACTTAACCATGCAAGTCAGAAAACCAGAAAAATATCACCAGTTGGGAGCCCAGACAGCAGAATACAGCCAGGACATTGACAATGACTTTCTTCTGCAGTTCTGTTCATGTGAGACAGTTCCCGACTGCAGCCGTAAAGATGTTCCAAACACACCCCAGCCACGCTGCATTCAGAAATCAGGTCATTAGAGCAAACTCCACATTTCCATCTCAGGATACCCAGCAGACACATTGCTGTTGAACAGATGGAGAAAAGGTGGAGTGGGCTGAAAAATGGGAGATCTTACATCAACTTATTTGAGCTTTACGTATTGTTATGATGTTACTCTCTCATCAAAAACATACCTGTAAGTGTTGCCTTGATTCTTCCATAAATTTCTGATAAATCCTTTAATCTCCATGGCAACCATTCAGCTGTGCAAAATGCCTGGGTGGATGTAGCTCCGCCTTCGAGACGCAGCTCCTCTTCAGAGCTGCAGTTTCCAACACGTAACACGGCTGCTTCAAAAGGCCTTCAGGAAAGATGTCTACGGATGTCTAAATGTGGTTGGAAGGTGACTGGCAGCGCTTAAATTAACCTGCACCTTCAACATATTTGTTGAGATGAAATTTGTGCACCAACTATAAAAAAAAAAGCAAATGAAATGACCCTATATTGTTCCTTCACATATTTGTGCTGTCAATGTTCATCAAAAATAATTGTGCTTTGGATTTCTTTCACATGAAACTATAAAGATTTTTTTTGCATAGATACTTTATTCAGATCAGCTCACATGCATGGCTGTTGTGTTGGTGGTGAACATTGGTGTAGTCTGTGACTGAAGGAGAGGGAGGAAGACCATCAGGATCCCAGGGCAGCTCTTGTTAGACGGTGCCTGAAAGTGACTTGCAGATGAACCAACCTTTTGTGTGGTTTAATTGTCTTCCTTGATTCTCTAATCAAGACTTCCAATATATCTCCAAGAAGACTTTGATGTTGGAAAACCAATTTTGATTGTCACAAACATGTCAAACATGGTCCCCGGACCTCCATCTAAGAGGATTGCACATAGTCTCATGGTACAACAGCTCATGCTTCACACATTAATGTTTCATGTTGGGTCGGCTATGCATATAAGCAGCCTCTGACAGTCACACTTGGTATAGCGATGAGTGGGAAAAGCAGCCTTTGTTTGGACAGCTGTCAGCTCCCAGAGCTTCATGCCCTACAAAGCTCTCAGAGAGGGCGACTATCTCTGACCCCACTTAGCTCCTTCACTGGTGATCCAGAGCGTACTATAATCATGGGTATTCATGATGACCCATGTCGGCCAGGACTCGGGAGAAGGTTTTGTCTGGACTAAGTCAACGTCATCTTTAATTCAACCTTTGTTTGCCGCCTCGTCTCCTGCTCTCTTATGTCATCTTGTTTTTCTCCTTTGATTTGTTCGATTAATGTCGTTGCTGGCTTTTCTGTGTAAAAATTTGAGTCATCATAAATGTAAGATTAGGATAGTTCTTGAACTATTTTAACATGTATTGTTTTTGACCATCTGTGGTCCAAAAGGTTTTTCAGAGGAGGTGATTGATTGTGACTTCCGACCAGCGTCGAGGTTGAAGATGCGCTCTAAAAGCCATTGTTTGGCCTCAACAGGGCTGGGTTATGGATTTGACCCAGAATCCACAGATGTAGGTTTTCAATCCAAAAATCAAGATGGGCAAATGATCTGACATGAATGTTTTTGGAAAGCTGGATCACAAAGACTGAACCATTCTTAAAGCATGAATGTTAAAAACTGAGCCACCATGCATCCTGGAATTCTTCAGCTATGAAAGTAAAAACAACAACCTCACAATATTCACCATTCTCCTAAAAACTGAATTTAAAAATAAAAAAGATTGACATAAACATTCCCTGTCTAACTGATAGGACACTGTCAGGACTGCTGGATAAAATAAAAAAGTTCAACATAATTGTATGACGTATTCTCAAAAGGGAAATTGATTATTTGTTTCTTTAAGATGATATTCACCATAATTTCAGTTTAATTTCACTAAAACATCAGTCAGATTTGGAGTTCAAACAAATATTTCTTTTGGTTGGAAATTAAACAGTGGTGTGTGACATTTCTCCGTGTCCCATTAAAGACCAGTTACGTTTGCCATCAGTCCATCTCAAAGGAATCCAAAGTTCTTGCCCTTCCAGATGGTTTCCTGATGCTCCTCCAATTGTAATGTGCAACGCCGAAGGAGTGGAAGCCGGGGGTTCCGGGACGCCTTTGTTTTGCCTTGGCCACCATAGGAGTGAGCCAACTGATGAGCACGTGGTAGATTCTTTACTCGTCTACTCTACACCTCCAGCAATAACCTCCCACATAGGAATGTGTGAGCCATAATCTTCTTGGACAAGATGGGAACCCTTTGAGAGGGGTAGACTATTTAAATGGAGTAAAATGATGGAAAAAAAAAAAAAGAGAAAACCCGGGGAAGCCGGTGAAGCGTCGACCTCAGAGACCGGGGTCATTAGGCTCATACAAGTGTATGAATGGAAGGCACTCGCAATTTGGACACGCAACACGCTTCAGGCTTTCAGACATACAAGGACAAACAGATGTCCGGGTATCACAGCCAACATGCTTCTATTTGTAGCACAGAGAAGAAGGAAGAAAAACTCCTTTCCATCCTGTCTGAAAGGAAGTAACCAATAAACATCCAGCATTGGGCTAAAGGAGACAGGCTGTGAAAGCTCTCCTTCATTTTTACTCAAGGTCTACATTTACCCTTCCAGATCCTTGTTTGAGCTGCAGCTCAAGCAAATGAAATATGTCACACTTTCTCTAATTTATTTTATGATGCCTTGGCCCCTCCAGAAAGTTTCACATGAAGCGTTTTTTCCTTATGAATCAGTGAAGTATGTTCTACTCTTTCTTTTGTCCTGCCAGGTAAAGGGCCAGTTATCACCAACCAAAAGCTAAAACTGCCTAATGAAACTTTCAAGTGTTTCATTAGGCATGTTGCTATGATGAGACTTTAAAGTTTAAAATAACACATTGTTTGCTCTTATTTAACTTGTTAAGCTACTTAAACATGCTAACATGTTTGGTAGCATAAATGGGCTGACCTGATATGTTGGCATTTTCTATTTTCACTTTCATTAAACGTAATATCTATAACTTTGAAATACCGTCTCTCTCTGAATTTGACGTGGATATGTAAAGTATGAAATATGAAAGTTTAACTAAAATTGAACTGAATGTTAAACAGTGTGTTTCAGAAAGTATGAGCTATCTTTACGTTTCCAGAAGTACATCTTGGAGGTCAGACTCTGATGTTGGGCAAAAAAGCCTCTTTAGCAGTCTTTTCTCTACTTCCTCTCGAATGTGTTCTACCAGGTTGAGGTCAGCTCTCTGCAGGTTTCTTCACACCAATCTTTGTGAGCTGGTGCTCAATCATGAACAGGAAGTGGCCTTCGCTAAACTTTTCCCACAAAGTTCTCCACTATTTATTTTAACGTCTAGATTACCAAGGACATCTATCTGTTGTGTCTTGCAATCAAGTCACATAATTTATCTATAGCAATTTTTTTTTTTACCTCCTGTTGGAAGTTGTAGTGTTGCAGTATTTGCTCCACTATGCTACATTTGTAGTGGGATTGGAGCTCTTTGAAGGGTTGGCACATTTTGTGGACATTTTGTCTCTGGTTGGAGATGGGGTCTAAGTGAGGGGATTGAGGTCTGCACCGGGACGGTCCTGGTTCTGGCTGTGGACTGATGTGCTGCGCGTCATGCTGGAGGTTTGACCCATCTAGAGACAATGGAATGGATGGGAACATCTCCTGATGTGAACCCGAGGTTCACATTGATCATGGTAGAACTCCCTCCAGTGGAATCAGCATCAAGTTGAATAAGTTGGTCTCTTAATATATTTACAGACATTTTTGGATTGCAAAACCTTTATGGGTTTGTTTGTTCATTGCTGTTTTTCCTGCTTTATTTACCATACTGCATGTCCGATTGGTTTTGGCATCTGTGGGTTTTATGACTGACAGGTGATTGTCTGTGTGTTGCTGCTGCCATTCTTTGCCAGATTCCTCTTAAAAAATAATTTTTTCATCTCAGTGACAAGTGTTTGTTATTGTAATGTGGACATTACAATTTGTAACATCCACGAATTGACCCTGAAAACTCAGAGAAAGTAACCGCCGTGGAAACAAAGGCACACCAGTGCTCATTTGAGACTGCAAGGAGAGCATGCTCTCACCTTGCAGCAGATTACTTGAGACACAAGGTGTTAGTTTCATGGTAGGTTTAGATTAGCAGCTTAAAGTAACATGAATCCCACTGTGTAGCGTTACAAAAGCAGCTGCCAGGCAAGCACGATTTTTACAGTAATTGCAGTGCAGCGTGAAAACCGAGGAGGACGACAGTTGAACTTCCAACTATTACATGTCTAGAGAAAGCAGTCGGTGGGTCATCAGCGCACAACATGCTGAACAGACAGCGAGCATCCAGCGTCTCCATCTGGAGCCAGTGAAAACGGCAGAGGGAGCCGTAAAACATACTGATGGGTCTCACTGCCAGCCAGCCGTCTTTAACAACTGGACTAAGATTTGATTTTCTGCTCTCCAGTCGGGCCCAATGAACATCAACATTTATTTTCTTCATATCTGTGTGTCAAAATTGGAAATTGTTTCTGCTAGAAGAAATTGTTTCTTTTTTTTTTTCTTTTTTTTTTGGACTGCTATCAATCATACATGTCCGCTCTGGCTCCGTATCAACACAGGGTTATTATTCTGATTTTTTTTATTTTTTATTAACAGCATCAGCCTCTGAGTGTTGGCAGGAAGCTCTCTCCACGCTTCCAGATAAGTGCTTCTGCTGGCATTTCACATCCAGCCTCCCTATCCACCTTATCAGCTAGGAACACACAGCCCCCCTCCACACCCCACATGTCTATCTGTGTCATCACAGCCAACAGGGTCACAGTTAAGAGCCGATGAGCACAGCCTCACTTTGATGATACCAGCATGTTTTTTTTTTCTTCCATCCATCATAGCAACGTATTCCTGATTTCACTCCATATGAGAAAGATAAATTCTGATTTATTCGCGCCACACCAGAGCCAGCAGCATTCCAGTGCTCCTTCTCGACCCCCTCTAGTGGCTCAAGGAGGGTACTGGAGGCATCACAGCAGCCTCATCAACGTCAAAGATGGTATTTAAATACCTGCATGTAGTTTCTCTGTAGTACTTTAATTCACTGCATGTATGAGTAGACTAGACATGTGGGAACAGTTTATTTTACAAAAACACATTCCGTGCTGAGGCTAAAGTTGCATGTGTTCACACTGCCAACACTTGGCACTCTGAGCCCAGGGATTTTATCTTGAATCCCTGGGTTTCGAAACTTTTGAATTCATTTATTTTTTCCATATTTTTCATGTTACAGCATCTGAAAAATAATGTTAAGCAATTGAATCAAGCCAGGAATATGTTATTCTGTTCCAACCATTCATCCCTTAGTGAAGAAGTCTGTAAAGATTTCTTATGTCCACTTTCTGGAGTTTTTTACCTGGTTGCCACAGCAATGAAGACACTATAGTCCAACAGCTGACTGTTTTACACTGATTCATAGAATGAAAATCGTGTCTTTGTCACATGATTTGAGGTTCAAATATCTCCTGTATTTTGGTTTCACAATTTCAAGGTGGTAAATGTTGAAGTCACATTTCTTGTAAGTCATATTTATATAACAACCAAAGGTAACATAGTTAACTGATTTGCTATCAGATGACCCTGTGTGCCTGGACCGTTCTGTTCATGAGACTGTCATGGGAAAACAAAGCGTCTTCAATCAGAGGCGTCCTCAAATTTGCTGTAATATGGACTGCTATAGGGGTTCTTCTCTATCAACAGCCGTTACTATCTACAATAACTCTTTGAAGAAATTGAATTAATTTGAGTTACAACAAAATTAAATTTTCCTTTGGAATCAATAAAATAGTTTTAAATTTGAATTTGAGTTGAAAGCACATAATGCTGCCCGTTAAAGGGAAAACACTTCCCCATTTACTGCCATCAAAGTGGCAGTAAAAACACATATTTAACAAAGTTCTGTTAAAGAATCGCTAAAGCAGAGGAACATCTCTGAAAATGAGTGAGCATTTCTCACTCTAGCTGTGGGTCTGTGAAGCATGGTGTGAACTGCTGGGGAAAAAAACTAAGATCCTGACAAGACAGAACAAGAAAAAGCTCCAACAGGAGCGCACAGCGAGGCTGCCTGTCTGTAGCCAGTTAGCTGCATCCTGAGGTCATGACCTGACCGCATCAGTGTCCCATTAAAACCCAACCCTGCTCTACCCCAGCACGACTGAAACTGTCTGCTCGTTGGGTTAGCTCTTTGATTCACGATTGTTCTGTCACAATGATTCTAGAGCTCAGCACAACGAAGATCTCCTCACAGCAGAAACAAACAAAAAAATAATAATTACAACAAAAAAACCCAGCACCGGTCTGCTGGAGTGTGAAGTGATAAAAAAATCGAGCTTTTCTCAGATGCAGTAACAACAGTCTCATCGATCTTAAACCGGACCACCGACTCTGGCTGAGCGCCTTCCTGTTCTTCGTGATTGTAACTCGGAGCTGCAGTGCTGTTCTCAGCAACTTTTTCTCTCCTCAGACAGTGGAGACACAGATCAATATTCGCGTGCCCTGCTCCAGGACGCCTGTGTGTGCGTAGACTGTGAGTTTATCAGCACATTCTACTGCATTCGTTTGAGATATCAAAGAAGTTGTTATTAAAGAAGCAAGTATTTTCTGATTTTGCACCGAGCTTTTTGTGCTCCTGATTTGTAGTGGCGTGGAAGACAATTGGTCTCCTTAGAGATCTCTGCTGGGTTTGTATGTTTTACCACATTTAAATGTTTCATATGAAATATGTTTTGTAATTAGACATAGATAAATAGAGAATGTCGTTTCTTATGATGATAGCCTTTATTATGGGAAAAACTGGTGAATAAGCTGAATAATTCTGCTACTTTTGGCGGAAGCATCAGCCACCAAGGTAGGATTGAGTCCAGACTTTGATTAGGTCACTCCAAAACCTTTCCTTCTTCTTTTTTTGTTGCTTTTTAGAGCTTTGGACAATTGTCCTGCTGCAAAAATTAAGTTTGATTGCTATATTTCTCCTTCAGAATTTTTATTTTTTATTTTTTTTGCATAATTGGACCAGACTATCACGTTTGTCTGTGGGTAAAATGATATTTTTTCTGAAATTTCATCTTATTTGCTTTGCCAGATGTAGCAGTCGCACACCTTCCAAAGGGCAGCATTTTTGTCTCATGTAATATTTTCCCAGAACATCCACATATTTTTTAGGGGAAAGTGTGAAATAGGCCGTTGTTGGTTTGTTTGCCGGTGGAGGGAATTTTTTTCATTTGTCGATTCATAAATTTATATTTGTTGGTTTGCACTTTGAGTAAAGTTTGACGACCAGTACTGGTTCATTAGTAAATAGTTAATGGTTCTAACTCTGGTTTACTGGAGACCCGAAGCCTCAGATATGGCTTTAAAACATTTTCCAGACTCACAGATGAAAACGACTTTGCTTCTCATCTCTTCTTAAATTTTGTTAGAATTTCTTTTAGATTATAAAAGAAATGATAAAGTTTTGCTTTCAGTGATCATTTGCTTGCTGCCAGACCCATTTTTAAATGATTTCCTAATTCCAGAGTTCTGTTGGTAATGAGGCCTGGCCGTTTAAATGGTGAACCATACAGATAAATTATTTCATCAGTTAAAACTAGGAATAGAATAGAAATATAAGGTATTGTCCCACAGTGGAGAAGTTCAGGTGTCACACTAGCACATTAAGGTAAGTGGAAACATGGATCTTAACACAAAGGTAAAAAAAAAGAAAATCACCAGACGGTTTCTGAAGATGAGAGCATGGAAATCATGATTGGTTTCTCGTAAGGCCTACTTGGTTTGGATACTTCTTTTACCACTCAAATATGAAATCAAAACATTTGTTTAGGTTCTCTCTGTCTGATCTGAAACCAGTAAGTGTGACAAAAAGCAAAAACAGGTGAAATCTGATACTAAGAGAAGGCCTCACTTTAGATTCGGTTCTCTTTCCTTTGGCCCCCTCGTTGCGCCGTCACCCCGTCTCAAGGTAACAGTGGAGTCAGTCACTCACCCCCTCCTTCAGTCCCTGTACCGGCGACCCAGATTTGGATTCTGTACCAAGAAGACAAGCAGAGTTTTTGTCATAGCTGACCTATAAAACTAGGGAAGCCTGATAAATTCTTCACAAATAGGAAGAAAGCAGGAGCCTCCTATCAGCCTCGTTTAACATGCAGTCCTGGGACTTGAGTTGTGCTTGTAGTCATTGAATATTTAGAGCTTTAACACACCAAGTGGGGCATGCTGCCTTATTGTCCAGTTTACTGGTTGTAGAGTTAAAAAGTGGATCTGTTTACACTGCTGCTAATATACTCTGACAGCTGCTGAGCTGTTTTTTTTTTTGTTGTTGTTTTTTTTTACCCCTATGATAGAAACAACTACAGTGACGGTTCAGCTGCACTGCAGAAGACCTGCCTACACAATGCAGAATGATAATATTATCCTTCTCAGAATTTTCTCCACAAGTTATTAGCATTTTCTCCTCTAAAGGACAGCAAAGATAGCTTCTGCTGAATGCTTGCCGAGGGATATTTTTTGTTCTGATTTATCTTAGAGCCGCCATATGGTGGAGTTCTCAGCAAAGGTGCACTATGGTGATGATTAAGTTAGTCAGCAGGGGGTCCTGGCTGAGACAGAAAGTTCGGACTGCTGCGTATCTCTTCGGGAGGAACACGGAACGTCTGCTCATCAATCTTTAAGCCAACCAAAAGCAAACTGATTTTCTTTCTTCCCAAAAAGATGAGTAGGAGGGAAGGATACCGCTGCTAATGTCATCATCCTTCCAGACGTTATTTTCCGTAGCAGAAAACGCGTCCAAATGGAAACCAGATCAACCTCTATTTTCCTGCAGATCTTTCAGGCCAGTCTCAAGTGGGAGGTTTGCACTGACTACACTTTGTAGGTCATATTTGTTGGCCCTGACTCTTGTGTAAATACATATTTGTTTGTGACTCATGGACTGGAAAATATATTGTTTGTCACATTAACAAAATGACAAAATTCCAATCTGATAACTGATTAAATCATGCTGTACAACAACACACATCATGGTTTGCATTAATATTCTGATTGCATAGAATCTACCCTTTTGAAAAGTGACATTCCTAACACTACAGTCCCTCCTTCACTGTTTTTCCTCCAAGCCACAGATATTTTTCCCTGCTGCTCCAACTCAGAGTTAAGACGCAGAGATAATCATTTATTTCTACAGATATAGCTGAAGTATCCACAGACCATCTTCATTCTTTTATCTGAAGCAGTTTTGCTGCTTGACTCGGCTAGGCTACGTTTGTCTCTGTTTTGATATGACTTGTTACTAATTCATCCCACACATTGATGTTTTAATTAGTGATGTGCAAAATTTTTTTACAGAAATATATTTCCTCCTGCTTCTTAAGCTTGGCCTTTTCTTTGGGAGGAAAAAAAAGGATTTCCAGAGCAATTTTGTGAAATACATCTACTGAGATATGGCTGAAATACCTCCACATCCACTTTTTTTTTTTATCAAAAAATTTGTTTTGTGTTTTCAAAATTGGTTTGTTTCTCGCATTCTCACTAAAACAAGGAAGATAGATCACATAACACCAGTTTTAAAGTCCCTACACTGGCTCCTTGTAGCTCAAAGAATAGACTTTAAAATACTGTTAGTTTATCACAGAATGGTTTAGCATCACAATACATTGAAGATCTGCTGTTGCTGTATCAGCCTTCCAGACCTCTCAGGTTCTGGTTCTGGGGATGCAGAGCAGAACCAGAACCAAACGAGGAGAAGCAGCATTCAGCATCTATGCTCCACAAATCTGGAACAAACTATCAGAAAACTGTAAAACTGCTGAAACACTGACTTCCTTTAAATCTCGACTGAAAACCCACTTGTTTAGAGATATATTTAAAATGTAATCAATTACAAATTTAATGATGGAACTTGACTTAATGTCGTGTTTGGTTATTGTTGCATGACTTTATGTTTTTGTGTTTGATATGATGTAAAGCACTTTGAAAAGTCTTGCTGCTGAAATGTGCTTTACAAATAAAATTTGATTGATTACTTGATCGATCGATCAATTGATTGATTGATTGATTGATTGATTGATTGATTCCATTTACTTTTGTAATTTCATTTTGTTTTATTTCTTGGTGAATGGAAACATCAAGAAGGACAGGGGTGGAATTTTCACTCTGACACTAATCACTTAAAAATCGGACTTGAACCTTGACCTGGTAACTGGGCCTGAATCAGAACCTCTTTACTTTACCAACATAGATTTCCACAAATACAAAAGACAGGCTCTTTTGAGTTGTGAGAAGACAGTAAATTACTGTTGCATAACTGCATTACATTTAAAAATGTAAATATTTACATAACTAGATGGACAGCTGTCAGCTCTCCATAAACAAACTGTCTCAAAAATATATTTTCTGCATCTCCTGCTAGAATTCCCCTTGCTGCAGCTCATTGTTCTTGGTGTGTAACTTTAGCTCCTCAAATTTCTCCCTGGTGAAGAAGCTCTGGCTGCTCATTTATTTTATTCAACTTTTTAACCAGTAGATAGGACTCTTGAGTCCTAAAATCTCTTTTATATGAGCGTTCCCTGGCCAAGAGAGCAGGCAGTTTAAAGAGCAAGAGCTGCAACATGCATATAAACACGTCAATGTTTTTATACATCGCAGGAGACCAACAATAAAAGCTTTAAAACTATAACCAATGCAACACTATTATAAAGTCATAGCAACAGGCATCAGCAGCAGAAATACAGCAGATTTTTTAGTGTGATATGTTTGTGATGTGTTTATTTGAGATTTAAATTCCTGAAGTTTATTGACAAAAAACCCACGAGATGCAAAGGTCTTGCAAAGCTTTGGATTGCCAATGGTGATTTCAGATGATTATTTCTCCAAGATGAGAATAGTCAAAAATGTTTCTACCATGACTGCTACTATTTTAAAGTAGAAAGTGTTTACAGAGTTGCCATTTTAATATACATTTGTTCTCCAGATTGGAAAAACTTCCTTTCCATTAGAAGGTCAGTATTATGTAAAATCAACTTTTTCGAGTTTGCATGGTGTTATAATGTTAGTCCCTTAAAGACATACCTGGAGTGTTGCTTTGGTTCTTCTTTGCATGTTTGAGAAATCCTTAAATCTCCATGGCAACCATTCAGCTGTGCAAAACACCTGGGTGGCTCTAACTCCGCCTTCCAAGCATAGCTCCTCCTCTGAGCTGCATTACCCAAGCTTCCAAGTCACAGAGCAACAACCCATATCGCAACTCCTTCACTCAGCTCCTTCAGACTAGCTAGCAGCATTTAGCAAACACCTGGTGGAATTGTGCTCATTACAAGAGCTCAGCTAAGGGTGGTGGTCCCCCTATTCAAAAAGGAGGACCGGAGAGTGTGCTCCAGTTATAGGGGGTGTCACACTCTTAAGCCTCCCTGCAAGGTCTATTCAGGGGTCCTAGAGAGGAGGGTCTGTTGGATAGTCGAACCTCAGATTCAGGAAGAGCAGTGTGGTTTTCGTCCTGGTCGTGGAACACTGGACCAGCGCTACACCCTCAGCAGGGTCCTGGAGGGTGCATGGGAGTTTGCCCAACGGGTCTACCTGTGTTTTGTGGACTTGGAGAAGGTGTTCAACCATGTCCCTATGGGGCTCCCTGAAATGGGCTGTCAGGTCCCTGTATGACCGATGTCAGAGTCTGGTCCGGATTGCCAGCAGTAAGTCGGGCTTGTTTCCGATGAGAGTTGGAGTCCACCAGGGCTGCCCTGTTTATTACTTTCATGGACAGAATTTCTAGGCGCAGCCAAGATGTTGAGGGGATCTGTTTTGGTGGCCTTAGGACTGGTGCTTTTTGTGGATGACGTGGTTCTATTGGCTTCATCAAGTCACGATCTGCAGCTCTTGCTGGAGCAGTTCGCAGCCGAGTGTGAAGTTGCAGGGATGAGAATTGATGCCACCAAATCTGAGGCCACAGTCTTGAGCCGGAAAAGGGTAGAGTGCCTCCTGGGGTGCAGGACACCCTCCACTTGGGGTGTCCTGCTCCAAGTGGAGGAGTTCAAGTATCTCGGGATCTTGTTCAGGAATGAGGGAAGAAGGAAGCGGGAGATCGACAGGCGGATTGGTGCAGCATCCGCAGTAAGCGGTACGCAGTGAAGTGGGTGCTGTACCGGTCCGTTGTGGAGAAGAGAGAGCTGAGTCAAAAAGCGAAGCTCTCAATTTACGTTCCTCAAATAAGTTCCTATGATCATGAGCTTTGGGTCATGACCAAAAGAATGAGATTGCGGATACAAGTGGCCGAAATGGGTTTTCTCTGTAGGGTGTCTGGGCTCTCCCTTAGAGATAGGGTGGGAAGCTCAGTCATCCGGGAGGGACTCAGAGTAGAGCCGCTGCTCCTTTACATCGAGACGAGCCAGTTGAGGTGGCTCGGGCATCTGGTCAGGATACCGCCTGGACGCCTCCCTGATGAGGTGTTCCGGGCACGTCCCACCGGGAGGAGGCCCCGGGGAAGACCCAGGACACGCTGGAGGGACTATGTTTCTCGACTGGCCAGGGAATGCCTTGGGATTCCTCCGGAGGAGCTGGAAGAAGTGGCTGGGGAGAGGGAAGTCTGGGCCTCCCTTCTTATGTTGGTATCCCCGTGACCCAATCCCGGATAAGCAAAAGAAAATGGATGGATGGATAATTCTTTTTAATCATATTTGATCTGTAGCTTTTTTTTTTTTTTTTAAATTGAAGTTAACATAGTTACTTGACTGTGTTATAAGATGGCACTATGTGTCTGGAAAACACTTAATACTTCCCCTTTAACTATAAAATCTACTATAATTAATTTCTGATTGTTTTATACCATAGATGCATTGTGTGTGTTAGGAAAGTTGTTAAGGTTTGGATGGAAAACACAGACATGTCTGATTGCTGCACTTATTTAATCCACTTTAAAACCATAAAATCCATTTACTTTCCTGACAGACCCAATTCCTTTGGAAATGGAGCCTAGCTGAAGCATTCCCAGCCCTCCTCTGTGTGGGGTATGAAACTGTTAGTGTTTGCCCAGAATTCAATCACAACAGGGTTGTTTAGATCAATGGCAGCAGCTTCATGCGTGCCAGCAGGTTTTCCCCCCGCTAAAATTCTCTTCAAATCCAACTGTGAGGTGCACTACAGGCTCGGCGACTGTTTACTAAGCTAACTATGAAACACAACCAAGTGAGGGAGCAACAAAGCAGTAGTCAGACTGCATCAAGTCCGTGTCTCCGGTGCCAGCAACCAGCTGCATTAGCATACTGCCAGGGCCACGGGGCGCCTATGAAGGAAGTCCAAGCAGAGGGATCAGCTCAGTGTTTCTCAGGGTCACACTCACATTCTCACAATCATATTGTTCTTCCTCACATTGTGGAGCTGCTGATGGCAGACAGGAGAGAGAGAAAAAAGATTTAATCAAAATATCCTCTTGGATTGCACGTTTCTTCTCTTTATCTATTTCTGGGCGACACAGAGTGTTACTAGAGACTCTTAGTGGATACAGCATGCCTCGTTCTCCCTGGGCTGGTTTAGCACTGCAGTCCATGTGGAGAGCAGCCAGCCTTGAAGAAGTGGAGAAGCCAACCGTCCTCCCAGAGCTAAAATCTGAGCAGCCACTCAAAGCAATTTTCTGGCTGCTTAATCCTTCGTTTGTGACGCCTGGGCTCTGACTGCTTTTGTTCTTGTGTGTGTAGCTCAGTCTAGGATAGAAAAGGTGCTAGAAAAGGACTTGCTGCATCAGTTCACATTGCCTAAGTATTTCTACCTTATACTTCTTTGGATATTCTGATATTATGACAACAAATATTATGTATTTAATTGAGATTTTTATACAACAGACCAGCAAGAAACAATTCACGACTATGACTTACAGAATGATGTTTTGTATTCCAAAACACATGGTTTGTATGTGCATTCAACCCCTTTACTTGGTTACCCCCAATTAAAGAAACATTTTGAAGCCACCTAACTTGTAAAGAGAGTTCATTTGTGTGTAGTTTGGTCTCTCTTTTAGCATGGTCATTTCGCTCCTGGCCTATTGCCCTCGATTCAAATCTGGCTTTACAGTGAGTCTGAGTTTTCTCCCATTGACTTGGATTTTCTCTGGTAGAATTTCTACCGGGCCAATCAGCAAATAGAAAGAGAAGTCATAAATAATAGAAGTTGATTGTCTGAGCTGTTTTCCAATTGTAGCCTCTCTGTAGCTTTAGCATTGTCAGTGTATTCGCCACGCTTCGAAACATTGAATTAGCATTATTAGCTGCCTGGTTTGGATCAGCACTTCTTGTTTCCCAGTGGAGGATGGTTGTTTACAGGGCAGACAATTTCCATTAAGCATCATAGCATCAAACTGGCACATTACTTACAGCACAGCCAAATGTTTGCGATTGGGTAAATAAAAAAAAATAAAATAAAAAATTAAACGTGAATCAAATTCCAGTCCTCAAGGGTCAGTGCAACTTCTAGATGTCTCTTTTTCAACACATCTGAGTCATCGCTGGACTTTGTAGAATTCCAGCTACGAGGAGTATAATTCAATCTTTTGATTCAGGTGTGTTGGACTTGGGGATGTTGAAAAGTTGCAGGACACCGGTCCTTAAGGACTGGAGATTGACACCCTGCATGGGGTTTCCTTAGGGCTGAGCTTGGGTTCCTAATTTAAGCTTTTGAAAGACATTCAGTGCTTCAAACACAAACATAGTTATTGTGTGCTGTCCTCTGTGTGGTATTTTGTTCATCAGACTAATCTGATCAACATATTTCTCAGACTAGATAAACTCAGGAGGACTAAAAACAAAGGCCTGAGACACTTCAGATTTTTCTTTTTTTTTTTTTTTAAGTTTTGAAATCGTGTTTACCATGACAATTATTCACTATCATGTGTTTTTCTGTCACGTTAATTACAGGCTATAACATCTTGCAGTTTGTGAATCTAACGTGTCAAAATGTGAAGACACTGCCCACTTATTCTTGCCTGCATATTCATGGAGCGGGGGAAGCTGGAGGGACAAGGGGGCTGGGTAGAGAGGAGGCTGAACCTGTGAGGTCCTTGAAGCTGCATTAATCACATTTGAGACCAGGTTGAAGTGGTGGTGAGATATATATATATATATGTGAAGCAAATCTGACAGCGTGGTGTCATGAGATGCTGAGTAGAAAATCAAATTCGATCTCCCATTCTCCACCTCAGGCTTAGAATGAACAATGCCCAGTATACACAGCCCACCTCCTGTCTGCTTAGGAGGACATTTTTAAGCTGGCTGCTGGCAGCAGCTGTTAACCTTTAGAGCTGCCAAGGCACACAGCAGTTTTATTGGAGGAAGAAAACGATCAGAGTCAGCGTCTCTGCAAGGTGGCTAAAGAGCGCAATTATGGAAACCAGGCTTTCTCCAGAAAAAAATGTGGAGGAAACGGGTCTGCATGCTCAGTTCCTCTCCACACTGTGGCCGCACTTCTGACAAACCATTGGTTATGTCGATGTCCAACTTTTCAATTATGAATCACACTATAGAGACAAGCATCCCCCTAGCTGCTTTAGATGTTAAGCTCTTTGCGAAGCTGAATTTGACATTTCTGAAAAGAGTGTTGCTTTTATTCTTTCAAGCATGTTTGAGAAATCCTTTAATCTCCCATGGCAACCATTCAGCTGTGTAGAACACCTGGGTGGACATACAGCTCTCTCTTCAAGCACACAGCTCCTCCTCAGAGCTGCAGGTTCTAAGCTTCAGAGCTGCGGCTCCCCCACTCGGCTCCTTCAGACTAACCAGCAGCAATTAGCAAACACCTGGTGGAACTGTTTGTCTTCTGAGCTCACTATATGAGTTACTACTCAGCGCAATGACGGTAAAAATTTTGTTAAAGGGTTGAAAGAGGAGCCATGTTGTGATGACTTCCTGAAGGCGGAGTTTCAGAAAGAGCCGGAGTTTCAAAGCTTTAAATTGCAAGGTCGAATTTCTTTTGTGTCATATTCGGTATATTGAGCATTTTTATAACAACTGAAGTTAACTTAACATAGTTACTTCATTATGCTAAACAAAATGGCACTATGTGGCTGGAAACACAAAATACTGCCCCTTTAAGCCCCATCCCATCCTTGCATGAAATACAGTAAAGATGTTGATGTCTCCTGTAAAGCTATAATGACCATCATATTGGGCTCACAGGCTAATGGAGGAACCCAGAAGCCTTGTGAAATAGTCCAGGAATGCTCAGCAGCTGGTGTGCGGCATTAACAAGCGCTTGTTGCCTTTACAGGAAGCCCACAGATGGTTTAAACACACACCGACATTAATCTGCCAGTTTGGGCTGTGGTTTGGACCTGGGAGAGCAGAAGAGGCTTGTTGCCTTGCAGGTGTTGCCGTAGCTATTTCTGTCACAACAACCATTCTGAACCTAGTCAGAAAAAAAAAGAGCTTTGCATAGAGCCTCCAGGTAACATGTCACGCTTGAAGTAATTGCTGCTCTTGGTCCTTGAAGGGATTGAGAAGAGAAAATCAGACTTTATCCACTAAATGTGTGTCTTTTCCACTGGGAGCAGGGGATCTCATGGGTCAGAGGCAGGAATGGGATCAGAGGTGTCCCTTTGTCAGGGGGGACAGATGGAGGTTAATTGTTTTTAGTGCCTCACTCCAGCTGTTCTCCCTGCTGAGGAATGTACATTTGTGATTGAGGGCAATGTTGAAAAAATTAATGATAAAAACAAACTAGAAAAGAAAACCTGTCACATAGTTTGTGTAAAATGTGTTTCACCATGCAGGTGTGTAATTAAAGAACAAGTTTAAGTTACTTATCAGACACAAAGGCTCAGAGTGTTACATACATAACTAAATATGTGAATCCAGAATGATATTTGGGATCAACATCCCTAGGTAATTTGGACAAATCGATTTACGAAATATGGAATAAATAAATAAATAAATAAAAATCTTACATGCTTTCTTTACTTGTGGGAAGCAGTAGATTTAATGAAAGTACTTGGTTTTCTTCTATGGATCTTGGCTCCAAGCATAATTCAAAAAGGTTCAATATGATTAAATTTGGGAAACTCCAGAGGCCTCAAACTATCCATCCATCCATCTTCTTCCGCTTATCCGGTGTCGGGTTACGGGGGTAGCAGATCCCGAGATACTTGAACTCCTCCACTTGGGGCAGGACAACCCCCCTGACCCGGAGAAGGCACTCTACCCTTTTCCGGCTTCAAACTATTCTGCTCTATCTCCTCCTGAAAGAGTTTTTTTTATTCTAATTTCTTGTTTTGGAAAAACAACAAAAATAAAATGTTCAATCTCTTCACAAAGTGTGATATAATCTTTACAGTCTTCTTTTCAGTTTGTTCTACTAATTCTGACAGCATACCCCTTCATGTGATTATCCAATATCTAGTTTTTTATATATATATATATATATATATATATATATATATATATATATATATATATATATATATATATATATATATATATATATATATATATATATTTAATAAAAAAAACAACTAAAATCATATCCTCCTAGAGCAGTTTTGATGTGTTGGGTGTCATTGTCCCATTGGAGGATGCTTGACAGTTGTTTTATCTTTATTTCTTCTCACAGTCGACACCTTCTCAGTTCATGTTGATGCCAAACTGCAGTGTGGATAGGACCACTGGAGTTACAGCATCATCAGGCTGGAGTTTTTATGGTTCCATCTGGCCCCTGATAAAACTGAATGGTTCAAATACATGATTAAACCCAAACATTAAAGGCATTCATTGCCATGAGTGCAAAGAAAAGTTTGATCAGTGTTGCTGCTGCAATGTTATCTGCTTGCTAAAAGTAATCTCTCCATGTGTTTGTACTGTTTTTCTACAGATCTAAAAGCAGAGCACACTCAGCTGCTACTTTCTCTGAGACTGCAGTCTATGGGTGTCACCATGGGAACGAATGGTTTCCTCTTGAGCTGCCTCACCACAGCCGTACTAATCCAACTCTCCACCGCCGGCCTGGTCATCCGCCACCGGAGGGAGACCCTGATGCCCAAGAAAACCCAGGAGAACCTGACTCTCCCCCATCCCGACCATCCTGTGGTGTTCAACCACGTCTACAACATCAACGTCCCCTCCACCTCCCTCTGCTCTGTGGACCTCGACTCGCATGGGGGGGGCGGTGTCAAGCACAAGAGCTCATCGATGGACATGCAGAGCACCGAACACATGGAGCATACGGTCGATGGCGACAACCAGATCGTTTTCACTCACCGTATCAACATCCCCAAACAAGCTTGTGGCTGTGACAACCAGCTGCCCGACATCAAAGACATCCTGAACAGACTGGAGATGTTGGAGTCTGAGCTGTCCAGTCTGAGGGAGCAGTGCACCAGTGGAGCTGGCTGTTGTGGAGCTCAGGCTACAGGTACGTCTGCAGCTTTCTACAATAATACACAAACCCAGATCAAAGATTGCCATTAAGATTTTAAGTGATAGAGCAACAACACCACCCACTCCACCCAACTTCCCGCGAACACGACCCCCTGGCTATCCCTCTTCACTGTTCATTACCTATGATGAAACCCCTATAACTGAAGAAATAACAGGACAACAAAGCATCAACAATCAGTATAATCTAAAGAAAAGAATCTGCCAAATATTTCTGCGCCACTGGCTCTGAATTTAATACTTGTGAGCTTCAGTTCAATTTGGACCAACAAATGGTTGAGCTTATTAGATAATCTGTGAATAAGTGAACATTCCTCTGATCCTTTCTGACAGCTCGGATACGTTTGTGTCTCTCAGCTTTTTCTTTGCGTTGGCAAGGCAAGTTTTTCTCTGTAGCGCATGTCAGCAACAAAACAATTCAAAGTTCTTCACAAGATGAAAACATAAAACCACAAACAAGCAAGGAACATTACATCATACAACAATGTTCCACTTTTCCATAACAGTATACAACACCACCCACTGGCTGCACTAGTGGGTTGTGCAGGTAACACGTGATTTATTGTATTTATTGTAAGTGGGCTGTCTATACTGTATTTTGTGCATTGCAAAAAATGCTTTGCGTGCTGGAGCTGTCTGACCAGCTTTTATGGATCCCATCACTTTGTGTTGGTATTATTGCAGAGTATGGAGATTGCTTCAAACATGATGCCTTACAGTCATACCACAGAGTTCAATCTCTGTCTAATCAGACCAGAGAATGTTCCTGTTGGTCTGAGATCATTCTGGTGCCGATGGTAAACTCCAGACTCACAGCCTTTTAGTAAGGAGTGGCTTTCATCTGGCCACCCTACAATCCAGGCTGATTGGTGGATTGCTGCAGAGATGATTTTCCTTCTGGAAGGTTCTCCTCTGTCCACAGTCGGATAGAGGAATCCTATTAGAGCAGCAGAGGATCCCTGCAGCTCCAACAGAGTGACTATCAGGTTCTTGGTCTCTTTTCCCCCAATCACTCTGTTCCGACTTCCGGTCAGCTCCAGAAAGGGTTCTGCTGGTTCCAAAACTTCTACCATTGACCACTGATGGAGGCTGTAGTGTTTGCATTGTAACGTTTCTGGATCCTTCCTCAGATTTATGCCTCAAGACTGTCCTGTCTGAGGTCTAGAGACAGTTGCTCTGATTTAGTGCTCGGTGTTTGACCTCTGACTTTACATGGACAGGTGTATGCGATTCTAAATCAAGTCCAATCAACTGAATTTACCTCAGCCACACTCCAGTTGAGCTGTAGAAACATCTGAAGGCTGATCAGTGATGACATTCCAATGTTGAGCTTTGTCAACAAACATTGTGAATACTAATGAAAATGTAATAGTTTTTGTTTATTTTTAATACATTTTCAAAACAATTACATATTTTTATAAAGTGGTATTTGTGTGTAGATTTTTGAGGAAAGGGATTCATTTAATACAATTTGTAATAAGACTGTTACATAACAATATGTGGAAAAAGTGTTGTGATACTTTAATAGTGCTGGTGCATTGTATGCACTACATTTTGTTGGTCACATAAAAAAATTTATGCAAATCTTTGTGAGGCACTGTAGGTGGACAGCAGTAAAATGTATTTTACTTCCTAAAACGCTTCCCTAACCTAACCAATGAGGGTCCAGTAGGAAAGAAAATGACGTAAAAGGAAGAGATACAAAAACAGCAGCTGTACGTCCAAACTAGAGTCCCATTTTCACAGGTGATGCATCTTCTCCTAAGGGAGTCGTCTGAACTTGTATCCTGACGTTAATGTGGATATCTGTAGAATTCGCTGTTGGCTTTATTATAGGTGGAGCCAACAGTTAGCAGTGAAGGGCAGCTGGCAGGAAGCATCTGTAGAGGACAGATTGCATTAAAATTGATGGGAAATGTCAGCATGAGACAAAATGGAAATTACAATGTTTTCTAAGTTTGTGTTTGTTTTCTTTGTTTGTGCATAATTGAGCTTTGATTTTTAGTAAGCACGCAAAAAGCAGTAACCCCCACCCCTAGGAAACGTAACTTAATTTGTGTTTGTGATTATGCATTTCTAGTAGCTAAGCTATGCATCACTGATTAATGTTTTTTGGAAAATTACCTACTGCCACCAAAACAACCAGCAATATTATATTGATTATTAATTTGATGATCAATATCATATTTTTACAACTGTCAACACTAACAGTAAGATATCTGTGAAAAGAAAAAAAAGATAATCATAATCATTTATTGATAGAAAGATTAATAGTATTAACTTAGTCTATAACAAATAAAAACTGGTCTAATTTAATTTCACCGTCTGTTAGCACAAATAGGCCAGGATCAAGGTTCAGACTTTCATATCATGAGGTATTTACAAGTAAAATGTCTGTAAAGTATTTGGTCTGTACCTGTCAGTAAAAAAAACAACATCCATGACATTTACAACCGGTGTGTGTAACTTGGGAAAACAGAAGGTTTTTCATTTAAGGAAGAATTCAGCAGATTTGAATTGGGCCTTTGTTTCCAGACTCTTGTTCCTTGGCCGGTTCTTTGATTATAATCTTCCCAGAACAGGTTTCAGCAAATGCTACTGGTAAACTCGCTACAGCAAGCTGTCATGTTTGAGCAACTGACGTACTTGAAATAAACTTCCTTTTTACTCGTCTTGTTTTCCATTAGGAGAGGTGTCCACAAAGCCATTCTGTAACGGACGAGGAAACTGGAGCACGGAGACCTGCAGCTGCTCCTGCGAACCCGGATGGAAGGGCCCCAACTGCACGGAGCCAGAGTGCCCCAATGATTGCCAGGACCAGGGTCGCTGTGTGGATGGAAGATGTGAATGCTTTGAGGGTTTCGGCGGGGATGACTGTGGTGTTGAGCTCTGCCTGCTGGATTGTGGCGACTATGGCCACTGTGTTGAAGGGTCCTGTCTTTGTGAAGAAGGCTTCCTTGGCGAAGACTGTTCTCAGACTAACTGCCTTAACAACTGCCTGGGCCGTGGACGCTGTGTCGACGATGAGTGCGTTTGTGATGAGCCATGGACGGGCTTTGACTGCTCTGAGCTCATCTGTCCTAACGACTGCTTCGACCGAGGACGCTGCATCAACGGAACCTGCGAATGTGAAGAGGGGTTCACTGGAGATGACTGTGGAGAGCTCAGCTGTCATGAAAACTGCAGCAAACATGGCGTGTGTGTGAATGGCCAATGTATGTGTCAGATAAACTACGGTGGAGAGGACTGCTCAAAACTTCTCTGTCCCCAAAATTGCAATGACAGAGGCCATTGCTTTAAGGGGAGGTGCATATGTGATCCTGGCTTTGAAGGTGACGATTGCTCAGTCCTCTCATGTCTTGACAACTGCAGCAACAGGGGTCAGTGCATTAATGGAGAATGCGTTTGCGACATAGGATACGAAGGGGAAGACTGCAGTGAGCTCTCCTGCCCCAACAACTGCCAAGAACAGGGCCGCTGTGTCGATGGGCAGTGCATATGTAAGAAAGGCTTTGCAGGTGAAGACTGCAGTATGAAGACATGTCCTAAAGAATGCCATGGAAGAGGGGATTGCGTAGACGGGAAGTGTGTGTGTTTTGTGGGTTTTACGGGAAAAGACTGCAGCGAACTGACCTGCCCAAATGACTGCCTGGACCGCGGTCAATGTGTGGACGGCCAGTGTGTTTGCCACCAGGGTTTCACTGGTGAGGACTGCAGTGAGAAGACCTGCCCCAAGAACTGCCACGACAGGGGGCGCTGTGTAGATGGCCAGTGCATTTGTCAGGAAGGGTTCACAGGCGAAGACTGCCATGAGAAGACGTGCCCGAAGAACTGCCACGACAGAGGCCGCTGTGTAGATGGTCGGTGTGTTTGCCACCAGGGTTTCACTGGTGAGGACTGCAGTGAGAAGACGTGCCCGAAGAACTGCCACGACAGGGGGCACTGTGTAGATGGCCAGTGCATTTGTGAGGAAGGGTTCACAGGCGAAGACTGCAGTGAGAAGATGTGCCCGAAGAACTGCCACGACAGAGGCCGCTGTGTAGACGGCCAGTGTGTTTGTCACCAGGGTTTTGTTGGCGAAGACTGCAGTGAGAAGACGTGCCCTAAGAACTGCCTAGAGAGAGGTCACTGCAGAGACGGTGTCTGTGTATGTTATGAAGGTTTCACGGGGCTGGACTGCTCTGCGCTGAGCTGTCCAGAAGACTGCCACCACCAGGGGCGCTGTGAAAATGGAGTATGCTTCTGTGACGAAGGCTTCATTGGAGAGGACTGCTCTGAAGGTAAGCTAGACCATGGATGTGTAGCTTTTTTTATTTTTTTGCACTTTAAATGTAGTTAACACATATAAAAGGAAAGTTCTTGAGAATCATCCGCAGCATTTTATTTTGTTCAACAAATTCCACTGACAAACAAATGTTCAGATCAGAGGGACAAAAGAGTCTTTGCTATTGTCTTTGCGTTGCTAGTTCCACATATAACTATTCCAGTTAGTAGTAGTAATAAAAGTATATATAATAATATAATGTAGCATAACATATAGTAGTAATAGGTTCCTTGCAGTTAAATCAAGAAAATTATTCACACACCCTCATCTTCCTTAAATAATGGCTAAATTCATTTGCTGCCAAAAATGATTTTGAAAAAAAAAAAATTAGGCATAATTATAATAATAACAATAATAATAATAATATTTTTGGCAAAAAAACCCAAAAAACTTAGGTTTCTTTTTTAGTAATGTGACACAATATAGTTGTGATTCACAAAGAACTGTGTTTGTAGAAAAAAACTAGTTTTAGAAGGAAAAAGGTTACTTTGTTTATAGAAACATACAAAACTGCAAATCAACTGGATATTTTTTGTCTATTTGCTGTTTGATCTGTGCACAAAGTTATCTTTTGTTTTGTTCAGTGCCATTTTACAACCACTGTCATCTCAGTCCACTCCACGCTGTTTGGATTAAATCCAATTTAATATTGTCGCTTGACTTACATTGGCAAATCAGAGCAGAAATGTTTTCATTTGACTGCACAAGTTAATCTACCCAGGTTCCAACATAAAGCATTCAGGTAAAATCTTTCTCAGTAATGAAGCTGTCAGCTCAGGACTTGATTTCCTCATATGACCAGCTATGCAGTAAATGTTTGATTTGGTTTACATTGGCTTTGATTGACCAGTAATGGCTTTGCAGGATCATGAGGTGGAATGATAAAATGTGGTTCTGGAAAACAGCTTGGGATGAGGGATCCGGAATGAGGGCGGAGGGAACAGTCTGCAAGTTTTTACCAGTAAACAGAGTGTCCACAATTCAGATAGAGTTACAAAAGCTTGAAATGTCCAGAATCCTCCACAATTATTGGGGCCCCCGGTAAAGACATAAAAAGCCTTAAAATAGAACAAGATCATGAACTGACATTAAGAATGAAATGATTAAACCACTTATTTCTAATCTTCCTGCTTTCCTGGGTTAAAAATGTGACCCAGATGTTCATTTCTCTACGTTAGTCTTCAAAATAGGAAGGACAGCAGAGGTCATTCAGAAAAGAGGGATGTGTGTTCTGAATGACGCACCCACTCTTCTTCTACTGATCTTCATGAGAAGATCAGTGATGAAGAGAAAGTACCCTGCTTAAATTCTAGAGACTTACATATTTTGGGGAGATCACTGGTTAGTGTCTAAGCACATGATGGAATGTGTCTGTTTGCCTACATGATTTATTCATGAGCAGCTGACAGACAGGATGTTCTGTCATTTTACCATAACTGAGCTGGGTTGTTGGCTATTGTAGTTCTGGGTTCAATAGAATCCAGAACTACAATAGTTCCGAGTTCTATATATGTCAGATTTGCTTTGACGTCTTCTAACATCTTTCACAAAAATCTGCCTTGCTTTAGGCTGGTGTTTGACTGCATCACCTTCAGGCTAGATCCAGGATCTTGAACAATTCTGTGAACACTAATAGTCACTAAACGGTTTTATGTTCCTCTCTGACCTTTCACCTCTGATGCCTTTGCAGAGGTGAGAGAGGCTGCTGATCACTACTGGACAAAGTACTCAACTCTACCATTTGAGTAAAAGTGTTACTACTCATGGTTCAATGTTGCTCCTAGTAAAAGTTGCTTGGTCAAAACTTTAATCAAGTTAAAGTACTGAATCACTTGCTTTGAAAATACTCAAATATTCAGGAGTACAAACTTTTAAAATTACTCAAGTAGCCAAATATTCAAAAGTCAAACTTTTGAATATCAGCACATTTCTGTGTGTCTGAGTGTTTTCACAGAACCACTTGCTGAAACCACCTGATTATGTATTGGCATCTAGAACCACTCTGCTTCAAAACGTCTATTTTGCCTGTAAAAACCTCAGCACGGAATGCAATAAAAAAAAAAAAGATAGCTATTGTCATAATTTATTTTCTTAATTTAAAATGTTCTCTTCCCCCAAAAAGAAAAAAGACAGACCTTTTTTCTCCCCACAAACAGCAACAATGTGAAGTATAAGTAATGATGTTCTAAACATAGAAGTGGACAGACATCAGACATGGAGCTCTAACCGTCTCCATTGCTGACTTCTGTTTGAATGACAGCCGGAGGATGATGTAATTCAAACGGAGCGGTGACTGGGATTGGTTCCCCTTCTTGCAAGGAGCATAGTGTGTGGCCAATTGCATTTCAGTAAATAAAAACAGCAACAGCGAACTACAAAACTACACAAAAGGAAGGAGTAAGAGAAAGCGTTCTATAAACATAGTGACAACGAAAGTCATAAGTTTGCCCCCCCAAAAAATAAATACGCAAGTAAAGATACTCAAAAAATGTACTAAAGTACAGAGCTTCAGTAAGTCTACTCCCTTACCTTCCGCCACTGCTGATTCTCCAAGTTTCTCCACAGTCTCACCACCCAAGGACCTCACTGTTGTGGAGGTGACTCCTGAGACGGTGGACCTATCCTGGGAGAATGAGATGCGGGTGACAGAGTACCTGATCACCTACATGCCCACGGCCCCTGGCGGTCTGGAGCTCGACATGCGGGTGTCTGGGGATCAGAAGGAGGCCACCATTCAGGAGCTTGAGCCTGGTGTGGAGTACCTGATCAGTGTCTATGCTGTACTTAGCAGCACGAAGAGCGTTCCTGTCAGCGCTCGCGTGGCAACACGTAAGTGAAAGCTCCACCTGGCGGCTCCCAAAATGCACCTAAGGAGATATGGATGCGTTAAGAGTTTTTGTCATGTTCAGATCTCCCTGAGCCCGAGGGTCTTAAGTTTAAGTCAGTTCGAGAGACGTCAGTGGAAGTGCAGTGGGACCCCCTGGATATCCCATTTGATGGATGGAACCTCATCTTCAGAAACACAGTGAGTCTTCTAAGTTCCCAATGAAAGGAACCTGCTGCGGTTTTGGTAATTGCACACGTTCTCTTCCCGCTGAAACCCGATATGGCCTTACCTGCTGTAAAACCTTGACTTTAACCCCCACCTCCCATTAGAGCATGCTGCATTCATTTTGTTGAGAACCCAGTGGAAAATGACCTAGCCAAACCAGAGGGTGAAACACAGCAGTTAAAGTTATTAGCAAGGCCTGACAGATCCAATCAATGTACCAGCGTTGGAGGCTGAGGACTTTCTGAGTGAAACTGTTCCAAAGGGAGCTACCGGGATCTGCACAAAGCCACATTCAATTAGAGAAACTCCCTGCCTCCTTTCCAGTCCAAACACCACTAAGAACGTCTTTATGTCTGCTTTTATACCCGACTCTGCACACTTTATGCCAGAACTACTCTTTGAGGACTGATTGTTTTTCTTTTTCTTTTTTTTTTTTTTCTGTTGGCAGAAAGAGGAGGATGGTGAGATCCTCAACTCCCTCGGCCGTCCGGAGACCACCTTCGAGCAGTCGGGTCTGGGTCCAGGCCAGGAGTACGAGGTCAAACTGGAGGTGGTGAAGAACAAAAAGCGTGGGCCGCCTGCCTCGAAGAACATCGTCACAAGTGAGTTCACGCAGCCTTGCTCCACACCGATGCTGACTGGACATGACACAACGGTCAGCACCTACTAAGTTCTTCAAAAGCCTTCTACTTGAATGTATATTTGTTATTGATTTATTCTGCATAGGAACCAGTGTTAAGGAATGAAATATCTTTATTTAACAGAAAATCTCCACCAAGATGTTCAGTGGTCATTCTATACACTGCAAAACCACAAACTATTGCCAAATATTTTTGGTTTAGTTTCTTGTGCAAATATCTTAGTACAGTAGAAGACAGTCAATACTAACTCACATGTAACTTTTCAGCAAAAAAATATTAGCTTGGATAAGTCAATAATTTCTTAATATTGGTGAAAAAGTATTAGATCGGTTGGCTGAATATTTCACTTATAACAAGACATTTTTCCCTAGTTAAATGTTAATTTATCTGCCAATGGAACTAGTTATTTTCTCTCAATATTAAGACATGATTTACTTAAAAAGAGCCTCTATATCTTGATAAAAGGCTGCTTTAAGTTACTGGTAGTTTGACTTATTTCAAGTGCGCTGAAATATTTTCACTTACCAATCTTACTTGGTAAGATTTTCTGTTTTTGCAGTGGAATGTTCCAGTCAAAGCTGGATCATTACAGATTTTCATCTGTAAAAGTGTTAAAAAATTGTTTTTATCCTATCATAAGTTCAAGAAGTTTGAATTCTCTTGGAAGACACAGTATCTCTTATCCAATCATATCCTGAACAATTCATTGCAACAATGAACCTACTTCTGTTGCTTAGCGATCACGACTGCTTCGTCAGTCGTCTTGATAGAAAATGTCCGTTCTGGTTACCACTTTCGAACACTTCTGTCCTTGGTGTTTTGTTTTTCCATCAGAGCTGTGCTGAGGCAGCTACTTGTTGTTTCCCCCTGAGAGCAGGTCATCACATCTGATGAAATATAAAACAGGAATCGGATATCCTGTCTGTTGCTTGTGAGTAATGTGTTTACCTTCAGGTGTACCGAAACACAAAGAAAATATGAGATGAGATAAAGGTGACCGACCTGAGAAATTGTGTGTTTCTGACCACCTTCCTGTTGAGCCTTATCACTTTTGATTCATGTCCATAATCAAGTGTATTTTTGCTCCCTTCACCCGTATAGATGCAAGTCATAAAAACAAACTGACAAAACTATATATTCTATAACTCTGCAGAAATTGAAAGATTGATATCAAATAATTGTAAATTCAAGCCCTCACCTTGTATTCTATCAACTTGATATGAGGTGTAGAATTGCTCTTTGCTTCACTTTCAACATTTGAGCACAGTGCTGCAAACACAAGAAGAAGGGCAACTTTTTTTCTTCACACAGAGAGGTTTTATAAAATAGAAGATTTAGTTAAGTTCAAATGTAATGGTCAAACCAAGCTCTCACCTTTAGATATAGGCTCATTAGTTTCTTTACCTGGCTCATCCATCTTGCAGACAGTGAAAGCACAGAAGTGGCATGTCAGGCCTGACTGATTGGCTCATTAGAGATTTCTGCAAAGCTATGATTTATCAGAGGCGAAAAGGCTGATATGGATTTCCAGTCCTTGTTGACAAGTAATGACATACTCCCTCCACTTGTTTACTTTATAAATCCTGAAACCTTAGGAAACTCAGAGCTGGAGATCAATAAAAGACCTCTACCTGAATCTATTTATTTTTACTGATGAATAACGGTCAGCTTGCAACACGTTTATTATTTCTTCCTTGTTCCCTTGTAAAAACACATTTCAGCAATGAGGCAGTTAAAAGTGCATTATGTCACTAAAAAAAAAAGAAAAGCACAAAAAACAATTGAGAAAACCAATAAACATTAAATTATGTACAACCAAACTGTGATCATGGGGAGAAGGTTGGAGTCTAGGGTGTCTCATATGTGCTTTGCTTATACATGATGTGGTCATGTCAGTGAGTCAGGCCAGAATCTTCATTGGCAGCAAAACTGTTCCAGCTGTTTCAGTGTCAGCTCTGTCTCAAGTGGAAACTCATTAAGGTGGGTAGAGAGGAATCTAAGATCTTCTATCATTCAAAGGCGTTGGTAGAATGTTGAGGATTTCATCAGCAGTGGTGACGGTACTGCTAAAATCAGTCATGGTCCAATAAGTACTGTGCTAATAAGCAAATCTCTGAATTTCCTCACCTTCATTCCAACACTCATCTGATCAAATGAGGAAGATTTCAGAAACAAGCTGCTGAACTGAGCTTTTTCCATAGAGTGAGTTTAGGACAGTCATCAACATTAGTTCCTCTCTCAGCAGGAACACAACTTTTCTTCATCTGATTTTGGACCTGTTGAACTCCTTCGCTTTTCATGTGAATCCCCCTGGAAAAAGACTCCAGGACAAACCCAGAACTCAGTTTAGGGATTTTTATCCCTAGAATCTTGTCACTGTGCCCTGCATTTTTCTTCCACGTATTTGTCCACTATACCCGGCTGATGATGCTCCGAGTCCTCTGGGACACTCAGGGTCTATTAAAGGCTCCTGTTTCTCTAGCTTGGGGGGGGGTTTCATGGTTTAAACAATGTAAATTATCTGCTCTCCCCTCACCATGTGTGGGAGGCACCATTCATTCATGCAGCCACACTCAGAGGGACACCGCCCCTTCAGGAGAACACAACCCTGACAGCCCAATGACACCCTGCAGCCATGTTTTTAGCCAACTCTGTGCTAAGCTCGCATGAAGACCACATTTTATCAACCTTTTGCAGAGAGTTTACATGTTTGTGTGTGTGACAAATCAATTCAAGCAGCTGTGAAAAGTCAACCTTCATGGAGCTGGGATTTGATATGTAAATTATATTTATACTCAGAAAATTCAAGCAGCCTCATTGAGAGCATGTATTGTCCTGCACTGACTCTACGTCAAGGTGTTCATTTACAAAGCAAAATGTCCTTGCATAGTTGATATACACAACATTTTTATTACCAAGTGAAGCTAACATACTTACTTGATTGTGCTGTACAAAGGCATTATATGCCTGGAAAACACATAATTCTGCCCCTTTTTTTTTGCCTGATTGGTTTAACAATGGCTCCTCCTCCACCTGTCCTTCCAGTGATCGACGCCCCCGGCCAGGTGGATGTGCGAGACGTGACGGACACCACGGCACTGGTCACCTGGTTCCATCCTGTGGCCCACGTGGACGGGGTCAGCGTCTCTTTCGGGCCCAGCCTGAACCCAGCGGACCGTAACGTGGTGGAGCTGTCGTCTGCTGACACCCAGTACCACCTGGCTGGCCTCAGTCCTGATACGCAGTACGAGGTGTCTCTGACGGCAAAGAGGGGGGAGCAGAGCAGCATACCTGTGTATGACTCCTTCCTCACAGGTAAGACTCCTGGAACCTTCTTCCTGCGCAGCTTTCACAGCTTTCATTAGACGCCCAGGGATTTGGGGACCACACAAGATGTTGCTGTTGCTGTATTTATGAGAATGGAGGCATGTAATCTTCTCACTTTGAGACAGTTTCCCCTGCTGGTTCAGAATAAAAGCCCCTGCTGGACCTGTCTCCCGTTGACTTCCTGGTGGCTGCAGATGAACTAGTAGATAGATTTTATAAAGGCATTGTTAGGTAGTTATGATTCTTTTATTATTATCTTTCCTTTCCAACAGTGGGAATCAACCAACATCGTCTTGCCCAGTTTAAGAATCAGTTTGTCCCTATTAACCTCAGAGCTTCACCCTAGAACTCAGACCCCGTCCACATAGAGACGAGATGAGGCACGTCCTCAAAGGTGTGTTTCCGTCCAGATGAGTGTGTCCACACTGACCTGGTGTTTTAGGAGGCCAGAACTGATCGTCTTTGATCAGTCCTGGCCTCCCAAATTCAGGCGGACAAATGACCAAAATGCAGATTTAATGTTTCAGTGAGCACATGCTCCATCAGTGGAACTGACATTCCCCTCTCTCTCACAAATCAACATCGTGCTACTAGTGTTGCGTTTATGCTAAGAGCACTATTACTGTTGCTTTGTTTCACATGAGTTCTTCATATATGAACAGTGTTTTTGTGTCATTCTGTGGCAGTGCTGCAGCGCCACTAATTGGCCCAGCATTCATCCTGTCAAATGGAGGCACGTTTCTGTCTTAATTGTTTATCATAATGTTTTCATATCAATGTGCTCAACAATTTATTAGATGTTTTCATTTTGTCTTTGTCACAGCAAGACTAAGACACCTTTGCTGCCACATTTACATTTTTTTACATTGAAGGCGAAGTGGTGTTTTCTGAAACAAAATTGTTTACAGTGAGGTATAAGAGACTATTAATTCTTTGTGCAGAGGTCAGGTATTTGTCATGTATGGCATTTTTTCATCTATATGTCCAACTCCTACATTTGCGAAGTTGTCTAGATTTTTCTTTCTGATTCTTTAATCATCTGGAGCAGAAGGTTAAATCTCCTTCAAACAAACGATTTAAGTAAGATTTATTTGCCTTTCGTCTGTCTCTGTGCCGTAGACCTGGACGCTCCCAGAGACCTTCAGACAGTGGAAATAACAGATGAGAGCATCACTCTGGAGTGGAGGAACAGTAAGGCTCAGGTGGACCAGTACCGCATCAAGTACGGCCCGCTGTCTGGAGGCGACCATGGAGAACTGCTCTTCCCGCCCGGAGCCAGGGACTCCACCCAGGCCAAAATCACTGGTACGACAGACTTTTTTCTTTCTTTCTTTGTTTCTTTCCTTCTTTCTTTCTTCCATTCATCCATCCATCCATTCATCCATCCATCCATCCATCCATCGAATAAATTCGTTTTAGTATTTTCTCTTTTTAATGACGGAGAACTGAACAACATGTAGTTTGCAGTTATGGCAGAAACTAAATGGCTTAATTTGAAAATGAAGGAGTTTTGGGGGCTTTTTTTCAAAATGGTCAGCAGGATTTTCACCCAGTTCATTTCCCAAAACTCCAATACCTTTCTTTTGTCTTGTTAAATGTTTTCTTGGACACAGTAACACCTTGTGCTTGGACACTTTGTTACTTCAATAATCAGCTCTCACTCCCATGTTTCAGCTGCAGCCCACAGTGTCTGCCTGCTTTTTATGAGGAAATATTTAACTTTCTCCATCTATAAAAGCATATTTCACACCCCTAACCTGACCTAAGGTCTGCTTAAAAAAAATAAACAAACAAACAAAAACATCCATCAGCGTTGGGTGTCTTGCTTTCTCTGGGTCCTGAATGAGGAAGCAGACTGTGAGAATGCTCTTGCTGAAGGGAGGGATTGGATTTCCTCCTGCTGCAGCGGTGACCGCATCCAGCCATGCATTGATGCGTTTCTGTGGCTGGTTGTTTTCTTCTGCAGCTCTCCAGTACAGCACGGCTACACAACACTAGAAGAAAATTTTTTTTTAAAAAGCTTCTAAAATAAACCAGTTGAGTCTTTGTTTGACCCACTTCTTTGTCCTTGGACGGCCCGTCCAATGAAAATACAGCACTGTGTCCATTCAGCTGACACTCACCCCCAACCCCCTTGTGTCCACACACACCTCAGCACTCCTTTCACACACTTATTATCTGTAATTGCCTTCACGCTCGTGATTTTATTGATAATGAGCTTCCTGGGCTTTAGGTGTAATTTCATGCAGGAAAGCCCTGCGCGCCGTGACCTCTGGGGGAGTTAATAAAGGAATTAGGAGCGATCAGTGTGAGAGAGGAGCTGATTGTAAAGACCAAACAGCCCCCAGAGCCCGCTGCATCACTGCAGCAAGTGTTCCTGCTCTCCAACAAGGGCTCTATAGATCCATCAATGCAAATACAACACCGATGTTCCACAGTGAACACAAGCTTACCATGAAATGCAATTAGGTGCCAATCTATTGTGCAATCAAGCCACAAGAGAGCGTTTTTGTGGCCCCGCAGCCATTAGCTGCAACAGCTGGCCACTTGACTATAGACACTCCCTCAGTTCATTTGTTGACACCTCAACAAAACAGGAGAGGGGCTTTTTCACAGTTTGCATGTTCCTGGTGTTCTGCAGGCCTGAGACCGGGAACGGAGTACGGGATGGGAGTAACCGCGGTGACAGATGAGCGGGAAAGTCTGCCCACCACCACCAACGCAGTCACAGGTCAGATGTTTCCTCCAACACCTTCAATAATCACCTCTCACTCCCATGTTTCAGCTGCAGCCCACAGTGTCCGCCTGCTTTTTATGAGGAAATATTTAACTTTCTCCCATTAGTACGTCTATAAAAGCATATTTAACACCCCTAACCCGACCTAAGGTCTGCTTAATAAAATGAAACAACAGAGAGGTTCATGTTACAAATAGTAAATGAAAAAGAGAATCTTAGTAAAAGTCAACTAAACTGATGAACACAACAGATCAAAAGTACAATTAAATGTTAGCGAGGAACTTTAAAACTGACTGAACTTGTTTCCGAGCTACGAATGTGCATGACCTTTAAAAGAAAAATATATTATATATTATATAAACATATTATTTAAAAGAAAATTATATATTATATATTTGGATAAATATCAAAATCGTCATTGTTAAAGGACCACATTTTATATCTGTTTTTAGGTTCTAAAATAAAGAGAAACATTTTGCTTTTTCAGAAACGGAGATGGAAAAGTTTCTTTATGTGGTATGTTGAAATTTATGGAAAAGGAAAAAGAAAAAAAGCACATGGTTTTCAGATAAATAACAAAAAGAAACAGATCTAAAACAACATCACTAGTATTTTAGTGTAATTCATAATCGGTTTATCCCATGGAAATGACCATTTGTTATTAAATGTATAAAGAGTTTCAGTCTTTATGATTTGAAGCCAGAGTTATTAAGAGACATCATGGAAGGTCCGAAGAGCCGCAGGCTGCAGCCCTTCAGTCTAACATGTACCCAGTTTTAGTCTAAAGATGTCATTTAGTAGCAGCCACAGTCGCCTCTGATCACTGAGTTCTGTTTGGGGAACATCTAAAACATCCTGGTGGTGATAGAACTCCAGGTGATGTATTTTGCTCCATCTGCAAAGACAAAAACTTCACAACCTTGATTGGATAATGGAAGCATTTACATGTTAATCCAAAACAGTTCTTATTGACAGGTGTTATCTTGGAATCCCCAGATGGCTTTGCATCTGTATCACCATAGGTTGATAAAATCACAAACACAAAACAACAGACTTTGTAACTAGATTTCAAACTGATGCAACATCTGGTTAAATCCATTGCAACTGTGAGCAGTTCTGAAAACCAGATGAAGTCCTTACTGTCAGAATATCTTTGAAGTTCTGGGTTTTTTATGTCTGCATGCCTGAAGTGCTGGAAGGACTTTCCTGTAGGTTCATCTGAAGAGTTTCGGGGAGTTAGCAAAACATATTTCTGATTTATGTGTCAGAGAGCAAATCTGTTAACTTTATTTGTATCAGTTTTCCAAGCTGATCTTCTTCTCTTCAATCAGCCCTAGACGCTCCCAGAGACCTGACTGTAGCAGAGGTGACAGAGACCACCATGATGCTGGAGTGGAAGCGGCCAGTGGCCAAGCTGGACTCCTACCGGCTGGTCTACGTGTCGGCTGACGGTCAGAGGGCTGAAGACTCGGTCCCCGGCAGCTCAGAGTCTCACACCCTGCGGGGCCTGAACCCGGGCATGATGTACACCGTCAGCGTCACCGCCGAGAGGGGCCGCAGGAGCAGCGCGCCCGCCACTGTCTCAGCTGCCACAGGTCAGCATGTCCAACAACTTTCTCTCAAATAAGTTGCTGCACCTGGTTGGAAAACAACAGAGCACAGTTGTTAGACTCTTAGCATTTGTTACTGATTTTCTTGATGTTTGAGACATAGAGCCTTCCTTAAGACTCTGGATGTTGTGGTGTTGTGTTGGCAGTATTGCAGTGACATGAGGGGCAGTTCCCCTGGACTGGCAGACTGGGATGGTGGTCCCCAGATTTCCCTGTAGCTGGAACACAGGTACAGGGAAATCACACTCCCATGGCTCCCTGCTAAGGTCTGTTCAGGGGTTATGGGTCCGTTGGGTAGTCGAACCTCAGATTCAGGGAGAGCAGTGTGGTTCTGGTTCTGATCCTGGAGTACAGTCTTGACCAGCTGTACACAGTCGGTAGGGTCCTGGAGGGTGTGTGGGAGTCCTCCCAACTGGTCTACACACTTTGTGGATTTGGAGAAGGTTTTGGACCAAGTCTCTCAGGGAACCCCGTGAGGGTATTCTGTGAGTATGGTGTACCAGGCCCTGTAATTCCAGCTGTTGGGTCCCTGTATGAGAGTCTGCTGTGCAATGCCAGCAGTAAGCCTGGCTTGTTTCCAGTGAGAGTTGGACCTTGCCAATCTTGCCCTTTGTCACCGATTCTGTTCATAATGTTTATTCTAGGTGCTGAGTTGATCCGTGTTGGTGGCGTTGGGATCTTGCCTCTGCTTTTTGCAGATGATGTGGTTCTACTGGTTTCATCAGGTCATGATCTGCAGCTTTGAACCAGCTTTGAAAAATCATCAGGCTGGTTTTCTTTCCTTCTTAAATGCTTCAGAAAGTCCAAGGACACATTCCGTTTTTCCCCTTCAGCCTCCATGTGATGACAGACAGACAAACAGTTTGTTAGCTTGTAGTTAGCAGATATCTCCAATGTTTCAGTTTTTTTGTTTTTTTGTTGTTTTTTTTTTGCTTAAAGGTCCAGAATCCAAAAACAGATTGTGCGACTCTGTAGTTTAAGAAGTCTAATTTGTAGCTTATGTTTCTGAATCCATGATGTGTCAAATCCAGCTGGATGTCAGAATCTCCCATCTAAATCCCAGAGAGCCGGAGCCGGGGGATCAAGAGAAGACAAAACACAAAACAGACTAATCTTTCTTCAACATTTCAGGGAACATCAGAAAGAATGGAGAGGTTTGTTTTGCTAAAACATACGGCAGTGTAACTGTAGCTCACTGTTTCCAGGAGGGTTTTAGCTGATGGTGCAGAGTTGAAGGGGGTCTTCTCATAATCCCCCGCACCCACATCCTCCAACCCCCTTTTTTCATAGCTGTGGCCAAAGCAAGGCAATGAATTGCATTCATTGTTATTTCTCAATGTAACTGTGTCTCCTTCTCCTACGGCTCATTTATAGCATATGGAAATATTTCTTTCTTTTTTCCCCATTTTTGTTTCTACTTAAAACAAAAAAAAACTAAATGAAGTGATTGTATATTTTGTGCTGCAGTAAGGGTGTAGCCAAGACAAACATCCCACAGGTAGATCCTGGTGCTCGGTTAAACTGGTGGCTGTAGGCAGAAATCGTTGAATGGAATCTGTTTGTTTCCTTCTTCGGGATCAGAAGCTGTACGCCTGCTGCAGTTGGTAAAAGCAAGCTAGTGGATTTATGTGAGCATTTCAGTAATGCACTGTATCACAAGCCTTGCATCTGCCTTTAAGCTGTAGATATTTACCCCATGCTTCAAAGATGGAGTCTCAGAGGAACCTTAGAGGTAATGGTAAGTGGTAATGTGTGTGTGCTGGTGGGAAATGGCCCAGCCATGTGTGCAGCCTTCGCGTTTCTTATTCATGTGTTAATTGGCGACCTGGGCCCCGCTCCCCTCTGGGTTTTGTGCGATTTGACCACGATGAACCGTGGGTCCGTCTGATAAAGGGACACATGCTGGGAGTCCTGCTAAATCGCTGTCTTCACAATCAGCAGCCGCCTAATCCACAGCCGGGAGGTTTATATCATCTCCACCAACACGGATCATGCTGGTTCTGCAGGAGGGGACGGACGGACAGCAGACGGGTGGGGGGTGGGGTTTATAGTAGTACCTGAACAATCACAGACAAGGATTAAGACAGGAAATTTGGAAGACTCTATAATGACTGTCTCTGAGGTGACCTGCCTATAGAATGTGCTTCATGGCTGAAAGATGCTCTTCGTAGAGTTGCCCCCCCCAAAAAAAAAACCAAAAAAACAAAAGCGCACACGGGGTCAGAGCGACACCGCCATACTGCGGACAGTGTCCAACAGTTTATTATTGTTATGGATGCACAACATGTGTTATCATCAATATCGGTCGCTTAAGTAAATCTGAGTCAATATTAACAAGCAATGTTTATTTCCTTCCTGTTGGGAGGGGCTTGGCCATGAGGGATTGGTTTGGTCATGTGACTGTAGGACTGTGAGCTGTTTAATTGAAGCAAAGAAGCAATGACAGGCTTGTGATCATTTTTCCATAGTGATGAAAGTATAGAGAAGTAATATCAGTAAATATAACTTACCTGCCATTACAGCACTATTAATATCTCATATTGTGTATTCAAGAATCTACAGGAACACAAAGCTACAAAAATAGGAAGGAATTAGTTTAATCACCTCTAATATAACTGCAATGGTAAGGTCATACAGTAAGCTTATGTAAATGTGCCATTGTATTGTATTTTCACCAAATTTAACAAAAATGTCTCATCAAAATGGGCCAACTTTTTAAAACGCAGGTTTTTTTTCTGCATATTACATAAAGGATGGACTCAAGCTAATATGAAATGCGTTTTGTTTTAAGAAACTGTTAAAGGACACGTTGAAGAATTTTGAAAATTATCTTTCAATGGTGCTCAAGTGTTCAGCTCATGGTATTTATATTAATTGTCATTTTCAAAATCAATAAACATGTGACATCACAACAAAAGAAAGCATTAAATGGAGAAAGTAAGCACAAAGGAGCTGGATGTGACAGAATCAGTCATAGGTTGAAGAAGAGTGATACATATAGAAGATATGAATCAATAAACACACACACAGACGCACACACAATGGTCACTCAAAACCAGAAATACTACAAAAGAATGTGAATTGAAAAGCTAAAAGTTAATTTGATGAGTTATCCAGATGAGGAAGTGAGAAGAAACATCCAGAAGGTCTAAAGGGCTGGCAGCAACCCAGAGTTCCTTGTTGCGAGCCCATGCTGCCTATAATTCATCACAGTGATGAAACACCACTTACAAGCTACTACAAGTTATAATTTTAAAATTCCAAAATTCCAGATTAGATGCTATAAGGTCTGCTTCATTTCAGCCCAGCATTACCACTGATAAGAACAACCTATTTTATATTGTGCAGCTAGCCGCATTAAAGGAAAGCATCTGAAGAGGTCGGCTTTCCACAGAGTTCAGGTTTTACACATGAGGTTTTAACTTCACTTTGCTGTAAAAACATTATTTCTGTGCAGAACCATCCATCACGACCCTTACACCACACAGATCTGCCTGCAGGTAGATTTCACAACAAGATGATGTTTGGCAATAAAAAGTCCCTTTAAGCTAATGCTGCACATCTGACGGCTGAAAAGGAAGTCAAAATAATAATAAAAAATGTGTAATTCATTAGACGCTGTGAAAAAATTAATAGCAGCTGCAGCTACTCACTGTGGGGAAACATGGAGGGAGGACATTTGGAGAGAATAGTTCATCTAACCGGGTAAATGAGTCAGCGATGGCTGATGTCCGCGGTAATGGTTGTGGAAGGATGAAAAGTAAAATCCATAGATCAACAATGCATTTCCTCTCCTGAGAAATTTATGCTTACAAACAACACGTGGTTGCTTTGATGGTCTGGCTGCTGACTCCACCAGAACTGTCCTGTTTCGCTAATTGTTCCAGTTTGTTATTCTGTGGGATTCTTCCTGTAAACCTGTCTCCAGTTAGTCAGCAGCGTGGGGTCCGCTTTTGGATTCTTCACACGATCTCTACTGAGCGCCGCATCTGAAACCACGGCACTGTCCTTACATGAACCCTCTTCTTCCTCAGTCATGGCTTCATTATGAGCACACAGGGAGGCTTTCCATTGTCTTGTTGAAGCAGCACACAGCTTTGTTCACTCTATGTATAACAATATTCATTTTTGTCTTTTTGTGAATTATTATAGTGGTTATGTTGAAAAGGACCAACAGCAGTCAGCAAAGACTTCCTCTCCGTCTCTCTGGAGCCATTTTGTTTCTCTGACCAGCGGTTTCAATCTCCACAAATCAACACAAGGTCTGATCATATCCTGGTCAGCCATTTGGCTGCAAATCAAAGTCAACAAGTTTATCTGAGCTTATGCTCTTAGTCAGTTTATGGTGAAGAAGAATTACAGCAGTGGTCTAAACATCTCTTGAAGCAAAAAAAAGTATGTAGAGAGAAACCGGGTAACTGAGCAGATTTTACATCACTTTGCATCACTTTACATCAACCTCAGAGTTAAGTAATTTTTATGATTTACTTCATTCCAATACAGCCTTTTCTTTTTTGTATTATACATCTGAAACTAATAGGAATAATATATTTTTCTCTCTTTTGAAATATCAGTTTACACTTAATCTGTACCCTCAATGTATGTCATAACACACCACATACCTTCGAATCAGAACCAAAACTCAGTACAGAAAGAAATTACTGTTGATAGTTTATTATGAATATCCAGAGCAAACTTTCAATGGGTTTTTCTTGCTTTTGGTTTTCATTTTAAATAATGCCAATACAAAAACGGATGATGACAAATGACATGACAGATTGAAGACATGCATGTACGACCCTAGATTGTACATGCAAAAACTTCAAAAGTGCACCGCCTTGACAAAGGCTAAACCCACTGAGTTTTTTTTCCCCTCTATCTCTGAAGTATGGACCACAAACTTCAATGGATTTTAATAGGATTTTGTATGATGTCAGTGTGGACTATCCACCAAAACTGACAGAATTAATCGGAGGAGTAGTCAAGGTAGCCATGGTAACTGTGGAGGAGCTGCAGGAAGGAAGTCAAAGTCGATGGGAGGATGGATATTGTTAAAGTGTAACTAACCCCTCTGTGGAAGAGTAACCACTAACAAATGTAGAAAAATGTCCTCATGTGGGCGGAGCCAGAAGTCACAGAGGGGCGGGGCCAAGTGTAGTGATCAGCAGAGGGAGATGGTAGTGCTGCGGTCAGAACAAAGCACTGTTCTCAACTCATCCACTTCAACTTTTGCCATATTTAGCAATTTCAGACCATTCTATTGATGTTTTATCTAAAACAAAAAACAACTAGTGACTTTTCTGTATTTGTATCTGTAGAATTTCATAGTGACATCACATGAGATGGTTTTATAACCAAACCAGTACTGACGTAAAGAAATGTAATTAATTTTATACAATTAATCAAATCAGGTTTATTATTGAGTTATGATGTGAAACATGCCGTAAGCATAAGAAGCTAAGCTAAGTTTGACAAACGTAACAAACAACACTACGTTTTTTTAAGTTGGAGCTCCGTTCTTTTTTGTTTAGTGTCGGAAAATTCTGCTGTTTAGGTAACGTTTGACCTAAAGAGATGGTTTTAGGAAAAATATTACAAAACTAAGCAAATTTACACAATGATGTCAAAATTTGCACAGAAACATAAAGATAGAAACCTAAATAACCTATTGAGACAGCGTATCATCAAAATAAAAAGAATAAAAATGAATGTTCAGAGAAATGAATGTTCACAGATACACTGTCCAAACTGAGTTTGAGCAAAGAATGTCAGAAGAACGCTGTCAGAGGTGAACCCCGCAAAACTCCTGGAGGGCTGACTGAAAAAAGGCTTCCAGGTGTTGGAACAGGGAGTGAAAACAAAAGCCTGCCGTTTTAGATTTTTGTAATCAATGTGCTATTTTTTTACATTGTTTTACATTGTGTTGTTTTCTCAACTCAAATGCCAAAAACATATGTTGAAGTTTGTAGCTGTGAGGTGATAAACAATAGAAAAGCTATATAAATCCTTAAAGCAGGCGGTGTGTGAGTGGTGGAAGGGTCAGGGTGTGTGTGTCTTTCTGTAAGCCGCAGCCTGCAGCAGACAAGCCTGTGTGTGAAATGGAAGATATCAGCTATAGAGGAGATATCTGAGGGGACCGTTTCATACGTCAGGACTCATTGTTAACTGCATGAGCTTGTTAAGACAATCCTAACCTATATTCTAACATGAATATTACACACTTACTGAAGGGGCAGTATTATGTGTTTTCTAGCCGCAGTGCCATTTTGCAGCACAATAAAATAATGTTGACTTCAGTTGCTAAATGAAGGACTGAAGGATTTCTCAAACATGCATGAAATTGTCAAGGCAACACTTTAGGTATGTTTTTGATGAGAGAATAAAAATCTAATATTGTGAAGCTGAGAAAAGTCGATTTTACAAGATACTGCCCCTTTAGAAAGATGGAGGAAAGGTTTAATGGGGAATTATTTAGAGGAATTTTCACTAAAACATCTCCATCATCAGTGTCTCTCATAACATCCAATCACATTCCCTTTGTCCACCACTCCATCTCCTCTCCAGCATGCTGTGGCAATCAGCCTGTAATGGCTGCCGTAATGTTTACCTGTGCCGTCGATTTAGTTCTCTTTCTGGACCGCTCTCTGAATGCTCACCCGGCACATAGAACAGGGTTCAATTCCAGGCTGCATGGCTGTGTGCACGGCTCTGTGCTTGGCCTCCCCATAGGTTTGAAGTGGACAGCGTACTTCAGCCTCACCAGGCGGGCTACGCTGCACCTTCACATGTTAATGGCTCATTCACAGCCATTAATGGGCACAAGCTGCATCAGCATGTCTGCACGCTGCCTTTTATCATTATGTCTTCCCACTTATATGGTAATATAGAGGAGACGGCTAAAGGCAGCTGCTGATAATGAGGTTGTTTGGTCCCTTTGGCCTTTGTAGTGGAAATCCAGGAATACTTTGACTGCAGACAAAGTAAAGGCTATCCTTTATTATTCTGAGAGCAAAATAAAATAATTGAAATCCAAATGAGATGCCATCATTGTTGACCTCTCTGTGATGTTCGGCGAAGGTTCTGCTTTGTTTGTTTCGTGTATTTCACATGTGCATCGATGTGTATGTTGTCCCTGTTTTAGTCACATTCTGCAAGCAATTTGATTTTCAGTTGAATGTTTTTATCTGTAGTCCAGTTCACCATGCAATATGATCACCTCAGCATTGAGACTCCAGCTAACATTTTGTGTTTGTGTCGTATGATGTTGATGTTTCTGTCGTCGGCCAGCGGAGGAGAAGCCGGCGGTGACCAACGTCACCGTCAGCGACGTGTCGTGGGAGAGCTTCCTCCTGTCCTGGTCTGCTGACGACGGGGCGTTCGACGCCTTTCTGATCGAGGTTACCGACGCGGAGACGGGAGCCGAGTGGCAGAACCACACGGCGCCCGCAGACGCTCGCAGCCTCGTCGTCTCGGGTCTGTCCCCCGGCACCTGGTACAAGGCCGCCCTGTACGGGGTTCACACAGGGGCGCGCTTAGAGCCTGTGTTTGCAGACACCATCACAGGTACAGATGCAGTCAGCGCCGGGGCCTCACTCTGTCCTCTGCTTCATTCACTTCCTGCTGCACTCAGGAAACGGACTGCCACCTTTCCCTGCTGTCTTTCAAAATGACACTGCAAAAACACAAAGTCTTCCTATGTGTTTTCTTTTTGTTTTGTGTCAAGTGTACTAAGATATTTGCAATTTGAACTACAATTTGTGCAAAAAAAAAAAGAAAAAAGAAAAAGGTATATAAATAGCTTCTAGAGCTATTTCTAGCTATAAGTTCTATATAAATAAAACTTCTTTGTCTCTATAAAACTAAGGCAAAAATATTTGGTCAGATTTTGTGTTTTTGGAGTGTAGAAGCTCTCTTATACTATGGGACATAATACAAGAAATCAAATACAACGTTTTGGGGAAATTGTAGTTGATGATATTACAGAAGAGCTGTGGATTCAACATGAAAGCACAATTCCAGCATAAACATTTTTCAGCTGCAGTATTGAGTGTTCTTTTCACTAGTGTTGTGAAAGTATGTTGAAATTCTTTTTCTGCTAATGTCTAACTGTAGAAATGACGGATTATTTAGATTTAAATGAGGTAAGGAATACCTAAATTTTTTTTATTAATTTTCAAGTCTGTGTGAGTTTTAAAACTTTAAAAAAATATTTTTAGAATCTCATTTTTAAAAAATTTTCAGTTCCTTTAGAATCTCTATATTTTTTTATGATGCATCATCTTCCAGTGTGTATTACACGTTGGGTGATACATGCACATCACTTGAAAGAAAGATGCAGGTCCTTTCAAGACTCCAAAATAGTTTCCATTAATAAACATGTAAAAAAAGTTTTATAGAAAGATGTAAAACTACCCAACACTTTCAGTGATTCTTTCTCCAAGCTTTCAGAGAGCATGAAGGGTCCAAATCCCTCCACAGACATCGATCACACACATTCCCCTTCCTTTCATGCAGGGGGGATCGTGAAACGGGCTAATGTTCTGCAGCAGCTCCCTCACAAAACCCCTTTCAGTCTACATGAGACCAGCCTTGGATCCATGTTTTCTCCACCTTTAAGCCGCCTGTCTGCCTGCTGGTACGAGTCCAGCCTGAAACAGCACATAGGCTGTTGTGTGAACGGCCCAGAAACACATCAGATCAGTGTTCCCGTTTTCCCAGCACAACAGGTGCTCCGGCCTCCCCTCCCACAACACTAATCATAGTCATTTTTAGCTTTGAACATGCTGTTGTTCACAAGACGTGTTTAATGAAAGGACTGTGAGCTGCAACATCAACTTCTGCCAGTCATGCCGTGCAGCCCAGTTTCCTGCTCTGTATATTGTTTCCATAAAACCATTTGAACTCTAAAAGTCGTCAAATAACCAGATCTGAAACCTTTGACACTTTTTTTTATGTCAACATTAATTGTGGCATTATCAGTGAGCATGTTACAGATGAAGAGCAGTCAACAGGAAGAAAGATGGGGGTACTGACGGAGGAAAGAAAACCCAGTGGCTCTTTTGTCACTTTGTGTGAGGCCTCTCTTCTGTATGCATCCCCACTTCCCTCCAGCCTGGACCGCTCCTCATTCTCATGCTGCCATTGCCCCTGGGCTCTTGTGCTGCGGTGCCAGGGGCTTCTGGGGCAATGCGGAATATGGCATGTGCTCAACATGGCCCATTGTCTGCATGCTAATGGCAATGGGGTGAAGCCATCGCACCATTTTTCATTAGCATCACTTAATCCATAAAACATTCCAAGTTGTGAATGCGACCTCGGACTAATTTGATCACATTATGCACGGCGGTTTGTCGTCAGTCTGCAGGAGGAAGACGCCAAAGGCAAACGAACCTCCTCGGCCCAGTGGGGACATGAGGGAAACTTTGAGTAAAACAGAGGGAGTTATGTGTAATTGACTGACTGGTTGAATTACAAAGAACTGCAGTTTGTTCAGAACTCCACTCACTTGTGATTCATACCAGCACTAGCTGCTGTTCTGAAGTTATCAGGCGAGACTGGGACAGAGGTGAGGTTCTGCTCGCAGACCCCCTTTTCAGAAGGTTAGCTGGCTTTGGCGCATACCTCCTCCATTAACAGGCTCCTTTTTGTGAGCAGGGATTGTGTTCCCTCAGGTCCTGAGAGGCGTGGGGGGGTGTTGTAGAGGAGGGTGAAACCAGCAGCAAGCTAGCACATGTTAGCTGATGGATGCGGCCCTCCCTCTCTTCCACTGACCAGTTAAAGCCGCTCGGCGGCTAATGAAGAGTGACAGCTCCCTGGGATTTGTCGGCTATGCTTCTCATTTCCACCACTTCTTCTCACAAGCAGTGCCTCACGCTTTTCCCCCTCACAATGAGAAAAGGGGGTTTCAGGCTAGTTCAAGGACCCCTGAGACCCTCGCATTTGGAGCAGTGTTTTAATGAGCGGTGGCGCTGAGCTTTATTGAGCCTTTCCTGAGCTCACCGATATCTGCTTTTACCCAGACTGCTTTTAGAGCTCTGTCCAGTCTGTGTATGCATCTTGCTGCTGCCGGAAGTTTCTTTGGCTAATTAAGGTGAGGCAGACTCATCCTCTGAAAAAGCAACTTTCTCTTCCGACAGATACAGACTTCTGCTGTCCTATTGTTACTGCCATGGTTGTTTTCAAAACTAATGGCTCATCCAGCAGTCTGTAGCGAGACAGTGTTATGGAAAATCAGCTTTTTTGAGCTTTACGTCATGTTGTGATGTTATTCACATATTAAAACCATACCTGGAGTGTTGCTTTGATACTTTTGCACATGTTTGAGAAATCCTTTAATCTCCCATTCATAACAGCCATTCAGCTGTGCAAAACAAATGGGTGGACCTACCGCCGCCTTCCAAGACGCAGCTCCTGCTCAGAGCTGCAGTCTCAGTGGATCTGAACGTCCACCTCACAGAGAAGCCCACCCTCTGACTTCCCCAGTTTAGTTCCTTAAGACTAGCCAACAGCAGTTAGCAAACACCTGGTGGAATTGCATACCTGCTGAGCTCATTAAATGAGCTGATTCTCAGTGACAAAGGTCCAATTTCGAGGTGTTAAAGGCATGCATGACTAGTTGAACATATTGGCCTAAATATGTAGTCTTTTTTTTTTTTTTTACTTTAAAATTGCTGTTTGTTGTATGTAAAAATTCAAATACTTAAAGCATATAATTTCTGTAATTATATCTTTCAATCATAGTCGTCGGCGTCTTTTTTTTTTTTTGATGTCATGGTTACATCGGTTCTGTACTGGAATCTACAAAGTAAACACAGGACTAACATTACCTGAGTTGTTTTTTGTCATATTGCATTTGACTGGTGTAAACTTAGACAATGCCACACTGCGCCACTGTTGGCTGTAATTTCAAAAAAGAAAATAAATAATGAAGTGAGTCTTCATCGCTTCCCACATGGAAAAAAAAAGAAGAGCGCAACTTCTGAAGAACTTACGTTTGTGCTCTCAACATTTCTCTTCAGAAGTCATTTGTACAAGCAAGATTGATGAAGGAGCCAATAGATTACCCTTGCAAGCTAAAACCAAATACAGTGCCAACAATTTTTGTCCACAGGTGCATATAACCCAGACACTGCTTAGTGAGTGAACGATGCTGGAAGAAACATCAGACAGACAATGCTGCAAGCTCTTTTAAATAACAACAAAGCTATTGCTACTGCTGCTGGTACTGAATGTGAAGCCATAGACCACTGAAGACCAGACCCTAAACAGCTGTTACCGGACCCCAGACGGGATGGGGCACAGAACACGACAACTACTTACCGGAACACGCAGTCCGACCAGAGCTACGTGTCATTCATAGTTTCATTTATGAAGCTGAAGGCAGCAGCAGCACAAACAGCTTCTGGCAAGCAGAAGAATAATCTGTTTGCCCTCCAGCTCTGGGCACATGAGTGAAATTTAAACATATATTATTGTAAATCATCCAGTTAAATAATGTCTTTAGATTTTAACATTTTTAATTAGAATGTCTTATAGTATTTATGTCCATTATGATTCATTAAAAATCCTACAATCCCCAGTAGTGGGAATCCCCAGCAGATTTGAAGTGTTAAAGAAACAAGGCAACTATAGCATTAACGCTGTTTTTGGTTATTTTTGTCCAGACTGAAGGGGTTGGAGACATGAACACCTATCTCATTCAGACTGTTTTTTTTTTTTTTTTTTCCCAGCTATGCTTCTAGATTAACCACGTCCTTAGATGTTTTAGGTAGATGCCTGACATGGTGTTGCTCCACAAATAACATCATGTGCTGTCAATTTCCTTCATCCATTTACATCTGAAACTTTTCTCCTTTCCCTGTGAGGACCCAGGCTGATGCACTTTCTTTCTTCAAAGCTGCAATGTGTAACTTAAATTAAAATATGTTTACATACTTGTTTAAACTATCACCATCTCATGACAGTATATGACAGAAAATGCATGAAAAGGTCCATCTCCTCCACCTCTTCTGTAAGCTACTATTGCCATATAAAGAAAAGCTCAACTCCCAACCAAAAACAACCAATCAGAGCCAGGAGGAGGGGGTTATCGCTGTCAGTCATTCTCATGTACTTGCTGCTAAATGTGCTAATGGAGGAGAAACAACTTACCGTTACAGGGAAACTGTTATTGGTTCCTGTGCTAACTATCTTTAGCATTCACAACAGGCTCATATCAAGAAGAAGCTTTATCATAGCAGAGAGGACAAAAGGAAAAGGGGGTTAAATAGGCATGATTGACATCACTAAGACTCCTGGCTCTGATTGGTTGTTTCTAGTTAGCACTAAGAGAAGGCATCTGTCAGAACAGTGACAGTTTCAACAAATATGTAAAAAAATATATATATTTTATAAAAGTTACATACTGCAGTTTTAAAGGGTCTCTATGAGTCCAACTACACGTTTTAGTAAACACATCTGGAAAACTGACTCTTTCTAAATGTCACATAGAGACTGAACCGGAGGTGCAGGCTCTACAAGTCTCCAGCATCACTCCAGAGAGTTTTGTGCTGGCCTGGACGGCCGAGGAGGATGCCTTTGACACGTTTGTCCTGATGCTCAGCGAGGCCGAAGACCCAGGCCAACTAAGAGAGGTGGTGCTGGGCGGCGAGGAGAGAAATGTCACTATGAGCGATCTCACAGAGGACACAGAGTACACCGTTGAGATCTTTGGGCTCATTTTGGGAAGAAGCTCCAAGTCTGTAAGAGAGGGGGTGAGAACAGGTACATGGTAACCGGGTGGAAGCAAGAAGCTCTGCTGACATACTGGAGCTCTGGAAGTCTCTCGTCAACATGTTTTTCATATGAAATGGTGTCTTGTCCTCCTAGCTTTTTCTATGATAGCATGAAATGTGTACTAATAACTGAGCGTAATACCAAGTGTTGTCTGTTTGTATACTAACCTAGTTCAGCTACTTCAGTTTTTACCTTTTATGGGCAGTCAATAAAGTTCTGGCATAATTCTAACTGAACAATTGATCAGTGCTATTATCAGAAATAGTGGAGCGCAATTACACTTGTTGGTTGCTAAGTACTAGCCCACCTTTTACGCATGACTCATAAGTTTGAGGGTTTTGATTGAAGGCGACTGGACACCTTGTGTTCAAGACAGCCAGAGACGTTGCCAGTTCTCTTCAATTAAATCTTTCAGGACTAGCTTGTCCTGGATGACTGAGAATCTACAACAGTACATACTCCATATGTTTTTTTATTGGATTGAGGCAAAGGTCCTTCTTGAAGACTCAAAACAAGTTTCAAACTGTTTTTGATACCATTGCCATGTTGGAACCCCTAAAAGTGTCAAACACCAGTATCGCTTCCCATAGTGTTTATTTAAACAACTGCTGACTAAGAAATAAGCCCTGACTCTAAGTGGAGGATGAAAAACTACCAAAAAGTTCATCCTCCTGAATATATTCACTAGGAAAACTTTATTTCCAGAAGTTAAGATTTAACCCATGTTTGAAGGAGTCAAGGTCTAGTTTTTATACTTGAGAGGATTGAATCAACTATAATTCATGGTGTTGGTGTTACTGAAGAACTACCTTTAAGTTCCTCAACTTCATCTTGTGTCAGCAGATAGATGCTGATACTTGAAGTCTGATATTCGGGCAGAATAATGATCCTTACCACATGGATCAGCGCCAGGAAACCAATGACTAACGTTTCTCTCTAACATTTCTCAGAAGAGCCTTGGTCAGATATCCAAACAGAATTATGTCAGGACTTTGTGGATCCTTATAAAACTGCTTCTCTGCAACTTAAAGAAAATTCATGCAAATATTAATCAAAACTTATGAATTTTGACCTCTGTGTATTGTGGGAAAATCTATATTAATTTCAAACGTATGCACCCAGGTGTTTTAAAAGTTCACTTGTGTTTTGCTGTATAACAAACGTTCTGAGAAAGATTACATCCTTAAAGGTCCCAATACGAAAGGGACGTTCATGCTGATTTGGAAAGTTTAGACCAAGTCTGTATTCTTTAGATCTGTTGTTAATCTGGATTATTACTACAGATCTAACTAGTTGTGTAAAGGAACACTTAGTTGCTCCTCCCATTGTGTGTTCTGTGTCCTCATCTTCCCGAATGTCATCTTTATCTACCTGGCCCCTGTGTTGTTGCCTGCTTTTCTAAAGGAGCCGATGGCGGTGACGGTTGTTGGGGGGTGATTGGTTGTCCGTGTCACATAAAAGGGTTGTCTGTCCTTGTGTCCCCTGTCCTCCCTGAGGGCAAGGCTTTACTCTTGGGTTTGCTTGGTGCATGTTTCACTTTTTGTGTGTTCCGTGAAACGAGGCCAAGTTAATCTCTTCAGGTCTGTCACGCAAGATACTGCGGCTCACCGCTAACTGCGAGGGTCTCTCTCTGTGAGTCAGGACCTCCCCAGGTCTCCTTTGTCTGTCTCTTGAACTCTCTCTTGCCCCATTTGTGTAAAATGACTTGCCTTCCTTTGGAGGATCTACACAGGCTACAATCACTGAATTTGTGTGTTGTCTCTTTCTGTTGTTTCACTTTGTTGCAAATGTGTCAATATTAACACCTCAAACATTACATTCCTCAGCCTTCGGAGTACATGTTGACTAAATCTTCTGTTTTTCTTGTCATTGCTCCCATTTGTGCGTTTCTGTCCCGTCTTTGCCAGACCTGGGCTCACCAAAGGGCATCCGCTTCTCCGGAGTGACCGACACGTCGGCCACTGTTCACTGGCTGACTCCAAGAGCTCGGGTGGACAACTACCAGGTCACCTACATGCCTGCCCATGGAGGTTAGTACCGCTGCTACATTACCCATAGCTTCACACTTAATTATTGACAAATAGCAGGTATTTAAAAAGGTATTGAGGTCTTAAAAATGCATTTTAAAAAGAATATTGTTGCAGTTTGGTAACAGCTTAGTAGTTTTTTTAAAAAATCATTAATGACTTTCTTGCCAGAGTTGAACCCACACATACACTAACATCATTGACTCAGAAAGTGGCTTGATGCTGCCCCCTGCTGACCACTTGATGTAAAACGTTGACATAAAATAAATTTTATATATATGTATATACTATGGGAAGCCATAGAGGAAAAGTGTATCTGTTCATTTTTAAAAGTCATAATTTCGGCATGTTGTTCATACATTTATAAATGTCACAGTTCAACACTAATTATTTAATTCACCAACTTTGATTTGCAAACTAAATATTTAGCTTTCAAATTATGTATTTAGTCTTCAAACTAAATATTAAGTTCAGAAATAAATATTTAATTTGGAGCTAAATATTGAGTTTGTAACTTAAAACATTTACTGGGAACTAAATAATTTGCTTCCTAAGTAAATATTAATTAAATATTTTGTTTGGAACTCTAACATTTAGAAATGTAGGAATAACATGACAAAAATATCCCTTTGAAAAATGAACACCCACATTTTTTTCTTTGAATGTCTAAATAAACCAAATTATTGCTGTTCATTTTCTACTGTGGAACTTTACAAATGGCACCTCATAATATTCATCATAAAAAACATTGTAGACACAACATCTGCATCATTTTAGTAGGATAGGAAATAATAATTCAGTTATTACAGTTTCAAATGTGGGACTCAGATGATGAACTTGATATTCTTGATATTCTTGAAGTGGAAGTGAAATGAAAACATGTAAAAATAAAACACAAATAAAAGCAAAAATTTTTTAAAAACAACAAACCATAAATCTAGATCCATGTTAGTTTGTTGGTCACTTTAAAAGACAAATCCACCTTTTTCTGCATGACTTTCATATCTAAAATGCATTAGTAAATAAAGATTTCTTTCAAATGGCTTGAACTCCCAGGTGTTGCGAAGACTCTGACGGTGGACGGCTCGCAGTCGCTCACCGTGCTGCCGAACCTGACGCCTGGGGTCACCTATGAGGTCACCATTGTTGCCGTGAAGGAACAGAGGGAGAGTGAGCCTGGATCTGACAGCGTCACCACAGGTTAGCTACATGGAGCTTCACATCAGATTCAGTGATAACAGAACTTCACTGTGTTTCATTAGACTGGGTGTTGAAAGTAATTGCTCAAGTTCTTGCCAGTCTAAAGGGACAGAATGAAACACTTTGCAGCTCGTATTTGTGACAGTGTGGATAAAAACCTCCTGGGTTTTAGTTGGATCAGACTCAGTGTTATTTTATGCTGACAGAGTGTGTGCATGGGTGTGTGCGTGTGTGTGTGTGTGTTACAGCTCTGGATAAGCCCCGTGGACTGACTGCAGTCAACATCACAGACACTGAGGCCCTGCTGCTGTGGCAACCTGCCATCGCAACTGTAGACGGTTATGTCATCACATACAGCGCAGATTCTGGTACGTACACATCCAAAACCTAACCTCTAATCCTGACTGATGGTGATCCATTCTGTCGTATTAGTGTGCCTCACTAATGATATAGTGAGGGTGATTTATCCACCCACGTTTTGAGAAATGACACCGTTTTGTCAGTGGGGTTCAGATCCAGGCCTTCATCCTAATCTCTGAGTCGTTTTCTGATCAGTTTCGCCTGTGAAACAGTTCTCCACCATGGTGGAAAATCCAAGTTGCAGTAAATTGATGTTTTGATCCCTGTTCTGACTCAGTGATCTTGGGCAGACCTATGCTGCGTTAGAAGCAACCCTATCCCTGAGTTGGTTTAAGATGCTTTACTTTGACTATGGCTTTGAGAAAAGAACTTTTAATATTCCTGTAGAAGTACCAGCTGAAGTCTTTTCATTATGGTTTAACATTATACCATAGTGTGCACCTTATTTTACATACTGCAATATGTAACTTTTGTGAGAAATATGTTTTTCTTTTTACATATTTGTTGAAGTCATCATATCGTGATAGTTTCCTTTAAGACAGATAATCTGTGAAAAGATCAATCTCCTCTTCTTTCTCTCCAAGTTACTAATGCCTTTCTTACCAAAAACAACCAATCAGAGATAGGAGGAGGGGCTTAGTGCTGTCAATCATCCTCAAGAACCCACTGCTAAAAATGCTAATGGTAGAGAAACAGCTTACCGTTAAAAGGAAAACTGTTTGTCCACCATCATGTGAGATGTCTGCAGCATATAACATTATGCTTGACGTATTTTCAATGATTATCTGTGTCATAGCGCACTATCACAATGTAGTGACAGATTCAACACATATGTAAAAAAAATCACCTGCATCCGTGTCCTTGTGCTTGGTGAAAGCCTGTCTCTCTGTGTGTCTCTCAGTGACGCCAGTGATGGAGCGTGTGTCTGGAAACGTGGTGGAGTTTGAGATGAGCTCGCTGAAGCCAGCTACGTTCTACACTGTGAAGGTCTACGCGGTGAGGGACTTGGCCAAGAGTGCAGCCACCTCAACAGAGTTCACCACAGGTCAGTGAGACGTTCAGCCTCACACGAAGAGAAAGACAGTCTGCTTCCTGTTGACCTCGGTTCATTTATATAATTCATTTTCTAGTGTCTTGCCAAAGTATTCACACCCCTTGAACTTGTCTAATATCGTCATGTTCCTAAAATAGTGTTGTAAGTCATTTAAGCCACTATTTTAGGAACGTGACAATATATTTTGTGATTTCGTAACCATAAACTTTAAAATGTTTGGTTAGTATTTGATATGATTTACCAACACAAACTATTGCATAACTGAGTAAAGAAACTTATGCATGACTTTCAAATCCAGTCCAGCCAGTTGCTTTTAGAAGTCTTCTGACTAGTAAGACGTTTCCATGTACTGGAATTAATCAGGAAATAAGTCTTTAATTTTTTTTATTTCTCTTTCTCTATATATACACACATATTTATTTATATATATACATCTGTTTCTGTATGGAGAAATGTAATGTTCCTGACCAAAAACTACCAATCAGAGCTAGAAGGAGAGGCTTAGTGCTGTCAATCAAACTCACGTACTCGCTGCTCAATGTGAAAATAGTAGGTATATATATATATATATATATATATATATATATATATATATATATATATATATATATATATATATATATATAGATATATATATATGAAGAAATGTAATGTTCTGACCAATAACTACCAATCAGAGCTAGAAGGAGAGGCTTAGTGCTGTCAATCAAACTCACGTACTCGCTGCTCAATGTGAAAAAGCTAGCTTTTCAGCTAGCAACTTGGTATGATAGCAGCGCCACACAGAAGGTGATTGACAGCACTAAGTTCCACCTCCTGGCTCTGATTGGTTGGTCTAGAGGAGGCAGATGAACTTTATTTTTCCCAGATAATCTCATCCTATTCTGTTTAAAAATAGTGACAATTTGATCAAATATGTAAAAACATTTTTTTGCATAGGAGTCACACCCTGAAGCTTTAACATCTGTAAATAACATGAGGCTGTAACATAATGACACTGAGCTGATGGTAGAGTCTGCAGCATCCTAACACCAACAGGTGGGTCTGGCTCCCTGTTTGTCTCCAGATGTGGACGCCCCTCAGGACCTGGCAGCCACCAACATCCAGACAGAGAGCGCCATGCTCACCTGGAAACCTCCTCGGGCCGACATCAGCGGCTACCTCCTCCACTTCGAGTCTGCTGTCGGCACCATCCACGTGAGTTCACAGCAGAACTCCACGCAAGTTGGCGTGTTCAGGTGACGTACGGCAATCTGTGAGGGGAATCGAGTGTACGAGCGTTCTCTCTTCCCTCAGGAGGTGGTCCTGAGCCCCACCGCTGTGTCGTACAACATGGCTGACCTCAGCGCATCGACAGAATATTCAGTCAAACTGGAAGCTCTCGCTGGTCCCAAGAGGAGCCAAGTCATCTCTACTGTCTTCACCACTAGTGAGTACAGCCCTCTGTGTGTCGAAGCAAGTACACACATATGTACATATAAAACTAAGAAACACAGTTTAAAAAGTAAGAATATTTAATTTGAAAGTTAAATATTTAGTCTCCAAACTAAATATTTAGTTTTGAAAACTAAATACTTAGATTGTGAATATTTAGTTTGGAACTCTGACATTTCTGAATAGTACGGTAAAAACATGACTTTGAAAAATGAACACCCACATTTGTTTCTCCATAACAGGCAAAGTAATGCAAATTATTGCTGTTAATTTTTCACTCCATATATAAGGAATGAAATTGTCGTGTGTTTAATGTCGTGAAGCAGTCTTGCTGTGGACGGAGGTTTTTGTTACTAGATGTCCTGCTTGATGTAGATTGAAACACAAAGACCTTAATGGCCGCCGCATTAGTATGTGATGTGTGTCTATGTAGCCGGCGTGCTGTACAGACACCCCAGAGACTGCTCACAGGCCCTGTTGAACGGCGACGCCTCATCAGGCATGCACACCATCTACCTGGGTGGAGACGAGAACCAACCGCTGCAGGTCTACTGCGACATGAGCACCGACGGAGGCGGATGGATCGTAAGTTTATCATTATTCTGGACGCGTAATGTTCTCCTATAAAATAGTGATGTTTAAAAGTCTTGAGTCGTCTATATCACAAGTGAAAAATGGAAGAACTAAAAAATGAACAAATTGAGTCCTATTTTATCTATGGAGTTTAGACATTGCTTAGAGTACCTCCATATGAAATAAAATATTCACTGAATGAATCAAAAGAAGTTGATCTGAATCTTCATATGTGGAGACGGAGCATCTGCATAATGTAGCATAAGATTAAGTGACCTAATCATTGGGTCACTTCTGTTTTATTTGAGTAGCACTTGTGTAGAACATGTACAAAATATGGAATCTCTATGTTGCAATGCTCAGACCCAGATTTTCTTTGACATGCCCAAGTATTAAAGGCACTATAAATACCTAATAATGTGGTAGAGGTATATTCCAGTGCCTACATAGAAATTCATTTTAAGAAGTGGATTCTGCAGTCAAAGGAGACATTTCTTTATAACTTTGTTTTTGTCGATATTTTTAGAGTACATTCAAGAAAAAAAGGTCAAACAATACATAGAAATTATGAGAGACAGAAAATACAGAACAACAACCGAAAACAAAAACTGCACACTAGGGGGAGACTCTTGATTAAATAACACAGAACACAAAGGGACCCTTTATATCCAAAATCATTCCTGTATTGTTGATGTGACATTTGTCCATTTTTCCCATTTGTCCTGGCATTGCTCTTCCTGTGTCCTCAGTCTGTGTGTTAAAATCTCCATCTCAAATAATGAGTTCACAATCTGTATCCATTCCTTTGTGGTAGGAGGATCAGATTGGCACCACTTCCTGGTTATTAGCTTTTTGGCCAAGATTTAAAACCAGACTGGTCTTAGGTAGGCTATTATGTAACCCAATATTGTTACAATCTCTTTGTGTATTTTGTCCCAGAACTGTTTAATCCTGGGACAAAGCCAGAAAATATGTGTGTGGTTAACATTAAATGCTCCACAATTTCTCCAAGATGGTTGAACTCTAGATTTGGATTTACTGGTAATTTTGGGTGTTACACAAAATCTAATTATATTCTTCCAACAGTGTTCTCTCCAAATTCTGGAAGAGGATGTTGTAGTTTGGGTCTTCCAGATATTCAGCCAGGCGTCTTCTGTTAGCATCATTCCCAATTCCCTTTCCCATCTTGTTTAAAAAGAGACATTTCAAAAATCTCCCATTTTTTTTGGTGAATAAGTCCTGAAGTCGCCCAGCCCAGGTTCTACTGTTTCTTGTAAAGACAAAAGCAGCATTTTAAAATGAACCAGAATCCAGCATAAAACTTCAGAGAGGAAAAAAACAAAAAACAAACAGCAAACGCAACAGCATTAACACACAGCTTCATATCAGTGCTGGGTTTGGTGACTTTGGCTGAAAGGACACTCAGTTCAGAGAAAGCTATTACTCAGAAAGAAAAAAAGAAAAGCATACAAAAATCCAGTTTTCAAAAATGCTCAGAGACAAAGGCCTGTCTTGTAATTTGATGAAATTGAAACAAAATTTTGTCGTAGTAACCATCATTATATTTGAAGGAATAGAAGGAAACATGCCAGCCTTCCCAACTGTGATACATGGTGGTGGCAGCGTCATGTTGTGTGGGTGTTTTCTAGTAGAATAGACAGAATGAAAGCTGCAATTACAAAACAGTCTCTCATTAGCAAAGAACATTATGAGGAAATATTGAAGGCCAAAATAGTCACATAATGAAAGAAAAGAAGGAAATACAAATTTGTTGGATTGGTCGTCACACATACCTGATCGCGCAGAAAAACTGATCAAAATACCAACATCTTAGAGAGCTATGCTTGTCTCTGCTGTTGCTTAGAAACCATAGATATTAGAACAAGTATGTCTGAAAGGTTGCTCAACCTTTATGGTTTGTTCTGCAGGTTTTCCTGCGACGTCAGAGTGGCAGACTGGAGTTCTTCCGCAACTGGAAGAATTACACGGCTGGTTTTGGTGACATGAACGATGAGTTCTGGCTTGGTAAGTTCTTGCAAACCAATAGTAAATTAATCACATTTCCTAGAGATGTGGGCTGAATCATGTAATCATCTCTGTTCAAGAAGGCTGATGTCAATTAAAAATAGAGTTCCTTACTGTTGATGTGTTGTCAAGGCATAATAATAAAGTGTGTGTTTTACTTTCATATAATTACAATATTTTTTAGCTTTAGTGTAAAACAATGTATTTTACTAGTGATTGTGGACTTTCATTGTTAAGAAGAAAAGTGATGATAAATCAACAGAATTACACTGTTAGACTTTTTATTGTAATTTTACAGTAACTTACTGGCAACACTGCCAGTAAGTTACTGTAGAATGGTAATTACAGTAACTTACTGGCAACAGTGTTGCCAGTAAGTTGCCAGCAAAATACTGTAATTACCATTCTACAGTACCTTACTGGCAACAGTGTTGCCAGTAAGTTACTGTAATCACCATTCTACAGTAACTTACTGGCGACTTACTGGCAACAGTGTTGCCAGTAAGTTACTGTAATCACCATTCTACGGTAACTTGCTGGCAACTTACTGGCAACAGTGTTGCCAGTAAGTTACTGTGATCACCATTCTACAGTACCTTTACTGTCATGATATTTCACAGTTAATTTTTACTGTGAGTGTGATTTACAGTTATAACTGCTTTACTGTAAATGTAGTTTATAGCATAAAACTGTAAATGTATTTTATAGTAAAGCTGGTCTACTGTAAACTTGTTTCACAACATAATGTCAGTTTTACTGTAAATTAAAGTTTACATTTTTTAATACAAGAATATTTTACCATAAACCGAAAAGTTTCACAAAAGAAATTTTAGTCCAAGTACTGTGAATAAAAACAGGTATTTATTTTCAGCAGATTTGTTGAAATAAAATCCATTTATATATTCACAATGTCATAAAGAACAATGTCACAATATAATATAATGTGCTATAAAACAACAAAACCATAGAACACACTACAGGTCATGTCAATATTTTTATGGCACATGTATGTAACATGAACATGTGTGCATCAAGTACCAGCCATAAACTATTAAAGACTGACTTTTAAAAAATATATAGAATATACTTCATTTAAAAAACCAGCAGAGGCTGCATTGTCAGAAAGCAGTTAACAGTAGCTTAAATGTGCTCTGTTACACAATACATCACAATAACAGTGCAAGTGCGATAATGTACTATATGGTAGGCATTCATATCAATAAATATTGTTATATCAGATGCATTTCCTACATTAGAAGAACTTTTATTCCATTTGTCAAACAAAATCAGTGAGATCCATCTTGTGGAAGCTGAACTGTAAAGAATAAGACAGAAAATGTGGGAGGTCATGAGATGGTCAGGAAGTTATCTACATTTTCAAATCGACAGGAAGGCTGACAAATTAAGCTGAAGTGACAATGTCCAAATGCATAAAACCATTGGCATAAAGCAGCATTAAGTTGATAATTTGTTTAAAAAAAAAAAATCAATTACACTGAAGTGATAATAGAAGCTGCATAAAGAATGTGCAGGACTGGCTTCACTTCAGGTTTTTGGATTGTTTATGGCAAAAGCAGTCAGTCAGTCTTCACTAATTCAAGCGATTTGTACTGTATTGAGACCCTGCAAATGTCCCCAAGGAGACGATGAAATACAACATGTCATAACAATCTTTTTAGTCATTTTGTTGGTGCTGATGGATTACTGCAAAGGTGTGCCTAATAAACTGAAAACTGCATAGTATAAAAAAAAACACCTCAATTAAACGACTACACACTTAAACATTTCTGTGATTTAGTAAGAGATGCAGCGACATCCACTTTTTACCACGGACACAGAAAAGATGCAGGCTACTCTAAAGGGCTATTGTGTAGGAATCACATGCCATTTATAAATAATCATTAAAATCATATTAAAAAGGCTAAAGTAAAGTCAGAACATGCAAGATAGGAAGAAAAGACAATAAAATAATAAACATTTGGTAAAATGCTTACCTAGTTGGAAGTCCTCCATTCAAATTCAGCGAGTCATTTGAGGAAGGTGGTGATCCGGGAGTTGACACTGACTACTTTCCTCTTGACTTCCCATCTTGCGGCTTGTACTGACTTTGGCTGTGCATTTGGTATCAACATCTGGATTGATCCTCACAAAGAATCTTTTAACAGAAATAAAATATATTAATTGTATTTTTTAAAATGAAGACATACAATACAGCAATCAGCTATGGTTCTTCATCATCAGTCAAACTGTCATTAAATTTTATTCATAAATGGCTTGGTGTAGAGTACTTACAGTTGTATCATCTCCAGCGTGGTGGATGCTGACTCCTGATACTCCAGATTGAAGTCATAATATGACCCAAAAAAGACAGCAAGGACGCTGGCAAAGTCATGTAGTTGCTCAGGCTTGAAAAATACCTTCTCCTCCATACTGACCATCCACCGGGTTGCAGACATCAAGCTATTTCCTAAAATAGACAAACCCTTGTCAAGCTAATGCTAGTGAGTAAAAGTACAGACTACCATAACTATTACATACATTGCTACAAAAAAATTATAGTGATAGAAAATATTCCTCTTACCAAGCATGATTACCCTTGGTGTAGTAGGTAAGGTCATTTCCATCTCAACAGACATCTTGGTGGAAGATACCTTTGAAACATAAAAGGAAAACTCTTAAATATGAATTACTGGTAGTAATTTATATTTAAAGGGCCAGTTCACCCAGATTACAACAGGTTTTTGAGAACCTCACCCCAGAGACTAGACTAGACTTTACCCCTACATCCTGCTACCACTCTGAAACAACGGATGTGAATGACAGTTTGTGAGGCTAAATGAATTTTTTAAAGCATTACATTCCACAAATACAGTATCTGAATGGCTAAGTACAATATGGGTTAACAAAATGTTTGTAATTTGGGTGAATTGATCCCTTTAACAAATTAATTGAACAATTCTGATTTAAGATGTGTGTTTTAAGTTAAGAGTCGATATGAAATTACATCAACCAAGATGAAGATTGAGTCCTCTTTTCTTCTAAATGTTTTATTTTTCTCTGACGGAAGTAGGACATTGCTCTATTCCAGAAACCGATAATTAGCTGTGTGTTGATGTTTCTTCACATGAGTACAAAATTCTCTAAATTCTGAAGTACAAATGCTGCAGAATTTACACCTGTACATAGTTGCACCTGTTAGTACTGACTTAACTTTAAATTTGCAGAGCATGGTTTAAACAGGTGAACAGTCCTTATATGGAACCAGGGTTGGAAATTAACTTTTTGTCCACCTGCTGAACCAACTCAAAAATAACAGAAACCACTTGAATGTTTTCCACCTTTGTCCTCATTTACAGACTCTTATACACTATGTTGGAGATGTAATGATACTTTAGCAGGCTAACTAGCTGTAGCAAGCTCAAAGTTATAGATTAGGTTAGCTGCTCCTCTACATTTCCAGATTATTTTGTGGCTTCAAATATGTTTGAAGAGCTGTCTTTTACCTGTTGTCTTGTCTTTTCAAGAGTTGAAACTATGTTAGCACTCAGCAGGACAGAACTGCACAGCCACTTGGAGGAAAAAGCGTGGGAGTTAAAAAAAGTCATCTGACCAAAAGAAGATAAAGAACAACGTTAGAATTCATCCTTGTTGACCGAGCTAATCTGCACTCTTAACATTTGCAAGGTCATGGTTTAAACAAATGAACAGTTAGATGTATTTTTTAAAAAAGGGGGGGATCAATTATCAGTTAACGTTATATTGTTCGACAAAGGATGTAACAACAATGCTAACAGACACTCAGCACTGAGCTTATCTCAACCCAAAGCTAGTCGCTCGAGGAAGATTTAGCGGCAAAAGCCAAGCTAAAACCTTCGGTAAAATTAGCACCTTAGCTAACGTTAATTCCGAACCAGCTCAAAAAATAACACCATCATATTTTTCTATCTTTCACCTCATGCTAAGTTATAGCATTATAGCATGATGCTATAAGTTACGTTAGCTCCATCTAAAATATACATTGGCTTCAAACAGTTTTCTAAGTGTTTTTTTTTACCTGTCTTGCGAAGAGCTGAAGCAGTGTGAGCCCACAGCGACAGAGCTGCACTTGCACTTGGACGGAAAAAGCTTCGGAGTTTAAAACAAACGTCATCAGAAAAACGTTGGAAGCGAAGCCACCCTTGATGACGTAGCTAGATAAACTGCATATTAATGTTAGCTAGGATGTGAAAAAAACAAAAATACATGCTCTCTTTCTGCCTTAAAATATGTTAACCACTAAAGGAGTAAAAATACAGAAACAGAGAACCACGATGAAACATCTATGATGACCGTTGGAAATCAAATAGAATTCATACATGGCCAGCGCAAAGACATTATTAGTACAGTACCACTACTGTAATGTGTAAACAGTAAATTACAACTTCAAAACATACAGTAAGTTACTGTAATACTACTGTATACCCATAATGCAATGCAAATTACAGTAACTAATTGTAAAGATGTTTTATGTTAGTTTACTGGGCATTTTGCGGTATTTAGCTGTAAAAAATACAGTAAAGGCTAACAGTGCAAGATATTATAAATACAGTACCACTACTGCAATGTGTAAACAGTAAATTACTGCAACTTCAAAACATACAGTAAGTTACTGTAATACTATGTCCTTTACCCATAATGCAATGCAAATTACAGTAACTAATTGTAAAGATGTTTTATGTTAGTTTTACTGGGCATTTTGCGGTATTTAGCTGTAGAAAATACAGCAAAGGCTAACAGTGTATGGTTTTATGTCCCATAAACAGACGTCACAGATCCCAAAGATACATCTGAGGTTTTTTAGAATGTTGATGGGGAAGCAAGATTCTAAAGTTGCATTGTGTCTTCATGGATCTAGAAAAAGCAGACGACTGGATATCAAGAAAAGAATAATGTTTCTGAATGTTGATGTCAGAAGTGATATGTAAGACTGGTGGAGGACAAAAGAACAGTGAGGCTAAGGAGAGGTGAGTGCTAGGACACACATGGGTTGATTCTAAGAGGCAGGTTTACCTCAGGGCTCAACTCAGACCTTACTCTACCTGTTGGCTGTGGTGACAGCCAAGTTCCGTTATGATGCTGTGATGTGTGATGAGAGGTGGTACGTTGCTGAAGAGAGCCTCTGGAGAGGAGACAAAAAGGAGGAGAAAATCCATCCATCCATCCATGTGATGCTGTTAGAGCTCTGGTGGAGCCAGCTGCACATTGTCTGAAAAAACAACAAAAACAAACCATCATCGTCCTACTACTTCTGTTCCTTCCTTCATCTTTTCCACCAGCAGTAACATCTGGCTGTTCATAACGTGACTCCTGTGATCTGGAATTCTGTGGTTAATGGAAACGCAGCTGGTGAGGCTATAAGAAGCTGAGGCACTAAAGGTGGATGAGTTTAAGTACCTGAGTCAACTAATTAAAGCGACATGCCGATTATAAGATGGAGGTAGAACAAGTAATCAGTCGCAAAGGGTAAGCTGTGAGGGAGAATGTCAGTAGAAGCTGTTCTGATGTAAGGTTTGGAGAAGAAGACACTAACACCAAGACTGGAGGTGATACTCAAGATGAGAGTCACTGAAATGAGGACATGAGAAATGACAGCTGAGCAATTTGGAGACAGAGTTAGTGATTTTCAGACTGAGTCAGTTTGGGGAGACGGGATGTTGGCTGTGGTGAACATCTTGGACAACAAGGCCGAATGTGCTGCAGCAGCAAACCAGGACAGAGGAGGATTGTGGTTGCAGGAACAGATGATGCTGAAGGTAGAGTGAGCTTAAAGGGAGGAGCTTAAAGAAGATGGGACCCAGCATCATCAGTATGGTTCCCACAGTGACTGACTCTGGTAAGATGCTCTTCCCTCCCTCAGGTCTGTCCAACCTGCATAAGATCACGTCTGGAGGCCAGTACGAGCTGCGGGTCGACCTGAGAGACAAGGGAGAGATGGCCTTCGCTCAGTACGACAAGTTCTCCGTCTCAGAACCTCGGACCCGCTACAAAGTCCATGTGGGAGGATACAGTGGCAATGCAGGTAGGACTCCTGGCTTTCAACTGCACTTTCCATTTATTCTGACGTCTCTACATCACTTATGAAGTCCAGGTAGTCAGATTCTCTTTAAAAACAGACATGAATTTTTGGGCCAACCACCATCTAGTCCCATTTATGAGTAATTTTTTGACAACTCTACACTGAAGTATTTTTAATAGGAAGTTAATCCACATTTGATGCTCCAGTTAACAAACTTATTTACAGCAGCAGGATTTAGCACTGTTAATATGACATGGCAGGTACACAGCTTCACCCCGCAACTTATCAGCATCTCCTGCTGCAGGTCCTTTTCAGTTCATATTCTGTTCAAACTTTGCTTCCTGCTATATTCATAGGAACACTGGGCCTTTTTTTTTTATCTTTGTGTGCTTTTTCCTTGTTTGTGCAAGGCAATGGTTTCTTCTCTAAAATTTTTGAACAAGTCTTTCAGTTTAGCCAAATTGCCAGCCTGCATTTAAGCGTTACCGTCAACAGCTGAGGTCTCTCTGGTGGATCTGGTTGTAATTGATTAAAAATTGAGTTTTCGCCAGTCAGTCTAGTTTGTAGTGAGGGATCAATAACAATGCTCTAGGCTACACGTTAGAGAGGACTTATAGGGCCCAGGCTCGAGCCCTGGAGCCCACTTCTGTTTTATATCAGTTAATTATTTCTTTTCTTATAATTACTTCTAATGGTTCCAGGTCATGAGAGCCCAAACTTCAGTTAGGAAGAAACAATCAGAAAAGTCTCAAAATCTGAGCAGGAATCCAGGCGGCAAAATGTTGGGGGTCACAGGTCAAAGTCAAATTGTTGGAATGAATCAACAAACAGCAGAGTGGTTGTGAATGAAAGGTTGTCTACTGAATCAGAGACAAACTCAGGCTACAAAGGAATGCAGTCTGACGGATTAAACAAAGCAGCAGCTTTCTACTTAAGATTAAAGACACCGAGGCATCAGCAGTCTACTTTTTATGTTCTCTGAGATGCTTCTAAAAACACCTGAGGTCCTCTCACTTTGTTTGACTCTTTGTTTTAAACTTTATCACCACTTTTTAACCATATCTTTGTCACCATGCTGTGTTCTGTCCCGACTGTCTGCTCATCAGGCTTCAGGCTACCTTATGCTGTATTTATTTGCCACTGATTAAATTGAAAAGATTTTTTGTAAAGTTCTTCAAGAGCACATTTGCTGTGAAATAGATTTAAACTATCTGATTTGAACTGTATAATTTAATGGGATTAAATCATTTCTCCTAAAACATCATTCTGTTAACATTATACTGACAATAGCAAAGTGCTTACTGCCACACACAGTACGCACTTAACAGATAAGATTACTGATCAACAAAGCAGACACCTTCATCTCTTGTTATTTTGGCTTCAGTACTTAAGGAACACTGGTTAAGTCCTCAGAACAGCTGATGAGACGTCAAGTTATCATGTCATCTATTACTGGAGCGGCTCAGATACTTTCATGTTATTGTATGTGTTCCTTATAAAAACTGCGTATATTTCCTAGGTGACTCCATGACCTACCACCACGGCCGTCCATTCTCCACCTACGACCACGACAACGACATTGCCGTGACCAACTGTGCTCTGTCCTATAAGGGGGCCTTTTGGTACAAAAACTGTCACCGGGTCAACCTGATGGGTCGCTACGGAGACAACAGCCACAGCAAGGTACAGCAGGGTTCAGTCCAACACAGACAGATTAAGTTTGTATTTTTTTTTTTCAATTTAACTCATATAAAGAAAGGTCAAACAAAGTCAAAAATAAAATGAAATCTGTGTAGCGACAATGTGCCCAATCTGTAAGGACAGATCTATTCAGACTAACTCTACACTTTGTCCTCTGAGAATATCATGCTAATTTTACATTATATTTTGAATTCTTAATTCCAAAAACCTTCTTTCAAATGGTTCAGAAAGTACAGTTAATTTTATACACATTTGACTAACATCCTATTGTTTTTGTCAATTTTAATTATTTTATTATATATTTTACATCGGCTCCTCTACTCCTGATTGCACTGATAGGACAGATTAAAGTTGTCTTGTTTTCACAAGTCTGACCAAGTTTGTAAAGCTGTTGGAGTATTTCTGTGTGCTGTACTGGTGCAGGATTCTCAGAATGAATGTGTAATTCAGTACATTTATGTCTGTGTTTAAAACAAGAAACGTTGTAAGTAAGGTCAGCTGTTTTTCTGTATCGGTTCATCCGTAGTCCTGACCTCAAACAGATTTAATAAATCTGACCCAACATCCATGTCTGACCTCACAAATGCTTTTTCTGAAAGAATTGTCAAAAATGATCATAAAGCCACTTCTAAGCCTCATGGAAAGTAATTCTAGAGGAGCCACATCGTGGCCTGGTGGAATGATAAACCCAGTGGTTTGAGAACAGGATGTTATTCGGTTTTGTGTGAGTGTGTGGGCAGTCTAGGATTTTTTATTTTTTTTGGCATTCATGACACAAGACACAAGCATTGTCTTAGTGTCTTCAAGAAACTCTTCCTGACTTCTCTTTAGGGTCACCTCCTCTCTAAACACCTTACATGTCAGTGTGCATGTATTGCAGTTCCTAACTGATAGCAGAGGCTGCCAAAGCACTAAAAGTTGTTCTTGCAATTTGTCTCCTCCTGCTCTAAACATGTATCTGCAAAAGAAACTAAACTGTTTTGCTTTCTCTGACTTCCTGCTCGTCCCTCTACCCTACCCTTCCTTCCTCAGGGTGTAAACTGGTTCCACTGGAAAGGCCACGAACACTCCATCGAGTTCGCCGAGATGAAGATCCGTCCGTCCAACTTCAGAAATCTGGAGGGAAGGAGGAAACGGTCTTAAATGACCCGGAGAACACCGCCTCCACCACCACAACCACAACCATCATCATCAACAACAAAACACTACTACATCTGTGTGTGCCCCTCCACCTGTCCAACATGTTCCCCATACGCAACAACCCTGCAGCAACCAAAGCCTTCAACAAGACCCCTCCAAACACAGCGTACCTCCCCACCCCACAACCCACCCCACACAGGTCTGCCTGTTAAAGGTGGTTGTTAATGCAAAAAAAAAATGCATTTTAATTTCCTTCCACATAGCGTCTACTCCCACACCAAAGACAGTAACTCCACCTCAGCAGTTTCTAACCCACTCAGTCATCCTGCTGCGTTAGCGGGGAGGTGCACCAACAACTCGGGCATTACGTTGTGTAGTCATCGACACCGGCTCTCATCACGCTCACGCATCTGGAGTCTTACACAACAGAACTGTATGTTTACATCACAGTTTGGGTGATTCATTCTGCTGCTTGTATAAAACTGTTCACGTCTGATTCACACATCTGAAAACAGATATTTGTCAGACCACACAGAGCTTCACCTGATGTCACGTTTGTCTTCATGTGACGTTAACTAAATCAGTTTCATTTCATTCCTCCCAGAGAACCTGCTACTCTTCCCTCCCCCCAGCAGCCAAAAATAAATAAATAAAAAAAAAAACAATCATGAAAAACGGTCTCCTCCCATTTCCTCAAGAAAGGCAACAATGTTTCTGCCCCTCGCCCCCTGCAGGCGGCACGCTGCAACTACAGTATTCTGCTTGAAAACAAGTTGAAGAACAGAGGAAGAAGTGGGTTTTTTTTCTATCATGAATCTGAGGCAGGACCTATCACTCAGTATATAATGGCAAGCGGTGATTCATTTTTTCTTTTTTTTTTTGTTGTATCTTTTTTGCAAAATGTGAATATAGTACTTATATGTGGATCAAGAGAATGTTTTTGTGATGCTTGAAACGTAAACATTTTAAAAAGGCCAATTTTAATTAAATTTCAGTGTTCATAGTAAAGTCTCCATGATTCTTTTGGATAAAAAAAAAAAAAAAAAAAGATTAGTGTTTGGACCGGCCAAAACTAGTAAACTAGTTATATTTGTACCCTTCCATCACCCCAAACCCCTCCTGCTTTTGCAGGATACTAAACCACTGACCTTCTAAAGAATGCCTGTGTAAATTAAGTTTGTTTCGATTGTTTCGTCTGTTTAGAACTGGGTGAACTACAGGTGTGTCTCTGTAAACTGTTAAAGAATAAAACCGTCTGATTGAAAGACAAATTTGATTTTTGATTCACGTTCTGCTTTTATTTTCTCTGCAATTTTACCCACACATCACAATCCCTCCCTCAAATACAGCTGACTACATTTGTAGGAGCAGGTTGATTAACTGACAGCACAGGTAACATGATCATTTTTACTACTAAAACCAAGGAAAGCCGCAAAATGGCATAAAATATGAGAAATAATCTTCACAGAACTGGACAAAAGAATTTTAGATTCTACTTACAGCAATCTATTATTAGCTAGATGAGTCATCAAGACTTAGAAACAATTTGAAAAATAATCTTAATTAAGAATTATCTATCATTCACACATTTTTCTCTTATGGTTCCCTTAAAAATGACATATCATTTATAAGAGATGGAGAGGTATCATATCCTGAGCTTCTACCTTTAAAAACATTCCACCAAAATCTGATCTTTACTAGACGGCAAAATATCTTAAAATTAATCTTGTGTGTATATTCCATACTGTATTATTAGCTAAAAACTAAGATACAGCTTAGTGGAAAATGAATACATGCACTTTATAATTCAATAGCTTGTAGAAGCATTTTTGTTTCTGTCAAGAACATCTAAAGTCATCAGATCTATGTTGTGATGGATCTGATTACTAAGGGTTTTACACGTAAGACGAAGCATTTCAAATCTGATCTCTCTTCTTAATCCAGCCGCTTTGGACCAACTGAAGACTTTTAACGCTCCTGATGGTAAAGAATCACACTATTCCAGCCTCGAAGTAACTTTATTTTCTTTTTCAACTACTTAGTTGCAGACTTGCTGCTTTATTTACAAAGCTGACCCAGTTTGAGCTTCAGCTGTTAGACACATGATCTCACACTTAAACAAACATTTGCAAGAAGACAGGTTTTAACGCCATGGTACTCTGGCTTACAGCAGAATTTACGGTTGGCTCGGTAACAGAAAGGTGCCAAAGCTCATGGCTGCAGGCGATTGTTCAGGCGTGTATTTGTTTCTCCAAGCATGGGCCCGTGGATTACGAGCTAACATATTTTCATCTCATATGTTGAAAGGATATTACTCCAGAAGTCTTAAGTTGTGGCCCTGTGTCCTTTTCAGAGCAGACTATTTCTCCTGGAAATGCTTCCAAACAAGTCATTCTGATTATTGACTCTCTACACGTTCTGTCATGTGTTTTAACATGCAACATGCTGCAGAGTCTGATCTTATTACTGCATGATCTGAATTTGCTGGAACAATTTTCATAAATATTCTTTCTTTTTCTGAACGAATGAAGCTCAGATAGTATAAGCATTCTCAGACTGATGAAGAGCAACAGCTGCTTCACTTGGGTCATTACTGATATCTTTCTATCTTGACATTGTGCATTATGTACTGGTCTGTGTGTTTTTAGAGTAGCAAAGTGCTCAAATGTCCAGGATTCATTTAGCAAAAAATGCTCATAAACAGAAAAATTTCTTAAGACCAATTTGGGGGGGGCGGCAAAGTTACAGTGAAATGTAATGTAAAATGTGGTTTAAAAAGATTTTAAACCACATTCAAGCTGCAGGATCAAAAATGACTAGTAATGCATATCAAACGTGTTTTTCTGGGTAAGCAAACTATTGAGAAATAAAACTAAAAAATCAAATAATACTTTTTGTTCAGTCTCACTGATCTAATCTCTGCTACACCTTTACAAAATTCTAAATAAAAAAGTTTTAATAAGTAACTGCTCTTAATAAAATTTCTCATAAACATTGATTTATTGAAATGGCTCCCAATACAAGTTATGGGCTGTTTAAATTATAACTTAAGTTGCTTTATTTTTAAGCCCTTTTTAGTTTTGCCATGTCCTGGGTGACGAAGAACCAACAGGTAGATAGAAATGAATATCTGGGGAATATCATAACTTAAACGTAACATTCAAAGCACCAGGGTTTATATAGAAACATATTCAGATTTTATTTTGTGGTTTAAAAGGCTCTGCATTGAAGACAGTGAGAAATAAAGCCATAACTTTTTTGTAAATTTATCTGTTCTCGGCTCCCAACACACAAAGCTGGGTCCACTTGCTGAGCCCCTCCCTCCCGTTTCAAACTCTTCTAATTAAATAAAAGTTAAAGAGCTAAATATGAATGAGATGTTTGCTACATCTGAAAAAAAAAGCTTAGGTTTATGAAGGCAGTGTAGCAGTTTTGCTAATGAGGCAGCTTGTCATGAATCAGTCAAAGTAAGAAATTAACAAACTGCAGTCTGATCTTTATTGTTAATGTGTTTCTTCTTATTAAGCAGTGAAAGTAAATAAAAGGTGTTACATGCCTTTTATACGGAAGAGGATTAGGGCCACCGAAAAAAAAAAAAAAAAAAAAAAGAATTCTGACTTTTTCTTTTTTGGTGGTCCTAATCCTCTTCCGTACTTTTACTTTTAGTATTTACTTACTGGAAGGGTTTATGTTTGTGCTGCACAGCCACAGGTAACAGGTAACTCCTCACTTCAGCGGCTCTAAAGGAGCCTGTGCGGTTCAGCTGCTGTTGCTCTTCCTACACTTTGGACTGAACTCTAATAATAATAATAACTTCTAATAATGGTAGGGGGACCTGAAAATTCATTTTAATTTTTTTCTGAGATAAATGGCAGATTTACTTCGTTCTTTGTTTCTTTTGGCTATTCATATTGATATCATTTAATAGGCTATCTCTTCTTTTGTGGGAGGGAGGGAGGCGGGGAGGTGCAATTCTAGATTTTTCCGAGATTGGGTGTTTCGGACCTCCGACCCCCGCCCCGGGATTTACGCATATGGTGCAGTACTCTTCTGACTATGATTTAAAATGACTGCCTGTGTTTCTAGAGTTGGAAGTAGCCTTTAGCTTGTGGGCATGACTTTCCCCAGCAGCAGCAGCTGGAACTGTTTCCTGAGCTCAAAGGTCCTCCCTCTGCTTCAGTCGGATATTGCGTCGCCTGCAGAGGCTTTCCTGCTTCTCCGTGTAGGACCGGACCGGACCGGACCGGACCGGACAGGACCGCGAAAAAAAGTTGGTGGGCGTGTCCGGTCTCGCGGCAGTTTTCTGGGAACCATGAAAGCCTCGCGATCGGAGGGTTGAGGGGATCGTGGCGATGCGGATGTGGGTGAAGTTCCTCTGTGCCTCAGTTCTCCTGCTCCTCTCCGCTCTCTATCTCCTCGGTTCAGTCAGACCCACCGCCAAGACGAACCCCCTTCCTGCGGAGGAGTACCGCCTCATCTCCCCGCTCACCTACCGCTACCTCCTGAACCAGCCGCAGGTGTGCCTGGGCAGAAGTCCCTTTCTGGTCTTCCTGGTTCCGGTCGCGCCTCAAGAGGCAGAAGCCAGGCAGGCTGTGAGGAGGACATGGGGGGCTCCAGGTAGGGACACTCTCACCCTTTTCTTCTCGGGGCTGCCAAAGGAGGCGCTGCTGTCACCCCTTCAGAGAGTCCTGGAGAAGGAAAGTCAGCAGCATGGAGACATCATCCAGATGGACTTCCTGGATAGTTACCGGAACCTGACGATAAAGACGATGCTGATGATGAAGTGGCTGGTGGACCACTGCCCCAACTCCTCCTACGCCATGAAGGTGGACTCTGACATCTTCGTCAATGTGTTTTACCTCATCCAACGCCTCAGGAGCTCTCCGAGGGTGGGCTTCATCACCGGGTCGGTGATCAGGGACGGCAGCCCCAGGAGGGACCCCAGCAGCAAGTGGTATCTATCTAAGGAGTTGTACCTCGAAGACAGCTTCCCGCCTTACGTGTCTGGAGCTGGCTACGTGTTTTCCACAGACCTGGCTGCCAGGATCTCCTGGGCCTCCAGGTTTGTGCGGGTGATTCCTCTGGAGGACGTCTACGTGGGCTTGTGTCTGCGTGTGCTGGAGGTCCGGCCGGTGTACTCCTACAGTCTGCCACGCTTCAGGAGTCTTTTTGAGGTGCAGAAGCTGGAGTATGACAGGTGCACCTTTGCTGGACTCATCATTGTGAACAGGTTTAAGCCGTCAGAGCTGCTGCAAGTGTGGCAGGACTTTTCTGAAGGCCAGGCTGACTGCTGACCGCCTGCACTGTTCGCTTCCCTGTGAAAGCAACTAATAGCTGGCTGGAAAGGATAAACGCCATAAAATATTATGATAGTCATTTAAATGTGTTGACAGCAGCTATTTAATGTGTCAAAATAGAATAATGAATCATGAGGTGAACAAAAGCCATTTAAAGTTCCAGAACTTGAATTGCATTTACTAACTTTTCACAGTGTGACTCATTGTGTAACTGGTAAGTCAGCGTGCCTTCCTCCTGTTGCAGGTGTGTTTATTTTGCACCAAAGACTGGAACAAAGGTTCCTTCTAGAGATGACCTAGAGATGACCTAGGACCTGTTGCATTATCTCCTATTGAGGTGTGTGCCTTTTGTTTAGGTGTAAACTTGTGTTTAAGTGCCTGAGTGATTGATTACTGTCAAGTTCTGGGCCTCATGGAAGAATGTGTTCAAATAGTTTCCTTGTTTGCTGCTTGGATGCAATATGTTATATTTTAGGTGGAATGAAACGCTCCTCTTCAGTAATAAATTAGGTCAGTTGGATGGTCTTTCATTGTGTTCATTAACACACATAAAGTAGGTCTTAGTAAGCAGGATGCTGAAGCTCAAGGAGAACAATAAGGACTTTGTCATGATGCAAAAGTAAGAAATGAGTGAGGGAAAATATAGCTTAATCACAGTCATTATGATTATGGCAACAGGAATATCTCTGCTTCCTGCTTTTTTCTTTTTCATATCGTGCAGTGGCGATGTTTACAAAAGTTTTTAAAATCACAATTTCAAGGCTGCTCACATTTTCCCTACCTGTGGTTTGAATCCTTTGGGAGCATAAAGTGATGTAGCGCTGTCCCTCCCCAACCAGTTGCTGTCCACTGCTAGTAAGCAGTAAAAGATATATATATATATATATATATATATATTTTAAATAATTTTTTAACAACAAAAACAAATGTGACTGTCTGGAAATATTAAAACAATTAGGCCATGTTAAACATTTATATTTCAATGCAGACAGCTGGAGTCCCCATATATTTAGTCTTTCTTGAAGCAGAGCTGATTGATAAACATTATTATTCTTGCATGAGGCCCAGCATATTAACACGATCTGAGAAATTCTATCTGTCAGAAGATTTGAACATACCTGCTGTAATATCAAGTTTGGTGCCTATATTTGCATTTACTGAATATTCAGATGCTGTACTCACTGAGGTTTATAAAAATAACCAGCAGGTGGCGGTGTAATCCAAATGACAAAATGGAGATTATCACTTGTTGACCTGCAAGGAAGTTATGCCTTAGTTTAATGACGAAAAAAAAAAAAATCTGTTATCGTGTGTGTGCTGTAAAACAAACTGCTTCATGACTTTATACCTCAGTGTTTTCATTATATCTCATTCAGTTTCTTGGTGAAGGAACATCATCATCTGTGATTGGCTGCTGTTCTGCTCTGACCAGGAGGTCTGCTGATAAATGCTGTTTCCTAACTCACCAAATAAATGCCTCAGGAACATTTTAAAACCGGTTTTCTTCTACACGTTTCCGCCTTGGCAGAGTAAAGCTGTGTCCTGTTGATAAAGAAATAAATAAATGGAACTGTGTATAAGTCCGTCTTTTTTTTAGTGGCTTGCTTCAATATCACGTTCCTAGGAGATGTTCTTGAAAAATTAATTCATTAATTTTATAAAATACAACTACAACTACAATCTCATTTAGTGCTTCAATTTGATAGTTATAGAAACAAGAAAGAATACCTGCAGCCTGAGGTACAGGGTTCATTTCCACAAATAACACTAGAAAGTTTCTGGAAGAGTTGAGTGTTTACCATCCTCACTTCTAACACTCCAATGGAAAACACCTGTAACCGTCAATCACTGCCACAGATTCTTTACTGGAACTTTTACTCGACCATTCTAACAGACATATACTCTTATCTAAAATATTTCATTATAGTTCTGTATAACTCCCGCTAGTGTCAATATCCAGCTGAAAGGTGTGAGAAGACCTGTTAGAATGATGTGTTCTGTAATGTAGAGCAACATGTCAAAGTGATTTGAATTTCTCCTGCTCTGGTAGAAAGAAGCCATGACAACTCAGAACATGCAAAGCTATTTTTTTTCTCGCGATTTCAAAGGCCCTCTGACAGGGCTGCAATGTTCGATTTTCACCACATGAGGGCACTTCAGTACAATATTTTGAAACAAACCACGTTTCATTTCTCTGGTTTGATTTCTTTTTTATACAAGTTTGCATGTTGGACATTGGTATCAGATTTCAAAACATCTTATCTTTAAATATCATGATAACAAAGTTGTTTGTCCAACTTGGTCCCACCAGCTGTCAGTTCCATAATGATCTAACGGTAAATGATAGCTAGAGTCGTTCCACATGTGATTCAGTGAATGTGGAGATTTTCTGTGAAGTCTCTTCTCCAGTAACTCTTACAGCTTTTATTAACAGGCTTTATGTACCACAGGGGAAACATTCTAACTGTAGTGTTTATTATTGTTGATGCCACATTGATTTACAGAAGAAGGAAAGGGATGGTGAAGTTGGCAGAAGAGTTAACATCAGTTAGTATTTATTGTAAATGTACCTTGGAGAGAATCCTGAAATAACTGCTGTAGTATCACATTGAATGTGAAAAGGGACTTTATACAAATTCATTATTGCTGCATTTGTGGCAAAAAAAGTGACATAGTTTCATATCTGGCTATCTATATGCTCACATAAAGCATGGCTAAAAAAAAAACAACTACTTGTTCCAAGAATACCCTTTGTTTCGTCCAGAGGATCTGGACCCTCTTCTATCAAGAAACAATTGCTTGCTGTTGAAGTTTGAATCAAGTAGATCTGATTGTACCCAATCGGTAACGTTTGGCCATGGTGTATGTGACATTACCTCAATGAAGCTTACCAGAAACTGTGTCGTAAACAACGCTGACCGGAGTTGGGTCATGACAGCTCTGCCAGCAATAAAATGTCTAAAACATTCCTCTTGCTCCGATTGTAACTGCTCAATATGTGGTCAACACAGAAATTCAACCGCAGAAATCAAACTCGATGAAAAAATTGCAAAGGAAGCCAATAGCCAGGCTAACTCATATCCTGACATGGGTAGATGATACTTCCTGTCTCCTACAGAAAGCTTCTTGTGGGTTTATGTGGTTGACTTGGAGAATAATTAGTGCAGTTACCTGAAAACACCCTGGAATTGTGTTGGCCATAGAATGTAAGTGGTGTACTTTCTTTATCCTCTGACTGTTTTTACAGAAATGTCCATGTTAAAACATTAGCAATAAAAATGGAGATGTGGAGAAAAGGAAAAGGTAAACAGCTTTAAAAGCTGCTGCTGATGATTACAGCGACGTAACCGGTGAGTGGGCTCAGAAACAAACGCCTCGGGACTCATTATTTACCACAGTGACTGTGTGTTGGCAGACATGAACCTCAGCAGACCTCTAACATGCCAGGCAGTTCTGAATCCACTTGGCTGCAAGAGACAAGTACCTGCTCTGGACATGGCCTTCTTCCTCAAAGTTATTGTTGCTTGGTTAAGAAGAATACAGTATATTTAAATATGATCCCTGCAAGTCATTAGCCTAATTGATCAATATTTTGTATTCATCACTGTCCACAGTGTCTGTTTGCGTGGTGTTTTTGTGCCCTCTGCTAGACTGTAATCATTTCCCTCTCTGGCTGAGTGGGAGATTAACTCTCTAACGCTCTCACCTCTTATATCCTGATCAACACAATACTTCTTATATCCTGATCCTGCTTCTTATGAATAATATATTCTCATCTAGACATGGAACTCACCTGTAGCCTAGAAGCTGATCTCAGGAAACGTCTCAGGAGATTATACTCAGTTCCCATGGTGCTCTGGGAAAAGACGAGAATATGGGTTGAACATGGGTTGATGAGTAGAGGTGGGCGAATCGATCCAAAATATCAATACTGACACCAAATCGGTATCAGTATCAAAATGATGCAAAGATGGTAAGATCAATACTTTAGTTTCAAATTCCATCTTAATATTGAATTTATTTTATTTAGTATTTAAACTGTTGCTCAAGAGAGATTTTGTTTATTTGCTCTCAAATTATGTATTTTTTTGCACTGTGTAGTTGGGAAACAATTTGCTCACAAATCATGTTGATATGTTAGTAGAGTATCTTGTAAATAGCTACAAACCTTGTCCAAGTTCTGTGCAAAGTTTGAACAAAAAGAAATCAAGGGAAAAAACAAAGGGCCAGAAGTTTGATGATATATCAAATTTAAATCAAAATTATTGGTATCAGGGACACGATTCCTGTATTTATGTGGCATCGGATCAATACCAAAGCAATATCACACACCTGTATTGCAGAGGTCATTAACTTTGTACAGTGGATATCTATACACCTCCAAACTTCATATGGCCTTTAGGTGAGCTCAAGAAACGTGAGTAAAAATGATCCTTTTTGATAAAGAATCCAGATACAGTGGCTTATTTTATCCCGAGTTCACTGCTATGCTGCCACCAGGCTGTTGGAGGACCATAACGACTTTTAACTTTAATTTGATTCAATTTAATCATGTTGCTCAAATTGACAACATGCCATCTCAAGGTACTTTACAAAACGTCAATTCAATCCATTACACTTCCATTCCAATTGATCCTAGTCAAGTTAAATTTAGTATTTTAATTGATTAAAAAAAGTAAAAAAAATAAATGACATTCTTTCTCTAACTGTGGCTTTTAAACAAACAAAAATAATTTTGGAAATTATAATAATTTATTTTATTTATAATGCCCTGCATATCAAATTGAAGTCTCAAAGGGCTCATTCACTCGCTGTTGATTGCAACAGTTGGGTCAAGTTTGGCTTTCTGACCAACACCAGCAGGCAAGGTGGGTGAAGTGTCTTGCTTAGGGTCAAAAACGATGAGGGAGTCAAACCGGCAACCGCAACCCAGGACGAACCGCCGCCGCTTCGATTCAACCAGCGTTCTCACTGAGCTAAAGCAAAGTAAGCTAGGTCAGATCGACTCATTACATTAGGTGTGTGTTTTTTTTAAAGAAATATTTTTATTGAATTTTATAACAAAAGAAGGAGCAAGTGACAGTGATGCACTTAACACAGATTCTTATTAAATAACTTGGTCCCCAAAGCAAACAAACACAAATAAACAATAATGAACAATAAGAGAAAGAAAAACAAAACAAAACAAACAAAACATTAGGTGTGTTTTAGACGGTGTATGTAAACTTATGGTTTTAACTTAACCAAAAAGTCTAATTTTGCATGACTTCTTCTTCTTTTTTTTTTTTTTTCTTTTTACATGATTACCTTTTAATACTCCTGTTACAGATTTGCTGACCTTACAGCACAAGGAACATTTCTTTCTGGATAGACTTTTTTCTTCTTCTTCTTTAAACGTTGTTTCATTATTACATTGTTATTCAAATCTTCTAACCTGGAACTGAACATGATCGACCTCGAAGGAATTCCCATGAGCTCAGACCCGCTGATCCCACTTGTCCGACCTGCCCGCCCCCAGGCGCCGGCGTAACTGTTCTCCGTGTGGGCGGAGTTCCATCCCCCGACCTTCTCGAGCAGCCGCTGCCTAGGCAACCGCAGAGGCATGCATTCGCAGGGAGGAGGGCCCGTCAGCCGCACAGACCGCTCCGAAGTCAGCAGCGGGGACCTGAGCGCCGTCCTGCTCGCTGCTGGGGGAGACACGGACCGGGCTGCCGCGGATAGAGGAGACGCTCCCATCGACACGTTAAAGCCGAGCTCATCTTCCTGAAGCTGCACCCGGAGCAGAGACTGGTTCTAGGTGAGTCTGCTCTGCCACGGAGGTGCAACTTTTGATTCTGGGCTTTTATTTCCAACAAGAGAGATCAGCCTTAAAAAATAAGAAAAGTGGAGTGAGTTGACATGAAGCAGAGGAGAACAGACCAGTTATCCCAGCAATGGGTCCCAGTGCAGACAGTGGACCATCTGAATGAGCTCAACCATAGGGGAAAGAGAAAAGAGAATTCCCAGATTGTGCCTCCTGGCCCTGATCTTATTGTATAACATTTATTAGACTTTTATATTTGTGGATGACTCTGAAACTTTTAAATGCCTGCAAACTGCTTTTGCCACAGGCAACATCCTTCCTTCTTTGCAAGTTCCATCTCAAGTGCAGATCTTCTTCGAACCTAGATCATCCTTTTTTTTTTAGCATTGAATATGTAAAAGGGATCCTGGCAAAGTTTAACCAGACTAATATTCCAAATCTTTCATATTACTAAGTGACTGTTCCGTTCCTCTTCTGTCTTGACTCTTTAGATTTGTAGTTTTATTTAAGCAGTCTAAAGGGCTGCTCTGTGAGGCAGAAGCTCTGAAGTTAGGAACCTGCAGCTCTGAGGAGGAGCTACGTTTCAAAGGTGGGGCTAGGTCTACCCGGGCGTTTTGCACAGTTGAATGGTTGCCATGGAGATTAAAGGAGTTCTCAAACATGCACGAAAGTATCAAAGCGACACTAAATGTATGTTTTTGATGATTGAATGACTTTATAACAGGATGTAAAGCTCAAAAGTTGATTTAACATAACACTGTTTCTTTAGTAAATTAACATTTTAACCAGATCCAGGATAGGAAACAGTTCATTTTGTCATGGAAGTCAAATATTTGCCTTATTCTCTGTGAAAGCTGGATTTTTTCTTGTTAGTTTGGTAGTCGGGTAGATGGAGCAGCGTGATGAAAGCGCTTCCTGTCACCGAGCCGTGGCTGTGAGGGTGTGATGAAGCCGGGCTGGGAACCGCTGCTGCAGGACTCAAACTGAACTGTAACAGAAGCTTTGCAGACATCTCCCTTGTCTCTTTTATGTATTAACACATTTCATCTCCTTTGTGACAGTGCAACGTGCCCGTCAGCCTCCCTGCTCCCTCGCTGTCACTGTGGTCTGCCTGCCAGCTATCTGTTAGGTAGCTTTGTGGTTGTGTGTCTGTGCTCATGTGTTGTTGCATGTATGTGGTTCCTCCTCAGTTTCTGCAGAGACCTGTGGTTTCCCCCACAACCTACAGGATGCACATGAATAATATGTTAAACCAGTGGAGTAAGTACTTAAGTATTCACACGCTCTCCAGCCTTTCCTTAAACTGCAGTGGTTTATAAAACTGTTCCTGCACCTCAGACCTTTAAAAATTTTCCTCAGATTTTGTTTACCAGACCAAAACTAAGGAGCATATAAGTGTGACGCAGAAGGAAGTGATGATGATTTTCAATTTTTTTTTTTACTGATAAAATCTAAAAAGTGTGGTGTGCACTTCATTTTTATTCAGCCACAATTATTCTGATACTCAGGGTCTCCCGCAAGAAACCTGCTAAGCCCAGTGATAGGGTCACCTACAGGCCCACCACGTTTTTGAGTAAAAAAATGTTTAACTTTGACAGGAAATCTGAAAATATGGCTAGGTTAAAAAGCTACAATTCAAAGAAATATTAATTTTTTGCCCTTCAGTTGTTTCATCCAAATTAAAGGGTCCAAAAATGTGTAATCCATGACTAGTCTCTCCATCCAGTGATGTTATGAGCGTGTATCAGGGTTACTCAAATGCAAATCTTAAAGGTCCACAAAGACACTTTTAAAATAGCCAAAGGTTCGGGTGCTGTGGTGGTGACCTGTGCCACATGTCTTCCCCCTTCTCTCATTATCCACTTTCCTGCCTAACTACTCTCAAAAAAGGCCACTAAAGCCAATAAACCTCGAAATAAAATAGTCTAAGGTCCATTTATTGACCATGGACTGGTGACCTGTAGAGGTGACCCCACCTCTCGCCTGCTGACCATGAGAGATAAGGCACCAGCACTCCCAGCAACCCCACTAGAGATGAGGGTGTTTGATAATTGATGGATCTCCATTTATTACATTGATCAAGCCAGAAACTCTTGTAATCAAAAGTTTATTTCCACAAAAGAACAATAAACACAAGGAAATACAATGTCATTCAAAATGACATATAAATTTAACATTTTTGCTGGAGTTTCTTAAGATATAAACTCCTGCATTTTAAAAATGAAGGTTTTTTGTGCTTATCCAAGACCCATGCTACTCTGAGTGAGCACTCCTTTGTTTTTAGTTGTTGAAGAATGACTTCTTCAAAATAACACAGGAAAATAAAGATTTCTTAAATCTGCATGAAAGAATCAAGGCAACACACCAGCGTTGCTGTCACAGCATGGGTTCATGTTTGAAAAGTCTTAGTTTTTTGTTAAAGTTTGCATATTTACTTTGTGTTGGTCCATACCACAAAGTTACTGTTGAAACACTTTAAGGTTTTTGGTTCTACTGCAGCCAAAGGTGTTGTTGTCAGGAATGTCTTTAAAAGAAACTATTTGGATGGCATAAAAAATGCCTTTTGATGCTCAGCTCCTCTCAACTCTGAACCAAGGCTTAATTAAAGGACAGGGCCTGATGTTTCTGCATCACTGCCGTCGCACCACCTGCTCTGAGTGTTTAATCAGGATGAAATGCTGCTTTAAGCAGATGAACGCACTGTACTGCAAATATGTTTAGCTCTGCATTGTCCGCAAATAGGATGAATTTTCCTCAGCATCCAGCATGTCTAACCGTGTCCAAAGACGATGTGTCAGAATAGTGTCCTGTTACCTGCTGTCTGCTCAGAACCTGAGTTCCTTTTTCATAACTATGTGGCCTATTTATGTAGGAAATTATGGTTTTCAGTAATCATCTTTCACAATCATGTGTTATGCTCCAGTTATAACCTAAAGATGCTCTGATCTGGGATTTTTTTTCAATGCTTTGGCGTTTCATCCCATCCTACATCTTTTGTACTTATAATCAAACCCATTTGTGCCTAAATCATGGTGAATCAGTTTATCTTTGTGTATTGAACTCTACTTGATATTTGGTGATTCTGGTGATTCTTGTGATAAAAGTCACGTTTCATGTAAAATTTATTTAAACTCTTATTTTATGAAAACATGTTTCATTCTAATCCACTTTATTTAGGTTATTAGAAATAGTTGATAGATTATGACTCCTGATCAGTGGCATCATGAGTTTCTGAAGCCTCCTGAAATATTCTTAAGCTCTCTTAAATTATTCTGGGGATTTTTTGTTGTCATTATTACTATATTTTTGTTTTGTTTTGTTTTTCCACAAAAACTGTCAACAAATTCTATATGATGGATCCAGTATATGAGTTTAAATAAATATAATACATGAAGTATTATTTTTATCTCAAATATGATAATAAATGTATGAATTTCTGCAACACATCATAATTTAATAATGTAGGAACTGCTGAAGGTGAGACAGTCATCACAGTTTGCACAAATGTTCTTCAAAGGCTACCTAACAATTTTTGATGTGTGAGTAATTTATCATATATTGTATCACTTATCATGATAAATTCCTTATAAGAATTCTGATTTATTATTCTCATGATAAATTTCCATTAATGATGCTTAGAACCACCAGCAGCCTCTCTGTGTGTTCACAAATATTCCTGCTGATGTTTCCAATTTCTTTCTGCCTAGGGGCTGATGAATATTAATGTAAACATAAAGTTGCTTTCTGTGTTCCAGTTAGCTTCCCTGTTGTCTTCTGACTCTCCATTCTAACCCCGTGTTGAGTTCTGGACTTTTCTCCTCAGTTACTATTACTGTAATCACTCCAAATGAACACAGATCAGAAATGTTTCTCCTTCTCAACTGACTTCTTGGCTTCTTAGACAAGGTCCACCAGTAATATGCTAATACTTAGGTATTTTATTTGTATTGCTGTATTTGAAACAATTGTTTATGCACAATTCATGATGTCACTGGTTGCACATAACCATGCTGTGTGCATAGTGGCCTCAGCCTGAAATCGTATCCAGTAATGGCTATTGGGTCCAATACCAACTGAACTGGCCCTCACTATGAAAAAAGATTTTTCCTACATGGCATGAACTCGACAAACTTTGCAGTTTGGCTTGAGTTCTGGGCTGTCATAGTGGTGAGAAGCTGTTGACAGGAATAGCGATACATTGTGTGGTCTCTGCAATTTTCCTGACCTCCGACGTCCTTTCTAACCCACTCAACCATTTTGTACAAGCGACATATTGTTTATCAGAGAGAAATGATCTTTTCTGGAAAAAAAAACCCCAAAACACTCTGTCTGCTGGCATTCTCAAAGCGGTCGGGGCGTCACTCTGTTGTGTAATATAATCTGCCTGTTTTTTTAGACCGCTGCCTTACCACAGAGATAGAAGCTGCCGGGGGTTGACAGTCTCAGATTCCCTAAAGGCCTGAACGCATTTGGAAAAACACTGTTGTTTATGATGTTTACAGCCACCAACAGAACAGGAGTTTGTAGTATAGAAGGTGTGTTTTATCTCTGTGATTCAGTTTAGTTAATCAAGATTCACAACTTTCTTTACCGCCTAGTCTGCATTTGTATTTTTGGCAATATGCAACTTTCCTCTGAGTTCAATTGAACTGAGCTGAACTGAATTCAATTCGGAAACATCCAAAACGATGCAGGACATCGTTCCTAAATGCAGGACTTGAGTCTTAAAGTCTGAATATGTAATGTTCAGAAAAAAGTACTGACCTCTCAAAAGCATCATTAAAGTCCACCTTTATCTCCCTATTTCTTAATTCTTAAGGTTCTGACTAGCTTGAAAACTGATTTAAGGGGTGTGGTAGCTAGCATAATCTCCTCAAAATTAAATTGTTTTAACATTCCCACAATTTATCGCTGCTGCATTTCCTTCCCGTAGCTTCTACTGTTGTATCTCCCATGGAGCTTGGGTTGCTGCATCAACCACTTATTAGTTGGTGTACCACAGAGCAGGACATTTTACAGCCATAATAGAGTTGTGTCTAAATGCTTCCATCCTCATTAGGGTTTTGGAATCTCTGACTGGGAATTATTTCATGTCTAATTCTCCGAACATGAAAACATTGAAGGGAAGTTACAAAATGGTGTTGCCTAAGAGAGATGCAAATGGTGTGACCTAATCTAAACTGAACCTAAACTGGAAGTACAAGGCAAGAAGTAAACATTAATATGAATAAGAATAATTGATTTTAATTGATAATGCCCTTTATATATAGTTGAGTTTACTGTCCTCAGTGTTGACAAATTGTAACACATCTCCAGAACCTCGGCTCTCATGAGGTTTTCTGGTCTGCAACTGGTCACTGATGCACATGGAGAGTATACATTGTGGTTTGATCCAACAGATAAACCACTGTAGTTCAAACTACTGAGTACATAGTGCATCGATCACCAGCACCAGTGTCAGTGCAGGTCATAATGTTATGCCTGACTGGTCCGTTCACCTTTTCCTGTACATAACTTGTGTTACTGAGGAGTCGGTTCTCATGGAGGTCCACAAATAACCATTTTGTAATTATGGGAAGTGACAGGACCTTGCCCGCCACCTGGTTCATGTTGCAGCTGACCTCAACGTTTCTGTTTGTGAGGGGTGGGCCCATGAGGAGGTGGCTTACCGTGGCTGTTTTAAGGCTGGGCCAGCCGGTTCCCAGGAGCTAAGAACTGAACCATCACAAAGTTGCTAGGAAGCTCTCAATCCCAGGCCTGGTTCAAGAAAAGTCCTCTGTTCTGGGGTGAGGTACCCTGTTTCTCATGGAACATGTTGTTTGGTCTACAGAGTTTGCTGTGTTTTCAGGACAGTGCTCTGGTTCACCTTGGTGTTTACAGCAAGATGCTTTGTATATTTTTTTTAGTCTGTGGAGAGTGCACTGTCTTCTGTCGTCATCTGTTAGGGTAGCAGCAACAGAACTTTAAAAGGCTTAACAACCCGATGAAGAAAGCCAGTTCTGTTCTGGTTCTGTTCTGGAGCCGACTGTAAAACCTCTGGAGATGATGATGCAAAGAACGAGTATTCATAAAATCCCCCCAAAAAAACAAAACAACGACAACCCTGACCATCCTCTTCATGAGACTGCTTTACAACAACAGAGTGTCTTCAGTCATAGGCTTTTCTGGTTACACTGTATTACAGACTGCTACAGGAGCTCCTTCCTGCCCACAGCCATCAGCATGTCTAGCGACTTCTTGAAAAAAAAAAAGTGTGATATGAGTTAAAATGTTCAATTTCCCTCTGGGATTAATACATTTTTGTTTGAAATTTGAGGCCTCATGGCTGTAGATGAATCAGGGTTATACTGCCAGGCCTGCAGGGTGTTTTCACCTTAACTAAGAAAAGGTGGTGAAGTGTGTACCTGAGAGTCCACATTTTCTGTTGCGTGCTTCTTGCCTGAGGACAGCCAGGCAGTCAGGCAGTGCTATGTGTGTCGCTGGTATTATTTACACCTTCTTGGTGGAATGAGACACAGGTTAGTCTTTTTTTTTTTTCCACACACGTGACCTTTCAGTGAGAATTTTAGATTCAACCACCTTGACATCACCTAATGACGTGACGTCCCCTGACTACTTCAAACAGGACACACACTTTAAAGTAAAATGCATGAGGACTCTGCATAGTCCTCATGTTTGGATACTTTGCTCCAGGGAAAATAGTCTTGCTTTGGTGTTGGCAGTGGAACTTTAATGGGCGCTGAGGAAGCCTTTCCAGGAAGTCACCATCTGGTCTCTGAAAGCCTTGGTATTGCTTGTTTGCCCTGACAGGTCAGGCTCACTGCTCTCTGCTTGTCTAACCTTCCTACTCAGTTGGTAAAGAAAAGAACAACAGAAAGCTCAAGCTGTTGCCAGGCCGTCCAATGCGTCAAAACATTAATGTATTCTGTTGGGCTTTTAAACTGTGAAGTGGAGCAAAAATGAATTTGAAGTAATGCATATCCATACCTCTTTGCTTTGACAGCCTTAAATAAAATTTGGTCCAAACTATTGCCCTCAGAAGTCACCATGTAACCAATTAGAGTCCACCTGGCGGTAATTTAACCTCAGTATGAAGTGAGCCAAACTTTCAAAAAGCAAACATTTTCTGACACAGACATGGTGTTAGAGATCCATGTTTGGATAGAGAGAAGAAGTGGAAAAGAAATGTAGGAATACTGTTCTGTCAGTTTGGAAATGAATCTGTTATTTTCTTTTTAGAAGGTTTATTCATTTGAATTTAACTAGCAGTACAAACAGAAAGCAGTAGGTTCCGTTGTTCACACTAGAGGAATGCAATGCTAAATAGTTGGTGTCAGTGAAAATAGCACCAGTATTACCGATACCAATATAATTCAAGTGTGACTGACGCCTTTAAACTTCCAGTAGGACTTAGGTTTAGAACGGCAACGTGCCCACCACCACAGACGCACACAGATGTGGATTATGCACAGGATGTTTTGACACAAAATAACCTTTTCTTCACAGTTTTGTTAATAGTAAAGAGGATTAAAAATATCCAATAACTATAATTCCTCTATTTTGTTTTACTTGGAGGAAAATCTCAAGATATGCACAGTGCGTACTGCCGTACAGCTGCAGGCGCTACTTAGCATATGAACATGACAAACAGAAACAACAGAAAAACTAAACATATTTGTGTGCATCTTGTCCGTCATAAACAAAGTGGAAAAAAGTTATCACTTGAGGAGAAATCAAAGCAAAAACAAAAGTGGAGACCAAACAGCCAGGACAGAAAAGCAGGCAAAATGACAAAACAAAGGAGAGCAGAGAGGCACAGAATGGCAGATTCAATGGCTGCACTGTAAGCATTTCTCTCTGACAGCATTTCAACCATAATTGTTTAGTCTGAAGCCAAATGAACAAAAGCAGCATGAATAGCTGGGGTTGAGTCCCCCGACTTGATTGTTAAAAGCTTGTTGATTGTGTTAGCGTGTCAGCGTGCGCTTTCCACCGACATCATTGTGACTAAAGAGTGAACAGAGTCTGACCTTCTCTGCTGTCACGCTAGCTCACTGTAGCCGAGCGAAGGTCAGGATGAAGGCAGGTCAGGACTCACCTGAGTGGAGAACAATTATTAGGAAAGTTTCAGCTACAACTAATGATTCAGCACAGTCATATAGAAAATTACAGTAGCATGGAAAAAAAAATCTGTGAAAATAATGGTTTATTGAGAATAATCCAAGAAATGTAGAGTGCTATGAAAAAAAATGTTTTAGGTACACCAACTCATTTTAATCAGACAAAAGATAACCTGAGTGTTTTCCAGGCACAGACAACAGACAACATCTCTGTTGTCTTTGAAAGTACAGTCACTGTTGACTCACTTAGCAAAACAGAAACTATTTCAAAATGTTCTTTCTCTAACAATACAGGAGAAACTTTTAATCAAATCTACTCTTCCTCCTCACCTTTATTCTGTAACCATGTAGATGTGTTGGTAGGTGACATCCATTCTAAAGTTTCAGATATTATTAATTCCTCTGAGGTGAAGATAGTGTCTGGTAGAAACAAATCTCCATGGAGACATGCGCAAACTGTCGTAAAACTCAACTTCACGTTTATTATGAAATCTACAAAGAAAGACAGCAAAGCTATCACTCAACACTAAAACATGCAAGCGAAACATTCTTTGGGGAATTCATATATAAAAAAAGAAAAAATTAACAATACTCGAGATTTGGTAGTATTGCAACAGTTGACAGGCTCATAAACCCTCCTGTGACCGAAACACCAAACATGACCTGCAATGAATTTGCCAACTTCTTTCCAGAGAAAATTAGTAGATTAATCTGCACATCCACACTAAGTCGAATATCAACGCTATGCTCAGACATAATAAATGCATAAGAAATTTAGACAATTTCAACTACTTAAATATAAAAGCTTATTAATTAAGCTCCTCTTTCTGCTGTCTTGATGTCATGCCGACAACTTTCCTTAACTTTTCTACTGCAGAATCACAGGCCGATCTCCAAACTTCCATTCATCAGCAAAATCATTGGAAAAGCTGTTTAAACAGTTAGATAGCTTTCAAACTATAACTAACTGCTTTGATGTCTTTCAGTCTGGTTTCTGTACTCACCACCATACTGAGAATGGCCTAGTCAAAGTGTTCAGTTTCATCCACATGAATACAGACTGTGGAAAATCCACAGACTCTTGTCCAATATTAAAGAATACATAATACATGAAGAACATAGATTTCTTTGTTTCAATATGGAGCTTCTCATCGCAGTCACGTGTGGAGAATGTGGAGCCCTATTATTCAATATCTATATGCTTATAACAGGAAATAAGATTAGTTGCCATAACTATGCAGAAGATACACAGCTCTACATTATGATGTCATCAGGTGACTCAGAACCATCCAACCATGTACCAAACAAAATTTCACAAAACATCTACGCTCATGTACAGAGGAAGGAAATGTATTATTGAAACCTTTTGAATACAACTTAATAATTTATAATAATATCCGGATTATCTAGAGACATAGTGTTTCCCCTCATCATTAAGGCGCTACCATAAAAAACCACAGCTACAAGTCTCTGCCTGTGGTGAATGATCACCTCAGCCTTTTTTGTTAAACCTCACATGATGCAGCGTCTTTGTTTCTGTCTGCAGAGTGGAAGCACTTTGCCTCATCTATGCAGTTAATAAGTGGATTGTGAGGCCGGGCCTTTCATGAGCTTCTCTTTCATCCAGAATCACTTTCATGCTGCTAAATGCATAAATTGCCCTTTTGGTTGTCTTCTTTTGTGACGCCTCAATCGGTTTAGTTGCAGTGGAAATTCTGCTTCAACATGCAACACGTCGGATCGAGTAAAACGCTAATAAAACTAAATTACATTTGTTTTTCACACGTCCAGGGCCACAGTGACTTTGCACACATGCTTGTAAATTCTCCACTTTTCAAATTGTCACAAAACTAATTAATTAAAATAACTTTTTTTAAGCATGTTCTTCTTTTATGACTTTTGTTTTGCTTGGTGTACATAGCGTCCTGTTTGTGATTTTGCATGCTTTGCACCAGAGTTTTTGTATGCGCATGACACCCGACATTGCGTGTTCCTCTATTTTCCAGCAGACGTCTCCAGGATGTGCGATGTGGACTCGTCCTCGGAGCCCAGCAGCCCCACCCTGTACGGCGAGTCTTCTGACAGGTACTACCATGTGGACCGCTGGCAGAAGCTCCGCACGGCCGTACGCAAACTGGAGTTCTGGGAAAACTTCCGGGCTGAACTCATCGGGAGCGGATTCTTCTCCAGAGTCTACAAGGTGCTCCGTCTCGCCGTCCTCCCCCCTGATTTACACGTTGCTGCTCTACATCTGAGCTGCCATCAAAGCTGGCTTTGTTTGAGCCTCTTAATAAGGACATTCTTGCCATTCTGTAATTGGCCCACCAGCTTTAGAAACTGTGTGGGCACAAAATTCTCCCACCTTACATAATTCTCATTTTAAAGCTAATTTTGCTGCGCAGCAACAGGGAGAGCAAGCTGTCAGAAATGTTGCTGATGAAATGAGCTGGAATTAGTTTGAGGAGTTTGTTTGGAATAATTAGAGGTTGAATTTGTCCAGGCAGAACTTGGCTGAGAAGCAGCCTTTGTTCTCTGTCTTGACTGGTTTTTCTCACCTCTTCTCCTCGTCCTCAATATTCTTCATCACAGTTAACTTTATTTTTTCCTTCTGCCCCAGTTATTTGGAAATGTAACTACAACTTAGTGAAGTGCGTCATTCTCACTCAGTCATACCAATCCACGTTTTAACCAATCCTTCTTGTTCTTACTTTTGTTTTTCATTTTTCTTGAGGTGCGTCAATAGTCGTTGTCTACTGAGATGGCTTTCAGAAAGCAAACAGTAAGGGTTTCCTCTGTCTAAAGCGTGTCGCTGCTTCTCAGGTGATTCACAGCACTACGCGGAAGGTGATGGTAGTGAAGATCTACAAAAATGATGTGGACCAAGACAGCATCGTGCGAGAGATCAGCCTGCTGCAGAAGCTCTCTCACCCCAACGTTGTCAGGTAAAAGCACCGACCCGTCCCAGTCTCAGATCAGCCAAAGCTACAACAAGCAGGGCTCAGTCTAAAGCTGCCATCTAAAACCTCCTTAGTCTACTGAGAGCAACGTAGTTTGAGACAGTCTCTCCACATGTGGCCTTTTCCTTTCCTTATCCGTCTCTACAGTGATGACAAACACGAAAACGTAACTTTCAGACAACATGCATACACATTTTCTTTAAAAAAAAAATACAAGCCAGGGTATTTATAAAATTGTCACCTGCCTAAAATAATGTTTTTACCAAGGTGATCTTTTTGCCTAAAGATGATTTATGAAATAGAAAAAAATCATTTTTGGCAAAAAATGACTTGGGCCATTATTTAAGGAAAGTGACAATATGATATGTTAATCGTTACTCGATAGGCAAAAGTCATCACTGCTGTATGTGAGTTAACAGGCTCAGGAATAAAGGCACAGATAATAAAATGTCTTCTTTTTTTCAGGTATCTGGGTATCTGTGTGAAAGAAGACAAACTGTACCCCATCTTAGAGGTTAGTTCTGCTTTCTGCTTCTCAAGATTACCATTAATACATTTTTGTTTTTCGCTTTGTCTATTATGAAGACAAGAAACAAGAAATGTTGATCTGATATACTATAATCACTATGAAACTGTTTGCTGTGAGACTTTCCGTCCAACCAATATGTTACAGTTTCTTGCTTTAAATATGAATTCCTCATTATCATTTTTTTTTAGAAAGTTTTTACGAAAATTGGCTTGCAGGTAAATTTGTGCATTCTTACTTGCCAGACAGCGGATAATGGTCTCTCAGGGGCGACTGTTGTTGAAGGTTTGAGAGTTGTGTCCTGCAGGTCTTCACTGAGGACCATGAAGCTGCACTGTCTGGACAAAAGCTCACATGTTTTCACTCCATTGTCCAAAGTGACAAATCCTCTTGATTTTCTTAGGTTTCTTAAAGTGGCGTGCTTGTGATCCAGAAGTGAGGCGCACAGTCCTGTTAGTGAAAACATCCACATCATCAATATCGACCTGTGCAGTGGGATGGGTCACTTGGTCCAGTGAACCTTGTGTTTGTTCCCTCTGTGTTTGTTCCCAGAGGGAATGGGTGATTGCATGTCCATCACCCATTAGGTGTAAACTTCTGTTTGTTTGACGCGTTTCTTTTGACGCAGTCCTTAACCTGAACACTGGCTGCATGTTTCAGTACGTAAACGGCGGCTGCCTGGAGGAGCTGCTGGCCAGGAAAGATGTTCCCCTGTGCTGGAGAGAGAAGGTGGACCTGGCCTGTGACATCAGCAGAGGAATGATCTACCTGCACTACAAGAACATTTACCACAGAGATCTGAACTCAAAGGTGAGGCCACCAGACCTCCAACCAGAACTCAGGCGTATCTGTTGTCAATACTGGAGACGATGTCCAACAATCTGGGTTTTGGAGACATTTTTACACCTGAAAAAGTACTGAAGTAATGACTGGTGGTGTGTCATCACGTCAGACAGGACAAGAACTGATTGGTTACTTACCAGGTTTTAAAAATCCGAAATTTCACTTTCAATTTATTTAGAATAAGCTGTATCACAAATAGCAAACAATTTAAAACAATCTGCATTCATCTTAAAATTATTGGGGACTCAAACTAACAAACTGTCAGATTTTCAGGCGTAAGAGAAACACAATACAAAGGTTCCAGTTCAGGACTTTTGTGTGTAAAAAACAACTTGTCAGTAACTGTGTTAATTTTAAAAAAAAATAAATTAAAATGTGTGTAATTAATTAATTGAAATGAACGCAGTAAAGTCCGAGTCCTACTTAAAATAAAAAATTCCTGGTTTGACTGGTTCATAGATTGTGTTTCCTAGGCTTCCATTATTCAGTGGTGCTAATGCCTAAAAAGCTTTGAAAATATTCCATTTTATGCATTTGCAAATAAAAGTAAATAAATTCTGGCAATGTGTTTTGACCAGAGAACATATCTGAATTTAATACAGTTTATTTCAGAGTCCTTTAAAGAAGTGAGAGAACCCTTGTGATTAGCACTTTAACGTAGTTAGGGATTAACAGTGTAGATCATGAATCACATTGCAGTCCCAAAAAATGGAGAAACAATAACTTGATTCTCACAAGTTATTGTTAAAGCAGATTTTTATGTGGCCATCTGTATTCTCGTGTTTCTATGGTTGTACTGCATTTCTGAACAAGTTCAGTTGTTTTTATGAGACACATTTTCAATTCTTTGAACAGAATATTGTCTACTTACCGTAATTGAGAGTGACATTACACAACAGCTGGGCTTACTTTTGTGTAATGTTCCACTAGTTCTGGTTCATGACTGAAACCCGCCTTCCTCTTCATGTACCCAGGTTTTGCTACAGAACGTGGCAACCGTGACAGAAAATAAGTAATGCATCTTGACTTATTTGGTCTTTTCTTATTAAAATATTGTTTTTTATTTCCTCCTTGCTTAATTCTGCATGCTTGTTCTTGTATAAATTAAGCAGAAACGAGTGTGAACCATCTGCTGAGGAAATAATACACTTGTTGCCCGCAGCATGACTTCAGCGCTGAGACTGGAAATAAGCACACAGATATGAATATTTGCAAAGGGGGTCTTTATCTAGCCAGCTCTATGTTTGTAGTTTATTTTGCATTTTACCTGAATTAATTCCAGCATTGACCCTTCGCGGTACATTGAAGGAAGTCTCCGTCTGCATGTTTATCCTCAGTGACAGTATCAGGCCTTGAAGAGCCTCTGTAAATTGCTGCGTGGGTGAACTTGTGTGTAGGTGCCCTCTCGCCTCCGGTTGCCAGGTTTTCCAGAAGAAGCCACCAGAAATGCAAAGCAGCATCATGACAGCCTCTGTTGTTATGTTAATAGCTTGTTGCTAACTGCAGACTGTTGGCTGTCACCCAGTGGCTCCTCACTTGGCTCCGGTCTAATTCTCTAAGAGAGTTGTTGGTTTGCGTCAAACCTCTACAAGGCAAAACCTGCTGATCCAGATAGGGTAGATTTCTGTAGACAAAGTGAAAATGGTCGAAACCATTGTGTTCAAAGTGGGGCCCCAGGGCCATTTGTGGCCCCTGGACTAATTTTTTGACCACAAAGTAGGACAAAATTTAATACATTTTGACAAAGATTTGACTTTTAAAATGTACTTTCAAATATATTAGATGTAACATAAAGTGATAATCTTTTCCAAGATGTCTGTTTTCCTTCTGTTGTCATAGTAACTAGGATCACAAACAATAATATGTTATATTGTATTATTGTGCAACAATAATACAATATTTTACCACATTTTCTTTCCTGAGTATTATTTCAGTCTCTTGTGTTCATCTCTGTTACCTCAAAGATTTTGAAAATGGTTGCCTCAGAGTCTTTTTTTTCAGTAGTAGCATCCACACTGAAGAGTGTTGTTAGACCTGATAATGCATTATAGTGCATTTATTACAAAACAAAACAATAACCAGATCTATGATCCTAACCAGGCTAGAAAATTCGCCAGTTCTGATCACCATCTGGTAAATATATAAATTTTCAGACTACATGGTTTCAAAACTCCTAAATGTGAATAGCTGTGTTTCCATATTTAAAATTTCAAAAACAAATTTGCTTTATGAAACCATGACAATTTTGGAAAAACAATTGCTTTTCAATAAAAAGTTTTGGGATGAGGTTGTTGTTTAGCTGTGTAGAAACCAGTTTATTTGGCAAACTGATATGGAAACACTTTTTGACATCACACAAGTCACATGATCAACAATTGGATGTTGCCGCTGGCGCAAACCATGAAGGAGACGACGACAGCTGGATGATGACAGTGTAGCAAGTTTCTTTTTATGTGTGAACAAACTTATTTGTGCAGTTTTTTCTGACATTGTCAGAATGTTGACAAAGTTTTGCACACATTTGTAAATGAAATGCAGCTCGTGACGTTGAAACGACTCCTGAACTGACTCAGAATCTGTGAAGGTGTGAGAAGCCGCCGTTCTCTTTGGAGCTTTCGGGATTCCTCCTTTTGTCTGCTGCTCTTTCCATTTCTGTCTCTAAAGCTGTTGATTTTCCTGCCAAAGAAGTGACTAAACGAAGCTGCTAAATTTAGAGCTCAGGTCTTGAAGTGAGGTTTTTCCCTCTGTAAGGCCTCGTAATGAAAGGTTAGTAGAGGGAAGAGGTTTCTGATATCCGAGCCAGACTCCAACCACATCATGTGTACGCACACAGAGCACTCCACGCGAACCATGCTTTCACCCATCAATCCACATAAAAAGCTCCAATTAGACATCGCACACATATCTGGGACCACTTAATGTTATGCAATCAGATCTCCCACTTCCTGCACCTCTCTGTCATCACACCTCCTGCTCACAGACTGTAAACAGCCCAGGTTCTGTCTCCATTAAAAGCTGTTGCTTTTTATTAAAGAGCAGAATGCATGATGAAGAGTTAATCAGTGAATTGGAGGCTTGCCTGCTCCATAGCGGGCCACTGAGTTTGGCCTCTGCATGTGGTCCAGTTGAATTATTTAGTGAGGTTGAAAGGTTCTGACAGTCAGAACCGGTCAACCCTTGATGACAGATAAATGTGAAGCTGCTCCATGACAACGTCTGTCTCTAACGATGACATAATGAATCCATCAAGCTTTTATTTTTCTTAAGTTGTACATGTACGCTGCCCTCTGCTGTCAGATTCTCACATTGCGGTTCTCTTCTCGTCGGTCCCTCCAGAACTGTCTGGTCCGAGTGACTCCTCGGGGCTGGGAGGCCTTGGTGACAGATTTTGGGCTGGCGAGGGAAGTGGTGGAGCTGCCTGTGAAGGATCCCGGCAGGAAGTTGTCATTGGTGGGCTCGGCCTTCTGGATGGCCCCCGAGATGCTCCGAGGAGAGCCCTACGACCGTAAGGTGAGTCCTCAGTCGTTTCCCAGGAAGGAGTTTTAGTTCTCTGTGCAGGAAGTTAAAGCATTCCTCATGTGAGCTTCTATTCCCCTACAAAACTGGACTTCTTTTAAACTTTTCTACATTATAAATGTTTTCTTCCTAGAAGCTCTACATCCCTGCTCTTTGGGAATCTCGCTGGGTAGCATGCTGGGCCCAATGCATTTTCTATTAATGACTTTCCCAAAAAATATTTAAGCACTCCAATACTTTCAAGCTGAAGTATGAAGCTTTTCTAAATTTTTATTTTTATTTTACATATTTGTTGAAACTGTCACCAAGTTGTTGCAGTGTGCTGTGAGACTGATCATCTCTAAAAGCTCAAATTCCTCCACTTCCTCCCTTGAGCTACTTTTGTCTTCTGAAGAAATGCACTGCTCCCGACCAAAAACAACCAATCAGAGCGAGGACGGTCTCGATGCTGTCAATCATTCTCATGTGCTCACTGCTAAATGTGCTAATGGTAGAGAAGCAATTGAAGTGCAGAGCCTGAGCACTCACCACAGCTGCAGTGTAGCAGAGAGCATATGGGAAGTAAAAAGGAGGAAGAGCAGAGTCACAATTAGGGTGATTGACATCTCTAAGACCCGCCTTCTAGCTCTGATTGGTTGTTTCTAGTTATCACAAGGAGAAGGTGCAGAAGGTCAACTGTTTCACAGATTATCTGTTTCATACCAAACTGTCATAACATGGTGACAGTTTCCACAAATATGTAAAAAATATTTATTTATTTTTTCTAAAAGTTATGTATTGCTGCTTTAATACATGAGGAAGCTGCTTTTTTTTGTCTGGCTCAAACATACAGATTCAGATATTCAAATTGTCAGTTACTTGGAGATCTTCAGCAACTTCAGTGCTAGTTACAAGATAATTATTTGACTATTGATATAAGAAAAAAAACTGTGTGTATGTATTTTTTTCTCACGTAGAAATAAAGGCGTTTCATTACCAAACCTCCTTCTGCTGTCACAATTTATAAATATCTAGGAATTATTTTGGATTCTCATTTGACTTATCACACCCTGTGCCAGCCGCAAGCTGAAGCAAAACTAATTTAGGTTTGCTACAAAATGAGGTCAAACTTGTCGTCTTCTGTTTGGAATCTTCATGCCATGATATTTACAGCCATGTCGTAGCTACTGCCTGTCTGCTCTCTTACTCATGAAGTTTCAGAACCCACAGCCTCTATGACAGGGCCTACAAAATTCATAATAAACTTCCTGTCTGGATTCTTTCTACTTTAAATACTTTAATGTTTCAAAATTAAGTTGTACTTTAAAATTTTCCGAGGTGTAAGGTATGTAGCTCTTTCTGCTCAGATGCCTAAACAATGTGTTGGAAATGATCGCTCGACTCGCTCTGTTAGAAGAAGACACTTGCCATCCCCAGCCTTTAAAAACTGTTAATGCCAGAGATACATTTTCTATGTTTATAATATTCCACAACATATGAAGTCCATGTCAACACTGGCACTGTTTGAGAATACTCATCCTGGTCATCTGGTGACCGCCTTCTTCCTCGATCTCCACTAGGTGTTTAGTGTCCTAACTGACAGATGGAAATGTGGAGCTTTACGTTGTAGACATTAGTCTGCTGCTTGTTTCAGGTGGATGTTTTCTCCTTCGGCATCGTTCTGTGTGAAATCTTGGCCAGGATCCCGGCCGACCCAGAGATCCTCCCCAGAACCCAGGTACAGACCAGAACCAGAACCACCAGCTGCAGGGATTATCCAGCGGTGCACAGACATGAACGTTTCACTGTAACAACTGGACTTTAGCGTGGCCGGAGTGATGATAGCATCGGTGTGTTTCAGGACTACGGGCTGGATGTGAAGGCGTTCGGTGAGCTGGTTCCTGACTGCCCACGGCGCCTCCTGGAGTTAGCAGCCAGCTGCTGCATGGTATGTAGATGGAAGAAACTCTCCATACAAACAGAGAGAAAGAAAAGAGTCAGATGATCATTTGTCTGCTCCGGATCGGAACTTAAATTAAAAATGGACACCATATGGACAGGTCTGCACTCCGCTACTGGACAACACAGAGACACACACACCACAAAACACTATGCACACACTCATTCACAGTGACACACATGAAACCCTTCATTAAAATTCCCTGTGTTTTCTACATCCTTTTATAAGGATTTAATTAGGCCAAATTTGAACAAAAAATATAAACATTTTGCATTGAAGACAAAGAAAAACTTTTGCTTGTAAATATGTTCTTCCTAAAGAAAATTTGCTGTGTCTCTTACTTTACTTCTGATGAGGTATAAAAAGGCTTAACGGTCAAATGAAATGTCTGCAGAATGTGCCAACTTTTTAAACTTGATTATTCAATTAATCGTCAGAATAATCAATTACTTGAATGCAAAGTATGAATCTAACAGTCCAAACGAATAAATTGAGTATTCTTTCTGACGAGGCTCGTTTGTCAGATTAAAATTACCTTTTGAAAATAACAACCTTTAAAGCCACATTTGTGTAATAAACAATATTTATTTTATTGGTCCGACATACTATCCTAGTTTTAAATGTTGTGTTTCCATCAAGCCGAAAATCATCGTGGTTATTAACAGAAATGTAAGCTGGAAAACACCAGTCTGTACTGAATTCACTGGTATAATGTGATTCAGTAATAGTTCCTTAAATAAATGGACTTTTCAGTAATATTCTGATTTAGTGAATGATGCTACGGTATCTGTGTGAAATGATACATTATGTATTTTTATGGGCTAATTATGAGGTAAACAAAATGGAGAGTGTTGTAGAATCATTTGAACAGATCATGAATCTGATGAATGATCTGGGTTCATACTGGCACAGTGACAGATTAGATCTGACCAGACTGTGGCCTCATGCAGCTTCCTGTCTCTGCTGCTCCCAGGTGGAGTCGTTCCGGCGCCCGGCCTTCACAGAGCTACTGGATGAGCTGAGCGAAGCTGCGGAGGGTCTGGAGCCGCCACCGAAGCCCGACCTGACGGCCCGCTGAGCAGGGGGTGTCCAGCAGCAGGGATTATTGATCACTGTGGAGACAGGAAGCCGAAGTGAGGGGGGAGTTTAAAGAAGGCGGGGCTGATTGTTGATGCTTCCTGCTTTCTCACCACAGGCTCAACTTGTCTTTTCTGAGAGCGGTTAGCCAAACCACGGCTTCCCTGAACGCTTTGCTAACGTGGCTTCCAGGTGATCAGTGTTACTCCTCGAAGTAGATCCAGTTTCATTTCCCGACTCAGAGGTTTCCTCCTCCTCTTCATACGCGCCTCGTCCTGCTTGTCGCCGCCACTCGTTTGGAATCAACGACACAGATCATCCGATCTGCTGATAGGTTTTGGTCTTTGTGTCTGCTTTAGTTGTTCTGACTTCTCCTTCGTTCAGCCACGGACTCCAAACGGCTGCAGACAGCTGAGGAACCTCAGACTGACCGTCGTGTTCAAGGTTTTTGAGAGCTTGTCTCAGTTTTACAGAAAATATCCTTTGTTTCTACATATACACAGAAAAAAACAACAGGCCACAAAGTGTGTAAAGTGTACAGGCCCCTGTTAGAGTGAAAAGAAAATGTGAGACTAAAATCATTCCAAAACCTTTTCAGCCTTTAATGTGACAGTTCTAAATTATAATCTAAACTGAATAAACACATCAATAAATCTATTTACTTGTTATTGATGCAAAGCAAAGTAAATCCACATCCCGCATCAATAATACTGATTTTGTTACTGATATGGATACTTTTTATTATGTAAGTTTGATACATCGTCAAAACTTTGGACCTTAAGTTGTTTTTATGTTTCTTTTGAACTATTTTGTAAAAACCTGGGACAGAATTTGTACAGGTTTATAGGTGTCTAACATTCAGATAATATACTAACATGATAAACAGAAACAATAGAAAAAAACAAACATTTGTATGTATTTTTTATAAATCAAAGTGATCAACATTGATCAAATCAAAATCTTTTGCTGTAGATAAACTACAGCACCAACATGAAATAGAGTTACATGAGGAAATCTGAAACTTATTGATCCAGTACTGATACCAATTTGGAATTGATATATTATTGATACTTTAGATAGATCCGCCCACCTCTAGTGTTCACAATATTAAAATGATAATTTGCTGATGCAGCCTTTGCTGTCATTTCAACATTTATCCTTCTTTGGTAGAAGCTTGCAGGGATTTTACACATAACTTTCCAACAAAGTTTCTACGTTTCTCGGCGAAACAAGCTGGAGATGAAATCAGTTTTCAGACTGCGAGGATCTGATCCACAGCCCTCTTCAAGTTTTTCTCTTATGACGCCATTTTTATTTTTATTTGAACGTCTGCTTGAACCCTGTTGAAAAAATAAAATCCATTTTCATCTCCGGCTTCATGGTAAGCGCCTGAAGGCGTTGCATAAAAACTGAATGATATTTAAAACTGTTGATGATTTCCTCCACACTCACAAAAATATGAATTCCAGGGCATGATGTTGCCGCCACCAAGCTTCATTGGTGCTCCTCTGGAGATGTGAAATGCACCAGATTTGTTGCTTTAGCAGTTGAACTGCACAGGAAGTGTTAAAAATTATACTAAAGACATAAAAGGTTCAATGTCTGATTTTGAAACCTCTAACAGGGGCGTGTAAACATTTTACGGCTTGAGTGGAGAAAACTGTCGTAGTGAGTCATATGTAGATTTTTAAATCACATTCTTGCTTTGACTCCAGTACACCCAGACTGTCTGTAACCTGTTGCTTATATATTCCTTTGACATTTTTAAACATGCTTGGATCTGAACATGTGTTTTAAAAAGCCTGAGCTTTCTGTATGCTTCCCGTTCTTCTGGTACTGTAAGGGTCCAGTTCGGTTTTCCATGTTATCAGAATTTCAAGGCAGCTAAAATGCAACGGACTTTCATTCTTCCTAACATCAGCCAGACTTTTGTGATGGAACAAATAAAGTGATATTCTTTGTCTATCATTTCTTTTTGTGAGATGCTTTAAGTTTAAGTTCAGAGTTGATGAAACATGATCACATTGAGCCTGTTGAGCTGCCTCCATCCATCCATCAACAGGATGGATGGTAGAGTTCCCAGCCAAATGGAACATAGATGTCAGGTACATCTGCTAAATCTATTTGCGCACCAAAATATGTAAGGAATATGTAAAGCATCACAGTTTTAATTTGTATTTTTTTTAGCTTTGTTTGTTTTTTCTTTATTTTTTGCTGTTTTCCCACAAAATCCCTTCTGCTGTTATACCACTACATGCCACTGGATGGCAGTCTTTTCATAACTGATACGAATCCTGACTGGATTACTACTAACGACCAACTGCTGTAAAAATAAGAAACTGTCCGAAGAACAGAATCCAGACATAAAACTACAACGGACTTCCTGTGCAGAATGTTTGACATGATCAGTGAGAATGAAATGATGGACAGATTATGAAACATGTGAGACCAGAATATGAAAGAAAGACAAAATAAAAAAACAAAATAGTTCTGTTAAAGATGTGTTGTGACATAGGTTTGGTTTGGCTATGAGAAAACTATAAATAAATGCAAAAGCAATGATTAACAAAATTACATACTTACATCAAAGTGACAAAGGTAGCCAGAGAGATATTTATCTCAGTTATTTCTCATGAATACCTGAGATTGCACACATATGTAGAACTATTGATCAGCAGGTTTCTACACACACACAGGCAGACACACACACACACACACACACACACACACACACACATATATGTATATATATATATGTTTTTACCAGCATTTATCTGAGAAGTAGCTCATATAATGAGTCCAGCAGATGTGCTTGCTATTTGCTTTCTGGCTAGTCTGAAGGAGCTGAGTGGGGGAGTTTCGGGGGATTGCTGCTCTGTGAGGCCGAAACTCTGATGCCTGGAATTTGCAGTTCTGAGGAGGAGCTTCATCCTCTAATGCTGGTACTTCTGGTACCGCTGAATTGTTGCCATGGAGATGAAATGATTTCTCAAACATCCATGAAACAATCAAGACAACACTCATTTCCAGGAATGTTGTTGCATCATTATAACATGATTCAAAGCTCAAAAACATATATTTACATCATACTGCACCTTTAACTTCTCTGATTTCTGGTCATTTCTTCATCAGACTGAAGCAGAGGATTTGCTGGAAGGATGTGACAGAACATGTTCTATGATCTAAGAAACATGGCTGCTTTCATGTTGGGTTGCTGGAGCTCTTAACACTTGCGAGAGAGCCAGACTTCATTATTTTTTCTTTGAAGCACGACTTGTCTGCATAATCAGCATGGAAACATAATGCAAATGTTTTCAATTATGAAACAGAACAAAGAGCCTCTTCTGAGTCTATATAAAAACACCTGGCTGACAAATAGACACAAATATAGTCTAGCAAACAGGAGTCGGCTCCTAGTGCTCAGCTGTTACAGAGAGAGCATTAAAGATTTAGATGCTCTTTCAGGGCCATGACAACACTCTGCACCTCCCACCTCTCCCTGCACCAGAGTCTAAACAGTGAGATTGATGATTATCTAAACACTGATCTGTGTGTTTCCTCTGATTTACACAACCATGACTGTGATCACAAAGGACAGGGAGGAGCAGCGGTTGCATTTCAATAAAAGTCAGTTTGTTGTCATTCCGCTTTTATGTAATATAATTTATTAATTGGTTCTTTAGGACACAAATTAAACATTCATATGAATATCATGTTTTTATTTAGATATTTCTGATAATTACTGAGAACCCATACATGCACAGGGAGAACATGCAAACTCTGTACAGAAAGACACCAGGCTGGGAATCAAACCCAGGACCTTCTTGCTGCAAGGCAGCAGCTCTACCCACTGCACCACTGTGCAGCCCATTAAATAAGTTTTTATTTCTTTTTGCTCCTTTTTAAAATGAGAAGCAGTGGTAAGCTTATTACATTGTTGTTAATTTTAAGTGCACATGTTTTCTCTGATTCTACTTTACTTGCTTTCATTGGTTTAAAAAAAAATCAGTTTGAAATAGATTAATAAATAATCTAATAGGGTTACCTGTGTATGCTAGCTGGTTCCTGTTAGCTGTGATCTGGAGGATTCCTGACTGCTTCAGTCATCATTTAGTTTCCTGTTGTGTGCGGTTGCTGGACGCTGGAGAAGCCTGGCAGCAGGGGTCAGTTATCAGTCAAGTATGGATGTTTGGCCCACTTGGATCTGATTGTTGGGGTCATTAGAGAATTTTGAAGGAGCTGGATTATCAAACATAAACAAGCAAAAACTAGTTTTCTTTTTGTAAATGAATGGGATTACTTATTGGAAAGAAGGAAAATCTCCTAAATGTGTAAATAGGTTTAAAACTGAAGGTAGCTGTGAGGTTTTCTATTCTAATATAATGGTGTTTTATTTTAAAAGAGCACCTTTTATTACATCATAATGAAAGGAATCTAATGTGATGGTTGCAATAAATGATGATAGATCAACAGTTTGGACACACAATGAAATGATTTATGTGATTTCACCTTTAACACCTGAAAGTGAAGCAGAGAGCATGCTGTCCTGCTCCATGTCACTGACAGGCGTTTATTTAATTGTGAGTTTGTAAGTGGAGACATATCGGACTTACCAGAATTTGGCTGCGATCACGTCTCCTCATGTAAGTCCTGCTGCTCTGCAGAGTCTGAATGTGATTTTTTATGAGTCGTCCTGCTGCTCTGGTACATCATCAGTGCAGTAATCACTGAAAGCAGACACAACGTCTTCCTGCTTAATGTTGTGCATAAATCGGAGATGATAACAGGAGGGGGAGATGAGACCCGGGATGAGGAGGGACTGAACCTACTCCTCACTCAGTCTCATGGGAGAACGAACATACCATCAGTAAAACAAGATGGATAAATGCCAACGGGTTTTAGCATGACTCAGAAAGAGTCTGACAAAAAGAAGTTATGCAGAATACATCAAGTTACAGGGAGGAATCTGGTTAGCGCAGAAAATCCACAAACAACGACTCATACACGTAGTTTGGTGTACAGACTGCTTGATGCTGAGCATTTGTACAGCAGAGATTTTCCAAGTAGGGCTTTAACTAGGACGTAAATTTGGGTTTGGTAAGTCCATCCCAATGACCTGCAGCTTCTAGTCAGATTTATTGTCTCCGCATGCAGCTGGAACCAGATGTTTGCGTACACTGGATGATAAACATATAACACTTCCACTGTCTGGCACAAAATCTAATTCAACTTTTCCTGTTTTAGGGCATTTTTTCTATATGACTGAGGATATTTACATAAATTCCTTAGTATCTGATCGATCGCTCTTTAAAGCTGTCCGTCTTGGTCAGAGGTTTTGGGCATCATTCCATAAACTCAGATTTTGATGTCACAAAATGAAGCAGTGTGTTTAAGTGTCACCTTAAAATACACCCCCAGGTCTGCCTTTAATTCACTCTGCTTTTGATTTTTTTAAACTCCTTAAACTAATAGTCATCTTATTGTATGTAAACTTAAGAATTTTAAAAAGCAACAAAAACGTTTCTAAGACTCCATCTACATGGAAAGATTATTTCCAAAACGAGTTATGAAGAACCCCGTAGTCACTTGGAACTGTTTCCAGTTTGTTTTTATTCACAGAAACGCAAAGAAAAACATTATTTTTACTGTTCCAGACATATCAGGGGTGTTAAACAGAGAAAATGGGAACGTCCACAGGAAGGGTGAACAACAAAGCTGGATGTTTAGTAGAACTCGTTTTTTAAATGTTTTATTGCAGCACCACCAACATGCAATCCATCACTGTTGTTACATATGACTCTTTCAGGTTTATAGTTCATTTTAGAGGCTTTTTCTAGGTCCGCATGAATATACAAGAAAGTAATTTTGACTCTGGAACCTTTTGGGTTTTTTTTTTAAAGCATTTTAGTTCTTCTGTAACAGTTCTTGTGTAGACACTGCGTACAGACAAACAGCTCAAAACTTTTCCCTTTGAGAAAAAAACCCCAAAACATTCCTAGAGAACAGAGCTGAAATCCTAACTGACCTAAAGCAGTAAAAAAATAAAAAATAAAAAAAAAATAAAAAATTGATCTGAATTCATGTCAGACAAGGAGAATCTTTATATTCAGTAAAATTCTGGTTCCAGCTGGAGCTCCTGGATCATTTAGTCTCCTCTGTTCCAGTTGGTGAAGGTCGAACCCATAACGTCAATCACTCTTCTTCCAACTCAGTCACTTCAGAAGGTGGGCTTCATTGGTTTTAGCAATGATGTTAATCAGATGAAATACTTAAAAAAAAAGATCTCTGTCATAAACTTTGATGACACAAAGTCATGACTTTCAATTAGACGGTTGAATTAACTGATGAGATGTTTTAAGGGACAGAAGAAATGACCCACATGGATTTAATTAGGAGTTATTTAACCTTGCAACATGAGGTGACTCCATGTTTTAAGGAACGGTTGGCAGTCAGGGCGGTGGGTGAGCATCAGTGAGCTGTCCCAACACGAGCTGCTGAAGCATGTGTGTGTGTGTGTGTGAGGACAGAGTGGGGGTGTTAAGAGAAAGTAGGCTAAGAGGCAAATGACAGAGAGAGGCACTGTAGGTGACCTAATATCAGAGAGTGAAGCATACATCGATTTGGAGGACGGGCTTTTTGGAAGGACATCCAAGTCAGACTGAAGATCAGCAACAGCCAGTGTGTGGATGTTAGGTTCTCAATGGGAAACCAGTCCTCCACTGGGGAAACTCTTTGATTAACTGGGGACGGTGTCTACGGAACGTCCAAACCTTTAATGCTTCATGAACATTTTCCCGCCAAAATAACATTACAGCCTTCACCGCTGTTAGGAATTCAAAATCTTTGTGCATTTATTTTTTATTAAGGAGACACGAGTTAACTGGTTCCTCTTTGGACTTTTATTTTAAAGTAGTAAGGCAGGTGGTTCTTGTTCAATGAAACACTAAGCATGTATGGAAAGTCAAAAGCGACACCATTCAATATATTACAAAGGCCCAAAATTGATGCTTATAAATGAGAAAACTGGATAAAATTGGAACTGCATGCAACAAATAAATTAACCTCTTAAACGAATCTGTCATGTTTGTTATTCTAGACTCTGGTGGAGATGACAGTTACGGACACAAACACTATTAAGGTAAGTGAGAAGTTTTATTTGCAGCGACAGGAAGTGTCAGGAGAATGAAGACTGGTGTGAGACCGAACTGATGGAGAAGAAGATGAGGAAAGAATAAGGGGAACCGGATGAGATCAACACGCAGGAAGGAGATTGATCTTACTGCTGACCAGGAGGAGGGTGACCCTGGGAGAAATGTCTTTCCACTGAGCCAGAGGTCGGCTGTGAGCCATATGGAGGAGGATGTTCACTGAACCAGGAATCTGGGCGACAGCACAGGAACCAGTTTGGTACTCTGACTGAAATTTCTTAAGAAACAACCAGCTGCAGTCAGGTTACCACAAGATGTTGGAGAACCGTCTGGTGACTGCCACAGGAATCCAGCTCCTATTTAAAGGCTGACAGCCTGCAGCTGGAGCTACACCTGCCTTACTCAGCCTGCAGGAGAAAAGGAGGACACACACACAGACACACGCACACACACACACGCACACACACACACACACTCTCACGGCACTCAGCTCAGAGTTTATGTCAAAGTATTTGTTTTTATTTAAATTTTACTATGATTTCCTCAGGTAATTAGTGCAACCAGTGGTAAATTGAGACCTTTAAAATATGTTGAACAAATATATCTTTGTTTGATTTCCTATTTTATTCAAATGATCAACTCTAACAGTAGTAATGATTTGCTTTTTACAGAAGGAATATCTTCTAGAACTGGTTCCAATAAGAACAAACAGATAGAAGAGTGGAGGAGGGGGAGGAGTGAAGAAGAAGGGAGGAGAAGAGGAAAGAGGAAAGAATGAGACAAAATGTATTTTAAATCATGTCTTTAAATGGTCAGTATGAATTCATTTTCCACTAGTAACAGAATACCATGAGGCAAAGCTGTCAGCTGGCCTGGCTGCTGGCAGAATTGTTCTGTTTAGAACATGTAGTAGACATAACAGGCTGCTACACCTCCATGTTTTATGACAAATGTGCAAACATTAGTGTGTAGAAATATCTCTGTGGGCAGGTGGTCCCAGAAACGGTTTACCTCCTGCCTTCTCCTTCTGATATTCCTCTGGGCCAAACTGACACGTTTCCTTCCAGCTGTCACTGTATGACATCCAGTTTTGTCCTTTTCCGGCTGCTGACACCAAGATAAGCTGTGTTCACCATTGATTAAGGCTCAGCACATTGATAACCTGCAGTATGAGCTGCAGCTGCTGTGTTGGAAAAGGCTATTGAAGAAGAGCCATTGCAGTGATCTGTGGAAATGTTTAAAGTGTCACTGCTGAGCTCTATATTATGGTTAATAATACATTCAAACAGATTAGTCCAGTCTCTGCACTAAAAGGAAATATGTGACAAGCTTGGTTCATCAAACTTGTGTGTTATGTTAAAACACATTTGCGTCTTTTGAGATCTCTTTGTTGTTGTTTTTGTCCAATTTAAGTGGTCAATGTGGTTCTGATAGTATTTTTTAAATGAATGAAACAGTAATTTCTATATTCTGAATCCACTACCTCTATGCAGTTTGTTGGTTTGGATCCAGCAGATGATTATTCAGAGAGCTTAGCTTAGAAAGGAAGCTTTAAAATGTCAACTTACAAAGGCAGACGACTTGGACACGATGTTTACATTAGCTCCATCTTGATGAATTACTACCGTAGAGAGTTCAGTAGATGAGTAAAAAATAATAATAAATGGCAATAGCAGTTCTCCGACTTTGGCCTCCAAAGGTCTCTGCACGGCCCTGAGATACAGAGTATTTCGAAAGAGCAGAGGGAATCTTACATTACAATTCTTAAGTAGAATAAGATGAGTAGTATTTTAAAAGAGCAGAGGAAATCTTACATTACAATTCTTAAGTAGAATAAGATGAGTAGTATTTTAAAAGAGCAGAGGAAATCTTATGTTTTTTGAACAATAACAATATTTGTTGTTAAGCTGTTGCTAAGAGATGACAGTGTTTTCTGGTAACCAAGGGCCACAATGTAAACATTACATATTTTAGCTTTTCAAAGTTTATCCACTCTAAATTTGTTGTCTAAGCATATAAGCAATATTTCAAAACAACTTATGTTTTATGAATTATATTATTTCTTATTAATTTGGTGCTAATAAATGAGCGTTTTTTCTTTTTCTGGTAAGAAACTGCCACGAAGTATAAATCAGATTTTTACTTTTGTTTTTAATGTCTGTGTACCATTAATGGCAAATAAAACATTTTCACTTTTCTCCAAAATTCACCAACTTGACAATTCTTAAGTCGAATAAGATGAGTAGTATTTTAAAAGAGCAGAGGAAATCTTATGTTTTTAGAACAATAACAATATTTGTTGTTAAGCTGTTGCTAAGAGATGACAGTGTTTTCTGGTAACCAAGGGCCAAAATGTAAACATTACATATTTTAGTTTTTCAAAGTTTATCCACTCTAAATTTTTTGTCTAATCATGTAAGCAGTATTTCAAAAGAACTTATATTTTATAAACAATAATATAACTTATAAATTTGGTGTTAAGAGATGAGCGTTTTTCCTTTTTCTAGTAACAAACTGCCACGAAGTATAAATCAGTTTTTTACTTTTGTGTTTAATGTCTGTGTACCATTAATGGCAAAAAACCATTTTCACTTTTCTCCAAAATTCGCCAAAGTGACAATTTTTAAGAATTACAAGTTATGTAGTGATTCAAAAGAGCAGAGGAAATCTTATGTTTTTTGAACAATAACAATATTTGTTGTTAAGCAGTTGCTAAGAGATGAGAGCGTTTTCTGGTAACCAAGGGCCACAATGTAAACATTAGATATGTTAGTTTTGCAAAGTTTACCAACTCTTAATTTGTTGTGTAAGCATATGAGCAGTATTTCAAAACAACGTATGTTTTATAAACAATAATATTCCTTATTACTTTGGTGCTAATAGATGAGCGTTTTTTTCTTTTTCTGGTAACAAACTGCCACACAGTATAAATTAGATTTTTACTTTTGTGATCAATGTCTGTGTACCATTGATGGCAAAAAAAAAAAAACATTTTCAAATTCTCCAAAATTCACCAACTTTGCAATTCTTAAGTACAATAAGATGAGTAGTATTTTAAAAGAGCAGAGGAAATCTTATGTTTTTTGGACAATAACAATATTTGTTGTTAAGCTGTTGCTAAGAGATGACAGTGTTTTCTGGTAACCAATGGCCACAATGTAAATATTATGTTAGTTTTGCACAGTTTACCAACTCTACATTTGTAGTGTAAGCATAAAAGCAGTATTTCAAAACAACTTATGTTTTATAAACAATAATATTCCTTATTAATTTGGTGCTAATAGATGAGCATTTTTTGATTTTCTGGTAACAAACTGCCATGAAGTATAAATCAGATATTTACTTTTGTGTTGAATTTCTGTTTTATAGTATATTTACCATCAATGATTAGAAAAAAATAAAATTAACTTTTCTGTAAAATTCATCAAAGTGACAATTTTTAAGAATTACAAGTTCAAAAGAGCAGAAGAAATCTTCTGTTTTTTGAACAATAACAATATTTGTTGTTAAGCTGTTGCTAAGAGATGACAGTGTTTTCTGGTAACCAAGGGCCACAATGTAAACATTACATATTTTAGTTTTGCAAAGTTTACAAACTCTAAATTTGTTGTCTAAGCATATAAGCAATATTTCAAAACAACTTATGTTTTATGAACAATATTGTTCCTTATTAATTTGGTGCTAATAGATGAGCGTTTTTTCTTTTTCTGGTAAGAAACTATGTCAAAGCATAAATCAGATTTTTACTTTTATTTTCAATGTCAGTGTACCATTAATGGCAAAAAAACATTTTCACTTTTCTCCAAAATTCACCAACTTGACAATTCTTAAGTAGAATAAAATGAGTAGTACTTTAAAAGAGCAGAGGAAATCTTATGTTTTTTGAACAATAACAATATTTGTTGTTAAATTGTTGCTAAGAGATGACAGTGTTTTCTGGTAACCAAGGGCCACAATGTAAACATTACATATTTTAGTTACAACAAATTTAGAGTTGGTAAACTTTGAAAAACTAAACTAAACTCATTTTCTAAATCATGTAGTTTTATTGTGCTAGTGACATGATAATGAAATTTCCTCGTAGGTTTGGAGTACTCATAAAAAAAACTCAAAGGTTATTTAAAAATGGTCAGTTAGAACAAGATTATTTTCCTCACACTCGGTGCGATATGTCAGCACAAGGTCTAGATTATGAAGATAAAAGTGATTACATTACATTTTGGGCAAAGCCAATTGATTCTTAAAACTACATTTAGGCTTTAAAAATTAGCATCAGTGTCAGGCATTGCACAAACCAACCAGAGAGACACTGAGAGTTTTCAAAAGGAACTCTTTATTATTTACAATAATGTCAAAACAAACATGGGCCCCATGCAGAGATCAAAAAATGTAAATACAAGTATGCAATCTAACAAACCCAACCATATAAAGATAAAATTTAATGAGATGCATCCCAACATGCCCTGTTTTCCACATGGATGAGATTCAGGTGTATTCTTTCAACCTCAGTGTATGATGAACTTGCCAACGTAAAAAGTGCCCAGTATGATCCTCTCCCCTCTCCTGCTGTCTGCTCAGCAGGAGAGGGGGACTTCATCACTTTTTGTACCCATTTCATCTGCTGGCATTGCCGCTCTTACTAATGGTCAACGGATGACAAAAGACTCAAAAAGGCTCGACAACAATCCTGATTCATCATCAACTGCTCCTTTTTGATGCACCACTAAATCCTTTGTCTGCACCTGCGCTCCAATTACAGAAAACGGCAACAATGTACAACCCTGCTGGCACCTGCAGGAAGCAGAACAGGATGGGTGCCAGCGACCAGATGGAAGTCCTGCACAAACCAGGCGGGTTTGGGTTCACTGAAGTCATTTGTAGTCTATACAATCTCTCTAGATTGGTTTTCACTGGCTTTACTGTGCAGCCTACAGATAATCTCCTTCCTATCCATTACCTGTGTCATGTGTCAGGGTCGGGCGGCTTTGCTCTGTCTTCCAGCTCTATCAGCACTTTCAGGGGTCAGGCAGATAAATGAGCAGATCAGGACCTTGGTGTGTTCCCGAGACATTCATTGAATTGCTGTTTTATGAAGGGGCACCACGAATGTTGAGTTCCTGCAATTTCACTGATTCATTTTCAGCAAGTCTTTATTCATTATTGCCTTTTATCATTTGAGTGTCCATTGTGGAGTTTTTAGTCTCATAGGAGCACCAACAATTTTGTCCGTGTGTGTACTCTGCAGCATATAACATCAATAATTATTATTATCCCAACAGATGGAGGCAGTGCATGTGCTGAGGCTGCAGATGACGCCCCAACACATCCACACGGAGCACAGCTCTGAATCACGACCGGACTCACCGCTGGCAGTGTGTCTGACTGATACGGGGTCGAAGGTAAGGATGCGTGTGGACCGGAAGCCCTCCAGCATGTCAGGAATAATAAAAGAGAGGCAGAAAACACAAACTTCTTGAGGCTGAACCGTCTTCATCCACCTCAGCTTTGTGTCAGACCTTTGTTCATAGAAGATGAAGGCTCCAGATTCGGCATCAGGCCTGCGGTGCTTGTGTGTTGTTGTGCTGATTTTTATTCAACTCAGCAGCCTCTCCGGCACAACAGCAACATTTTTCCTCTTGACGTTTTAAAATTCCAGCTTTACACATTTCTTTTTTAAGAAACCTTCACAGGCTCAATAGATGTGATCATATAAAGGAACCAGAGCAGACCAGCGATAGATAGAACCTCAAACATCAATTGGGAGAATAACCAAATCAGAAATAAAACCCGGGAGCTTCCTGCATCAAGAAAGAGCTTGGAAAAATTCTTCATACTTGACTTGTATTATATTTTGTGACATAACAATCTTCAATGTATTTTGACATAAAATACCAGATTAAATTCTCTTAAAATGCATGCAAGACAAACAACCTGACCATTTACCACGCTGACCTTAAAATCTTATAAAATTCTTCTCTGATCAGTTCCACATCTATCAGATCAGAGTAGGTTATTTCTATTCTAATAACTTCACTGTATTTTTTTTTCTTATATTCTTGTGCAGTATAATATTCTTATTATAAATCTTGCTTTTCTATATTTTTAACCTTTTTTGATCTTTTGTATGATCTTAAATATCTTGATGCTGCTGTTACACTTGAATTTTCCCAATTTGGGATAATAAAGAACATTTCTGTTCTGTTCTAATATTAACTATTTTATTCAATATTTCATACACATTGCATAAATATGTATGCAATATGGATACATATGTATAGATAAACATGGGTTTAAAATCATGCTTGATTTTAAACCCATGTTTAGATCATTTTTATTAATAATTTTATCTTAGCAAAAAATGAAAAAAAAATAAATAAAAAAATAGAGGAGAAACAAACAATCTTTTTTAAACAAAACAAAATTCTCACCAGTATTTTGCAGAAATGTAAAACTGAACCACTCTTAACTTCAGTGTGTTGGAACACGGGGAAATATAAAACATGCCAGACAGACGATCTTTGAGGACTGACTTTAGACTAACCCGACTAAAACAGACACTCAAATCTCAAGGATTAAGCTGTTTTGTAAAAAAAAAAAAAAAAACAGAAATGTAACTATCCAGATGTGCAAAGCTATGTGAGAAAAAACCTGGAGACTCTGCAGCACCAGGTTTACTTTTTACGTTTCACCCAAACATCGGCTGGAGACGGGTAGAATCCAAATGAAGCTTAATGTTTATTAAAACGCAGGCAGAACAAAGAGCAAAACCATGAGCATGGATGGTGGATACAGCAGGAACACAGAGGAGTATTTATCCTCAGGGAGGGAGTGATTACACAGAGAAGGAACAGGCTAGAGTCATTAACTGAATATAAAACAGCCGTCAGAGAGGAGCTGAGGGATAATGGCTGGCAGGGCCACCATGGAGACGGACTAAAGACACTGGGGTGAAAACAGTAGGGGGTCAGGGTCACTGTTGGTCCACTCGGATCAGGACACGTGACTGAAATGACCCTAAAGGAAGTACACTTAAATACCACACTTGTAAAATCACATCCCAAACACCTTCTGCTGTTCCAACACTTATTTTCTTCCCACCTGACATTCCAACTGATGGATATTTTTCTTTTTCTTGTTTTTGTTATGAACTGGATTCTAAATTATGAGTGATAATGACCACGGTGATGTGACTGATGTACAAACCCATTCGTGCTCAGAGACCATCCCTCACCCTCACAGACTGGGACTGATTCTCATATGTCCTGATGGTGTGGAGCCGTTCTGTTCATGGCTCTGCTCTCAGTTAATGTGACGGCCTTTTTACGCTAACTCAGTCCTTTTCAAATATAGAAAGGCATCCTCAAAGTGAGAATAGTGTAACATGCTCTCATTGATCTCAAAGGCACAAGATGAAGCTACCCAAAACTCTAGATCCTGAATACAAATTAGCTCTGAATGTTGACCTCCTCCTTCCTGATTGGTGGAGATGACACCGTTCTGCAGATTAATGACAGGCCGGGCAGTGAAGTGGAAAACATTTTACCGCCAGTCTGACCTTCTCGACCTGTTTCTTCTTAACTGACAGCGCTGCTTCCTGGAAGGTGATCTGATGGGTAAACTCTGTGGTTTCAAGAAAAAAAAAAAAAAAAAAAAAAAAAAAAAAACGCTGCAGAAACATCAAATTTTACCAACTAATTTTTGTCTCATTTCTAGTGAAAATTACAAAGTAACTTAAAAGGAACTTTTCAGCAAGATATGCAAGCTTGTTTTAAGCCAATAATTTCTTAAAATTGATGACAAATAGTTGGGAAAAAGTTTCATTGGCAGATTAATTCACTTACGAGAAAAATGTTTTAAGTTAAATAATCTGCCAATGGAACTAATACTTTTTTATCAACATTAATAAATTGTAGATTTAAAACAAGCTCCAATTTCTCGCGGAAAAATTACTTGTAAGTCAGTTTTGTACTGGAAACTAGACAAAACTGACTTAAGACTTTGTGTTTTGCAGTGAAGGGATGTGAAAATATCACAGGATTTAAATGATGTTCTCTTACCGGCTTTCTCTAATGGAATTTAATGCGTTTTAAACTAAGAGCGCTGCTGTGAGTCCTTCAAGGGAACAATACTGTTTTACTTTCACCCCGTAGGAGACGTTAAATTAGAAATGACACAAAACCCTTAAAGCATATCGCTACCTACATCTTCAAAACTATTTTAAATAGAACCTAACACCTAATGTACCAGTATATCTAATGGAAGAACTCTGCACACACACATAAGATAAATCTGCACTGTGGGATGACAGAAGACCAGGATCAATACATGATTACTGGAGCTGCTGCCTGTGCCTCAGGCCTTGATAAGGTACCGATCACATATAATTCACTCTGTTCACCAGGATCTGCTGTCCTCCGTTCTGACCGTACAATAAGTAAACAGTTGATGAAGGCTGTCAGCATGATTAACCTTTGCCTTGTTTGTTTTCCCACCCAGTCATGTCAGCTATTTATCTCTTCAACACTCACACTTCTCTCTCTCTTCACACACACGCACACACACACACGCACACCCACGCACCCATACGGGTTTTGGTGGTTTAGAGGGACAATTTTTTCAAACCAGTTTTTTGCAACACTAAACAGTCACCCCTTTCCACTTGTGCTAGAAAGACGTAGTAAGTTGTCAAAAATCTTGTTTGAGCTACACAACATAGATCTCACTTGAAAACTTCAATACACACATCAGAACTCAAAAGACAAGAACCTGATGCAATGCTGTATTAGAAGGACAGACGATAATGAGGTGCTTGGCTCCGCCCATGATACCAACAGTAATTGTCAGGGCCAATTTTATTTATCAGGACCACAGCATACACAAACATGAAATATATATGTATTAAGTCCAAACATGGAAATATGGAATATGGCTACACAGAAAGTGGACTTTATTTACAGCACCTTCACTAAGAACTAGAGCAACAATTCTGTTTGTGAACATAAAGGAAAATCTGTGAATGGCAAAGTTAAATGAATTACGGGTCTATTGTTAAATCAAAAAGATAATGCTGGCATTCTATTATAGTGGCCAGTTGTCCTTTCTTGATGTGTTCGCCAAAGTGCCTCATGACCGCAGCAATCTCCAGGGAGATCATGGATGCTTTTTTGCTCTCCTAGCACTTTCCATAGATGCTAGAAAAAAGAAATAATTCATTAGTGAAAACCAACTCCAATTGTTAATTTTTCTTGGTTATAAATTATGTAATGCCTGTTTTCAAATAAGCATTCATAAAGAACATACATTAGTGGCAGAAGCTACAGAAATGAGCATGTAGGTTGCATCGATGAAAATTAATTTCTGCAAATGCCAAACAGGTTAACACTTGGTATGGTTGCTTGGTATGTATGATTGATTATTTGAGGGAATTCTAGAAAAAAATTTTTTTTTTCATAATTTAAAATTGCATTTGTTTGACAAACAGGCCTCAGCAGCTGGTGAAGAACCATCCAAAGCCAAAAGACTTGTTCCTCCTTCTAATCCTGGTGCCTAGTCTTTTTTCCAGTGAAGGAGATCCCACTCTGAACCATCTCACTGACTCCACCAAAATACAGGTTCTGTAAAGGTGCAGCATCAGCAAAGGGCCGTTTATTGAGATCTCTGGTTTCCTAAAACCAGAGATTAATCAAATTTAAGATATTAAATTTGGTTAATATCTTAAAATTAACCAAATTTAAAGATATACTCTGATTACTTTGCTTATTAGTTTTTTGGTGCTTTGATATTTTGAAAAAAATATAAATATGTGAATGTATTTCAGATTAAGATTGGGATAGAGAAAGTAGTATAAACAGTCCCATTACTGATCACCAAATTAGATTTTCTAGCATCTGAACATTGGCTGTGTGAAAGTTTATCATTTTAATACAAGGCACAGTTAAATGGTATGTGTGTGGTAATTTAAGCCAGATGACATATTGGATAATGTCTGCTCAAAATATCATGCATAAAGAAGAACATGGTCACCCTATTGCCTTTCAGTGGTGTAGATCATTACTTTTGACCATGCTTCAGTTGTGCTTTTGAGCTTAACTAGCTTGGTGTTTCAAGACTTGTGTAGATGTGGTGATTTACCAGAATTTTTATTTGTGTTCCTTTTTCTGCGGGGCTCTATGTCCTTCTGTTTTAGTTTTCTGTTGAGCTCTTTCCCCTTACCATCTGTGTTTACTTTGTGCTGAAAAGAACATATAAAAAATATGGGGTTAATCAACTGAAAAGTAAAGAACACTTGCTTAAGGTGAGTCTCTTCCCAATGTAGAAAACAGTTCTCCATATTCCTGCACATTACATGTTGAATATTACACAAGACCTGTGTGTCTGTGCACTTCTACATGTAACTTTAAATTTTTTGTAACTTCAAAACTCAGTCCTCTATATACCTGCATCTTACATGATGAATATTACACAAGACCTGTTTGTTTGAACAGTAGTTAATACCATTTTAATGACTTCATTTAGAAAATAAGTTGGTCTTTGGAGACCAATAGTACCTCAGGAGGGTTGGTTAAAAAGGATCCCCATGCATCCACGTCCCCAGCCTGATACGGTTCCTTTTTGGAAATCTGAAATGTAAAGAACACTCATTGAATGCGAGTTTGTTCCCAATGTAGAAAACAGTCCTCCTTATTCAGGGACCTTACATTTTGAGTATTACACAGGACCTGCGTGTATAGGCGTTTCTACATGTCACTTTCATTCTTTCAAAACTATGTCCTCCTTATTCTGGCACCTTACATGATGAGTAATACACAGGACCTCTGTGTATGGCGGTTTCTACATGTAACTTTCATTCTTTTGTACTTGTAATTTCAAACCTCTGTCCTCCCTTTTAATGCAGCTTTACATATCAAGTTCTAGACAATACCTGTGTTTGAACAGTACTTAATATCATTTCAATTACTTAGTTTTAGAAAATATGTTGGTTGTTGGACACCAAAATTACCTCTGGAGGGTTGGTTGAACAGGATCCGCATGTTTCCACATCACCAGCCTGACACAATTCATCTTTGGAAATCTGAAATGTAAAGAACACTCATTGAATCCAAGTTTGTTCCCAATGTAGAAAACAGTTCTCCTTATTCAGGGACCTTACATTTTGAGTATTACACAGGACCTGCGTGTATTGGCGTTTCTACATGTCACTTTCATTCTTTCAAAACTATGTCCTCCTTATTCTGGCACCTTACATGATGAGTATTACACAGGACCTTTGTGTATGGGCGTTTTTACATGTAACTTTCATTCTTTTGTACTTGTAATTTCAAACCTCTGTCCTCCCTTTTAATGCAGCTTTACATATCAAGTTCTAGACAATACCTGTGTGTTTGAACAGTACTTAATAACATTTCAATGACTTAGTTTTAGAAAATATGTTGGTTGTTGGACACCAAAATTACCTCTGGAGGGTTGGTTGAACAGGATCCGCATGTTTCCACATCACCAGCCTGACACAATTCATCTTTGGAAATCTGAAATGTAAAGAACACTCATTGAATGTGAGTTTGTTCCCAATGTAGAAAACAGTCCTCCTTATTCAGGGACCTTCCATATTTAGTATTACACAGGACCTGTGTGTATAGGCGTTCTACATGTCACTTTCATTCTTTCAAAACTATGTCCTCCTTATTCTGGCACCTTACATGATGAGTATTACACAGGACCTTTGTGTATGGGCGTTTCTACATGTAACTTTCATTCTTTTGTACTTGTAATTTCAAACCTCTGTCCTCCCTTTTAATGCAGCTTTACATATCAAGTTCTAGACAATACCTGTGTGTTTGAACAGTACTTAATAACATTTCAATGACTTAGTTTTAGAAAATATGTTGGTTGTTGGACACCAAAATTACCTCTGGAGGTTGGTTGAACAGGATCCATGTTTCCACATCACCAGCCTGACACAATTCATCTTTGGAAATCTGAAATGTAAAGAACACTCATTGAATGTGAGTTTGTTCCCAATGTAGAAAACAGTCCTCCTTATTCAGGGACCTTACATTTTGAGTATTACACAGGACCTGCGTGTATTGGCGTTTCTACATGTCACTTTCATTCTTTCAAAACTATGTCCTCCTTATTCTGGCACCTTACATGATGAGTATTACACAGGACCTTTGTGTATGGGCGTTTTTACATGTAACTTTCATTCTTTTGTACTTGTAATTTCAAACCTCTGTCCTCCCTTTTAATGCAGCTTTACATATCAAGTTCTAGACAATACCTGTGTGTTTGAACAGTACTTAATAACATTTCAATGACTTAGTTTTAGAAAATATGTTGGTTGTTGGACACCAAAATTACCTCTGGAGGGTTGGTTGAACAGGATCCGCATGTTTCCACATCACCAGCCTGACACAATTCATCTTTGGAAATCTGAAATGTAAAGAACACTCATTGAATCCAAGTTTGTTCCCAATGTAGAAAACAGTCCTCCTTATTCAGGGACCTTACATTTTGAGTATTACACAGGACCTGTGTATTGGCGCTTTCTACATGTCACTTTCATTCTTTCAAAACTATGTCCTCCTTATTCTGGCACCTTACATGATGAGTATTACACAGGACCTTTGTGTATGGGCGTTTTACATGTAACTTTCATTCTTTTGTACTTGTAATTTCAAACCTCTGTCCTCCCTTTTAATGCAGCTTTACATATCAAGTTCTAGACAATACCTGTGTGTTTGAACAGTACTTAATAACATTTCAATGACTTAGTTTTAGAAAATATGTTGGTTGTTGGACACCAAAATTACCTCTGGAGGGTTGGTTGAACAGGATCCGCATGTTTCCACATCACCAGCCTGACACAATTCATCTTTGGAAATCTGAAATGTAAAGAACACTCATTGAATGTGAGTTTGTTCCCAATGTAGAAAACAGTCCTCCTTATTCAGGGACCTTACATTTTGAGTATTACACAGGACCTGCGTGTATTGGCGTTTCTACATGTCACTTTCATTCTTTCAAAACTATGTCCTCCTTATTCTGGCACCTTACATGATGAGTATTACACAGGACCTTTGTGTATGGGCGTTTTTACATGTAACTTTCATTCTTTTGTACTTGTAATTTCAAACCTCTGTCCTCCCTTTTAATGCAGCTTTACATATCAAGTTCTAGACAATACCTGTGTGTTTGAACAGTACTTAATAACATTTCAATGACTTAGTTTTAGAAAATATGTTGGTCGTTGGACACCAAAATTACCTCTGGAGGGTTGGTTGAACAGGATCTGCATGTTTCCACATCACCAGCCTGACACAATTCATCTTTGGAAATCTGAAATGTAAAGAACACTCATTGAATGCGAGTTTGTTCCCAATGTAGAAAACAGTCCTCCTTATTCAGGGACCTTACATTTTGAGTATTACACAGGACCTGCATGTATTGGCATTTCTACATGTCACTTTCATTCTTTCAAAACTATGTCCTCCTTATTCTGGCACCTTACATGATGAGTATTACACAGGACCTCTGTGTATGGGCGTTTCTACATGTAACTTTCATTCTTTTGTACTTGTAATTTCAAACCTCTGTCCTCCCTTTTAATGCAGCTTTACATATCAAGTACTAGACAATACCTGTGTGTTTGAACAGTACTTAATATCAGTTTTAGATAATATGTTGGTCGTTGGACACCAAAATTACCTCTGGAGGGTTGGTTGAACAGGATCCGCATGTTTCCACATCACCAGCCTGACACAATTCATCTTTGGAAATCTGAAATGAAGAGATGTATACTGAATGAGTCCATAGAAAAATAAAAAATCCACCTATTTAATGAACCTGTCCAGCTGATTGTTAAACAGACATTTTATGTATTGACACTGCAAAATATGTCTCCTGCTATAAAATGTTCATTAATATAAGGTCAAAATATATTAATTTACATATGACAGTTTCTAGCATTTTGGATAGCGCTGAACAAGTTGAAATAGTGGTCTGGTTAAGTCTTTCTCCAAAATCTGGTTTTTAGGCACTCTGCTAATCACTTCTTGTTTTCAACTATAATGAAACTCTGTACTACAACTTGACATTTCCTTCAAAAATATTTTCAATGCTAGTAGAATGACTTGTGATAGTATTTTCACACTTACTAGTACCCTTCTTCTCCATAGCCAGTCAGAATCATTACAATTATAAGTCATTTCTTCCCCTGGACCAATATCTTTGAGTGCAAACAAACAGAGATGACGTCTTCCATCCACCCTTGTAACTTTCATTTTGTTGTTTGTGTTCATCTCTTCATCATTTACCAGCCTCCCCAATGATCCATGTTCTCTGGCAGCATCAACACTAAAATATTAAGTATGCTATAAGAATAATTATACCATGCAACGGAAATGATTTTGCATATTTGGTGTTTGCATGTCAGAAGAATATTCCTCCTCCAACTAAAACTACTTTTACTGATGAAGCTGAAAATGTTTACATCACTTTGATTAAATATAAAATAAAAATAAATCATTAAAACAGTCTCATACCAAAGCTGTTGTCATTTGAACTTGAAATCAAACTTATAAGCCTGGAGTGCATCATGGTAAATTTTCAATCGGTTTTCTTGTTCCTTCCTACTTATGACTTCCCCTCTGCACTCAATAAGGAAATCTCCTTTTTGAAAGCACTGGCAGCTGAACACACCCCGACCTGCAGGTAAACATAATGAGTAAGGTTGAATAAACTTTAAACAATGCATATCTTTCAAATAGTAGCAAATGAGATTATTAAAATTTTTTCAAAATCAGTTAATTGATCTAATTTGAGGTCTTTCTGTGTTACTTGAACATTTGTTTGTCAGCTGAGTGGTGCTTCTAAATGTCACTCATTCTTTTATACTTGGAATTTCAAAACACAGTCCTCCTTTATACATACATATATATATATATATGATCTATGCTAGTGTGCAGTATAAAAATAGTTTAAAAGTCAAAAAGCAAGACAAAAGTAAACAAAAACAATCCTTTAATAAACTCTGGAATCCTGTACGTAAAAAGTCACAACTCACCTTTAAATGAATTGATGTATTTTACATCAACTCCCTCTTTATCTTCACCCAAGGAGAATAATAGCTGGCATCATGTTTGGGATTTCTTTTTGCTCTCTGAGACATTGTTGCTGACATCTCCTGCAAAGATCAGAGTAATTTGTTGTTGAGTAACAACATGATGCTGTACATCAGGAGTGTAAAACTCCAGGCATCGAGGGGCAGTGTACTGCAACTTTTAGATGTTCCTCTGGTCCAAAACACCTGAATTATATGACTGAATTAGCTTCTAAGGGCAGTCAAGTTGATGACCTGCTGATGACCACCTCATTTGATCCAGCCATGTGGCATCACAGACACATCTAAAAGTTATTGTATACAAGCCCTCAAGACCTTGAGTTTGACACCTCTGCTGTACACAATATGATTTGATTTTATTGTATGCAAAAAACCTGTACTGAAGTACACAGTATTACATAATTGACTTTCTATTGACAGGTTCTCAAAACCTTCAAATATTAAAACATTATCTTAATAGTAATGATTATTACAAAGGATAATTTGTGCCTGTGAAAGAATATCACTCACTGATGCACAGAAAATGTCCAAATACAGTTTTGTCTAATTCTGGAGTGAGCCACCTTCCCTTTAAACTCTGGTACACTGACTAAGATGGTTGGTGATAACTAGCTAAACTGAAGCAAATCAGACGCTTTGGTGCATCCAAACATCAAGTAACCTACAACATTCTTCAGAATTACAAATCAATATGTACTTAAATGTCTTAAGAGATTCTGTATGAGTCTTACCTCTTCTTCCACGCAAAAGAAGTTCAATTAATACTAATGGCTTGCACCTGGCCTTGATGGACTGTACCATGTTGATAGAGTAGGAGGGGTACAACAAAAGGAGAAATCCATTTTGTTTCTGAAGCACACAAGGTCAGATTTTTTTCAGAAACAAGAAAACAAATTTATTTGAGTTATATTTTGTAACTTTCATTCAATATTTCAAAGTTAAATAGTTTATCATACATCTTTCTTTAATTAGGAAACAACAGTAAGATGGTATCTCTCACCAGCAATGTTTAATCTTTTATCAGGAAGGTCACTTTTTAATCATTTCGTTCAATCAATTATGTTTAATCTTTTATCAGGAAGGTCACTTCTTTTAATCATTTCTGTTCAATCAATTATTTAAGTTTACTTATATATATATATATATATATATATATATATAAATCATAAAAAAGTGTTCAAAACTGTTGTCTAAAGCAGACAACACTGGCAGACAACACCAGCAGAAAAAGGTTGTCTTATGTACCTGCCTACAGACAAATTAGACATTCTAGACAATCTGCATGTATGCAGAGTAGTGACATTGAGATAATGACAAAATATCAATCTAAAGTTTTGTGCTAACAGTAACATAAGTAATCATAATATTTTTGGCACTTTAAATATTTTTAAATAAATGCTTTTTATATTTATATTTGTAATTCTGTATTACTCCATGAGTGGTTATCCCTTCTTTCAAATTCAAAAATACTTTATTGATCCTAAAAAGGAAATTAAATTTTAAAAAAGCTTGGGTCCTCTACCACAGGCCTTGGAGTGTGAGTGGTCTTCACAGTATATTAACAGTTCCCAAAGGTGTGCTTCTCTGTATCAAGAGGTCTGATGATGTATTGTTTGAGCCACTCTTCCAGTTTAGGGTCATTACCCCAAGGGTTTCAGTGACCACAGGCACTACTGTTGCCCACACCTTCCACACTCTTTTAACCTTTTGCATGGCATGCATTATTAATTCATCTTTAATATTGGGGCTGATTGGGCCCTAATGATTCCAAAAACAAAGAGTTATCTTTTACATGATATGTGGACATAATTCTTCTCAGAAAAATATTTATTCCTTTTAAATCACCATGTTTAGCACCATGGTAAATCTCTACAGTTGCCAACTTTTGTAAACTTACACCACAACAATAAACACTGAACATCTTGGGTCTAGCCTGTAATATGTAATAATCTTCCACTACCACTAAGTCATAAAATAATGACCTAACATATGGACACCCAATCCCATGTAGAGCTAAATTTATTATTGTGGGCTAGACAGCCCAAAATAAGTCATCCACTTATGTGGATTGGCCTCTATTGCTACGGTACTAGGCACCTGCTTGTGTGCCACCATAAATACCACCTCTGTGCTGTGTTTCAGTCTAAGCCTTTTTGTCCATTGGTAGTATTGTTTGCTCGCTATTGTAAAACACCCTGTTGTTATGATTATGCATCATAACAAAATAGCAAAGTATAAAAAATATTTACAAAAATCAGTCCAAATACACAGTATCAAAACAAGAAGGAACTTTTGTCCAAACAAAAGCTATATTTCCCCCAGAAAGGCAGGAATGAAAGTTTAAAAAGTTAAATTCTCAATGAAAGAACAGGGCTACTCCAATGTGCTACAACCTTGAGAGGCACAATTTTCCATTCATCATCAGTAGCATTTGAATTCTTATATCAGTGGACTGAGTTTCCTCCCTTTTCCATCTTATCATTCCAGCATGGTATTTGATAACTGTCAATGCATAGCTGTTGATTGCTGGACCTTGTTTCTCTCATTGGACTTGCCTTACTTATTGTAGGTACAGTAGTTTGCAAAAGTATCCATAGCCCTTGAACTTTTCCATATTTTCTGACATTACAACCGCAAACATATTTTTACAGAATTTTATGGGAAAGACAAACACAAAGTGGCATATAGTTGTGGAGTAGAAACAAAACTATACATGATTCAAAACATTTTCTGAAAATAAAAGCTGAAAAGTGCAGTGTACAAAATCTTCAGCCCCTTTCCCTAAGTGCGACCAATTGCCTTCAGAAGTTGCCTGATGACTGCTAATGACTAAATAGTCCACCTGTGTGTAATCTAATCTCAGTATAAGTTCAACTCCTCTAAGACTGCCTCAAAGGTTAGTTAAGAGAATATTGGGAAGCAAACAGCATCACAAAGTCCAAGGGACACACCAGACAACTCAGGGACAAAGTTGTGGAGAAGCTTAAAGCAGGCTTAGGTTATAAACAGGTTCCACGAATCATCTGGAAATGGAAAGAGAATGGCACAGCTGTGAACCTACCAAGACAAGGCCATCCACCTAAACATAAAAAAGTCCCATTTGCAATTTGCCAGAAGCCATGTTGGGATACAGCAAAAACAATAAGACGAGACCAAAATTGAACTTTTTGGCAAAAATGCAAAGCATTACTTGTGGTGGAGAATGGACACTGCACATCACTCTGAACACACCTTCCCCACTGACAAACATTTCTTTTCTTCAAGGACAGGGAATATTCTTAGAGTTGATTGTAAGATGGATTGAACCAAATACAGGTCAATCTTGGAAGAAAACCTGCCGGAGTCTGCAAACGACTTGAGGCTGGGGAGGAGGTTCACTTTCCAGCAAGACAATGACCCTAAACATTAAGCCAGATCTACAATGGAATGGTTTAAAAATCATTCTTGTTAGAGTGGCAAGGTCAAAGTCTAGACATAAATTCAACAGAGAATCTTTGGCAAGATCTGAAAACTGCTGTCAAGTCAAGTTTATTTGTATAGCACATTTCAGCTGGAAGGCAGTTGAAAGTGCTTTACATCAAAGAAACACAGAACTAAGAAGTCATACAAGTAACATACACTGTGTTCCAAATTATTATGTAATTGATATCTTCTCAGATTTTATTAAATGGTCAATGGAAATGATGGTCAGTATGATTGTCAAGTCAAGAACTACTACAGTATAAATAAAATTTTACTGAACAAAGCTCCCAAGGAGAACAGTATTTTTTCAAAAAGAAACTCAAAATGCACTGTTCCAAATTAATATGCACAGCAGATTTTCTAAACATTTTATGGATTATAAAGAACTGCAAACAGTTCTCTGAACTAATCAATATTTGAATGTGCAGCATCACAAGTACTAAAATCAAAACCTAATTCAATCAAAACCTCTTAATAGACTGAGTTACGTGTTCACATAGGACCCCTTCTTTGATATCACCATCACAATTCTTGCATTCATTGAACTTGTGAGCTTGTGGATAGTTTCTGCTTGAATTTCATTGCAGGATGTCAGAATACCTTCCCAGAGTTGCTGTTTTGATATCAACTGCATCCCACCCTTAGATCTTCTGTTTGAGGAAACTCCAAAGGTTCTCAGTAGGGTTGAGGTCAGAGATCAGAGGAGGATGGTGACCTCACCATGAGTTTTTCCCTTTCATGCCTATACACAGTGGCCTTGCAGCATAAGATGATGCATTGTCATGCATGGAGATGATTTTGGTATGGAAGGTATGGCTCTTCTTTCTGAACCATGAAAGAAAGTGATCAGTCAGAAAGTCCATATACTTTGCTGAGGTCATTTTCAAGCCTTCAGGGACTCTGAAGGGGCTGACCAGCTCTCTCCACATGATTTCAGCCTCCACTACCTCCTTGTTGATGTCACAGCTGTTTTGGAATTTGGTGGCCATCCATCATCAATCCACTACTGCTAACATCTGGACTATCCAGGGTTGCACATCAGTCATCAGTGAACTAATCTGTTTGAAAATCAATCTTCATGTACAGTTGGGCCCACTCGGTTCTGCTTGTGAGCTCTGGTTAGGAGCTGCCAAATAGTAGGTTCATGCACTGCAAGCCTCTGGAGGACCCTTCACCTTGTGGTTCCAGCTTCAAGTAACTGCTTGCTGCTATGTAAGGGCATTTTAACAGCTGCTCTCTTAATTTGATGAATTTGTCTAATAGAAACCTTCCTCATTCTGCCTTTATCTATACAAACCCATCTTTGTTCTAAATCAGCCACAAATCTCTTCACAGTACAATAATGCTTCAGTTTCAGTTAAAATATTTGATGTTTTCATATCTTGTCATATAGCACTACACTATCTGATGATTTTGGTCAGCAAAGAGATCCTTTCTCTTTCCCATATTGCTTGAAAGCTGTGGCCTGCTTAATAATGTGGAACATCCTTCTTAAGTAGATTTCCTTTAATTAAGCTCACCAGACAAACTAATCCGAAATTAATTATAGTGATTAAAAGAGCCCTGACACACAATACAATCTCTAAATATAATAGCACACAAAAAAATTAAATCTTTATAACAGTTAAATCCAATTTGCATAATAATTTAGAACATGGTGTATTCACCTTAAGAAAGAAAAACAAAGAAATTAAATTCAAAGTAAAATCAAAATTAAAATCATATACATCAAATATAATGATACATGTACCTTTGATTAAGATTCAGAAACAATTGTAAATAGTTGTGTTTTTGCCTTGATTTAAAGGAATTCATTGTTTCAGCTGTTTTCAAGCTTTATTCAAGATTTGTGGTGCATTGAAGCTAAATTCTGCTTCAAAATGCTTGGTTCTGGTTCTATGGATGCAGAGCAAGCCAGAATCAACAAAATGTTAGCAGTGGAGTGTATAAATAGTTTGGTGAAAAATGGCTCTTTATGGTTTATATTTCTTTTAATCCATGCACTTATGTCACACATTTATTAGTCATAATATTTTAAATAAACAATATTTGACCAAAATATATATTCATTTCTGTATCTTATAGCACAGAATAATCATATTGCCAACTCATCCCCAGTGTAAATTGCAAGACGTGAATTAGAAGGACACTGTAATAATTAGCAGGACCTTCCGGTAAACAACCAATCAGATTAAGACCTTGTGTGAATATTCATGAGGTCCTGCTATTACACAAACCTGCCATAGGGGGCACTGTGGTGATACACAGATTATACACAAAATCAGGTTTATGTGTATTAAGCGGACATCTCGTTTTTTTTGCATTTTTGGGGTTAATAGACCAATAGAAACCTTTCTACGTTTTTAGATTTTTCTCTGTTTTAGCAGGACACCGCTCCTGTCCTGCTAATTCAAAATGTCCTTCTAGTGTGGTGTGTATTCTGATGAAATGTCCTGCTAAATCACATATACCAACACACACACACGCGCACACACACACACACACACACACACACACTCCAAACCCATGCTCTTTCTCTGAGACTCCACCCTTTGTTTGAAGGTTAATTAGCTTAAACCCAGAGTGTAGATCATAGTGCTGAGATCAGTCAGAATCTATCTATCTATCTATCTATCTATCTATCTATCTATCTATCTATCTATCTATCTATCTATCTATCTATCTATCTATCTATCTATCTATCTATCTATCTATCTATCTATCTATCTATCTATCTATCTATCTATCTATCTATCTATCTATCTATCTATCTATCTATCTATCTATCCATCCATCTATCTATCCATCCATCCATCCATCCATCCATCCATCCATCCATCCATCCATCCATCCATCCATCCATCCATCCATCCATCCATCCATCCATCCATCCATCCATCCATCCATCCATCCATCCATCCATCCATCCATCCATCCATCCAGTCACTGTTTCCTCATCACTGGGAGCATTTCTAACAATAAAATGGTCTTCAGGATCATTTTCCCATCAGCAGAAACATCATCAGCGAGTTCATTGCTGACCTCAGCGTGACCTCTCAAGCACTGTCAGAACTCCTCAGCACTCTGCTCATTCAGACCCATCTGACTGGTTGCTGGGTGATAACAACAAAAAAAAAAAAATAGCTCAGTCTTGAGGCGAATGGAAATGAAAATAGAACCACATCTGTAGCTGAGACGGCTTTTGAATGTTCCTCCAGATTTGATTGTATAGAGCTGGAAAAATGTTTCTTTATTATCATACGCTTACTCATTGCATCATTGTCTTTGTTTTACTTATCTAGTACTCAGCTTTTATATTCATGTACACATTTGATTGATTATTAAGAATAATTTAGTTTTTATTGATTAAAATATTTTTAACATGATATTCTCATTGTTTGTTCCACTTCATGTCTTTCTGACCCTGTGTTTCACAGCACAGCATGGTTGAATGGTTCCTTGATACTGATTTCCTTAACATATAGATTTATATCAGCTCATCGTCTTGTTGACGTGTGCACCAATGCTCTATGCTGGCTGGACCAAAATGACGTAATGAGTCAACAGTGTGTAGAATGAAGCAGGCGGTTTGGAGCGCTGCCAGCAGATTCCCAAGGGACTCTGTTACAAATAGACCAGTGAACTAGCAGGAGCAGAACAGTTGATATAAAACTGAAAAGGAGTATAGGGATTCATGTCTTGAAGGGCAACAATGTCTGAATAGAAAACCGGTGGATTGGACTTGTTTTTAATGCAAACTCTCACTGTTAGTTCAAGATAAAGCTAAGGTTGAGCCAGGATCTTCCAAGTTGATATTTGTCAGTCCAACAACTGATAGCTGGCAGCTGGCAGTATATATATATAAAATAAAACTGTTAAATACCTGCGCTGGCTGCTAAATCCAATTATCCCAGGTAAACATACTTATTTTTAAGTTTTATCTAGAAAAAAAACTTCCTATTTTCCCCTTTTCTGCTTGTTTTAATTTAGGTTTTTAATGTTTCTATCATGTATTTATTTGCATCAAATGACATAAATAAACAGCCTTTCGCTGGTGGAAATGAGCTGCAGATCTGGACCGGACTGTCATGTATTTATTTGTCAGGGTGCATCTCTCAACGTTTCCAGTGGAGGTCCCACTGTCTGCTATCAAAGAGCTGAGTAGTTATAAGTTTAATCATGATCAGAGTCAGAAGAACATGTGTCAACTTCTGCAGTGGGGTGACCATGACGTAGCAGCCCTGCAAGCAGAACGTCTCTGTGAAGAACGGGCAGTAATAACGGAGTGAGAAACGGTGCAGCTCTGGTCAACGTTCTGTCAGAGCTACAGCTTTGTGTCTAATGATGACCTTTGGGAACCATATGTTCCCAATGGTGTTGGGAACATATGTTCCCTTTATTATGCAACACTCTGGAACTGCATAGTATTAGTTTGCCGTGATGTGCATTTTATTCTTAAATAAAGTAGAACATTCACCACTTAGAGTGAGACTTAGAAGGATCAAATGACGCTCTACGCCACGGTGGTCCTGATGTGTTTTTGCCCTCATTCTTATCCGGCTGGATGCACAGGTAATGTGTCATGGCTGCAACACACCTTGAAGTCACATATGTCTTTGACTGCCACAGCGCTGTCACCCCCACACTTGATGGCTCAGAGAAGCAGCAGAATTCACACAGCGATTGTCAGAAACACATCAAGTCGTGGCTTGAAGGGAGAGACTCCAGCTCAGCATTCTCAGCACATTTCATCACACACCTCACACACACACATCAAAGTCAAAGGATTCTTTCTCTAACACAGGGGTCTCAAACTCCAGTCCTCAAGGGCCGCAGTCCTGCAGTTTTTAGATGTGCCACAGGTACAAAACACTGGAATGAAATGGCTTCATTACCTCCACCTTGTGTAGATCAGTTCTCCAGAGCCTTAATTATTCTATTCAGGTGTGGTGCAGCAGAGGCACATCTAGAAGTTGGAGGATTGTGGCCCTCAAGGACTGGAGTTTGAGACCCCTGCTCTAACAGTTTAGGGAAAGTAAAAGAAAATCTTTAAGACATATAAAATCTTTTATATGTCCCAGGTATTAGAATAACCTTAAACAGGTGCAAAGATATTTCTGTTCCTCAATGAAAACAACCGGACCCTGCTGTTGAGAGAGATTACTCCAGAAGAAAGGATCTCTTACGGTCCCCCTCCTCTGAGACCGGACCTCCTCTGGTGTCGGTCGACCTCTCCAGCTCCAACGCTCTCTGAACAGTGGATCTCACTCACATATATTCTGCTCCACCAGCAGCAGGACTCTTTTGGAAACCAGAATCCTAGTTTTAAACTCCATCTCCACTACCAACTGCCAGGATGTCATCTTCTCTCAACTCTGAAAACCTTAAAATATTCCACCCTGTAACTTCACATCATTGCTCATTAGACTCTCAAAAGGCATGTTATCTTGGCACCACTAGAAGTATCCACTGCTTCAATTCTTTTCTGATGGGACAAAATCTTTTTTTTGTAAAAATAAAAATTTTGTAAAATTTTTTTCTGTAGGACAAAAGTCCCAGTTTTAGGCAACAGCCTAAGAGTGGATGACAAGAAAAAGCACATCTCAAACAGATTTTAGACCTCTGTGATGTAATCATTTCAAATCTCTGCATATTACCCAGCTTTTCTCACTGTTTGTATAAAAAAAAAAAAAAGACTTTACCTCATTTTTACCTCAGCCACACCGATGACAAATCCACAATCATCTTCCACTGAGTCATGATACAACCCTCCTCCAGCGATATAATCAAAGTAATTTCTTCAGTGTCTCTTCCAGCTGTGCCCAGTTGCTAATTCACAGCTTTGATTGCTCAGCTCATTTTGCCTGATCAGGTTGTTTTTAATCTCAGTGGGAACAGCAGCAGGGCTGAAAAACCTTTTCAGAGAGGCCAGACAGGAAGGGCTTCCTCAGGCGATCTGTTCACTGGAACGGAAAGTGGTGTCAGCATCTAGAAGAGGGACTGAAAAGATGAATAAAAGCACAGTGGCTTAACTGGAATCAAAGAGTGGTACATATAATACTGCATATAAAAAAATTTGCCAAGCTTTGAGTGTATTTTTCAGGTTTAGAAAGTAAATGGCTGGAACATTTAAATGTATTTTAATGAAGTGAGTCCAGAGATGATGATGATGATGAAGTTGACAGCAGTCACAGTTTGTATTTAGTCCAACTGTCAGGATTTATTATAGAAAACAGGAGCTAGGCTCTGAGACCTTTCCCAGACTATGAGAGTTTGGGAGATGCATGACTAACCCATACCTGTGTAGTTTGGCCTGAAAGGTCACTTTGTTCTGTTACGTAAGCAGCAGCAGGAAGGATTTCTGACAGCCTGAGGTTAGTTCTTGCTGTTAGTTGGCCCAGAAGACCTCCGCTCCACATGCCAGCACCGTAGGGAGTTTATGGTGTGGTGACAGAAAACCTCAGAAAACTGGGAAACATTTATATGTTCATGTTTTATTTAGTTGAATCCAGCCAGCAGGTGTTGGAGATGGCAGACGAACCAGCAGTGGTTATGGATGTGATGTAGACAAAGACTTTGAGGTTGGAGGCAGTTGGACCCAATAGCTGATGATATTAGGAAGAATAAGGAAGAAGAATAATAATAAGGAAGAACAACTTTTTCTCCCAATGATCTATTTTCACTAAACAACAAACACATGCTTTTCTAATTTTTTCACAAACATGGAATGTTCCATCCAATAAATTCAATATGGTTGTATTGTTACGGTTAAACTAATACAACAACAACCAAAATTATTTGGATTTTGAATTTAAGTGAATAGAAAAAATAAATAAATTACTAACATAAGGTTTAAATAATAAGAGACAAATAGTTCAGTCTCATTAACTATCTATATACACCTTGCTGAATAAAATATTAAAATAAGAGCAGATGAAGGAATTTTTCCAGCACTGACATTCTTCAAACAGCAAGACACGACAAACAACTTTATATAAAAGAGTTAATAAAAAAGAATTCAGCTTTACAATTAAATACTTTAATCAACAGACTCACTAAGCTGGTAACACTCAAACAAACTACTATGAGAAAGATGAAAGAATAACAAAAACTAATAAACTACTGTGGCCTATTTAGCTTATAGTAAGGATACTTAGGTAGGAAAACATCTTTCCTACCTAAGTATCCAGCTAGGTTCTCCTACCTTCAATAAGTAGGTTGGTAGGGGGGATAAGGTAAGCAATATGATGTAAAAATTATGACTGGAATCACCAATGAGTTGCAACAGCAACTGTTAGCAATATGTCCCATGTATTAGAATAACATAATGAAAATACAATGAAATATAATAATTGTACAAAGTGTCTGTATCTGAGCTCAGATAAATATCCATCCATCCGTCTATTCATTTTCTTACACCCTTGTCTCTAGTGGGGTCGAGAGGTGCTGGTGTCTATCTCCAGCTAACATTCCGGGCGAGAAGCCGGGTCACCCTGGACAGGTCGCCAGCCTGTCGCAGCAGATAAATGTCCAGGTGGTTGGTTCATGTCAGGCCGATGCAAAGAGTCCGTTTGTGAGAAATGCAGGTAATCCTGAAGATCACTCTGTTCACCCAGACCAATCAAAATGGCTCTAGGTCTGTTCAACGGGGAAGCTCGCCAGTCACCCTCTTCCTTTGGAGGAATAAATCCAGGTCATGTGATCCAACAGAAACCCCCCCCAAAAAAACTAGCCTGTCAACAAGAGAACTATTACTAAATAAGGTCACATTTCTATCTTGTTACAGGGCCATAAAGACATTAATAGAAGGGCTTCAATTTAAAAGATATCGCAAAAGTTAATTACAAATCAGCTTAGTCATTAAATAGTTTTTTAAATCCAAATCAACTAATTGAATGGTTGTCCTTTTATTTATTTTATTTTTTTCACGGGATTGCATTAAGCCCCTGATGGATCAGCTGCTATAAACATTCACTGTAAACTCAAACATGGAGAATAAACGCATTTAAAGGCTGGCTGTCACCTCTGCTTGTTTGAGTCTTGTTTTGTGTGCTGTTCCCACATTGTTTCTGTCCATGCAGATCTTCCTTCACAGCCCGAAAACCCTTTAGGTCAGGTAGTTATTCTAAACAGACAACAGGAGTGCGTGTGAATGCGTGTCAATGTGTTTGTCTGTGTTGGTGTGAGCCAGATTCTCTCCGTCTCCTCCTGACAGGGAGCGGAAATGTTTTAGCTTTCAAAGTGTCTGGGCAGCGTGCGTTGAATTAAAATCACAATATGTTTAATTCTATCAGTTTGATCTGCTTTAACTCACAAATGTTGGCAAGCTAGCATGTTTAATGAAGCAAACTGCTGCAAACATGTTTGCTACAAAGCAGTGGCTGCAGAATGTCGTCTGCTGGATGATAAAACAAACTGAGACAAACACTGCACAGTAGGTGCATATAATGAATCTCCAGGTTTGTTCACTATACATTATTATGCTGACCTTCATTCTCCCAAGGGACCATTAAAGAGGCATTGTTAATTGTAACCTATTGCAGGAATGGTCAGGGGAAAATAACGTACCAGCTGCACAGCATTGGTCATTTATCTGCATCCTCCACCCAAAGTGAGTTGCAGCTTCTTCTTCTATTTATTTATTTTTTTGCAAAGTTTGGATTGCAGTCATGAGCCATACAGTAATGTTTGTGTTCAGGTGTAGGGAGGGTTCGTTGAGTTTAAAGCCGCAGCCATTAGTAGCAGCTTTGCTGTAGCACCTTTAAACCGTTTAAGGAGGAAACGAAGTACGGCCCCTAAAGACACAGAGTGGAATTGTCCTACTGTAATTCGATGAAGAATACTACCTTCATTTGTTCTCATTGTAATAAGGCCAGCAGCAACAGATTGCTGCAGTTTAATATGTCACTGGGGCAGCAGAAGACAGGAGAGAAGGTTCTGACTGAAACGCTGATGGGTCGGCCTTTGTCAGGGTTTGAAACTGGAAAACAAACGTTTTACCTTAAAAATGTTGCTCACCCGATCGGTGATCATAGCCACCACTTGCTCAGTGTTTTTCACCTTTGTGTGTGGCTTGGTTTGGTTTCCTTATGATGGACAGCACTTTCAACTGCCTTGCTGCTGTACAAATAAATCTGATTGATTAATAACTAAATTGAGTTTAATGATTGGGTTTCTTGAGCACAGCTCTCGCACAAGACTCATGGAATAATTAAATATATATTTAAATAAAGGTTTTCCTTACAACAATTTTTTTAATTGATTAAAATCATTATTTAAAAAGGTACCTTTAATTATTTAATGGGGTATTTAATTATTTAATTGCATATTTCATAGTTTCATTAGATATTTAATTATTTATTGATTGACTTAAATATTTAAAAGCATATTTCTTTATTATTTAGTGATAAATTTAATTATTTAATGATGCTTTAAATAATTTTACGATACATTTAATTGATTAATGGACTATTTACACAAACATATTTAAAAGTATGTTTATTTATTTAATTTTGTCTCTCTTAAGCCTCCATACACTAATGTGGCAAGTAAAACAGCTGGAGTGAAGCAAGGCCAGCTCCAGAATATACACTCTAAACATGTGAGAACCAAAGATCATTCAGTTAACAGTGAGTTTGACTTTCTTCCATCTGGCTGCTGCTTTAGGATGCTTAAAGTCAAAACTAGATTTTACATTGGAGATAAAAATCCAACCCCATTTATGCCTTACTTTCTTTCCTTCCTCAACAAGATCATCTATTCCTACCTATTCCTATATTTACACTATAAGTAGATTACCACTACTTATTATAGTGTGGTAATCTACACTACTACCACACTATAACAAGTGTGGCAGTACTTATTGTGGTGTACTACCACACTATGATAAGTACTACCACACTTTGTATTGTGCATTCTCATTTGAATTTGTCTGTGTTGTATAGATTTGCCACAGAAGTCAAATCTATGGGGAATTTTTCTGCCATAATATGAGAACACACATTTTCAGTCTGAAAGCAGGATTTCATGTCTTTTGTTCTCAAAACTTTTAATACTTTGGTTTATATTTTCATTTTGAAAGCAAGAGTTCATGTCTTTCTTCTCAAAACATGTAATGTTTACTCAAACCTTTCCCCTTGTGCTCTCGCAGAACTCTCTTCTTGCTTACGAAACAGTCTCTGCTTGTTGTTGGAACTGCCTTTTGGCACCATTGCCTGGCAACCTCTCAGCCAATAAAACGTGTCGTTGGTGCATTTGATTTCTTCTAGCGGTGGTGTCAGTGTGGCTACTATTGATTATAGCAGCGTGGCCTGGATGTAAAGAGAAACAACGACCTCAACTTTCTGCTGCATCGTACACTTAGCATGTTAGCAGTGTGCTAGTGATCGTAACAGTCTTCTGATATTAGGCAGGAGTTGGTTGGGTGAACAACTAAGGAAGTTGCTACAATCGATTGTAGCAACCTACTATCGATTGCGCAGGTTGCTACAACCTATAGTAGCCACACAGGCACACTGGCTAAAAGGAAACAAACGCACCACTTTCATGCTATTGGCAACACTTTCATTCTATTGGCTGAGAGGTTACCAGGCGATGGTGCATGTTTGTTCCAGAAGCAAGCAGAAAAATTTTCATAAGAATGAAGAGAGTCTTAGCCGAGACTTTGGCTGAGCGCCAGGAGAAGTTTTTAGTACAAGCGTTAAAAGTTTTGAGGAGACAGACATGAAGTCCTGCTTTCAAAATGAAAATGTAAGCAAAAGTATAAAATGTTTGAAAACAAAAGACAATGAAATCCTGCTTTCAGAATGAAAATGTGTGTTCCTGGATTACGGTAGAAAAATTCCTCCATACAGATCCCAATCTGACCAATCTTGTCCCGGCCCGGGTTTAGGCCATAAGTGTAAACTCTACTCAGAACTCGGGGTGGCCGGGTTTCTTTAATTCCTGCTGCCAATGCTGAGCTTAATCTACAAGGATCAGGCTGTAATTGTGGTTTTGGGGGCAAAATGAACTTTAATGAGCCAAATGGAAGGCTTTAGGCCATTATGCGCTATAGGATTGGAGAGTAATGGGACATTGTCGTGCTCAGTTATTTTTCCTGATACTTGTAGCTGTGGTGTTCTAACTAACAAAATGAATGGGAATTCTTTTGTGGACGTGTTTTGGTTTTTTCTATGCCTGCTGCAAACCAGTTTCCCATTGGGATATCAATAAACTGAACTAAACTGGAATGTTCTGTACCTGGTACCAGACAACTTCAAAATCCCAATAACAATTCATGGAACCCAGCATTAATGTTGTTAATGTGCAAATGGGTCAGAATACTTTCAAAATTCTGTACTTTTTAGCACCTTGCAGTCGATGAAAGAAATTATGAAGGGATGCCATTAAGTAGAAAATCCACATTTCTGTAGCTTCACCAAGTCAGTATCACCTGCTAAACATGGACAACCTGGAGGCTCACAGAAATCAAACCATGTGGTATACAGATAAACTTTATTAGTATCAAAATCACCAAATATGCAGTAATGTTATGACGCTGTTCATAATAAGCACGTTTTCTACCAGTACACTTGAATGCTTTTACCTTATTGTGACATTTATCACTCCTACTGTCTCTACCCTACCATTCTAAAATATAATGCTCAGTTTGAAGTTGATGGACATCAAAACAGACGTTACATAAGCACATTATTTTCCATCATTCCCCAAAATACAATCAGAGCCCGACTGGAGGTCTGAGGGCTTTCGGAGCAGCATCCATCCATCCATCACCCTCATCAAACCCAATCAGGCTCCCAGCCGAGCGCCGGCAGGAAGCAGCGGAGAGGATCCAACAACGCTTGTTAATAATTTAATCTGTCGTCCGTTCTTAATAACAAAACAATGGGAGAGGAGAGGCAGAGACAAATGATTTGATTCGTGCAATTATGTTTTCAGGAAATGGAAAATGGCTGCCCCAGTGAGCAAGGTGTGTGTGACGTTCAAGCACAGATCTGTTTCAGTCAGCTCTTCTGCAGCTGATCTGTGCCCATATGAATGCAGAGCCTCTTGACAACTGAGTTATGTTTTTCATGAGGGTAGTCCTCCGTTTCCTGGGGAAGATTGCTGGAGCTCTTTAACAGGACTCTCTGCTTTAAACAAACAGCAGTGGCTTTTCTCAAAGCCTCGTGAAAAACTCACCGCCTCCCTCAAAAGAGTCATTCTACCTTTACTTGGTTTTGTAACACTTAGAGGTTGCGCATCATCAAACAATTTTTTACATTAAAAATAATCAGAGTAGATATGAAAAGCTGTTTCCCATGGTATGTAAGTTTTATAAACAATATGTTTCTCACATTGTTTTGAAAACTGTCATTTTGCTGTGGCAGTATAACATGATAGAGTGAAATAAAAAAGACCTCCTTCACTTCCTCCCAGTGCTCCCAATAACCATCTGACTAAGGAACAACCAATGAAAGCCAGGCAAAGGGTCTTAGCGCTGTCATCATGCTCATCTACACGCTGCTCAATGAGCTGATGGTGGAGAAACAATTTACTGTTCCAAGAACACTGTCATTGACGGCTATGCTAACTAGCTTATGGTGGGTTGCGGTCTGGAGAACTACCCATTGCCTAGCAAAGCGCTAGTGGGAGGGTGTGAGATGTGCATACACCAGTATGATTGACAGCGCTAAGACCCTCCTCCTGGCTCTGATTGGTTGTTTCTGACAGAGCGGTCAATTTCTACTCTGGTTGTAAAACCAGAGGAGGAGCTGGATTTTTCACACAGATTCTTAATATATTGTCAAAACATGGTGACAGTTAATATGTTAAAAGCATATTATTTATCAAAGTCACAAACTTTAAAGAAAAACATTACACGAACATGGCCTTGTGAAGAAGCGTGTTGTCTCCTAAACCTAATGGTTGTTTTGGCTCTGGCTGCAACAACAGCATCGAGTATTTGCCAGCTGGCAGTGAGTCTTTTACATCTCTGAGGAGAACTGCTGGCATAAAGTTATGTGTTTTGAAATGCTGTTTGTTTTACACCAGCTGTAAGAGGACAGATGGATATCCTCTTACAGGATACATAAGAGCACAACATGTTGCTTTTTGACACCTTTTTACCTTCTCCAAATTAGTTTCTAGATTCTTTTGGTTTGGCAGCTGATAGGCTCAGGGAGTGGTGGGTGAAACAGGCCTGATATTGTGGTTTATTATGTTGGTATTTCATGATTCAAATATGTTTTCACATCAGACCAGGTTGGGTAATACAGGTTTCTCTTTAACATCTAAAATAATCATTTGGGAAAAACTTTTTGTATTTATTCAGGTCATCTCTGTCTGATATTAACATTTGTTTGATGATCAGAAACATTTAAGTGAGGAAAAAATAGCAAAGAAAAAATCTGTAAGGGAGCAAATGCTCCACGCAGCACTGTTTGTATCACAATATTTGTACCTGAGAGCCATGCTTCTAAATATTTCGTATGATAACTTACAAATTTTGATATCAATTATCAATGTGTGCTTGTAACAAACTTCCTACCCTACAGTTTATGGCTGTTCTAAACATCTTTAAAATTGAAAAATATCAAACTGGATCCAAGAATGGACTATTGTTTAATAGAAACCTGCTTTCAAATTAATGTTTGCAACAGTTTTACATCCTGTGTGGACAACAGAATAGTGTGTGGATGCTTGTGATAATAAGAGCACAGACTAGAATAAGTAAACATGAATAAAATGTCATTTGACTCACATGAAGCTGCTGAACAGCTCAACAGCAGCTAATGGATCACCAGATCACAAACAACAACTTTTCTTTTTGACGACGGTCAGAGAACTGAGAAAGTGTGCAGCTATTTTCCAGGATCTGACCTTTAGTCAAAGACAGCATGAAAAAAAGAGAAAAAAAGGAGAAAGCAGCCTGGCTCATGCAGCGTTTGGTGCAGCGGCGAACTGCAGCAGAATGTAAAGGAGCCATGCAGTGAGTGCGGCGCTCTCTGTGGTGTCCCTGGGCTGTTTCTGCTCTGCGACGACAGCGCCGTGTTTACAAAAACAATATCCTCCAAAGATATCACAGAATAACACAATACTGCAAACAGTGGTCCCTATCTTACGCATACAAATAACGAAGTGAACAAATTCACACAGAAATACCATCAGACAGCGTATTGCCTCAAAGGAGAACAACGCAGGAAACACTTGAAGGATCACAACCAGAAATCTACACCTAGATCCATTTCACTGAACACAAAGAAATAAACACAAAGCAATCACAACATTTTTCATGACTACAGATAAAACTAATAGCATTTGTAATAACTGCGAACAGCAACTCTTAACATGGAAAAAAGTTTGTTCTGTGAAACAGTTTCCGTATATTTTACTGATTTAGTAACAAACCACAGATAGATCATTATCTTATTTAATGGAGCTGTTAAAGTCTGTTCTCAGGGTTTAATAAATCTGTTGGGTTAGATTTTAACAATAGTGTCCAAGTTTAAGCAGATAATGAGCAATAAAATAACATGAGAGAACTGCATTTACCCAGAAAAAAAGCCTCCTAAGATCTTATCTCAGTGATTCTCTTAAGGCACCGTCACGTGTGATGAAGTACCTGAAGCACAAGATCGGGCTCTTCCTGATGTCTTTATGGCTGTTTTATGGAAACACTGTGGAACATGTGATGGTACATCAGGGTTTCCCATCGTGTCAGAGTGGCTCACTATTGCCGTGGCAACATATCCTGGTCCTGGATAGAGTTTGGTGGCTGCCTATCCAGGAGGTGTTGTTAAAAATGTTATTTTAACTCAATCGGGTGGACCAGCACAAACACGGATCTGAACATAGATGAACACTTCAGTGTATGGATTTATCTGCCATGTTGTTGAGCCAAGGAGAAAATCATCCTGTTACAGCATAAATATTCCATCCATGACATTTCCTCCCTGCAGTGCCATCCTGTGTCGTCTTTCTTAACAACATTTCGATGTAAAATGGTCTGTATTTTTCCATGTGAACGCAGTGCCTCCTTTACATAAAAAAAAAATAAATAAAATATGAGTCAAGTTTCACAACTGAGGACAATGTTGAGGACAAAATTCAAAAACACCCGTCGGTACGTCCACCTAAAGGGCTTCAGTGTGTGAATTTCCTCCACCATGATGGGGGAAACCAGTCACTTCCTGCTGTCAGCTGCGATTATTGCCCTCACTGAAAAGCAGTAAAACTCTAAACACCATAACTTTAGTAATATATTTACACTCCTATTGGCCTTATGAAAACATGTTTGAGATAACAATGTCGTGGACGCGTTGAGACAAAGAATGTTAGCATCCGGGCCTGTTATCTGTGAGCTGCAGGCGGAGCTGGAAACGCCCCCGATGTGCTGCCATGAACACTCCTTCCAGCTCAGTCGACCAGCACAGGTCAGAAAGAAAGTGATTGACCCAATGAGAACGGACGCGGTCATCCACCTCCGTGACGCTGACGCTTTTATTGAGCGCTGAGAAGGATGGATGTGAAGTCAGAGGAATCACAGCCCTTCCTCCAAAACAATCTGAAATACTCTGCATTTCTCAACACTCTGACAGAGCAGAGAAGAAGGAGGTAAAAATAATTTTAAAAAAGACCTGAAAAAACGTCTCAAGCTGCTTCCTGTCCTTTCGTATCTTTGTGAGGACGTATTTGGTGTGAAGCTGCAGACTTTCAGAGGGGAAGTGGAGGGTAAATATAATGGAGGACAAGGCCAGCTCAGCAGAACCTTCATACAAAGTGATGTAAATGTCAATCATCCCACATGACTCCATGGTTATTCAGTACCGGCACCAGCAGCTTTATAATTCTCCAATTAAGTAGAAGTTTCAAATCAGCACTCTGCAACACTGAGGCAGCTTGTTGTTTAGATGGAGGTTGAACTGCCAACGCTGCTGATTCAGGGAGCCCAGCAACATTGTTTCACACAGCAGTGTGTTTTTAAAGATGTCATCTTTATTGTGGTTTTGGTAAACATAAAGTACACAGATGACTTTTTGCACCTAAAGCTACCGATCTGATGAGTTGTGCAGGTGCGTATGGACTAAAAGCCCTGATAGGACGAAATCGATCTGTTCTCTGCTTTTTCACGATGTTATACACAAAGTTGTCACAGGAAGGCACAGGAAGGGCTTCGGTATGAAAGAAACTATTTTCCATCAGGCTCTTTCCTTATGAACATCTTTTTTTTTGTTTTCTAGAAAACAAATTTTCAAAAACGTTTCTCGTAATCAAGAAAACTCTCAAGACAAACCAGGAACTATACCAGGCATAACATTGACTTCTTACTTGACTCCAAAATGTTTCTTAGTAAAGAAGAGAACAGTTGACAATAGTAAATACTCGGTGCACGAAGCACATTTCCACACATTTAGAATCACAACGAAATATAACGTTGAAGTGTTTTGTTTCAGAGTCACTCCTTCACCAGTTTGTTCCCACCACCTTCTATTTATTACAACTATTTATTCCCTTAATGTTTTATGTCACATCTTATTTCTATTTATTGTGGTTCTAATCCAGCATGCTACTGATTATGATTTCTGATCAAATTGACAGTGGGAGGTATTTAGTTTTATTTGAATGATATAACTCCCTAAGGATAAATCAGAGCAGATCACTCTAAATATCTGGAGCCGTTCTAAAGACATCTGAAGGCCCCATAAGGTCTGAAGTCTTCAGTCCATTGATGTAAACCAATTTAGAACCACGAAACAACTCCCTAAAGGAAATTCTAATTTTTGAAGAACCACCAATGAATTTCTATTTTTGAGCTTTAAAATAAAACAACAACAACAACAACAACAACAACAACAACAACAATAATAATAATAATAATAATAATAATAATAATAATAATAATAATAATAATAATAATAATAATAATAATAATAATAAACATAATCCTTTGGGAATAGAGGACAAATACATTTTCTTCAAAGTGGTAATATTTGTAGAACCCTAATGACAAGACAATTAGATCTGAAGATAAATTATGTTTTTATCATTCTGTTGTGAAAATTAAAAAAACTTTCAACAAAAAAATGGAAAAACTGCCAACATCTCCATTTGTTATCATATCTATTGTTAAAAACACAACAATGGACCCCCAGTATTTATGTGGGCTAGGGGCCACTGCTACCCAGGAATAGATCAAATTCACAAATACATTATTTCCCCTCTAAAAGCGAATGTAACTGCATAACATAATAGTTAAAACATCAGATATACCTTAATATGCATAAATATGAACAGCGGAAACCACCTCAGCACAACCGCAAAAGTTAATATCTAGAGTCTTCCTCTTCTACCTTCTTGGGGGTTCGGCCAATCAACACCAAGGAAAATGAATGGTGCTTCTGGATTGGCTGCTTTGCAAATGCCAGTCAATGGTGTATCAAGTAGCCGAGGTCTTTAGGCTTTCCAAGCTGCATTTTCTTTAGAATATTTCAGATATGCTCGATGAAAAAAATCCATGTATATATGAATTTTATGCATATAATTTGCAGTTATATTCCAAAGAAAAATCGGCGAATGCTAAATTGCCAATAGGCGGGACTCCACTGTAGTGAACCATAGCCAAAGTTATTAAGAGCCACTGTGGAGGGTTCAAAGTAGGGATGAAAAATCTATGTTTTTTATTTATTTATTTTTTTTACATATTGACATGGGTCTGATATGTAAAACTGTGCCAATATTAACAACCCATGTTTGTTTCAGTCTTTTCGTCACTTGTTTCTGGAGGCTGATCGTGTAGTATTTGTTTGGACATGTGACAGGGACAGTCATCAACACATTCTCACACCCGACTCGTCATATATTGACGAGTTGGGACGCCGTCTGACCATGCGTCACATATTGACGCGAAAGGGGTACCCCTCGCGTCAATATGTGACGAGGACGGAAGTCCCATGCGTCAATATATGACGAGTTGGGAGTGAGAGTGGGTTGCAGTCATGCAGTGAAGGATTGTGGGGAGTTAAGCTGAAGTTAAGTCAGCACTGTGGTCATTTCTTTCAAAGTGATAAAAGGATAGAGAAATATACATATTCATATAGATGTAAAATATTGGTAAATATCGGTTATCAGCCATAACAGCAATATTCCAACTGGTTTAACCAGAGTGTTTAACATTCTTTACATGAGTGTCTATGTAGCAAAAATTAAAACACCTAGAAATAATTACAGATAGCAGACCTTATGGCTACAGTAATGTATTAATCTGTGATGTCATTGAAGCAGCAGAAATAATGGCTGATGCTTGCTTTCAAATGAAAGTTATGTTTTATATTTTACACATTTTAGTTTTTAATGTGTTTTTTTTTTTTTTTTGAAAAATGCCAGAAAAAGTGGCATTTCTGCTCAAAAGATATGATACAACAATAAATCTCCAGTCTCATCATAAGACACCAAGAAATACCATGAATGTTAAAGTCCAACTCTGGGGGAGAAACACTGAACCACCAGAGGGCGCCTTTTAAATCCTACTGTGTTCCTGTCAAACGGCTCAGAGCGCTTCAAGAAAAAACAACACGAAAAGGAAGAAACTAAGTATTGCCTTTACTAATCAATGCTACTTTGTAAGATTTAAGTTAAATCTTAAAAAAATAGTAACAATAATAATTTGAAAAACTACTAAAAATATTGAAAATAAGCTAATTATACAAATAAGTCTATGCATCACCTATTTCATATGAAGGTTGTCTACCTGTGGATCTTCACAGGCTACCAAGGGAAACACGCTTTGAGCACAACACATGCAGCTAAAACACACACAGGTGGTAAATAAAAAAAAGGCACCTGTGCGCCAGCATTTCAGGAAAGAGCAGCTAAAACCGCCTCAGCGGGTCTGCCTACCGCACACCGCCACCAGGCAGGCAGACGTGCGCAGGCGCATCTACGTGTTGAGCTACTGCCGACTCCGTGAGAATGCCAAACTAAAAGTTTCTGCGCCGCAGAAATGACGCGACGTCCCACTGAGAATGTGTGGCTTATACAAGGCCTTCAACTTCTGATCTACAGTTAGTTGTACAGTAAGTCTAAGAGATTTCACCTGAGTTCATACAACAGTCTGTACGAAATACTAACACGTTAACCTGAAGATTTTAACTCCAAAAAAAAAAAAAAAAAAAAAAAAAGCTTCAGCTTATTCAATTTGTAAATCTAAATGTATTGTACGAATAAAAGCTGTTTTTTAAAGCAATGCCACCGACAGAGAGGTTGAAAACCTATTCCTAAGATGCTTTGAAGACTCATTTACATATAAGCTCTGCTTCCTTTAGTGAAAAGCTTTATCAAGTGAAAAAGAACGGCTAAATCTTTTTTCTTAAAAGTCTCCGTCTTAAAAGAGCTGAGTAGTTTTACTAAAGGCAAGGCAAGGGAAAAAGAAGCTTTGCTCTAAAGTGTACATGAAGATCTCTCTGTTGTCTGCTGTCAGTCTTTCAGCATCACTGACACATTTATGTTCGCTGCTCCTCCTGTTTCCTGTCCGCTTCCTCCTCTGATCCCCCAGAGTCAGGCAGACAGTGAAAATTGGTAAGAGTTCAATAAACCCCCGACCCGCTGGGTGTTTCTACCAAGCCACATTCTGCCTTTTCAGAAGGTTCTAGAGAAGAAAACAAAAAAAGACACCCCTCTGCGCTGCTGTTGCTCCAGCTCTGCTGCAGAGCCAGAGGCCAGCGGGGCCAACCAAGAGGGCAGGGGCCCCCCGGGATCCAAACGCCCTGTCACCGTGCAACAGTAGGCTCAGATTTGCAAAAGCCGGCTGACAAGCCCGAAGTTGAGTGGGTGAGGTCACAAGAGGTCATCGTAGTCCAGCAGCTTTGAGTGCTGACGGCTTTTCCAAAGGCGGTACAGGCGGAAGTCGAAGTACATCTCGATCATCTCTTTGCCTGCAGGGCGACACATGGGAAACAGAAGGTCGGCTTACGACGATGCTCAACTCAGGAGAACCAGATGTCAGCAGCACCAGCTTCCTGCTGCGTTCACAAACCCAGTGACCGTTCAGGTCTTTTAGCAAAAATAAATCCCATTTTCTCCAAACTGATTGATCTTCTGTTGTGGAAATGCTGGTAACAAGTCGGTTTAGTGACTTTATGAGTTCATGTTTTTGTATCACAAATGCAGAAAACATATCTTGTTACCAAAGTATAGTGGAGCGTCCGTATCATCACCTTCCTAAAACCATCGATTGGAAAGTAGGAGGTCATAATTTTTTTTTAATGACTTAGCAAAAAGATCAATTCTAACCAATAAGAGCCACAGGACTGAGTTCTAAAGCTATACAGAATTAGCTTATGTAATTTTTTTCTGCGATAAAAAAATATTTGCCACATAATTTAATGGAAATCTTGACTACAGCACAGGTCTTATGGTTTCTTTTACGCTAAAGAAGCTGACGAGATAACTACTGTACCCGTATAGGAAAGTGAATGCCGTGATGCACATGGGTTGGAGTCGATGGAAGCTTATTTAATGACTGTCAGTCCAGTGATGAATGACCGAGATGTCATCAGATTTGCTGGCAGTAATTTGATTGCTGCAGGCAAGAAGTGGGTCAGTGAGCTGCAGGCTTTGACTTTCTGCTGTGGCGTCTTTTTTTATGAGCCAGAAAATTTTCAACTAGGGCTGGGAGATATATCATTATATCATTATATATACACTTTCATAATGATATCACAGATGATATTCCATATTTGCTGATTTTTCTGTTTCTTTTTATTTAGACAAATAAATATGTACCTTAAAAACAAAGCTGTTTATTATGCTTTTTTTGTTTGTTTTGTTATTAGAATACAAAATATAATCAGATACACATATACAAAAATCAGACAAAAAGCTTGAATGCATCAAAGAAAATATAAAATAGATAAATTTAAATGTCAACTAATTTTGGGCAACAAAAAAAAATGAAATAAGCTACCAAGGGTAAATAAAAAAACGTAAATACACAAATGTTGCAAAAGTTTGATGCATCTGACTATTAATAGTTGCATGTCATTTTTCTCATGACTTCACTATTTTGTTCTATTTATTAGCATCTAATTATGAAAAGATTGCCTGAGAATTAATTATGATGCCCTTGGAGGGCCCCAAGTGTTCAGATAGTCATTAACCAGATTAATCAGAAAGTGTGAAGAGATCTTTGTTTCCCTTTTATTTTCAAGCATCTAGCATGCTGAGCAGAGTGACTATGTATCAGTGTAGATGGAGTAATTATTAGATTAACTTATTACTTTATCATTTTTTCATGTTTTATTTATTTTAAAGCTGCATTTAAATCAAATGCAATGCCTACATTGTTTCCTCTGGCATTTAAAATGTATTTGAATTGAATGACCTTCTGAATATTAGTGCTGAACAAATAAACGTGGCATTGATTGCCTGAAGTTGGTTCAGTAGAAGTTGTGTGGATGCTTTATTTATGACGTGTGAGAGACTCTGACATGTCCAAAAGATCTGGACTATACCTGATGACCGGACAGTGTATCATCTGATCACCAGACCCATTTTTCTTACTAACACATAATATAGTGGTAAATATATAGCATAACAATTCTGGAGTATTTCTTTCCTGTAACATTGAGTTTTTATACGTCACTGAAACAAAAAGCAGATATATAAAAGTCTGAGTGCCGCATTAACTAGCAACTACTTACATATTGCATCGAAAGTCAAGTTTGAGCAAGAATGAATTTTTTTTTTTTTTATATAGCTCTTGATTATTGCTTCCTGTCTTTCGGTGGAAAAAGGTAATTGATTGGTCATAGCCATGCAGGTAATGTGCAGGAAGAGAAAAAAGACAAACGCAGGAGAGGAAGCAGAGCGCAGCGGGTCAATGGAAGACAGCGGCATGCACAGCTGAGATAAAGATGCTTTATGAGCTAAAGAATTAGCATGGCATCAATAGTTGTTAGGAAAATAACTGACGAGGGATTCATGAGGAGCGTAGCACGGCACTCTTTTCATCACTAAGTAGTTTACTGGCAGTGATTCATGCTCACTATAAGCACTGCAACAGGGAATCTAACTGAAGTCCAGAGCACTTCAGTAATTCAAGTTTGGTTTTAATGAGGTTTTTTTTACTGTGCACACCTCCTATAAAGATGATGTTTACTAAGCAGGGCTATGTATATTTTGCTTGTAAATTTGTAAAGTTCAAAATGAGCATGTGGTTCTCTCACCTTGGGCTGACAGCTCTAGTGGAGACTTGAATTCAACAGACAACGGCCTCATCAGCCTCTTCAAAGTCTGGATAAGCTGTGAGAAGCACAAAGAGGCAGAAGGTGAGAGGAATACTTTCGGCTCTCCCTTTTATTAGTCGTCATTATTATTCATGAAACACATTAAAAACAAAGACAAAAATGATTATGGAGGCATTTTGAACCTCAGCTTGTCGTATTGGCAATTAGCCCAATAAGCATGGTTCGTTATTCAAAGAAATGTCCCCACTAATGGACGGCTGGTGGCTCTCTTTGTTACCAGAAAAGCTGGATGTGAAATGACCAAAACTGAATAAGTAATAAATGGAAATGAACTGGACTTTTGATGCTTTTCCAGTTGTAACAACCACTTAAAACCACTTTACTCCATAGCCCCATTCACCCATGGAGACACACACATGGATACACAGGTGTGTTGACAACTTGGGCTTAAGTGCCTTGCCCAGGGGCACACTGGCAGGTGGCAGGAGGAATCTGGAATGAAGTTGCCTCATATTAAACAACCAGCACAAAAAACTGACTTACTAAAACGTTTTGTCAGACAGAGGGGGAAAAAAAAAGAGTCATCTTTTAACACAGTGGAAGTACATATCTTGTTCAATATGCAGATACAAACAACATATGTTTATATCTGCATATCTTGTTTGTACATGTCAAACAGGAAATGCAGATAGTGAAACTGACTACCAAATGTTTCTAGAATGTTCCTATCTGCCTTTGCTTTCTGATCAGCATCAGATATCAGGGAAGGAAGTGTGTGACCTCATGTAACGTTATGCAGCGTCAGGTTAGAGTCATGTACACGTGTGTGGATTAATAAAGCTAGTTCAGACGTAAGACAGATGCTGCTGAAACTGGATCTGAAGCTTTATTTGAAAATCTTGCATGCTATGTACAGGTTTTTATTGTCAACATTATTCTTGTTTTTAATATTTAAAGACTGCTGGGTATTTGGCCCAACAAAAATTGTGAATCATAAATATTTTTGCTCTGTCCCAACTCCTAAAGGTTTGTGAGAATGGCTCTACAGAGGAGCTGCATCAGAGGCATAAATAAACTACATCATCATGAATCCCAAAGATGAGTTTTTGGGCATTTTTGACTCGAGGAGCTTTTAATGACCATCTGAGGACAAACTGAAACACCTTATGAAAGAATTTGATGCATCACAATTCTTACAATTGGATTTGACATAAATCTGTAGAAATCATGTATTCCACTTTTGAATCCAGGGACACTGCAGAACATTTCATCTGCTGCATGTCTCACTCTTTGCATGTGAATGCCTTTGAATCTGGAAGCATGTCACATCTGATGATGCTTCAGCCTTCGGCCCCGTTTCCACTTCTCCTCCGCCTCTTGCTCCACTTCCTCCGCTCTGTCGTCCCCTGTGTTCCCTGGGGTCTGCTTCAGCGCCAGCTGGTGTGCAAACACGGTTAGGACCAAATGACGCTGCAGGTTTCATCTCAAGAGGCTTATGCTTTGTCAGGTTAGATTGGTAGAACTGGAGTAGGGTAAAAATGACCTGTGCTAACTTCACATTTGAAAAATGGTAAATAAGTCATTACTTGATTTTTTAAATTTTTTTATGAGAAAACAGAAAAAAAACAACATGGTTTATATTTTAGAACCAGTTTTTGCACTAAATTTTCTATGGATCCCATTCTAGTTCTGCAATTAATCATGATTAATCACTTTACCTAATTTTGGATATTTGAAGTAGAAATATGTGAGCAGTCGTGGTTCTAACCAATTACAGTGCAGGCAATTATCTGATTTATTTTTCCAGCAGAAAGCAGGTAACGTTGTCTCCCAGCAGTTGACAGGAACTAAGAGAAACTTGTTCCACTAAATATGCATACAAGTAGCAAACTTGTTCAGGGAACAACTGACATTATTTTCTAGTTCTTGGGTGGCCCATCCTCGTCTGATGCTGCCCTGGGCAACCGCCACCGTGTGCATGTTTTCAAATAAAAATATTTTCAAAAATATTTTATTGTTTCAAACCAAATATGCATGACGTTTCTCGATTTTCCAAGGTTTTATATTCAGGAAGGTTTAACAGAAGTCATTTTGTTTTAAATGTTCATTTAAAACATTCCTCTCCATTGGTTCCCAATGGAACTTGTGCGATGAGGCGACAGTCTCTTGTCCTCATCCAGCTCTGTAAATTCTGTGTGAGAAATTTTGAGCTCTTGCACCTGGAAGTGCAGATGAAGACCAGCAACGCAACGCAAGAAAGATGAAAAATGTTCAACTTTTGTTGCTGTCTGCTGTTGTGGAAAACTTTCACATTTTGCTGCTGTTATTTTTTTGTTCAAAGTAGATGATGCAGTTCATCTGCATTATGTAATACTAATACATTAAAATCTTCTGGCTGATGCTTTAATGTTGACAGCTCGAATGTTTGTTTTCTTCATCAGCATGATTTGAAATTGAAACAATACTTTACAGTCTAATGTTTTGCTGATGCTCTGCTTACAATAATAAAAAAATCACTTCCTGTTGTCTGTCAAACTTTGTCTTCATCCGACATCACTGCTCCTAACACGGTTTCTCTTAGAGTCAAATATTGGTTTCCACATACAGTAGTAACCAATATTTGATATTGGTGATAAACTTGTTTGTTTTGGGGGTTTTTTGCATTTCCCCCTTTTAAATCTCGAATTTCTTGGCATGTTTTTGGTGCAATAAAACAAAAATACAAGTTGATAAATGTAGGCTTAATTGCTGTTTTTTTTTTTCTTTAAAAAAAAATAGAACCTTAATGTGTTACTTTTATTCAGGTAGGCTGAAAGCTAAACTTGGTGTCGTTCTTACTGAGTGATTTAATTAGTCGAGGTTTCTAGATGATTGTGTCGTTTGTTCAGAAAATTTGTTTCTCCTAAGATTTACCAAACCTTTAATACATAAAAATCTAATAAATGAACCCTGACAGCTGCACAGCTGGTATCCGCAAAAGTCAACCTCTGCTGATAAATGGGCAGGTGTGAGACATGAGGGACGTTGACAGGGGCCAGACATAGACTGGCACCTAAATGTCAAGGCGTGTTGGGAGGTGGGGAATGTTCCTGTAACAATGGTCTGGGGAGGGAGAGGCCAGAGAGGAGCAGCAGGAAAGGCCAGAACAAGACTGACTCCAGCTTTAACAGGATTCAAAGAATCTCTTGATAATATCTGAAATCATGGGCCACTTTCAGAGGTTTCAGAGGTTCGTCCATGCTTGAATTGATTGCAATCATTATGGTAAAGTGCATTCTTGGCTTTCTGAGTCAGTGGTCATCAGATGTCCTCGTATCGCTCTCTCAAGATTCCTCGTCTTGTCTTTGTGTGATTTTTATTTCATCACAACTTCTAAGTCTGAATCTTTTAGCCTGTCACTGGAGTAGAACCAACACATAATGCGGTACCTTCTGCAGGTAGCCCAGCCAGTCAATCTATTCTTAGCAACACTCCAGCTGAGGCTCCAGGAACACACACAGGCAGCAGCGGGGGGACAGATTGTTAAATGTGGCGAATAAGCCCTTCCCTGTTCGTGGTCCTGCTTGCGCAACTTGTTCCAAACCACAGCGGAGGAAATGCTAAATGTCACACTGACTGCAAGAGCGGCGAGCGGCTGCCCTGCGTTCTTTACAGAGTGGCTGAACAAGTTGAACACGCAAAGGACTTTTATTAAAGTGCAGGATCTAACTTTAGAGGATCCGAGCAGAGAAGGGAAGAGATTGAAACAAAACTTTTGTCTGTTAATAGGAACAGACAAAAGGACACTTCCAACGTTGATCGTAGGGACAACAGGTGAAGATCGAGAACGGGAAGATCAATGAACAATGGGGAAATAAATAGGCATGAAGATGGGAATAATAATGGGAGGAGCCAATGAAGAACAATAGGAATGAATTAACTTCTATACTGACGGAGAGGTGGAGCTGATGAAGCAAACAGAAGGACTAATGAGAGGGAAGTGGAGACATCTAAGTGAGAGTGAAGGAGCTAGATAACAGCTGTGAAGGGAAGCAGACTGACAATCTGAACCAGACCAGATCTGAATCTGACCAGAGAAGTTACCAATCAAATGAAAACAATCGGGCAAGTTCTAGGAAATTATAATAAACACAAAGGAATGGGATGAAACCTAAAAGTAAAAAACCACAAATCCTAATGTTTTTAAAGAAAAAAAACTATTGACTGTCAATATTAAGCAAAAAGGAGGAGATAATTTTTGGTGGTAATGAAATTAGCCTAAAAGTTGAAATGATGGAAATAAATTTGCTTAATGAAAACTCACGTTTTGTAGTAAAATGTTTTTGCGCTAGAATGAGGTGGATTTTTGCCGAAATAGATGTACTAAAACTAGCTGCAATGGAAACACTTTTTTCTCACATGATCAACAACGCGACGGTACTGCTGGCGAAAAAGACGAAGACGACGACAGTTTGCTGTGGTTTTGTTTTGCTTTCAGACAATGTACAGCTGGCTCCAGCAGAAATCTCACAGCATCACACACTTCATTAAACATGTTGGACTCCAAAATGTTCTGTAAAATGGCCAACTACTTAAACATTCAGCGACCTGGCTTGAGAAACGGGTTAAACAGGTCAGAGCTCTGTTTAACTCTGACCTGGTAAACAGAGTTCTGATCCATCCAGATTGATGGATTGATTCCTCCATCCTCAGATGCTCAATCACAACATTTCTAAGTCACACACAGACATGCAATTATTCATCCAGTGGCCTTTACGCTTCATCTACTCATTATCGCTCCTGATTTACAACTCTGGATGGTGGCAGAAGAGCAATATGTGTCTGTAGTGTCAGCAGGGTAGCGAGTCTGGGCGGGGCAGCATGTCTAAACGCGATCGCTTTGGTGGGTGGGCATATTTCAGGAGCATTTTATTATGAGTGTCTCTGTGTGGTTAGTGTGTCAGTCTCTGTGGGGGCAGGAAGAGCTGAGGAAGGAGCGCGAGTGTGAAAGTAAATGTGTGAACATGTAATTAAAGCGAGAGCTAGCATGAGCGTGTGCGTGCGGCTTAATATAGCGGCTGTGGAGAAGTCGACGCTCCCGAACGAACTAGCAAACCTTCCCCACCCCGACAGCAGGACTACAAGCCGCTGTTAATGCCATGAAAGTAGAAAAAAAGTGTTTTGCAAGGACGACATGAGCTGAAGGCTTGAATGATTGATCTGTACACGGCAGCAGAAAGCATCTCAACTCTGTGGACGTTTAGAGGAAGCAGGAAGCATAGCAGGATGTGGACGTCTGGCTTCAAACTCACCTTCTCCCCATTAGTGCTTCCCAGCACATAACAACCCATGATGTGGATCAGGTTGGGCTCCGGGTTCAGTTTGCTCATCAGCCTGCTGAGGCGCCGCCAGAACCTGATGACACGACACAGACAAGACAAAGGGAGCAGTCAGTTATGAAAAGCAGCAAAACATCACACTGGTTTTTATTTCTTCAGGTTTTTTATTTCCAGTTTATTGCAAAAGTATTGATGACCATCAGATTTATTTTTCTGGGGTTGTCTGTGAAAGACAAAACTTAAACTGAAAGCCTTAGCCTTTTTCTGAGGAAACAATATTTAACTTTGAGAGAACACAAACCTTTATTTTCTTCTTCTCTGCATCATAATGTTAAGATTCTAAGTAGGACAGTCGATCATAAAATGGATTCAGATTAATCACATTATAGCACCATGAATAATCACGCAATGTGAAAAAAATGCAAATCCTAAAAATGTTAAAAAAAATCATTAATAGTCTCAAACCAAACATCCCAGGTGTCCAGGTCTTTACATTCAGGATGGTTAAAAAGCAGTCAGTTTGTTTCCAACGTAATTTAGAAATATTAATTATAAACTGGCTGTATTTTGGTGGAAAGATAATTCATCACTACAATAAGCACATACTTAATGGGTTTTAACCAGAGGTCCATTGCTGTGTTTTTTAAAGTTCAATTTTCCGCTCAGCTCACCGGTCTGAACGCCAGCGACCAAAAACAAAATCACTTTGGGTCAAAATATATAATGCGATCGATCTGCATTATGTAACGATATTAACGTGCTAAATTTTTTTAATTAATCTCATGCGTTCACGTTGACAGTATATTTTTCTTCCACGAATGTTTTAATCCTGTAACTACTGATGTCAGAAGCTGGGAAGATGACTTACTGCACCATGTCTTCCTCCTTCTCCACCTTGGCGAAGGTGGCCACTTTATTCTTCAGCAGGTAGAGATGTCCTGGACCTCCCTGAGGAGGAAACACACCACTTTCCAAATGAAAAACACACAGCTTTGACAGCTGGGCTCAGAGTTCTGAATATAACCTACTGCTGTTGTTTGACATAAGCAGAGGAATAAAGGCACATATTAATCAAAGAAGGCTAAAAGCTACAAAATGTAACTTTAATTAACAAGTTTTTTTTCCCGTTTTTTTTTTTACATATTTGCAGCAGAGCAGCAGAGTTTTGTAACAGTCGAAGGCTGGACAGATTTTTCTTATGGAGACCAGAAAACAGGGCGTAACAGGAGTCCAAACAGCTGGAAATAAAATCGCACATCAAACGTTTTGACAGCATGTTTCATATGTGGAACAAAATTAAGCTCAGAGTCAAAAAAGAACCACCGGGCTTCTGATTTCTTTGGAAGGATTAAACGGTAAAGTTTGTAATTTCCGAATTGGGTTTTCTTTCTGATCCTCTGTTCCAGAGATTAAAACGTCTGTTTTGTCCTGGTTGAACAGCACATTTTAAATGAAATGTAGTGATTGGCCGGGGCTGATCACAAGACAAAGAGGTGGTAGCTGAGAGTCATCAGTGTTAGTCCATGTTTCGTGATGACTCCACCAAGCAGCAACATGTAGAAGATAAAAAGTAGGGGGCCTAAAATAGAGCTTTGGGGAACGATATTGTCATATCATAGATGTTCTAACTTAGAAGAAGTTAGCTTCTCTAATTAAAGTGAAGGGAACAAACGTCCAGAAAACTGCAAAACAGCTGGAACACTGTTTTGCAGACTAAACACCCACCTGTTTTGAGTCGCCTTTGAAACAGTGAACAGCATATATGATGTGTGTTGATGTTTTTCATGATGGGCCTCGACAGAATGCAATGTTTGTTACTAGTTTCTCAAACTGGTGACAAATGTTTTTAGTACTTTTTTATTTTTGTGTGCTTTTATGATGTAAAGCCCTGCTTAAACAAATAAACTTGATCGGTTGATTGATTGGTAAAGTAAACATTTTTATTTTTTCCCTATTCTACAGTTTATATGTTTGTTCTATACTTTTTGTTCTTACCAGAATACAACCTTGTACCTAAAATAAGTTTCTCTGTAGATTTTGACCTACAAATTAAATGCAGCTTAAATATGTTAATGTAAATTTGAAATTGAAAATATAATTACACAAGTGGTATCGGTTACACTTGCATGCTGGGTTGGCTCCCCATAAAGTATATCATGTTTTATTATTATTATTATTATGGAAGCGTGTACCTCCAATCTGTCACTCACCTGGCAGAAAATCAGCATGTTCCAGATCCGGCAGCCCTTCCTGTAGGCTGTCAGCTTCTTCTCTATCTCCTCTGGGGAGGGAAGGAGAAAGAGAAGAGAGGCGTCACTTTTCCCACTCAGCGTTCACGGTGAGAAACAGAAACAGAAATTGGCCGTGTCTCAAGAGGCTCACGCAAACACGAGAAAACAATGAGTCATCTCTGCAGATGAACAGATGAAACTTATTCCAGCCCCACCTTCACAACATGAGCCATTTTCACCTCAGCACTTTTATTATTCAAAGAGGGAAAGATCAGCGCTTACCAAGGATGTCATCGAAGGTGGCGTACTCATGGTCCTGTAAATAGAACATTCACACCGTATTACTACTGAGATCAACAAGGAAGGAAAAATGAAGCAACTTGTAGATTTAAAAATTGTTGGTTTAATTGAAAAACAAAATGTCAGGAGGACAACCAAGCATGCTTTTGAAGAACAGAAAAAGTAAGGTTTAATTTATTATTCAAATTACTTATAAAAAAAGTCAATAATAAAAGAAAGAAATAAAAACAGCTGAAAATGAATTACTATAAGAAAAGTGGATAGACCAGTTTTTTCTCAATAAATAAGTTTAAGGACAAGGCAATACTACAATTGGCTGAGTTCCTGTTGTTTTGTGCTTGCCGTTGTCTCATTGAAATGTATTCCTTTGATTTTAAACTCATTTTCAGATTAATCTGAGATTTTCAGACTCAGGTTTTTGTAATGCTTTGATCCTGCAATACTGATTTCAGACAATCTCTCTGTTAAACAAAAACAGCGTTCAATACTTCTTTCCTGCCGTGTTCATCGCTCTTCATTACTAATATTAAGACATGCTGTTAAAATGTAAAACTGTCTTTAACATCTCGTTTTAGCATAAGCAACGTTAAACTGTAGTTATTTTGTTTTTTTTATTTTGAATCTTTCCTCATCTCAAGATTTTCAAAACACTATTTAAATGTCAGTATGTATTTTTCAAGGCATTTAGTGCCAATTTATAACACAATCCAGTAACTGTAAACACTTCATCATTGGAAAAGGGTGTAAGTTATTTAAAAATGATTAATGTCACAAAATGTCACACCAATTAAGTGATTCATTTTTAAATATATCATATTTATCATCAACAGTTGAAACTCACATATAGAATAGGGATGATGGAGGGGTCGTCCCTGCGGATGATGTTGGGAACATACTCGGCCTTCGGTACCTTGGAGGATATGAGCTGTGGGTTGATCCAAAACACTTCCATTAACTGTAGCGTCACATATAGACACAAAGCTGAGATGGAGAAAAACAAACAAACTACGATACGTATATTTGAAAGAATTAGATAATAGAAAGGTAATCCATGCTTTTCCCGTTGGATGTGATTTGTTAAAAATTTGTTGCATGTTTGTTGCAGCCGCTAAAATACTTCAGAAAATACTGTAAATATCTCTCCCTACTTGCTGATATCAGCAAATTCTGTGGAGCTCATAAAAATCATGTCGGGCTGTATAATAAATAACTGAAAAACTTTGAATCGAAAACATGAGGAATATTTGAGAAAACCTGGAAGGTTATTGACCATGATTTTCGGTGGGATGAAATCATCCCCTTCGCAGGCCGCCCTCTCCAGATCCCTCTCCTCCTCCCAGTCAGCATCCTCATCAAGCCCTTCATCTAGAGTCCCTGAGGAGGTCTGAAGCTCGCCACCTGACTCGCACACGGGAACAAAGGGCGAGTTCAAAGAACACACACAGAGAGAGAGAGATAAGGGTAAACCCTTTAAAAGTGTTGCACCTGTTACTTGATTTTTCCAGCACAGTGGGGCAAGAACGGAGGAGTTAGAATCAAACGGCAGACAACACAAAGCAACAAGGCTGCCGTCTCCTTCCACACCCGGCCACACGCAGACAGACGTGACACCAAGCAACAGGCTGCAGGGCGGAGATGTTTCTGTGGATGAGAGCTGCAGGCTGCGCTGACAGACAGAGCTACAGGACGCTGCGTGTTGGTCAGTTCCTCTGTTTACGCTGCTTCTGCTGCACTGTGAGAGCTCATGCTGACCCGTGTGCATGTCGGTCAGTTTGCAGGATACGGTGGCCTGCAAAAGCATTGATGCCCCTTCAACTCTTAAATTTTATTAAATGCAGTTTAAGTTATTACTTTTGAATTAATTATACCGAAAGGGAAAAAAAGTCAACAACTTGGAACTTTTTTGTCAACGGTTCAAGTGAATTCTAAAAATATATGTTGAACATCTTCAATAAGACAAAGTTCATCCTATCCTTCCTTCTCCACGTTGAACACAAAATGTTGAACACAAGATGTTCAAGAACATCTTGTGTTCAACAGGCATCTTGCTTGTGTTCAGATAGGAAGTAGAAAAATTGAGCAACAAATAAAAATAAAAATGCTGCCACCTTTAAATCTGATGTAATCCAGGAAAAAGAGTAGATGATGTAAGAGTAACTATAAAAACTGGGTTTAAGTAACTTTAACCTGCAGAACTATGAGACGAAGACAGGAGAGAGCTATTTAATCAATATGATTGAACTGAAAGGATTTTTTTTGCAAAGTGCTTTGAGACCACTTTTGTTGTGAATTGGCACTACATAAATAAACTCAACTGAATTGGATAGAATTGAAAGAGTTCAAGGGGCACAAACGATTTTGTACAGCCATACTGCACCACGTGTAAATGAACAGTAAAAAACAGAGTGTGTGCGCCATGTAGAGTGCATAGCTAAGTACTTCTTGTTAACGGGAGTGACTGAGAGAGCATGGACTCACTGTCTCTGGAGTCATGAATAGACTCGGGCTTGACGGGGGTGGGATCACTCCATGAACGGCTGAAGCTCTTGGCTCGGCGGTCGACGAAGGCTGACAGGATTAGGGGGGAAGAGAGTCACTTACACATGATTATCAGCGATGACTGCAGGCTTACTGGTCCTGCATTCCAAACAACGGGAACGTCAAAGTGATTTAAGAGTTCCTCCTGCCACTATGGGCTCATCCCACCAGCCACCAGTTAGCTCAGGGGTGGGCAACTCCAGGTCTCGAGGGCCGGTCTCCTGCAACTTTTAGATGTATCTCTACTTCAACTCACCTGAGTCAAATAATGAGGTTATTAGCAGAACTCTAAAGAACATAGGAGGTGATTCAGCTGCTGGATTCAGGTGTGTTGGACCAGGGAGACTCTAAGAGTTGCAGGACACCGGCCCTCCAGGACCAGGATTGCCCACCCCTGAGTTAGCTGCATTCCCACAAGACCAGTAGGAGAGAGCCGATGTATTATTTATTTCTTCACTTTGTGCAAAAACTGCTGGGTTTTTGTATTCCGAAGACAAAACTACTATCAGAAAAGGAGCCTCAATTAATTGATTAAGAAATCTGTGTAAATGTATAATTTATTTACACTATAGATTATTTTACAAAATTGTTTTAGACTGACAGACTCACTTTAATTCAAATGAAATTAAAAAATACTTTAATTGATTCCAAAGTGAAAACATCTTGTTGCCAAAGAGCTGTTGTGGAAAACATTACAAATCCAAACATTCAAATAAATTATTTGTAGATCTATTTGAATTTTTCTCTCACCAGAGTTTTCCCTATTTGCTAATTTGTATCTGATATCTTACAATGATACTGTAGAATGGCTTTGACCTGTTCTCCAATACTCAAAGGGCATTGATTTACCTTTTTCAATCCCTTTAGGAAAATGTAACCTTCTGCTTCAATTTTCATTTATGCTCCTCACATCCATTGAACGTAGAGAGTTAGGTCCGTAGACCCTGTCTGTGGCAGTTGGTGTGAAGTAAAACATGTGCAGCCCCAAACATTTCACTCTGCCCCTGATTCACACATTTGACTCCGCCCACAATCTAGATTTTAATTTGCCTCCTACTGGCAGACGTTGAAAAGAAAATACATTTTTTGCTCTTTACAAGACTTCAACCTATCTTAGGAAAACTTTCTAGTGATTAGAAAGGTTTTCTGCTTACTAAGTTACCAAAAAGGAAGACAATTGTTTGGCAATTCTACTAATGTTTTGAACTTGGATAAAAGGGATAACAGCATCATCCAGCAAAGGCTTGGTCATCATCAAATCAAGACGTTCCTCAAGGTGCTTAACTTGACACTCTTTTTTTTTAAGATTTCTTTGGCACAAATGGCCTTTAATTGCAGCATTCAGACGGGAAATAGATGAAGATAGTGAGACAGGAGAATACAAGCTGCAAAGGTCTTAAGGTCAGGAATTGAACTGAGGGCAGCTGCTTTGAGGATTAATAGTCTCTGTTAGCACCCATTTTTCCTCTACGCCAAGCCCTGTTGGCACCAAGCTTGTCACACACTTTTTTAATGGCAGGACACTAATATAGGAAATCAAAATCAAAAATACGCCATTAGATATGTAAAATAAATCAGGGACAGACAAATGTTTGACTCTGAACAAACATGCAAGCTGCAGTTAGAGGCTTTTTGAGCAGGTTGTAATGAGTTAGTTTCACACTAAATTGAAACATAAAGCTTTTTAAATAAGCATTACTTTTTTAAATAGCATAGTGTTCTTGATATGAATACCTCATAGCAACTAAAAAATACACATAAACCAGAGATAACAGAAAAAACAACCAAAAGTGTATATTTAAACTGCTCTGACATGTCTTACATGCTGCCAAGTAAAAGGGACTTAAAGTTGGAAAACATAAACAATATTAATGACACAAGAGCCACACACAGAAAGACACCAGTACTGTAGACCAATCAAGACACTTTAATGTTTTCTAATGCCAAATAGTCATCACTAGGAAGGACTAAGCTCCTGATTACAATACGATCTGTCCCAACATGCTGAAGTAAAAGTCATGGCCAGACGTTTTTGCAGTGGCAGAAATGTTGTGTTGTCCAGACAGAAGCTTCCGAAATTCTGTCAAAGAACTCTGCAGTGAGCAAACGTCCTTCAACAATCCAGAAGCGGTTTGGTGAAGATGTATGTTTAAGCATGGATGGAGTTGCATATCACAAAACAAAACAACGCTTTTGCCTCTGCCTACACCTTCAGGCCATGACTGTGCTGTACGATGCAGAAAGCATGAATCAAGTGTGATGAGCATCTGTTCAGACGTTATGGTGTAAATCACAGCGAAAACGGACGCAAACAAACGGACATCAACAGACATTCTTGCAAACAGACTCAATGACTTACTTTGGACCTTCACCCTGCGACTGCCAACCATCCTGAGGTGTTTACGGAAATTTCTACAAGTGTAAGAAAAAGAACAAAGGAGAAATGTCACAAATGTACGAAAGAAACTGAAAATGAGAATATTCTTAAAAACAAGAGGATGAAAAGACTTAGAGGTTAGAGAGGTTCAGCAGAACTCTGGTTTCCAACATGACCTTCTCTTACTCCCCAGCTGTCCATTAACATGCTAATACACCAGTTCATATCTTGGACAAAATAAGTCACTGTGAACTCTAACTACAGCAGAGTAGTCAGAGTATTTCAGATACTTCAACGTTCAAAATGTGTATAGAAAACAGGGATTGTAACACAGTTTCTGGTTTAATGTTATGAACTTCTTGTGAAGAGGAGGCATGTGGGTCCTCTCCACGTGCGTCCAGCTGCATTAGCCGCTGCTGCCCTAGCTAGTGCGCTAAAGTGTGGTTAGTCAGCTGAGGAACCTTCATGGATGAACTCACAGCAAACATAAGCTCAGCAAAAAGAAACCACATAAGTTGCATATTTGAAGCATATTTGTTATTCTTCATTTATTTCCTTTTTCATTTACACACTGATATATGTACTGTTTCGTATATCTTCTTACCCTGCTATGATTTTCTTTGTAAAATTATTTCAATAATGTCTAGAAAATACAAGCAAATAAACTCTTTGGTGAAGGCAGGTTATTAAAGGAGATGGTCTGTCTTCAGGTGAAGCATCTGCTGCTGTGATGAGGTGTGTGACACTTGACGTGGGAGGTCCCAGTCCCACAGCTCGTTATCTTAAATTAGCCCCACCTCTGCACCCTGTTGATCTGAGCTTTAGCAGAACAGGCATGTTGGTTTTCTAACTTAAAAGGGCAGTGTTATGTAAAATCAACATTTATGAGCTTTACATCATGTTACCATGTTTTTCCCTCATTAAAAACGCAGGTGGAGTGTCGAATATAGATTCGATCATGCGTGTTTGAGAGATCATTTAATCTCCCATGGCAACCATTCTCGGGTGCCTAAACACTTGCTCCTTCAAAGCGCTGGCTTTTCCACAAAGCTCTTCCTTGGAGCTTCTGCCCCTCAGAGCCCCCTTCCCTCATAACTCCCCAACTCAGCTCCTTCAAACTAGCGGCAGCAGCAGTTACAGACACTGGGTGGAACTGCAAGTCTAATGAGCTCATCATAGGAACTACTTCTCAGTCCAACACTCCAAAGAACAGTAGTAAACGACAAAAGGGAGGAGCATTGTTGTGATGGCATGGTGAAGGCAAAGTGTCGGAAAGAGCAGGAGCTTCTTAAAGAGACAGATGCCAAATTTCAAGGCGCCAAATTTCTTTTACAAACATTTATTTAGAAAAAAATAACAAGAGAAAGTGCCAGTTGTGATTTGATTGTGCTAAAAATGTCACTGCCTGTCTAGATAATACACTATACACCCTTTTGCTAATGTAAAAACGCTGGCCTAAATGTGTGCAGGTTAAAATGAACCTGGGTTTGCAATAACATGTGGAGTTTGAAGCCAGCCAGGACTCTCTTCACTACAGAGCTTTAATTTAGGCTGTAAACAAAAAAAATGAAGAGAAGTTGAGATGTCAGAGCTGATTGCAGCGGTCGTGAAGGCAGGTCCTAAAATAGAGAGATGACTCACAGGAGAGGGGATCCATCAGTCTGCAGCAACTGTATTTTCATGCTGAGCGACAACAATGCTTAGCATCACACCCACCAGAACGGAGGATTCCAAAGAATAATCCCAATCCAAATAAATCTGCAGCCACAACTCTACTTCCTTTCTTTTCCAGCTGTTGCCTGTCCCACATTATGAAAACTCTGTGTCATGTACCTTTTCTCACATAAACCCCTGAATTCTAAGTGACAGCACACACACTCAGGAGAAGCAAATGAACCTCATACTAAAGTAAAGGCTGCGCTGTGTGTCTCAGGCCTTGATGGATGTGGAATCTCCAGCCAAACATTGGCAGATTTGTTCCCTCAGACTGCCAGCCGCAGAGCACAGAGCCGCAGCAACGTGCTGACAGACGGATGTAGCAGATCAGTGTTTGGTGAGAAACAATGATTAAAACCTGCTGTACCCATTCTTAGCACCTCACAGCATAAATAAGCTACAGGACTTTGGCTTCTGTTCACTGAATCGTGATTGTGGGGTCGCTAGAGGCACAAGCCAGGAGAACGTCATTATAAACAGTCAGTGACGAGTTTTAAAGCCAGACTGAAACACCTTGATGACGTTATGTTTACCAAGGGAAGGCTTTGAGAATAAAACCATCTGGACAATAAACCAATAACAAGATATATTATCAAAGACATGTGATCAAAATCAATATATTTGTCAAAAGGGATTTTATGTTTTGGGCCAAATCACGTATGGCACAAAATGACACAGGCCATTACTGTAGGAAAGTATAATACATGGAATATTCACTGAATTATTATCCAAAACTACAGATGTAGGCAGATTAAAGGCTCATACTTTCCTCTGCTTTAAAGTAGTTGCTACGCAAGGTTGGTGGCATCGACTAACTCACACACTCATGGGTTACCTAGCAACTACTTGTTGAGTTTCTCCACCAAGTCTCACAATTGCTTAAAAAAACAAAAAAAACAAAGATCATGCCACTCAATATTTTTGAGAGCTAAAACAAAAAACTAATCAGTTATTATCAATGTTAACACGTATATGAATGTTTTTTTTACATATTTGCCATCATGTCGTGACAGTTTGTAATGAGACAGATGATCTGTGAAAAGCTCCACCGTCTTCTCCCAGTGCACCCAGTACTAACTGCAGAAATACACCATTCAGTCAGAAACAACTAATGCGAGAAGGAGGGTTTCCGGACTGTCAATCACTCCTGTGTCCCTTTCCTCTCTGCTATCCTAGAGCTGGTTCATCACCGGCCATGAGTGCTTAAGCTAATCAGCATTGTCATCACCAATGACGCTGAAATGGTTCTCCTGTAACAGTAAGTTGTTTTTCCACTATTAGAACATTGAGCAGCACATGCACAAGGTTGACTGAGAGTGCTATGACTTTTCTTCTGGCTCTTATTGGTTGTTTCTGTCGTCAAAAGTGTGTCTTTTGCTCTTGAGGTGTAAATGTAAGGCTGACTCTTGGCCTCAAGTTGCTGGATCTTCTGTGTCCTGCTGTGCAATGGTCCATTAGTTGTTTGGGGACCAACTGCACGGAACAACAACTGACTTCTACAAGAAATGCAACGACACATGACACAACATGTCATCTGACTTGAAATGCTCCAAGGAGGACGTGCATCCAAGTGGTTAAGAGACAGCAGCTCCCAACTCCAAGTTACTCAGCTATGAGCCTCCAGAACTGACGAAGACTTCTTGGTAGATGACAAAACATCTTCAGAAAAACTGATTGAGAGACTAATTGCCTATGTTTTAAACCTGTTGCAGTACTTTCTCTTGCATTGCTGTGACGTGGATTGTCCGGATATTTTGTTGAAAATCATGAACCCCAAACCTTTCTGGTCGTAGCAAATTATCAACATCCTGGACCTTGAAGTCCATTTCTATACTGCCAAGTAGTGTAAATTATTATAATCTTATCCATTCAATTGTTATTCTCCTCGTCGACGGTGTATGAAGCTAACTCAACAGGGTAATAAGTTGTTGTAACATAAGGGGACTTTCACAGGTACGGTTCAGCACCAGACAGGACAGGACAGCCGAGACACAGTACCTCTCCCTCACGGTGGCTGTCTCCTGCTCTCTTTTCCGTCTCTTTCGCTCAGCAATGCCACGAAAAGCCCTGCCAGGACGTCAAAGGGTTAAGACGGTTCGCTGGGGAAACCAAGTTAGATTTTTTTGTTTAGCTACCCTCAAGAATTTTTGTCTGAACCCAAACTGACCCAAGGGGTTAGAGTCTTTATGGAAAGCATCTGCCTTAGCACAGAGAAACTTTAACTGATATACCTATGATACATTTTTGGTTCTTAAGCTGGAGCATGTTTTTGATACGTCTGGCTGAAATACAGTCAGAGAAATGTAAAAATGTGACCCTTTGAGTCCAGTTGGGTTCGGGCATGAAGAGCTACCGAGGTGGGATGGGAAAGCAGAAAATGTTTAGTGGGAGAGGTTCGGAGTCGGTAAGGCTTTGGTTAACTTTTCACAAGAGTTGAGCAAAAGAGGAATGTTTCATCACCATGGATACTCTCTTGTACAGACCATAGACTAACCACAGACACGCACGGACCACAATGCACCACGGGAATCTACAAGAAGAGACAGTGAAGGAGAAACTAAAGAAGCTGCACATCCTCCCTACTGGCTGTTCAGATTCATTCGCTCTGTATGAAACACTTCATATCTGGTAATAATTACCCACCGCAGGTGTTGCGTTATGAAATATTCCTTTGTAATAAATCACCTTTTTCTGAGCTCAATTTTAATGAGCATCTTTTCAGATTATTTAAAGGGTGGAGGGACAATAACGGCTCTGACAACACAGCAGCCATCAAGGGGAATGGGCAGTGACAGCCTGTGTCAGGAAATCACCCGTGTCCTATGGGCCTGGTTAGACTGACTGACAGACAGACAGCTGATGAGCAATGAGAGGAAAAATAAAGTCACATAGCTCAGTATGCCACCTATAATCTGTAATCCTCCATAGCTCTGCCTGTTCATTGCCGTTACATCACTTTTCTTTCACACATGAACTCATTCCCTGTTCCCTCCTCCACCTGCCAAAACCAGGCACTTGGAATGTAAAACGTTCTCATGCAGACTGATTAAACATTTGGCTGGAGAACCTCCATCCTAAAGGCTGGAAGCTGCTACTATTTATTTTATTTTATTTTATTTTTTTGCAGCTAGACTCTGCAGCTACATGTTTGGCAATGATAAGTCATATTGTATCAGGCATGAAAGACAAGAAGCAATGTGTTAGCCAACATTACATCAAATGCAGATAAAAAATTATAATAATAAAAAGAATTAAATTCTACGGTGTGAAGTGTAGAGCTGAAATGATCAATCTTAATCGATTACTGAAACAATTTTCAATTAATAATTAACTCGATTATAAAGACTCAAAAAAGGCGATTTGCTGAAAGAACAACATAGTTAGAGAAGTAATGAAGCCGGAGTTACAAAAATATATACGTTTGGCATTTAACATAAAAACAACCTTATTTATCTGTAATCATATTCTTCCCAGAATGCCTCAGGTTAGTTTCAAAATCCATCAAAAAAATTCTTATACTAATCAAATTATTAATCAGTTAATCCAAAAAATAGTCAACACATGAGCACTACACTGTACTGATGTTCAGTCTGAGCTTTTCACATGTTGATGTTAGAAGGATTATTTTTTACATTTTTTTATTCTAGTCTTAAATATCATGGTTTTATTTTAAGTAGGAAATCATTCAAAATAACCCAAATAAAGTCTTGAAAATATCAGTGTGTATGGAACCAATATAAAATGCTTCATTTTTTTTGTTGGAGTTACTGAAATAAATAATCTTTCAATAATATTCTAATTTAATGAATGGGTCTGTGATCAGTAACCCACAGGTAAAACTGTTAAGACATTGTTTTTAGATCAGTCATTTCTAGAGGCTAAAGTCTGTTCGCTTGAAATCTGCTCACAACAGTGATGTTTTTCCTCCAGTTGTGTGCTGGTGCTGCTCAGCATCACTGATCTTCCCTGGGAGCTTTTAGAGTAAACAGTGAAATGAATCCAGCTGCATTGTTCTGCTTTCAACAATGAAAAGTCAAATAAATGAGAGTAATGGTTTTTTCTAACCGTTTTCAGTATTGCTGAAAACGGTTAGCGATTTTGTTTACAAATGGTAAATCCAAGGAAACATCACCTGATCAGAAGAAGAGGTTTGATTATCAAGTTGATTTATTTTTACTTTTTTTTTAATGATGACTGGATAAGCTAATGGGGTTAGCTAAACTAGTTCATGATCTGTAAGCTTAGTTACACTTGCTGTCAAACATGTCTGCATTGTGACTCGTGCCTTTGCTACAGTCAGGCTCTGCTGGGTGCAGCTGAACGCTCAGGGCTTCTCCCATCACTCCCACTGCACTGCACATTCCCTGCACTGCAGCCGATCCCGATTACTGAATCTATGACATCACGGGCTCAGTCCTGCAGACGCTAACGGTTGTGGGGGCTGAGGACACAGCAGACAGCATAGCACAAAAACCACAAGAGGCAAAAAGGTTCAAGACATTAACCTAAAGCACATAAGAGGAAAAAAGCAGAGGAGCAGGAGAAAACAGTGGAGGCGTTTGGAAGGGTTACTCACGATATGCTGGAGTCGAGGTTTGGAAGGCCGCCAGACAGAGGGAGAAGGAAAGAGAGATGAAGAAAATAAAATATAGGAGAAGTCAGTAACAGGGTCAACTAAAGTATTCCACACACATTTCAAGGATTGATATACGCTTCAGTTCTCACCGTATTACAAATAACCGATCGCCAATGTAGCCTGAAAGAAGTTAGGAGCAGCAGAAACTTCATTACTGTCAGCTCTCATTAGGGGGCCGGCCGTTATGACTAACACTTTGATCGATGACGGTGTGGTCAATAAAACGGCGACACACCCATCATGTGGGGATGAGAGACAGGGCCGAGCCATTTTAATCAGGGGCCATGTCAGAACCATACATCAATCTGACCCAAATAGGGAGACAAGCAGATGGAGGCAGACAGAAAAAGGACAGAGAGACACTGACATACGATACGGACAGAGAAAATGAGGGTGAGCGAGAGAGAGGGGGGTGGTTGAGGGTGTTTGTAAGTGGTAATTATTAGATCAGAATGAAAGGCGATGATTTTCCACTAACTACAGGGCTTATGTGAACGCGAGAGTCTCTCTATTCGTCTGTAAATGTATAGCATAGAATGTAATTTTGGATAATGCTCTTTTTTTATTTGATCAAGTTTCTTTCTAAAAAAAGAAAAACTGAAATTTCATAACTATGAACTTATAATCTAGGAATAAGCTGTTGTCAAGAATGGCTTCAGAAAAGTCAGTCCTATATTAGACGTTAAAGGAGCTTCAGTCCCACTTTGTTAAAGCTTAGTTGATGTATATTTCACTGTGATTCAGATTTTGGACTCGCTGTAGAGCTCCCGTCCAAAAGCCACAAATCTGTTCACCCATTTCTTTTAAACTCTTTTAAAAATCCACCTTAACTAAAACAGAAACATAATTCAAATAAACAATTCAAAGCTTAAAATTGTTATAAAATGTATGACAGTAATGAGTTCTGAACAAAAATATGTAGAAAAGACAGTAAAACACTGTGAGGCACAGCAGTAAGGGTGGGCATTTATTGTGTCATTTATCATTTATTCTGATAAATCCAAATCTTCTAAAATTTTTTAGCTATTTTGTTTATTTATTAGATTTCTTTGCTTGGATTTTAGTATTATTTGTGTTTCTGAGGCTATGACTGCTGTGTCGTGCAGTCACAGCTGGACAGTTACCTAAAACAAGAAGTAATAAATAGTTCTTATCACTTTTATCGTTATCACAAAAGTGCCACCAAACGTTGTGCTAAAACTTCACGTTCCTATCGATCGGCCCTGGCACGGAGTTAAGGCGGACTCCTGTCCATACTCACGCCTGCATGGTGGTGGTGGCTGTCTGGAAGCTGAACATGTTCTCCTTGGGGAACCAGCTATTAGAGCCGTCCTCTGTGGAGACGGAGAACAAAAGGAAGGGGATGAGTCAGAGAGGAGGGTATTTTTAACACAAGCCTTACAGTCAGCTCAGGGTGGCAGTGAAAAGTGAAACTTTCATGTTTGCTCCTATAGAATAGTGAGAAAAAACAAGAACACCAAACATTATGGTAATATACATACATACACACGCACACATACAACACCAGCACTTTGTTGAAGCCGCGTTTTAAAACTGAACCTCTGGATCCTCTGTCCAGAGGCGGGCAGGCAGCGCTCTTATCCTGCTAATCAGATGCATTGTTGAATGAATCATCAGTAGGTTGGTGCAGCGCTGGATAAGCACTTGCTTTGGGATGCTGCTGGACGATTCAACGTCAATTTGGTGTGTGTTAACACGATGCTAACCCATTTTTATTTTAGGTAGTTCTTGTTATTTCCACCTGATGTGTCAGAAGCTCAGATGACAGTAGCTTTACCAGGTTCATTTTTCATACTTCAAAATGCTTTTGCTGTTGTAGCTGTCTCATTTACAAAGTACTTTACACATGACCAATACTAAATTCTTACACAAACTGTGTAAGGTATACATATGCATGTGTATCTGTGCATATACTGATACAGTATATGTGTGTATGTTTATGCACGTATATGTTTATGCATTCATAGATTTATCATTTTGAGAATTTATATGTAAACTCTGAGGCTGGACTGGTTGAAGCACAGCTTCTACTTCAAGCATCTTTTGATTTTACAGAATATTTTGTTCAAGAATATTTTTTTTGTTTTGTTGAAATCTGAACTGCTTGAAGGGAAGGAAGAAATAAAGAAAGAAAGAAAGAAAGAAACAAACAAACAAAAGAGCGAACTGCCACAGTGTTGTTTCTTCACTGAATTCAATCAGGTCATGTTTGGAAAGTTCCTGAACTTTCAGACAGTAAAATCATCTTTGTAAGAAGCTGTTAGTACTTGATTCCTGACTTTGAGGATGATTTACAAGCTGAAGTTGATTTAAATCATTAAAATCATTCATATTTACGAATAACTAAACTTCTTGGGCAAATCTCGTCTAAATTTAGCACAAATTGTTCAGAACTAAATGAGACGAAAAGAGTCTATGTCAAACTTCTTTCTTTTGCTCTCATCAGAATCTACCATCAGATTTCTCCCGCTACGCCCGCCTCGGGCTGCCGGGGTAAGACATGACCTTCACCCTCTGCTCTCACTTTTGGGGGAAAAGTGAGAGCAGAGTAGATTGATTTCTACTCAATCATTTAACAATGTTTCTCTACCCCTGTCGTCAGTGGACGTCCTGTCCTCGCTGTACACCCTCTCCAGCTTCTTGCGGGGCTTCCCTCCGTCCCGTGGTGAGGTGTCCAGGTCCAGTGACCTCTGGCTTTGGCATGGGGCTCGGATACAGGCCACGCAGTCTGGACTGTACTCCTCCCTGGAGCCGCCTCTCCTTATCCCCCAGTCACCAATGTTGCTGGCACTCCTTGAGCTCTGCAGAGGTTCTGAGGATGATGAGGGCCCCCCCTGTTGCTGGTTGGCATGGTGATGGCTAGCGCGATGATGGCTACTGCGGTGGTGGCTGCCTCGGGCGGCTATAGCTGCTGGCTGGCTGGTGCAGGACAGGCTGTAGATGGCGGGGTTGGAGGGTTGGGAGCCCGGGTGCTCCCTGGGGCCCTTCAGTACCTCCAACTCTACGGCCTCCTCACTTCCGGGGCCCCCAAGAGTCATCCCGCCTTCTCTCGTTATTGTGTACACCCTGGGTGGCTTCAGAGCAGCGCTCCCCTCGGAGCCTCTGGCACTTGGTGGCTCCTCCGAGGAGAGGCTTCGCTCGACAGAGAGTCTACGTTTTGAGGGGCCCGAGGGTCCTTGAGCTTTGAGGGCGTCAACCTGAGGGGGCGACTGCAGATTTGTCCTGGGATGGGGCTGGTGGGATCGACCAGGTTTAGTTATAGGCAATGTGTTGCTTCGTGGCGGCAGATTGTTGTTATGCAAACGGCTGACGTCCGGAGAGTTAGAGTCCTGACTGGGGAAAGTTTCAGACAGAAGATGATCTGGGGACGAGGAGAAGCAAAGCAGAAGGAGAGACTTTTACACACAGTAACAGGAACTCACCGTTAAGACAAGCTAACGATCAAAAAAGGTGAATTTAGAATGTTTGTTTCTCCTTGAAAACAAAGAAGGGCTAAGCTCTTGTGAGGTTTAAAGATCCCTACCTATTTATTCGATGGGTCTGAGAATCAGTTTTTTAAAGTGCCAAACACACAGCAACATCAAGAACAGGGAACACAAGAAGCTTAAGAAACACTGAAAGCTCAAGGAGAATTTGTCATTTCACACGTCCTCAGCTTCTGGGCGAACAATTGGGTCTGGATGTACAGCTGAAATGAGAGATTTACAAAGACCAAATAAAAAGACACAAACACGTTTTTTTCTCACTGTCTGAAGTTAAACCAGACCAAACTTTTCTTGCTTTAGCGTAACTGGAATGACCTAAATTATTTATATTTGCTAAATGCCAGAAAACGCTGTAAAAACTTTTTTTAGAGATACTTTTTAAAACTTTCATTGAGTTCAAAAGTTTGCATACATTTTGGTATGTCGCACAGAATCTAAATCAAAGTAGAATAATATAGTATAGTCCAATGCGGGATTTTGCTGCTCAAATTCCGCTGTGGTAATAAAGCCAAGTTCCTGCAGGTCCAAGTGTTTCTAGTGTCAAGCTGATAGAAGGTAGAAAAATCAATAGAGTCTGAATTCTCACACAAGGAGATTTAATTGGTGAGTGTTGCACCTTACCGTCTAAAACAAGCTGAAATGAATAAGGCTATAAAGTGTACTTAAGAGGATAATGAGTATTAATGTGTTAATGCGTCACATGCAGCTCCTGTGTTTGGGATTTCAAATGTTAAAGTGTTTTGATGCTGAGCATTACACCATTTGAGTGGTTTTGGTCCCTATATTAACTCAAACGGCTCGATTTGAGAACACACTTTGTTGAGTCACCCGTTACTCTTTACATAATCCAAAAGGTTTCGCATTCGGAGGACACCGGCACAAAATGGCCGACAGTGGAAGCGGTGCAGTGCTTTGTAAATAGGGAGATTTGAGTAGCAGACCCTGCTTGTTCAACAGATTGGAAAATTACCAGCATCCAGTTAAGAATAAATTTCTATCCATTTTTGTCCTGATGAAACTCTAGAACTGGAAGAGCCACCGCTGCACAAGCTTTGCTGATTTTATTTCAACTTCTTTTGTGCTGAATATAAAACTTCAGTTTGCCTTTTTTAAGTTTCACGAGATTCACTAAAATTGAGTTATCTTGAAACTTTACTAGGAGGAACTTTTATTAACTAATATATAAGGTAAATTAGTTAAGACAATATTACTGAGAGTCTCTGAATGTTTCCAACCATCTACTTTCCCATGTAAGTAGGAAGAGTGAACTTTTTCACTTCCTGGTTAGACGTTTTGCATCTGGTTTTGGTGAATAAATACTAAACTCCTGTTAACCCCCCACCCCCCCGCCCCCGCCCCCGCCTCTTTAGCACTATTTTTAAGGCACAATATTGTGTTTTCCAGGTGTATAGTGCCATTTTATAGCACAATCAAGTAACTCAGTTACCTTCAGTTGTCATAAAAATGCTGTATAGATCAAATAGATGTAAAAGAAATTTGACTTAAATTAATTCCTTGAAATTGGGCCTCTGCCTCTTTAAAATCTCCTGCTCTTTCTGAAACTCCACCTTCAGGAAGTCATCACAACATGGCCCCTCTATTAACCCTTTAACAACATTTTTACCAGCCTTGCTCTGAGAAGTAGCTCCCATTATGAGCTCAGCAGATATGCAGTCCCACCAGGTGTTTGCTAATTGCTGCTGGCTAGTCTGAAGGAGCTAGGTGAAGTATTTCCTGGGGAGGAGTGAACTGTGAGGCAGAAAGTCTGAAATGGCAGCTCAGAGGAGAAGCTGCGTCTGGATGGCCACCCAGGTGTTTTACACAGCTGGATTGTTGCCACCAGAGATTAAATGATTTCTCAAACATGCATGAAACACTCCAGGTATGTTTTTGAAGAGTGGGTAACATTATAACATAATGTGAAACTCATAAAAGTTCAATTGACATAATATTGCCCCTTTAAAATTTGATCTTGGACCAGACCGCATCAAGATGTGGAAACAAGCAAAAGCAACCCTGAAATAGGTCACAGCAGCTGCGTGCTCCATACCTGCTCCGTTGCGGTTCTCTGGGTTTGTGTTGGACAGATATTCTCCGAATGCTCTGGCTGCTCTGTGGACACAAAACACAGGCAACAGTTAACCTGCAGGTTTCACTGCATGCAGAGCCTGCCTGAGCTTTTTCTCACAAACAGGGTTTTCCTTCAACCAGATTACACAACCTAAACAGACATCACCATGACATTTGACTGCAGAATAAGTGAGGAAAGCAGTGTGGTATTTTCTGCACTAAAACACAAAATATTGTTATTATTATTTTTTTTTTTCTGTTCACAAGACACACGTGTGCTCTATTGTTCTTACTCAGGCAAAATAAAAATATGCTAGATAACAAAAAGTCCTGCTGCAGGGCAGCATGCTGCATTCGAACCAGCTCTGGAAAGAAGCAGCCAGGTTAACTGGAAGGAAAACAGTCAAACAACCTTGAGATCAAAAGTTAAATCAATCAATGATCAATGCTTGATCTGTTTCACAGATACTGAAATACAACATAACAGGAAGAGTCAGATTAAATACTTTTTATGAGGTAGAAAGAAAAGCTCAGGCATATTTGTCACTAGTCACAACTATAACCTCAAAACCTGTGTATAGTTATGATTTAAAAGACCACGTTGTCCTTCAGTCAGTTTTGAAACATTTCTAATCTTTTGCTGATTCTCGAGCTATGTAGATCAAAATCTCATCTGCAAACCCACAAAGGATTCCACCAGGCTGTCATTAATTAATAATGAGTCAAAAATGGAATAACTGTGTAGAAAAAACTAAATCCAATATATAATTTAATATTTTTTAAAGAGATTTTCTGTCTAACATTCTCTGACTCCCACTGGAAACATCCTGGCCAACTCTTCTTTACAACATTTCTTCTTCAGTGTATTGATATTCCTGCATGGCTCTCTTCAGGTCCACAGCGTTTCATATGCAAGGTGTCAAAGATCTGCTGCAAAACAAGTCCAAATTATGATTGTTGGTAGACTTGCATTGATTTGATGCATGAACATATGTTATGTTATGTTATGGAGCATAACATAACATTATAGCCTTTGAAGAAGGAAAGATTGAAGCAGACAGGAAATGCTATATTCAACTGTTCCAGATTGATGAGCCATGATTCATTACCGATGTCTTTCCTCCCTGACATTGTGTTAGGGTGGAAAGGGCGTTTCCCCCTCCATATTCCTGTGGAGGGGGAAAAGGTGCACCACATATTTTGTACACATAACCTCTCCATAGGAGCTTTCCATTACGAATGTGCACAAATCTTTGTATTTATTCTGCTAATGTAAAATACATTTAAAAAAACAACAACACAATTTTACGATTGCGATGTCTCCATTAAATAAGAAAGAAAATGAAATACATGAATAAGCTTGTTCATGAAATAGGTCGATATAAATCATGGATGATATGGCTGATAAACCTATCATGATAAAAGCGTATCATATCAGTCGGTATCAATAATTGCCGATGTCAATAATTGACTATTTTTACGTTTTAAGTAACACTGTCAAACTGGAGGCGTTTCCTTTCCTGTTTTATCTGTTGTTTGATTAGCTGGTCTCTAAAGGTCAAGCAGCTAACGTCTTTCCTTTACCTACATCCCCCAGAATGCTCTGGGGTTTTGGATCGGAGTTTCAAAACCACAGAGCTGTAAGAGAAGTTTCATCAACATCATCATCAACTTTATTTATAAAGCCCTTTAATACCAGGTGCAGCTGAAACGAAGTGCTGGTCAACAGTAATAGATAAATAAGATTTAAGAAAGTCCAAAAAAGAAAATCAAGGTTTGACCACCAGGACATGTCAGCAACTTTCTTGCTATAATATACAACATTTCAGACAAAAAAATTGGAATCAGCAGGTAAGTTTTCTTAAAGATCCATAATTGGTGATTGGCCAGAAAAACAGCAATCAGTGCACCCCTATTGGAAACTGCCTTCTTAGACCTCAAGTGAAATAACACAGATCATGTTGTAACCTGGAGAATTTAGAGTAGAAATAATCTTTCATTTCCCCAGAAAAAGAATTGTTGGTTCACACACAAAAGATAAAACAAAATGTTAAAAACATAAAGAAGGTGTACTTTCTACCACATGTATTTAAAACTTACTCAATCCTTCCTTTGATAAATAGATAAATTGTTAACTGTGTAGTGGGATTTAAAACCAACAACAGTTAGAGCAGCTGTAGTCATATCCAAATACAGAGCAGCAGTCAGAGCTAATGGTTCTCCGCCCACCCACCCACTCCACTGCCTTCCTGCCACCAGCACATGGACCTGCGCAGACATCCTCAGGTTGGACCGTGGAACAGAACGTTCTTTGCAAGCACACACAGCACCTGATTTACGTCAGCACATGGTTAAAACTCCCTGAGGGAACTGTGGTGTTTGTTTCATCCACACACAGGAAATAAGCCCTCAGTAATTAAATATCAGGTGGCATGTGAAGGCGCTCTCACTCTCTAAGCCCCACCCTGTCTCATGCAAGAATAGAGCAAAAATAAATAAATAAAAAGAGATCTGGAGAAAAAAAAAAGAAAACATGCAGTAATCTCTGATCTGCCTGCAGAAAAAAAAATCCATATTGTGCATAAAGTAGATGCTGAAACAAGCCGATGATGACAGAGGAAAAACTGCAGAAATGAACTGAACTCCTCAGTAATACAAAAGCTTCAGACAAGATTTTAGTTCAGAAATTCAAACAAGTTAAGAATTCCATCATGTCTTTTATCCGTACCCCGATTCTGCTGTTTTCAGCCTTGGGTCACACAGGAGATCACACACTGTGACAAGTGGGAGATCTATTTATGCGAGATTAAAATAGAAAATTGGGGGAGTGGGAAGCAAGATGAGGAATGGAGATGTAATAGTCAAAAAAGGAGTATTCAGTAAGGAGCTCGGATGGAGGAGAGCAGCAGACAGATGATTCAGAAATGAGATGATATGTTTGTGTGACTCGCAGTGTGAGTGAGGGAACAGAAGGATGGAAGAACTTTCTAGAATAATGCAGGATGTGGCAGCATAGTGAGGAGTTTGCATGTTCTCCCTGTGCATGGGATCTCTCTGTCAAGAATGATAGGATGTGATTCTGGAAACACGTGTCTTGAATCTCAGGTGTTTGGGTTGAATGTGTGTTTATTCACATTGTCTCCATGTTGCCTGTGTATTCTGACAGCCATCCACACCATATAAAAACACAAAAATGCAAAGTCATAGAACACACAGTCAACAACTGAAACATTACATTACACATAAAAAATGTACTACTGCCACTTTCATCTGCCTGCCTCCTTCTTGCATTTTGGGTCATTTGATTTGTGGCATTATGACAGAAGGCTTAGGTCCCCTGGGCGGTTGTTTCTGAGTTTGACCTGGAGTCACCTTCACCATACTGATGCTGTGGTCTCACCAGGAGGCTCCTGGCCCTGAGGTCTCGCCAGGAGGCTCCTGGCCCTGAGGTCTCGCCAGGAGGCTCCTGGCCCTGAGGTCTCGCCAGGAGGCTCCTGGCCCTGAGGTCTCGCCAGGAGGCTCCTGGCCCTGAGGTCTCGCCAGGAGGCTCCTGGTGAAACCTCACCAGGAGGCTCCTGGCCCTGAGGTCTCGCCAGGAGGCTCCTGTACTGTGAACTATAAAACCACTGTCTCCATAAAGCTACAAGCACTGGTTTCAGGCTAACCATGACACAGTCCATCTAGCACGGTCTATTTCTTGATGTACATAGATCTGCTGTCATTGAGTTACTGGGCTGACTGAGTCAATCCAGGGGTCTGTTGAAAGCAAAGGAAGCTGAGTTACTGTTTAGATCCATAGAAACATATTTAACATTAAAATCTGCTCTCAGTCTCCAAACCAGGCAGAGGACGATGGAAGCAGCACAGCAGGCCAAACCAGATTACTGTTCAGCTAGGCCCGACAGCAAGGATTCACGTTGTTCTCCGACTCGCTGGCCTCTCCAGCCTGAAGCTGTGTTCTCTGATCTTCAGCCATCTAGAACAGCTCAGATCCTGTCATGCTGACATCCCACTTCTCCCCCACCTCCTACCTCCACGCACTTTCTCCAACCTCTTTTTTTATCTTTGACATTTGCAGTACGGATTCTTTGGTGAAGTCGATCTTAAGTTTTTTCCCGTTATCTGGTTATATCTACTACCTGTTTCTCATATTCTTTATGTTCCCATCAATAAAATCTCTAAATATCCAGTGAAAGACTCATCTCCTGCCCTCCAGAGGGGCACATTTACCGTTCCACATGTATAGTAGAATCACTGATGCTACTATACATGCATCAGTGATTCATGTATAGTAGCAACTGCCTTTTGGCTGTTGGTGCTCAAGCAGTTAAAACGTAAGCAGGGAAACATACTGAAAGGCTGCTGCAGTAACGCTGAAAAAAATACTTGTAAATGGTTAAATGTTTAACCCATGTGATCAGACATGTTCAGAAATCAAACTCCAAATGTCCAAGTCAAGCCTCAAGTGTCTGAAGAAAGTTCATTTTCTCTCTCAAGTCTTTGTTGAAAGACATCTAAACTCTGAAGACTTAAAATAAACTTCAGATCAATTCTATCTGTGCCTCTTGCAGCACTGCAGCGATACTGGAGTCAGACATAGAAGAATCTCAAGATTAGGGTGATGGCAAAGAGGCTTTCCAACCTGAAGCCTCAGAGCTCAACACCAAACAGAAATTACAAAACACCAGCAGAAACTTACAAAAAGTAATTCCATGGAGAGTTTTGTTACTCCAACGTCACAGCATGTTTTCAAATTGTAATTTCAATTTCCAGCTATTGAAAAAGGTTATAAATGATTTTAAAAATGGCATTTTCTTAATAAAAAAAAAATATAAAAAACACACCAGAAGTGATCTCTGACCAAACTGACATCCATATTATGATGCTTTATTGTATTTTCAGATAATCCTGTTTTACAATCTAAATCTAAAATTAACTTCTTGGTTGAATAAATAAAACTTAAATTTGATAGACATGTTAATAATTTGGCCTTGCCTTTACCTAGAGATTAGAAGCGTTCAGAATATATTCTCAATAGAGGTTGAATGTGGCTTTTTGTGCTGCTATAGTGAAAGATGAATTTATCTCCTATAAATATATCTACACATCTTTTCCAGAGGTGGAAAACCAATGTGTGCTGTAAATATTTTTTGAATTTACACTTTATACTTTTCCATTTTTCTCTCTCCTATGGTCTAAAAATGAATCTTTTCTCTTTGTGTTTAATTGTGTTGAAGAACACGGGGCTGATTTAATGCTCTGCTAATTACAGAGGGAGATAGGTGAGCAGCGGATCGGCCCTCAGTGTTCACATTGATCTGACTAATTATGATCTGTATCAGTAATCACCCCTCAGCGAACAGATGGAAAGTGGAGGGCCAGGCTGAGGGCCAGGCTGAGGACCCAGTGCAGGGCCCCTCCTCCAGCTGCTGCCGTGGGTTAGATACACACTTATCTCACAATGTAGTGACAGAGTGTAGGATGGCACGACACTGCTTTAGTTTCTAACACTTCGATGATGCCTTTTGGCTTCTATTGTCTTATTACTGAATATGGATCCATCAGAGTCGATCACTTCTGCTACTGTTGATGTTTTTGTCTGAATCCAACCAGGAAACAATTGAAAAGAAGGAAAGGAACAGCTCTAGTTTTCTCTGAGTCGTTACCATTAAGTTTATCTGCTTGAGATGAGAGAGACAGAGATACTTTTAGATTTTCCGCAGAGTCAGAAGTTTCATACCGTTCCTTGGTATTTGGTGGATTTGCCTTCAAACGTTCAAACTTCTGAACGTTTGAAGTCCTCGGTTCTCTCTCCCTCCTTCCTGTCAGATTACTTTCATATTATGCAGTCTACTGATTGCAGCTGTGAATTATTCTCCCACAAAAGCAAAACGAGTTTGGAGTTAGCATGTCTAAATGAATATCTGAAACAAAAGGACTTCTTTTAGAGCTTCCGGAAAATGAAAAGCTGGAAATCTGAGATGTTTGGTTTGAGACGATGAAACACTTTCTTAAACATTCTTTGAAAACCTGGATTTTTACATTTCAACCTTAGAAAGTTAGGCAAAGTGATTAATCATGATTAATCACAGCGCTAGAGTGTGATTAATCATATTACATTTTTAAGTTGATTGACAGCACCAATATGTCCTCTCTGCCTGTGTGCTGTGAGTCCTTGGAAACTGAAGTCAAATTCCCGGTTTGTGAAACAGAACATGAAGTCGTCTGGATTGAAGCTGATTCAGTGAAGCTGATTCTGATAAAAGGTTTGACTGTCATCCTGAACACCGCCCACTTACTACTGATGGTGGTTTCCCAAACTTACAGAGGCCCATAAATTTTGCAGTAGGTTGTGTAGGATGTGGAGATTGTAGCTTAGCTTTAGGCCTTCATTCTTTCTGTACTGTGAGTGCAGACACACAATGAGGATCAATGTTTTGTGATATGACCCGTGTCTGATGCTCTCTCCCCCATTTCTGCCCATCTCTCCTCACAGCACACCTTAAGAAGGCTGGCTTGTAAAGTCCAGACAACTTCATTAAGGAAACCTCGTTCCCTTCACTCCACTGACAACAAAGCTCATGAGTCAGGAAATGATCTCTTCCCAGCAGAGCTCACAGTTCTCAGATAATAGATTGTAGGTACCCATTCTGCCTCACATCAATCTCTATTTATCAGTTGAGGAGTCTCTAATGTTGGGTAGGTATTTTTTTTTTTTTTTTTTTAGGGGGAGGAGACCTGGGGGGTTATGATAGGAAGTGTATTACCCTGAAGGACAAATTGATCGTATTATATTCTGCTGGGGAGTGGGAAGTTTATGATTTTATGGCTTCCTATTGAAATGTGCAACCCTTCATCACCTATTCCGTTTTCAGGGCAACAGCCTCAGTCTGATTTTGAATCCACACAAGTGAGCACACAAATCATGGCTCTTGAAAAGCTTTCTGTTAAACTAAACTAAAATACCATGCGTCTTTCTTTCACAGCGACTCCTGTTTAATGTCTTCTTACCTAGAGTCATAAAACGTGGTCAACACTACAGCCGTTACAGGTCACTGAACATGAAGACAGACTGCGTATTCACTGATACTGTGATGTCATGTTGCTTATGGCTTATAAAGGTCAAGGGTGGCCTTCTGCAAAACCTCAGAGCCTACTTAGATGAAGGCTGCAGAACACATTTAGTTCAAATCAGGATGACCTTACCACAACCCCAAAAGAAATAATGCATCCAACTACATATTTGTGGATATTATTCATATAGTTAGAATGTCAGGAAAAATATCCTAAGTAAACCAATGGAAAGAATACATTTTTAACATTACAGGCCAGTGTGGTTACATTCAGTGATCATGTTAGTTCAAAGATGCTTCAAATGTAGCAAATGACTAAGTAATGTTTTCACAGTCCAGTTTCCTTACAACTTTTAGTTGTTTGTGTTTCTCACAGTCACTGTGTGTTTCTGAGCTCCATAATCAAGTCATAATGCCATTCATGCCATCAAAAACATACTTGGAGCTTTGCCTTCTTCTGCCATGCATGTTTGAGAAATCCTAAAACCTCCCATAGCAACTGTTCTGGGTTACAGAAATGCTCACCAAGCACCACCGTTTATACACAGCTCCTCCTTGGGGCTGCAGTCCTCAGCCGAACAAATCAGCTCCTTCAGACTAGCCAGCAGCAATTAGCAAACACCTGGTGGAACTGAACATCAGCTGAGCTCATCATAGCAGCTATTCGCTGTGGAACACTGGTAAAAACATTGTTAAGGGTTAACAGAGGGGCCATGTAGTGATGGCTTCCTGAAGGTGGAGCTTCTGAAAGAGCAGGAGTTTTTAAAGAGACAGTGGTCCAATTTCAAAGTGTTAAACTGCAAAGTTAGATTTCTTTAAAGTCATATTTGATAGCATTTTTAAAAACACTGAAGGTAACAAAGTTACTTGGTTGTGCTATGAAATGGCACTGTTTCTGGAAAGCATACAATACATTCTCTTCAAGATTAAGAGTAGCAGCAATTAATCAAGATGCTAAGCTTTAACACGAAGAGATATTTTGTAGCTATTGCATTTAAATGTGGATTTCTGAAAAGTTAAAGCAAAGTATTTTTGTCAAGCAGATTGAGCTGACAGTGGTTAGAATGGTCTTCCTAGCATAACGCTGTATGTTCTAAAACAATACAGTATGGATGGTCAGTGTGAGCTGAATGCTTAACTAGTGAGTCTCTTGAACAGATACCAGCTGCAGTGCAGACACACACACGCACACACACACACACACACTGCCCTGAAGGAACACATCCATCATCTGGATCCTCAGTCAAGCAAATGACTTCAGCAGCATGTTAGAGCCGATAGGACAAGTTCTCTGTCAATAAACAGAAGTGCTGTCCTCAAATGCTACTTTCTTGTCACTGGTGCTGTTTGGCCACTGAAGTGGCAGGAGGGTGGAAAACTGTCCAGCCAACTGAGAAATAGGTTTTCCTGCTCTGTGCAGAGTAAACAGGAGAATCTTTGACTAAACCTGATCTGGAAAGAGTAAAAGCTAAGCTAGATATGCAGATTTTTTTTTTTTTTTTTTTTTAGAAAACCAGCAATTTTAAGAAAGTAATATCAGCTGTCCAAGTTAGGTAGATTATGAAAGGATACCTAATGAGAAACTTTACTCAAAACATGAAGTGTACTCATGTTTCAAGGTTAATATACTTGTCTTATTGTAAAGAAATGGTGAACATGAACTTTTCCTTATAGTAAAATCATTTTCAGTTTCTAAGAAATCTATTTGCCCTGAGGAGGGATTAAGTCTTCTACCTGACTTAGAAAATATGGTACATTTTCTAAAAGGTGAGTTTTAGACAATGTGAATGTTTTAAGAATAAAGTAGATCCCAACTAAAACCCAGAATGAGCATAATGTTTAAAAAAAATTATTAAAAAGCCTTTACAACTGTTTCATTACCAATGTGCAGAAAACTTGGTCAATATTCTGCTAATGCCAAAAAAAGCGCAATTTTGCAATTAAAGTGTTTCCATTAAATAAGAAATGCAATCAAAATCACACATCAATAAGTTTGTTTGCATAATACGTCCGTCAAAAACTTGCTGCCCTTTAATTCTCCAGCTACTTCCTGGTCGTCTTCTTCATGGTTTCTACCAGTGGCAACATCCGCCTGTTGCTCATGTGATTCATGTGATGCGAAAAGATGCGTTTTCATGGCAGTTTTACAAAATAAATCAATTTTGTTACGACCAAATAAAAATCAAAAAGCACAAAAACTTTATATAAAAAAGTGAGGTTTTTTTTTAAGTGACATGTTTCCATTAAGCAAATTTATTTTTGAAAATGTCAAATTGTGCAATTACATGGTCAATGGAAGCACAGCTTATGACAGGATTTAAACGTTAAAAATAATCCCGTTGCCCCTGCTGGTGGAGAAACTCAGTATTTTTGACCTCTTATGTGGCTTTCAGCCAGAGAATCTGACAGGTTTATGTTTTAGAGTGAGCTGCTGGATGTTTTACTGCTAATAACCACACTGGACCGTAGCTGGAACTAATCGGTGCAGCGATGAGGACAGGGCAGCCCTGTGGGGGGAAAAGGCCATGAAATCACAAATTCGCCAAAGTGAAAACTATTAAGGCCTGAAAACTGTTGTGCTGTGCACATTTCTTCCAGAAGTGACACAAACATTTTTGAATTATTAAAGAGGATGCCATCTTTAGATCGCTTGTAATCTTTTCCACTAGAGAGGCAGACAGCGGAGGATAAAGTGGCTTTGCTGAGATGCACTACAAAAGGTTTGTCATTATATGGGACAGAGGCAGCAGGGCTCTTCACAAAGCGCTTCCAGGCTCTATGCATAACAAAAGGTCTGTGCTCCCACACTTAAATCAAGCTCTCAACCTTTTGGCTCTGTCTGTCTCCAATCCGCTTTGTATAGCAAGAGTTGTAACCAGAAGGTTACTGCTACACCATTTTCAGCACAACAAGAACGTAGTCAGAGCAAATATGCCTGTCCTGTTAAAGACGTAAAGGACAAAATGGTATAAAGATATGTGCAGCACACAAGACAAGACACGATACCGGACTCAAGAGGATGAAATGTTTTTGTTTCAGCAAAACTCAGAATCAACACTTTTTATATTCAATAAAAGAATAAAGGCCTCACAAAACTCAGTGTTTTTCTATGTAGAAAAAAATCTAATTCTAAGGTGGTTAAAGGCTAAGTATAAAGTGTCTTTGGTGTTCTCATCCAAACCACCACTGATCATGAATATAGAAGCTACTGAAAATATCCGATTTTGGTGTAAATGACCAAATCTTTACAGGCGTCTCCTCTCCTGGAATATGATAACTTTGGGTCAGATGTATGGGGTCTTCAGAATGCTCCGGCTCACCTGCTCAACTTGTTAAAGTCTTGAAAGTTAACTTTTAGGAGTTTTCTGATGGAAACGCAACAAGAATGGACCTGAAAAGTTACTGAGATGAACATATTTGAGAGGCCACATGGCACATGGTGTTACCATGACAACCACTCATTTGTTATTTTGTTTGGCATCATTCACTTAAGAAAATACTTAGAAGCTATTTGACTCATTGTGACTGTTGTTCTCACAACAAGGGCTTTTAACAAGGCTGCTGGCGGCAGCAGCAGCCATGATGTTAGCACTGACCCAAGCTTAGAGAGGTCCACTAATAACTGGACAATGACTATTAGTATTTATATTAATAATTAGCATTACAATCATTTTAAATTTGAACATAATATCTATGATAGAAGTAGGAATGAAGCGGTTAATAGGATTGTTATGAACTGATTATTGCCATAGCTGTCAATATACTTAGTAAGTGATTAATCACTTACTGACCACAGACTCATATAAGGCCATTTGCTGAAAAAATATATTAAGAACAGTACACACACTTCACACATAAGATAAAAACAACTTTGTCTGTAAATGTGTAACCCAAAACTCAAAAGATGCCATGTTATTGCATTCCAGGCAATAAAATGTTTCTGATTAAAAAAAATTTATTTAATTTTTGTTTTATTTGCATATTTCATGTATTTCTAATATTGTAATAAAAATGGCTGAAGTGGTTACATGAAAAATCTGTAGAGTGTACGTATTTTCATCATCCAACTCATCAATTAATCATCAGAATAATCTATTCCTAAAGTAATCAGTTACAGCTGCTGATTTCCAAATTAGCATCACTAAGGCCTACACTCACAACAGCAGGTCTGTTCAAATCAACATATTTTTTGTCCAACACTCGGTTTTTGCAATGTGGTTTTGCAAAATACAAAAACGAGAGAGAAAAAGAGAAACAAATCTTTCCTCCAGACTTTCCACTGCTTTACGTTTTGTGCACAACCACCAACAGAAACATGGCCTGGACGTGTCAGGCAGACAGGAAAAACAGCTTTGCCCTGCTGAGTCCCCACACATCAGATAATCCAGCAGACTCAACACTGTTAATCTCTGTTCAGATGGGATTCAGAGAGATTCAGTGAGAAGAATGGGGGGGGGGAGCCGCTCTCCAAATCTGAATTGTGGCTCACGACCGCTGACAGAGTCGTGAGTGTGTGTTGCAGGAGTCTCAGCTGCGGCCCACAGGCGTTGCTCAGTAGCTGTACCAATCAGCATGATTTGCGGAGTCACAAGTGCAAAGGGTGTAGAGAAAAAAAGACGAGCAAAACAAAGTGTGGGATCAGATATCAAAAGGTAGTGACTTGGAGCGGTCAGTGGCTCTAAAACAAAGAATTGGAGACAGAGATATACACATAACTGGAAGGAGAAAAGCTGGATTTGCATCTCGCCTTCTGAACTTAGTTAGGCGTCACAGAGCAGATCTCATCCAACACCACATTAGTCATCTGGATACCCTCAGACTGATCCGACACCAGTGCCATGAAGGCCTTTTGTAGAATGACTCAGATATCAATAAGGTAAATGCCATTCGAATTGTGCAGGAAAAGAACTGGCTGAATGAGCTTTTCCCCAATTAGCCATGGCAACAAGAATGCTAACAGGTGAAGGGAGATACAATGGTTTTCCTTTTTACAACAGCACCTGAGAGGCGGTGTGATACATCAGGCTGCAAATAAAAAAAATAATTAAAAAAAAGAACCACTAATGAGCGTCACATTGTAAGGGCTCAACAGCTGGACTGTAAAAACACCAAGGATCTCTGTGGTCTGCGGTCAGCACCAACCAGAGCCACAGTGGGAGTTTCCTGTTTTAGACCGGCCCACTTTATACAACGGGCTATTGTTATTAAAATTATGAAGCTATACGCTACACAACACACTGACTTAACTGAACAGAGGACTGCCGTGGCCGTTTCATCATCCTCATTTGGCGCTACTAATTGCGAGCTCATTTTTGTGAATAAGTTACCAACAATCTGTTTGCAGAAATTATTTTTTATTCTAGCCTTCTCTGCACCAGCCTTGCTCTTTCAACTTTCCACCGAGTTACGTCAGGTAAACATAACAAAGCAAAACAAAAAAATCAGCTTCAGCACATTTATGGGTTTATGACTAGATATATTAGTTAATTGAGATATCTCTAATTATAATAAATGATTATTCAGGGCAATCAAACAGGGTCAAATTTCTCTAAGGTTACCTTCACACCATAGGCCTTAATGCTCAATTTAGAGTTTTTGTGAAACCCTTTTTTTCTTCTTTTTTTTTTTGCGTAGTTGTTCACATTTCCAAATCCATTTGATAAGATCCCCTGTTCGTGTTTGTGATTTCAGCGTTGTTGACTAGTTTTCAAACTTTTCTCTGCATTATCGCCCACCACATTTTTTAAAATTATTATAATTTTTTTTTTTTTGTGCCTTCTTGAATCAGGATGCAGAATAGTGACATTTATTGGACATCAGTGACGTTCAGGTGGGATGAAGACAAACTGGCTGTACAGACTCAGGTCACATTTGAAAAGATCAGAAATGAAAAATAAATTTGATGTGAGTCACTTCAGACTGTAATGTGAATGTAGCTTAGCTTTAATAAATACATACGTTGGCCATATGTATTTATTGCATATGGCCACCATTTGTAATAAATCCATATGGCCTTTCTTTCTTTGAAGCCCATTCTGTCTTAAAAGAAAGAAGTGTGAACACCGTGCATTAAAACATTCACTTATATGGTTGTGTAGCACAACATTCACTTTCTTTACTTGGTGTTTTCTATCACCACAGTAAAAGTCTGTTTCACTGTGACTGCTCTTTTAAACCAAGATATTATGTAGCTTCTGCTCACAGTTAAAATAATTGTTTCAAACAGGAAGGTCAGAAAAATACTTTAGTTGCTGTTCTTATGTCAAGGTTCTAAAAGAGACACTGGGTTTAAAGTCTTAAGAGTCTTACAAACGCAGAACTCCGAAATTGACCAAAAACATTCTGACCAGTGCATATCTAACTAAGAGTGGACAAAGTACCTCTGCTCTCACCTCTGGGAGGAAATTTTGTACTCAAGTTTGAAGATTTGATCCAATTGGATCTAAATTGCGTAACAACTGGATAGATTTCAACTGTTTGAAAATGTAAGTGTGTATTTTTTACCTGGACAAAGCGAATCAGAATGAAAGGGAACAGGAATTAAACAGAAACGGAATGGCTGAAGCAGGACAGCACTGAACCACCAGCCACCACAAAACAACAACAGAAATATGTTCGGTGTTGTTGTTTTACACAAATCTTTGGAGGGGACGTTGCCTGCAAGCTCTGGAACTGCTGTGTTTCTCCAAAGCTACTTTTAAGCGACAGTGTGCATGGCAGAGCTTACTGGTTTTACTGGTGCTCGTCACGGCAGCTGGTGTCCTGCAGGTGTAAAACGTCAGCAGCAAATTAACTAAAAGGCGCGACCGCGTCTTCACTGGAAGAGGCTTTTTCAACTATCAAGCATTCATGTGAAAGTTCCAGCGTCAGGGGAGGACACCCCGCAGCTCTCCGCAGCCCTGTGTCTGTGCGGGGTGTTCCACCGCACGCACCTCGCGGGATTTCAGCTCCGACACTCACCGAACTTTTGCGGCCACGGAAGAAATCGCGTCACTCCTCAGGTTCTTCCTTTTGGACACCGCAGTTCCCATCCTGAAGTGGAAACGACCCAGAGATGAAAATGCAGAGCATTCCACAAACTGATCGGTGGCGGGCAAAAGGAGAAACCACGAGATAACGGGAAGGTAAAAAAAATTTAAAATTAAAAATTAAAATTAAACAAATAAATAAATAAATCCCAGGACATCCAGCGAATCACGACTTTTACCTTCACATGTTTGAACTAAGTGCGCCTGTGGGGCCGCGGGGGGCGCAGACAGGGTCAGGCAGCTGCGGGTTTGGCGCACAGCGCAGCAGCAGGGGGTGAAGCTCGGAGGTTTGCTCTCCTCTCCTCTCCTCTCCTCTGATGCATCTGAAGCTGCCAGGAAGGAAGCGACACCATATAAAGAGAAGCCGCCTGCACGCACGCTACGTGCCTCGAGAGGGTACGGGGTGGGCAGCTACTGCGGAGTAAACACACAGCTTTATCCCGCTGGTGTGATGCGATGCAGTGGCGGTTCTTGGTTTAATGGTTTCCCTGTTCTCTTAGTTTCCCCCCCCCCCCCCCTTTTGTGTTGTGTGTGGGTGTGTGTGTGTGTAAAAACCCGCAAATGCAGAGTATTTCAGTCCAACCTGACCAGTCTCGGTTTAATTTGCCTTTAAGCTGTTTGCTTGTTTGTTCTGTTTGCTTCTGTGTTGCCTAGCGATGGATAAGTCTGGAGGTATATCTGGTGCAAAGGTATTTATGCCTTGTAATAGTGAAATGGAGATACTTATTTATTTTAACAAATGTAAAAACAACAATTACACCTATGTTGTACAAAAACAAAATAAAAACAAGATGAGTCACATTTAAAAAATCTTATATTTACACTTTTGCCCCAATCGATCCAAATGTTGCACAACGCATCTACATATCTGTGTGTGAAGAAAAAAAAAAACACGTTTCTTTTCACCTTCACAAATTCTTCAATCTAGGAACAGATTCCATTCTACAAGTCAAAAAATATAAAGTCGAACATTTTTGGTGCAGTCAGTCCAGAATATTTGGAACCAAAACAAATTTTGCACAAAAGATTAATATCTTCACAGAAACCCATTTTGCAAAATCTTTTTTCTTTATTTTCCTGCTAACACATGAAAACAAAATTATTGACACCCCTCTGTTTAAGACTGAAAAGCCAACAATATTCACATAATTTCATTAGTTTATTTTTTAAAATAATTGTGCAGAACTGCAGTTCAACAGCCACATTTGATTTTCACATGGTTAACTTTCTGCAAAATTTTCATTTATCTTTACTTTTGTCAGTTTCAAGTAATTGAAATGACCACTGTGGGCTTATTAGTCATTTAGTCATTAACAGAAGTTTAATAACATTGTTGTCCACATATATGCATATTCACATTGTTCTTCATCAGTCCACAAATTTTCCCAACATATTCTGGAGATGATGAAAATATATTGATAAATGTAGCAGCTGGAGTTAATTTGCTTTCTTTAGGGGTGATAATCTTTCATACTCTAAAAATGAATTGGCAAAACAGATCAAAGTTTTCAGAATATATAAACTAACACATTAAATGGTTTGGAACATTTTTTATGACTATTTATTTTCATACAATTTAAAAATATGCATCCAACGTGAAAACAAAATACGACATGGCATGTGGCACAAAGATGTAGAAGAATGGGAGACAATGCGGCTACATATTGGCACAGAACCAATATTTAAACAAATTCAATCAATGTTTTTTTTTTGTTTTTTTTTTTTACTATCAGCCCATTTTAATTCCTCATACAGAGATGAAAACCTGCCCAGCTTTCAGACTGGCCTCTACGAAGCAGCAGACCCTGATGACCACTCTGTGGATCAACAGAGGCAGAGCCCAGAAAACATGAGCAGCTCATTTTACTTTCATTATCAGTCCCATCAAGGTGTCTATTGAGCAGAAAGCCAAGGAGAATATATTTTTCCTTCTTCTGCAACCCAATCAACTCCATATCTATGTTCAGACACTGTAATAATAAGAGCGAGAGAGGGGCAGCCTCCTACATTGTTATTATGAAAGCATTTGAAATACATAAGTTTCAGGTGACAGTGTGCAGCGTCCTCATGGGTTTCTGATTGAACAAAAACTCCGTACAACAACATAGCTGCAACCCATATTAATCAAGAATCTAATTGTATCCTACTGTATCATCGCCATCATCCAGGAAAATGCAGAGCAGATATAGTCTATATTTTTCCCAACAGGTATAAAGTTGTTGTTTCTGCTGCTGACAGTCCTGGAGGACTGAGTTGATCTGAGACTGTAGCTGTTAAACAGAGGCCTTCTCTCCTCTGGTTATAAAGTTATGAAATAAGCAAAATTGCTGCCATTTCGCTAATTAAGCCCTAATAATATCTATTTAACCTCTAGAAAAACCTGGCTGCAGACTGATTCATAGATCCAAAAAGCTCAAGGGGGTTAACTCTTTTTAATAGTTTGATGTTAAACCTCTGAGACCTAGAATTATAAGACTAGAATATCAAGATAAAGAAAACTCAGTAGCTGCTGGTAGGGGCCATTCAGGGGCCTCCAGACACTCAGGGGGCCTAGAAATGGTTTAATTGTAACACAGACCATAGATCTAAACCTGTAGCATCATTTATAGAGAATGATAATGTTATTATATTTTATTTAATGCATTCAGCTGAGAGAAATAAATTGTACATTTAGGATTTAATTAGGAAGTTTACATTGTAAAAGTTTTAAAAAATCATCTTGATAGTTTGATGGTTGTGTTACTATGGCTACAATATGGGGTAATCTTTGTGTTTGAGTTGGGTTTGTTCACCATTACATCACAGCAAATAACCAATAAACAGTGATTGATTTTAAACTCTGCCAATAAACCTGGTCTCCCTCTCACAGATTCACCTTATCAATATTTAAACATGTTGGTGATGCTGAGGTTCTTAGTAGGATGGACAGTACCGTGTCTTATATCAGGATGTCTGATATAAAGACAGATATTTTTTATATCTGTCTGTGGGACCGACTCAGATTGCCTGTAGTGAACTGGGCTTTTAGCAGAATGATGAAGTTAAAGTCAGAAGTTTTCTCTGCAGCCGAAGCATTTCTGTATTTTCTCCCGCTATTGCAAGGACGATTCTGAAAATATAAATAGAAACAGTTTTTCTAATCTCAGACCAACGTTTTTTTTCACAAACCAGTGTATGAAAAATTATTCTTGTCCATAATTTGTTAGTTAGAGGACACAGATCCGCCCCCCTTCTCCTCACCATGGACCCAGTGGAGGAAGAGAAACTGAGTCATAATTAGACTGAGGGCAGCCAGACTAGTTTATTTTGCTTAATTATTATATTTAGCTAAATATTATTGCTGAGGGGCACAAGCAGGCCTCCTGACATACAGGTTACAATAATAAATAAAAAAAAATAAAAAAAAAGTCAGAAAGGGCACAAGGGGTATCAAGTGGGGGTGGGGGGTCAAGACAAATGTATAAGCCAACCCGCGGCGCCATCGGAACGTTAATAATAATGTGGCCCTGTATGAAAACACCACATCAGGACAAACTTATTAAGAGGATCAATTTAAAACAGATTTCCTCCAAAACTACCACAGCCAGCAAACAGCATGGGCCCAACACACACCTGGTCACACACACAGGAAATTGACACTTGGTCACCACCCTCCCAGCTTCCCTTTTATGGAGGCTCAGGTTGTGGAGGGGGCGACACCTAATGGTGCCACCTGTTACACACAGTAAGCCTCCCAGGAATATGGTGGAAAGTGAGCTGGCTTTGCTGTTGCCTGGCAACATAGCATACATTACATTATTCCACTAATGTCATCTGATGATGCCAAAGTGTTTTGATGTCATAAGTGACAAGGCCTCTGTCCATGATGATCTCCTAAGAGACAGATGCCTTGAATATCCAGCATCTGAATCAAACAGTCAGAAGTCAAGTAGCAGCTTGGACACATTGGATTTAACGTTGCATTTTTTCATTGCTTTTCTGATACATCGGTTGGACAGTCAAAATGTCGACAGTTACACCTCATGTGTTAAACGAAGAAGAAATTAAACGATTGACTAAAGATGAATTGGCCTTCGTGGTTCTGGATTGGTTACAAAGGATGAAAGACATTGGTGCAATGCTGAGAAGGGAGGATGAATTGCAGAAAGAAATGAAAACAGCTCAGGAAGAAATTGAGCGTCTAAAACAGAATGTTGTTTCTCTCACCGAAGAGCGAGACTTGGCTCTCTTTCAAAACAAAATCCTGGAAGAACGGACAATCCCAAAGGTAAACCGAGAGATAGAGAACCAGAGAAACCACAGGAATCAGTTGAGGTCTGAGAATCAAAACTACCAAAAGAAAGTCAAGGAGCAACAAACCTCTTTAAAAAACCTCGAGAGGAAATCAAAACAGGAGGTTGAGAGGATTTTGGTAGAAAAAGAAGCAGTGGAGTCTCGGAGCACAGCAGACCAAAAGACAATTGAAAAGCATGAAAATGAAGTGAAGAGACTTGAGTTTGAGCTATCCCGAAAAATTTACGATATCGGTATTTTGAAGAAGGAGGCGTCACACCACAAAGACAGGTGCAAACGTCTAGAGGGCAAAACAGAAGATCTGGAAAAACAGCTGGAAAAGGGAGAAGAGGAGAGGAAAAATATTCTGAAGAAACTTCCAAAATCTCCAACAGAGGAAGTCATTATTAAAACTAAGCAAGAGTTTAGAGCAAAGCTGCAGTTATGTGAATTGTGAACTTATGTGAAAAATGTTTTGACCGCCCAGAATCAGATTAGAGAAAGCTTCAGGAAGAAATTCAAACCTTAAATGGTCAAGTAGAGGCACTAATTGTAAACAGGCAGAGGGACCAAGAATACATTGAAAAATACATCGGAAAAATGTCTAAGTTGAAAGCAAATTACTACATGGAGAAGATGAAAAACCAGGATTTGCAGAAGAAATATGAAGATTTGCAGAAGGAAAACGAGGATTTGAAGGAATCCAAAACAAGCAAAGAAGCTAAGGTGAAAAATGATATTGCATTGGAAACACCTACAAGTGATAGCAAAGATGAGATGCAAACCAATAAACAAGTCAAATTTCTACCACCCATTGACCGAAAGTCAGTTCGATATCAAACTTTGTCTCTCGGTGAAGGCACGTTAGTGGCACATTTTAAAGAAGATAAGCTCATAATACCAGAAAAGGTAAATCAGCTAAAGCCAATGCCCCCTAGTACAAGAAAGCCTGAAATGTCACTAACATCAGCAGGCAGGAAAGGGTTAGATACAGAAACTGAGCAGAGAAATGATGACGGGCAACCTGGTAGAGCGCCACGATGAGATTAACTCATTAATAACTAACTTTTACTAACCTGTACAAAACTAAATTACATACCTCACAGACAAACGTCAGCTATCGGGTAAAATTTTAAAAATCGACACAGTCCATGCCTGTTGGAAGTAATCGTTATCCAATAGCTGAGAGTCCAGATCCTCTGGATGAAACGCAGAACAAGAGGCTGCTTTTTTTTCCGGCTAAGTTTGTGAGGGTGCTCTCATGAGAAACTTGTAAAATCCTACATGCTAATGCCAGGCAACTCATTCTGCTCTTCACTGGAATCGCAGCTCTTATCTTAGCATCTGGTCTGGTCTCATCTTGAGAGGTTGCTATTGCAGCATAATTACCAGAACAAAGCTGACACTCATTACTGCAGTACTGCTACAGTCTGACACTGATGGCCAATCAACAAGTCCAACTATTATTGGGTTCAACTTGTTGTCAGTTTCGTAGATAACTGTTACACGTCAAACATAACACATATTTGATGGTTAAATCACAAGCATATCTTCCTGCCAACTACCTTTCTCACACAGCAGAAGTTACAGGAAACATTCTGGACAGAGACGGGTTTGCATGCATCCACCACAGCCTGATGCATCACTCCTGCCTGACATCCTGCACTACATTTTATGTGAGGTGATGGTAATTTCTCTCTACCAAAGGATCTGCTGGTTTCCAGACAAACAAAAGTTAACCCTATCCATTACGATGGAGCAACAAGTATTTCAGAAGCATAGTTTAATTTATTACATAATGTTGTGGCAAACCTTGCTGACACTTTTGGGCTTAAAAAAATACCTTTTGGTTGTGGCATGGCGTGGTGGTTACAGTAGACGGCCCATACAGAGGCTGCAGACCTGGACACAGCTGACCGGAGCTGGACTCGCATCCTCAGTTCCTTTGTCACATGTCTTCCTCCTCCTTCTCTTTTTCCTGCCTGATAACTGTTAAATAAGCCCACTTATGTCTAAATATGTTAGAAACACACAGACTGCTGCGTGGCTGACTGTTTGGTGTCCTCATTTTTTTCAGTGTAAGGAAATATCTAACGGAAAATTGCAGATGTTTTGGAGCACCAGAGGGTGAAGTTAATGAATCACAAAGTGGTTTTTCCCTCATGCATATCCAGCTCCATTATGGATCATAAAGCATCCATTATTCACATAATGGAAAGTGTGAGAGCAAAATGTGAAACTGCTGTTTGAGATCTTAAACCCATTATAATACGAGCGAGAAATTAATTAAACCGCGTTCTGAAATCATCACAGAAATAGAACGTCACCAGCCATCCAGCCAAATATGAATGAATCAAACAATCTTAGTAAATAAAATGATGCTTTTATTTGCAACGCTCTCGTTTTTTGCCCACTGGAGGTTCCCACGGTGAAGCTCCAGTGAAGTTCAGATTTTTTTGCCATATCAAATAATCTAGACTTTACAGGCAACAATAAGCCTCTCCCACTAAAAATGACAAATTTTCCAGATAACTAAAAAAAAAAACCAAACAAAGAACTTCACTGTTTGCACAAAGCAGTTTATATTTACTGGTTGACACTGAGACTCCTCTGGAGAACCTGCAGCAGTGATGGGCCCCCTGGCCGGACAGGAAGAACCGCTACCTGCTCACTTCTCTTAAAGGAAACCATTGCTGGCCCGAAAGACAATGATTTCCAGTTTAATGTTTTCCTCTCTCATAGCCACCAGTCTGCAGCTGGACTCTTTCACAGATTTTCCTGAACTGATGATAAACTGAAAAAAAGTCAAATTTTTGGCAAATAAGCTAAATGTAAACTGCAGTACATCTTTATCACTCAAAGAACCATTTTGCTCTCAAACCATCCAAAAAGGTTTTGCTTAGAGCTGCAAATGTCACCACTTTATGCAAAAAGTCAAACTTTTATCTACTGAATTAAATAGGTAGTATTTTTTAAAGAACCACCCTCTTATGGTCTAATTTTAGATTTGAAAATAAAGATAATCATAAAATTTAGCAAAGAGAGGATGAATGGGTTTTGTTATGTGGGATGGAAAATGATAAATAACAATCTAAAAACACTTTATTGGTACTTTTAGTGTCATTCTTTGTGGAAATTCAATGCAAATAATGTAGGAAGAAAATATAGAAAAACCTGCATTTGTTATTATATCTACATTTGAAACATTTTTAAATTTTTTTGACCACAGTTAAGAGCCATTGTGGAAGGTTCAAAGGGCTACTTGTGGCCCCAGTCCCACAGGTTGCAGACCTCTGATCTAAGACATGATTTCGCTGTTTGTTCACTTTTCATGTTTGCATCAAAACAAGTCAGCAAGTGTCCTTCTTTATTTCACCACATTCTATCTTGTAAATTTGAATGAATTAAATAAATGTTTGGTCTTTCTCATTATCAGGACCCTCCACAGCAAGATTTAGTGGATTTACTGGGTTTAACTTCAGAGTCAGCCATCAACACCCAACACTTACCAGGTCATCTGTACACCATTCAAAATAAGGTTTTAGGGCGGGGCGGTGGCGCAGGGGTGAAGCACATGACCCATGTATGCAGCTGTCACAGGTTGGAGTCCTGGCCAGTTGACCTCTGCTGAATGTCTTCCCCTTATCTCAAAAGCTGTTTTCCTGTCCACTCACTGTCAATTAAAGACTCCCAGAGCCCAAAAAAATCCTTAAAAAAAAAAAAAAACCTTAAATAAGTTTTTATTAACAGATGGTTTGGCTGAAGGAGCAATGTGAGGGATGCTGGGAAACCGAAGCCAGGAACATGGCTGCAGATCCATCACTAAATAACACCACCTCACTTTACACACTCTCAGGAGACTGGAATAAAACTGACATTTAATTCTGATATCCATGTCTAAATCTTGTACTTGTTTAATTTTGTCATTAAAACACAAACAAACAAACAAAAAAAACTCAGATTATAAGAAATGATTGTGCAAGAAGTGATTGGTTCCAAAAGCTGCCAACAGACAGAAAATGGTTTTAATCTGCACCTGAATTCAGTTTTGTTAATTATTCTTAGATGTCAACCTTGGAAAAAATCAAACTGCATTTCTTTACCATGCAGTTCAGCCTCAGTGCACACAGACTGCAGCAGACGTTACGATGTAATGAGTGTCTGCTCTGCTCAGACGGCCTTGGATAGATCTCTGTGACCGACATTACGAACCAATAGAAATAAGTTTATTCAGCTTTTCATCAGACATAGGAATCCTCGAGTCTCTTTGGTATTCATTGTAAAAATAGCAATATTTTCTTACACCCTGGATGTTTTTCCCGCTGACAATAAGGCAGGTTTATTAAAAGCAAAAGATAGAATCGTTCATATCAATTGATATTTATAAAGAAAAGGTGTCAAATGACCAGAACTGATGTTGCGTGTGCATTTTAAAAGGTTGTTGTAAACGTATACAAATTTATTAAACAATACATGTTCCAATGAGGTTCATTCATTAAATTACCTTTAGGAATTACCCTAAAGATATATTTTTTTAAATGACATGTATTTGTATTAAATTAACTTTGGTTCAGAGTGAGTATTAGGAAGATTTGGGAAACTTCCATTATGAAATCAAACAAAAATAGCTTAAGAAAATATTAAAGGTACCTTTAGGATGTGATTTCATTTACTGAGAAATAAAAAAAACCCAACACAAACAAGCTTGGATCTGTATGAAGAAATCAAACTAATACCTGATTATGTCACCAGCAGCTGCAGTCCATCATTCAGTGACTGGCAATCCAGTTTTTACATTAAAGCACAATAATGTAAAATGAATACAGTTACAGTTGCAAAATACAGTTACAGTTGCAGCTACATTAATGTAAAAACTGTAGGTAGATCTGGGGATGTTATTAATGTGGGATGTGAAGGACTGTGTGCTGTCATGGATTACAAATGTCCAGACTTTAACTAGCCCACTTCAAATCCTGGAGCTTTATTGCCCAGAAAGATGTTATTTCTGGACTCATCAGGAGGGTTAACCCCTGCACCACCACAGCACCGCCTTGGATTTCTTTTCAGCAGACATTAGTTAACAAACCAAAACGTGTAATGTAGCTCTAACAGATTCAAGGACAGGACAGTTTTAAGGGCTTGTTCAAAGTTCTTCTGAGGAACACATGAAAGGATCAAGGATGCGCCAGCAAAAAGCATAAATTGAAGCCCTATATCAGTCACTCCTGGCTCAGAGCCAGAAGATTTATCAGCGCATTAGAGCAGGAGGAGCCAAGGTTAGAATTTCCCATTTGAATCTTTGAGGGACGACGTTTAAATGAGATTGCAGTACTCCAGTGCTAATTGGCCACAGCTGGTAATTGTGGGCGCGGCACGTTTTACTGGTCTTGCCTGCTCCACTCAGTCCTTCTCCTATTGCACTTAACTTTTATTAAACAAGCTGCACTTAAACTAGGACATGTGCTATTAGAAGCTGGCTATTCTTCAGCCGTTACTCTGAGTGTCAGATCCCCACATGCATGCTTTTAGCGGTCCGAACGTTCCCACTCAGAGGATCTTACTCCACGATAGGATTAATGCATCAATTGTTCTGAATTAATGTCTCAGTAGCAGTCCACGTGGATCCTAGTTGGTTTTATTTCAGTGGGTTTATGTCCTTTGGTTTCAAGGATCTTCATTCCAGTCAAAGTCATCCACCTCCAGGTCCTGATGCTTGACGATCAAAAAAAAAAAAATAAATAAAAATTATATATATTCAAATAAACAGAGAACAATGTGACTTCTGGGGCCTAGTTCGGGTCCAGTTCTGTGCCTGGTCACTCGATGTTAGAGAGACGTTGCATTGCTTGTGTTTTTGTTGCTTAAGAGGGAATTTGGGTCAGGATGATCTGGACTACATCTCCTGAGACAAACCACAGGACTGTAAGTACTCACTAATAGCAAGCCTGGCCATTTCTGTTGGCAAACCTTCATCTGAGAGAGAAATAGAGACGGAGGCACATTGCAGGCAGCAGCCTGGGAATAACTGCAAATTTAGTCAAAATATCACATCTAACCCACAGCAACAAAATGATACCTCATGAATTAACCATGAAGAACAGATTTTTATGTTTACTCATTTAATCCAAGTTGGAGTGATTTCAGTAAGTTTTATATCTAAAGGTGTTTAATTTAGATTTTTGGAAATTGATCTCATGATCATTTCTTACTTTCAATGTTCAATTTGTTCATTCATGCAATGTAGCTTGTTCATTACTTGTTCTACACACACACACATATATATATATATATATATATATATATATATATATATACACAGTACAGACCAAAAGTTTGGACACACCTTCTCATTGAATTCAATTAGAAAGTGTGTCCAAACGTTTGGTCTGTTCTGTATAAAATGACAGAAACAGGTGAGAGCTGGACTCCATCAGTGCCGCCTTGTGTCTCTGATTCAGTTCAAAACTTTCATGATTAGAATTTCAAGATGGAGCTAAGGTGTCTGTTTGGTCTCTCATTCATGCTTGGGTGCTTGGATTGCTATGAAGTCAACGACACAATGCTAGCGATTGTCGCTAAACTGAATTTAACTGAAGCTGAATTAAAAGTAAATAGAAAGTAATCAATGTAAGAAGCTACAGATACAGTAAGTATCTTTTATATAACATGTTTGTTGAAACTGTCACTATGTTGTGATCACTGATGGTGGCAGATAAATTGTTTCTTGCAATAGTAAGTTATTTTTCCACCATTTAGCAGCACATTAACTTGATTGACAGCGCCGAGCCCCTCCTCCGGGCTCTGATTGGTTGTTTTTGGTTGGGAGCGGTGCATTTCCTCACATGCTAACAGCAGCACATGGAGGAGCTGAAAGAGATTAATCTTTTCACAGACTGTTTGTTTTATATTTTGCTGTCACAACATGGTGACAGAATGAACAAAATATGCAAAAAAAACAAAAAACAAACCCAAAGATATTGCAGTTTTAAACTAAAGAAAATAGTTTCAGAAGGAGTACTTCAAAGCGTTGCCAGGTAAATGTTTAGAGCAACTCCCCCACCATCGGCACTTAAATATAAAATGTGGGTTTGGATCCAGAGTTACAATAAAAGACAGACAGAGTAATAAAGACAGGATGAGTTTAGGGACATCAGGAGCCTCAGGCAGCTGGGTTGAGAATGATCACAGGTTGCTAACTCTGTCCTCCAGGGCTGTCACAAGGCTCCTCCCGTTTCCCTGACTACACGGCCCGTCTGTGGTCTATTACTCTATGAACGTGTTCTCTATCACACTGCCCTCCTTCTTCCTACATCATCCTGTCCTCCAATGCCATCCCTTGCTTCGACTGTAAAGCGGTTAGGAACGTCCTGAAGGTCAGGGAGGCCCAATCTATTGGCTGGGGATGTTGGCTCAACCCGAAGGATGAGAGAGGGTGGAGGTGGTGGTGGGTGGTGGCTGTATTTCAATGGTTGCTCATGACGTCCAAGCAGTTGACTTACGGAGGAGGGATTTCACAGGACGTCCTTCAGGAAGGTCAGAATCACAACGGCGCTGAAAATGAAAGCACTTTCAATGTGCAGATGGAAAGACGTGAGAGCAGAGGACACATGGATCCTTCTCTATATTTCACTAGCTGTGTTTCCATAAACCGCAGAAATGCGCAAACTGAAATGATGAAAATAAATTTGTTTAATGGACAGACAGCAGTTTCAGAAAAAAATTCCTGTTTCGATAGAAAGGTTTTGTGGTAGGATGAGTTGCATGAAACTGCAACAGAAACACGTTTCTCCCATCACACGACTCAAATGAGCTACGACCAGATGTTACTGCTGGCGGAAACAATAAAGAAGACAACAGGAAGTAGAAGGAGGACGATTTGCTTTTGCTTTTTTCCAAACAATGCAGCCTTGGCTCCATCAGAGGTCTCACTGCGTCGCACAGTTCATAAAACGCTGTGTGTCATTCTGACATGTTGTATCCAGTAATGTAGAGAAACAAAATGGAGAGGCTGAATCTGGTGGGTGGGATTGGACATCCATGTGATGTGGACAGAAACTGGCTCATTTTTATTTATTTCAAGCTAAGAATAGAGGCTGCATTGGTGTGAGTTGAAAACCTTTTGGGTTCTCGGCCATCAAAACCCCATCGACCTGTAACATACAGCATCACAAAGAAAACATTGAATAGAAGGAGCAAAGTCAGGTCCAAATGGTTGTTTGCATCATGCAATGCACTGAGCAGTAGGAATCATTTTCTTGTCTATAGCCTTTCTGTCATACAGCTAGCTAGCGCTGACAGTAGCTGTCTGTATGACAGTAAAACTGTATGAACTGATGTGAAAACTGCTCATGTCATTTCTGGATTATGTCTGTGAATCTCAGGTTTTTGTTATCCTGTGCGAATGCGGCACATTAATAGCAACCATTGGAGAGTCATTTATTTATTGCATGTGGTTCACAAAGCCCATCCTGAATGAATACGGCTTATTAGCACGAAACCCTGAATCATGGTGAACTGTGGATTTTCCAAACTGCTTTGCCCAATAATTAAAATGAATTTAAACTAGATATTATAATAGTGTTGTGAGGTCTTTGACCAAGGAATACAGTGTTGTTTGTGCTGTTGTTTTTGGATGTTTGTTATTAGGATATTTGATGTCATCAAAGAGAGATTCATGTGAATTTTGTGTCAGGAGAGAAACAATAACTGAGTAGATTTTTAAGTGCCTAATTTTCTGAACAAATATATTTTAAATTCCTGTTCAGAGTGGAGTGGAATGAAAAGTGATCCAATAAAACTCTTGTAGCCAATTTTGATCTGGGAAACGTTCCAAACATTTAAACTTCGTCTTTCTTCATTAATGTGCTTTCTGAAGTCAAGCAGCTCAGATGAATATGTATGCCTTAACAACTTTCCAAGTCAGCCAAAAACATGTTAGAGTGATACACATCTGTTCACTCTAACAAGTGATCCATTCCCTTCAGGTCTACCTTCCTCACCTCAGTATGACAAAAATCCCAGAGGGGCGACGCTGACAGGCCAGAGACCAGGTGGCAGATAGTGTCGCCTCAGTCTGACAGATCGCCAAGCCCAGTTTACTGGAACTGTTGAAGACTGTATACTGCTTAGCACCTTCCAGGAGTCTGAACAGGAGCCAAAAGCATCTTTATTCATGTCAGTTAAATGCCAAATTTATCTGTAGAGGTCTAGAGCAGCTACATGTTTAATAATAGAACCTGACTCCTGTTTAGATTAGTTGTGTTAGCTGCTAAATGTAGAACACTGCAGCAGGGGAGAATGGCTGCGGTTCATCCTCTGACTGCAAACAGCTGAAACCAGAGGTTCACATATACTATATGAAACAAGATCACAAGCTGTTGTTTCCTCACCCTGATAATAATCTAGATGAAGGGTTTCCAGATTTAGAATATTTGGGATTAAACACATTATTACTATTGACTAAATAAGTTATGAGAAAAAATGTATTAAGAAGTCTTCCTTCCTTCCTTCCTTCCTTCCTTCCTTCCTTCCTTCCTTCCTTCCTTCCTTCCTTCCTTCCTTCCTTCCTTCCTTCCTTCCTTCCTTCCTTCCTTCCTTCCTTCCTTCCTTCCTTCCTTTCTTCCTTCCTTCAACAGACTTTGAATTGCATTCAGATTTCATTTAGTTAACCCTTTGAGGCCCTGCTCTGATTTGGAGTGCATTAACCTCTAGAACCCGACGGACCCACCGGTGGGTCTGTCGGGTTCTAGAGGTTAAATGATCTTTAAAATGAACCAAGTTAATTATTTCTGAGTTTTCTTCTGCAATGCTCCCAACAGGTTCTTGGAATTCTGGCCCATTCCGCCTGACAGAGATGAACACTGTAAGTGTTTGAAGAAATATATATATATGTATATATGTGTGTGCATATGTATATATGATTATTCTCTGAGTAACATCACTTGATCAAGCCTTTTGTATAATGCCAAAACAACAAAATAAGTCATTTAAGTATGTAGGATTTGGGCTGATATCGCATCGTGTGAATATTGGTATCAATCAGTACTCAAAACCTCCGTATTGGTATCGTATTGGAAGTGAAAGCATCCCTATCTTTCAAAGAATCATCAATTTCTTCAAACCTTTGTCCAACATTTCAAGGCAAATAACGGAAGGAAGGATTTAAAATTGGGGTCAAGTTTTCTGTTGGGATTATTTATAGCAGGTTTTGGTGTGTTTTTACTGTCTCTCTTGTCAAAGTGCAGTTTGGTCTGATCTGTCCATTACAACTGCAGCAGTGAGTAAAAGCTGTCCAACAGAAAACAGATGAAAACTGTTTTTATACTGAGACATATTTCAATGTTACATACCAGACATGCAAAATATTGACCCCAAAGTCTGGATTGTCTTACTCAGCCTATCAAAATGAGATCATCTCATGGGTAAAATGACAGCTACATCAGCCCAGGGGTCTTTCTGCCTTGCAGGCAGCTTGAGGCTCACAGAGAGCTCCGCATGGGGCCCATCTGAGGCCCCTGGATCCAAAGCAATAAGATAAAATTAGTTTTGTTAGTCTGACAGCTCTGAAGAAGTAATCTATTGTTTTATCACAAGCAGATAATTTAAACAACCTTACAAGATGTACTGTGTGGTTAGTGGACATGAATTTGCAACCTTTCCAACAATTTATTTCTGCTTTGATCCTCACCATTATAAGATCCTCAGAGGTTGCTGGTTCAGTACCCAGACAGCATGGAGCAGACCTCAAAAGCAATTTGCTGTGATTTTTTCCTTTTCACAGTTCAGCAGCCCTTCAACCTAAAACACACACCACACCCTGAGCTCTGAGGCTCTGGTCCTCTGAATGGTTGAGAACATGGTCGCCTGTTGGGCGTCAGCTCGAAGAACTCCTGTGAATCCTGCAGGAGTCCATGTGGTGTCAAATCAGGGCGTGTGTGAGCGGCGCTCAGGATGCTGTTTTTAGATGTCTGACGCACACAGAGACCCACCTCAATAAAACCTTCCTATCACCCTGTGAGCCTCACTCTGCCCCAACAGACACGCTCAGATCTGTAGCTGATATTGATGCAAATACTCCTCACTGTGCTGGATTGTCCACCATTTTTTTACTACAGTGTAAAGCCTAATTAGTTCTCCTTACTTAAATGATATAAGCCAACTTCCATCCATCCATCCATCCATAATCATACACTCTTATCCCTAGAGGAGTTGTAAGGGGTGCTGGTGCCAACCTCCAGCACTCAGCAGGTGCCACACACACACACGCTGGCACCTAAATAGAATTTGGAGAGACCAATCAAACCGACAATCATGTTTTTGGGCTGTGGGAGGAAGCCGGAGTACATAGAGGGAACCAACTCATGCAGAGGGAGAATGTGCAGAATTCATATAGAAAAGTCGGGAATCGAACCCAAGACCTTCTTGCTGCAACAGCGCTACCAACTGCCCCACTCTGCAGCCCCATATGCAAACTTATGGCCCCCAATTTTTTTGTTGTTTTAAATGAACTGATTTCGTAACATTCCCATGTGAAATTTTAGTGAGTATTTGACATTAATAAATCTGAGCGTTGTAATTACTTAAACAGCACCCAAAGCTGTTGGTAAGAACCCAATAGAAGCCTCCCGAGTTAGCATGATATTCATTTGCTGTCGCGTTTTGTTAAAAGGAAACAAACTGAATCCGTTTTCTTTCATGGTTTGCTTTGGAATAGACTGTGAAGTGGTTTAAATGCACAGTCTTGAGTGCTAATATTTTGCATGGCTGGGGAAAACTGCGTGCGTCTCATGGGTGATTCCTTTAACGTGTTTCTGACCTTGGCGCCCCTCTCCTCCCGCTCCGCTCGCTCTCATCTGCTGCAGCAGAAAATCACCTGAGGGATTTGCATACATGAAAAACATTCGTTGACTCAAGCAGATTGTAAGGTGAGCAATGTGCGGGTCGTTAAGACGACATGACTTAGTCAAATTCATCAGGATTTAATGAGGACAGACCGCCACACCGGATCGCTCCTTTAACATCATCAGACAGAGTCGTGTCAGAGCCCGGCTCTCTGCACTGGTTCCTCCCTGATGATCCACCTGTCAGTCAGTTGATCAAAGTGGCCAAAGTGTTCCTGAGGCATGGCGCTATTAAAATGGAAATCCTGCAAAATTAGCATAAACACTCATCTGTACTGTCCAGAGGGAAGATGAAAGAAAAACTCATATTATTCCATCTCTAACACTGCAGCACAACATCTCAATAGCAACAGCCAAATATTTATTTTTCTGAGAATTATTCTATTTTATAGCTTCCGATGCTGGAAGTAAGGAGTCATTTAGTTTAAACAGAAAAATGGTTTCTGTTCACCGTTTTATGGCAGCAGATAACTGGAGAATCACAGATATCTATGATGTGGATGTGAGCATTTATTAGCATGATTTTAGTTTTCTTTTCTCTCTGTATCTTAGTGCAGGGGTGTCCAAAGAGTGGCCTGGGGGCCATGTGTGGCCCCTCACTGCAAAAAACTGAAATCTAAGTCAGATTAAATGTTTCAAATTATCCCTTTTTTCTTTATGAAAAGATCATTTTTCTCACCAAGATGTTTATGTTTTAGAGTATTTTTTATTTTTGTGCTTTTCTCTCTTGTTTTTGAAAGGCGACTGTTTGCAGTGCTGGACTGATTTTGAACGCTCCATCACTATAATTGTAGAAGGACATGAACTTGACCTGCCAGCACATTTTGACAGGATAAACCTGTTGGATGATGGATGGATGGACTTTTGCACTTTCTTTAATTTCATAATAAATAGGAACACATCTACATAGTGACATGCACTCTAAAGCACCCAAACCTGCTTCTAATTAATCAATTAATTAATTAAGCTTGACTAACTAACCACATATGATCAAAAAAGTGACATAAATTTTGTTCATATAGCTCAAACTTTTTTTTCTATTAGTATCTTTTTTTTTCATAAACATTCAAAAATTTGCTGCCTACCATGTAAAATACATTTTTTTATATACAGTGATGCACACACATCATTCTAGTTTATTTGTTTAGATAAATTATTGCATCCTTAGTTGTTTTTTATTATTAGTTTATTTAGAAAATATATTGTTTTGACCTGCAAGTAATTCTGACTTGACGATTTTGGTCCATGTGACAAAACTTTTGGCCACCCTTGGTTTAGTGTAATTGGGGTTGAAGTTTTTCTAGTCATTTCCCCAACCGTCAAAATAAAAACGTTAAGAGTCAGGTTTGATTAGCTTATTTAATCATCCCTAACAACCGTCAAATCCAATTAAAACGAGGAATAAGTCATCTTTTTATAAATTGTCTTTTCTAATTGTATTTTTCTAAATTGTATTTTGGAACGAAGCCGTCAGTTTTGTTCAGCGATTTTTCACATTTGGCTGATTTGATTCTGCTTTTGAAAAGTGTTTTTGATTCAAGCTAGTAGCATTTCTTTCTGATTATGATTATGTACAAAAAGATGATTTTTGGCTCAACATGATGTGCAGATAGTGGGCAAAAACTAAAAATCCCCAAAAATACAGCAGGATTTTACATTACATGTAAAATGTCAGATCAAATGTGATTAAATTTTAAATGTGACTTTTTTCAAAATCTTGAAGCAAAAAAAACATTACAGATTCTTCTAGCTTTCAAAGACGGGTAACAGAAAAGAATGAATATAGTTGAACATTTAATTCCAAGAAATATAAAAGAAAAAGGAAAATTTCTATTAGCAGTGAAAACTTCCACAAAGCTTAGAGTTTTCCTCTGAGTGTATGATGACTGTTGTTGAATAAATACTTTAATTGAAAGTGGATTAGTCACAGACACAGAGTGAATTAGAACTAATATCCAGTAATGAGCTGGCCTCTCTGCCTCAGTCACACACACTGCATTTATACCTCAAACACTTCATCAGAGTAAGGACCTGATCAAAGTCTGAAGTCTGAATAAAACACAGATTACAACGAGTCACTCAGTCCCTAATCACAGCAAGTCTGATTAACTGACTTCTCCATATACAGTTTAATACAAGAGTAGGTGCACACTGTGTAAAAACAAAAGAAATTTACCATGAAAATACTGTAAAAATCGGGCAACCACAGCTGCCAGTATTTTTATTTATTTATTTATTTTACAACGTACACACAGTGACATATACAGTCCCTTGCAAAGATATTCCACATTTGTCACATTTAGTCAAGACACAACCAGGTTCTGATTTGTTTTTTCCTACCTTCAGAATCTTAAGTCAGCTAAGGAAGGTGTTTTAAAATGAACAGAGCGTCTGGCACGCTGATTGAGTGTCCTACGGAGAAACGTGCCTTGCCTCCACATGTCTGATGTCTTAGGGGAGCAGTTGGCAGGGTGGCAACACGTAAGGAACACAAGCATGTGCCAAAGCCGGAGGGATTCACAACTTCAACTGTGCGCTGACCCACTTCCCTGTGCAACCTGCTTTGTTTTCGATGAGGAACGGATGATCCAGAGGCCCCAGAACAGCGAGAGAAACGGAGGAGAGCGGGGGAAGGAGGAGAAGTCGACATCTGCAGCTTGAAGGACAACGGGGCAACGACACACATGACAGCAAATCAATAATTTCTCCAAGTGGGGGAAGAGAATAACTCAACCACGACCTATTTGGCTTTTATGTGTTTTTCTTGTACTCACAAGTGTGTGACCCTGTGGATCTACTGGACAGCTGCCAGCACTGAGTGTATGAAAATTAGTGTGAGTTTTGTCTGAACATGTACCAGAAATAAGAACATCAAATGAAGACTACATTACAGTTCTGAAGTCTTGTTGCTTAAGTCAGTGAGTCATGAACCCTCTGACTTACATGCAGGTGTTTTTTTGGGTGACAGTTCAGGAGTTAAAGTCTTCAGTGTTATTTGATTGCACCGTGTAAAAAGGAGTTTTGGAAAAAGTTAAGCATTGCCACTAAAATGATTTATAGTTTATTCAAACAGTTTATAGTTTATTCTGACTGTGCCGTTTTAGCAGCATAGGCTCAAAAAAGTATCAGACAGTCCTCTGAGATCTTGGCCCAATGTTCTCTAACACTGTCGGCTACAAGTCCACAAGGTTCTGTCTGATGGATCTGATGACTGTGGAGAACGATGAACTTATTTTCATGTTCATGACACCAGTTTGAACTGGTTGATCTTCCTGATAAACCAGTTATCAGATTGTCGCCTCCTATTCGCCTCCACCAGGTGAACAGCAGAGTGTTGTTGCGTGCAACAAATGCTCAGTTGGTACTAAAAGGCCTCAACAAAATATTCACAGCGCTATAACGCCTCCACCTCCAGCCTGGAACAGTTACAGGCGGCAGCATGGAGCCAGGACTTCATGTTAGTAAAGAAGTAAAGTTGATCCATTTCTCAGCTAGAAATCACAACGTGTTTCATAAAGAGAGCGTTAACATTACAGTAAGACCCTGCAGAGGTCTAGAAGGAAGTCACTTCAGATGAAATGAGCCTCTCTGTTTCTTCAGACCAACTCAAGGCAACCATGACATTTTTTTTAAAATTGATAAATATGAAACATATTTTAAAATATTCCAGATGAGAGGTGAAGTTTTCAGATTCCAGATTTTATTAAACTTAAGGATTTGAGTTAAATAAAGTTTATTTTTTCTTTAGTGTGGTTCATTTGTCATATAAAAATCCAGCAGGATTAGAGTGTGCAGTGTGTGTTTTCCTGTTCCTGCCCCCACAGGTGAGATTAAACCACAGATTGTTTTCTTGGTACCTAACAGCTCAACCAGCTCACCTTCATCCATCTGTCATAACTGGACAACAAATCAAGCAGCCTGTGGATTATATCTGGGTGGAGACAGTGTGAAAGGAAACGCAGTTCAGGGTTGATCAATTTCTTCATGGACATGTTGACTGGTCATATGGACCGCTGCAATAATTTACATGCAGGAGAACCTTCATAATAATTTGAACAGTTTATATAAATTATACAAGCTAATCCCCAGTTGTTTTTGTTTTTTTGTTTGTTTGTTTTTCTTTTTTTGGTTGTAAATGATTTTAAGCTGCTCTCTGGTAACAAAGCAAACAACATGCTAATGAAGCAGCCAGCAGCTTAAAGCCTTCTCCACCTGAAGCGTCGCTCCTCAGGCCGTCGCTCTTCATTCTGCACTGAGCAACAGTGTTCGAATGTGGCGTCCTCTGCTGCCACCTGGTGGTTGTTCCTCATATGGACTGAATTTTGGGCACATTTGGATGATAAGCTTTATAGCGTCCCAATTAAAAACATGTTCATAAACTTAATGCATGGCAAAAATAAACTATTATTCTTTTGTTGAAGCCTTATAATATGGCATCATTCAGTTGTCTATTCAGATGCATTTCAGTGTTTCACTTGACAAAATTATTGAGAAATGTCAAATTTTTAAATACAACATATGTGTCAGCTTTAATTCTGTCCATGGATAATTAAAGTCAACTGTGGACTGGTTACGTTCACTCGCTTTACTTTAACACAATTTGTCTGCACTTTTTTACGTTTTAAAGTAGTTTACAAAACCTAAACATCTACTTCTTCTTGAGTGTGTTCTGAGTAAAGTATTTTACTTCGCTACATTTGAAATCATATCCATTAGTGATATGGATATGAAACCAGCCAAAACACTGATCAGATTACATGGTGCTGCATCAATTTAAAACAGTTTTCACACCAATAAATTCTCATTTCTTTTGTGAAACTGAGGAGTAGCACAAATACCTTAGTCAAGTTAAATTAAGATACAACTGACTTAAAAAAACGCATATGAAAAAGGCTTGTTTTAAGTAGATAAATCTTTAATATTGATGAAAAGTATTAATCCCATTGGCTGATTATTTCACTTACAACATGGGGGAACTGTCTTATAAATAAATTTATCTGCCAATAGAACTAATACTTTCCATCAACATTAAGGAATTATTTCCTTATAACAAGTTCCCATATCTTGCTGAAAAGGCACATGTTGTACTTTTACTCGTGTACATTAATTTTGTCCACCTCTGCCTGCATGTGTCTTGTTTGTCCATCTTTATTGAAGGGCTTTAGAAGTCTGCAGGTTTCAACTATTTATTTTTTTCCTATAAAAACAGTTCTTCATTTGAAGACGAATCAAGAATATTGTGTCTGTTAGGAGAGCCATGACACAAAGCCACTGAGACGAAGCAAGAAATCAGTGAGAGACTTTTACTTCTTTATTTGTTTTGGTCACGCCTCCTGCGCATCATTAAGGACTTTCTATCACCTGCTGTTGCCATCGGGCCCCATGCGGGTTCCCCGTCACCGACAGGCTGCTAGCTAACCAGGTTGTTCACACAAACAAGAGTCCCAACAACATACGGGTTCCATGAACAAAACAGTCATCTAATATCTTTAAAACTACTAAGCTATTTTTTTCCCGTGTTTGTTAAAATATTACCTGACTGTAAGCAGAAAATGGCAGACAGTCGCCAGACACTCTGAACGTCTTTCTGTGATCCAGCTCAGCAGAAGCTGCTCAAACCTGACAAGGCCAAGTTTCCTCTGCTGATTATCTATATAATAACAATCTAAACATAATCTCAGTCACACAAAACAAGCCACATTTCAAAGCATAGAGTCCATTTAGCTGCCTGTTAAACTCCTGTTTTATAGTGAGTCCTGTCGAATGAAGCTGTTCATTTTGATGCACCAAATCAAATTAAATCAGCAAAACATGTGTGCAGTAATGACAAAAATATGCCTTTTTCTAAGACTACTTAGAGGTACATATAATCTTTTAAAGACATGGTTCAGATATATGTAGTAGACAAACATCAGTGATAGGAGGCTAACGGCTAGCCAGATAGCTTCTGCTATTAGCTGAAGTTATACGAGTGTTAGGATAAAACTCTAGCTGACATGAAATGTTTCCACTTTCACAAGAAACAGTTGTTCAAATTGTCACTGAAAACCTTCAGTTTCTTCAAATAGAAATACTTTTACTGAATCTGCAGTCTGATATTCTCCAGTCAGCAGGTAAAGCATAATTCAAAATCTAAATGTTTACTCAATTCTTTGCAGATTTAGAACTGACTGACAAGTCCCAGCTATTGGAGCCGATCCATACAGCCACAACATCGACCAGCTTAACCTGAGAGCAACATGAATGTTTAGCTGTGAAAACTGGGGGCCTGCTGACTAGCAGGAACTCTGAAGAGTTCTTCACTCTTATATTAGCTTGTAGTGACTTCTTGTCTACTACAAGTAAGAAAATTATTATTGATAATAACTGCACAAAGCCTCACTCACAGTTTTTCTTGATAGTTCACATATAAACACTGGTATTTGAGACATTATGTAACTCATGCACCAATCCTGAACCAGTTCTGCTGCTGTTCATCTGGTTCTTAGAAGTGTGTTTTCATATGACGATTTGTGTGTGACATCTGAAAACAAAATACAGAGTTGAGAAGAAATAACATTGTTTTGAATGTAAAGTTTCAATTTGCAGAATGCTCACAATGTGCGTGTGTGTGTGTGTGCGAGTGTGTGTGGGGGTCTGTGTTTTGACTTCTGTCAAAACTTCTGACATGTGCTTCCAGAAAAGGTCTGTAAACAATCGAGAAAAACTATAAAACAATCTGGACCTTTTAGGTTGAAAGAAAGACACACTGAAATTAAAACATGACATTTCTAATAGTCACGCCACTAATCTAACTTTTAATATTTTTATAATAATGCTTCAGACAATTAAGAAATAAAAAAAAAACCATGACATTTAATCAGTTTGACACAGACCCTGAAAAGCCCTTTCAGACTGAACAAAGTCCAACAGACTCCTGTGACCTTTGAACTTCACAGTCTCAGATTTGTTTAGGAATCAGGAGCAAGAGCTGCCAAACTAATACACAGAAGACCAGCTGAAGGAGCCAATAATGAGTCAGGTGGAGCTGACAGGTTTCCAGTAAATCTGAGAGGAAGTCATGTTGACTCTTGTCAGGATTTGCCATTGGCCTCTAAAAAGTTTAATATCCAGGAAATGCTCTGTGAGAACTGATTAGAAAATTCAAGATTCAAAGTCATCTTAGCAAAGTCTCTGTTGAAACCTGTGGGCATGAATATGATTTTGTGCTTCAGCATGAAGAGCTGCTACATTTCAGAGGAGCTTTTTAAATCAGCAAAGTGATGACATTTGGAGGATGGGCCATGCTGGAAACTCAAAAACAATAATTAGAACCATACTACCATCCCTCCCATGTGTTATCTTTCTGGGTGACAGGCACCACTTCAGTAGGATCCAGACGACCTTGTTGGCGTGAACGATTTCCTAAGCTGGAATGTTTTCTCACTTGTAACCCAGTCCTCTTCTTCTGAAGTGGCAGAACAGAGGGACAGTGATGCTCAGGCACACGAACTGGAAACAAAGACGACGAGGACGCTGATGAAGCTGCACCCAAATCACAGCTCACATCATCTCAAAGCAATAAAAGCACACATCGGGGAATTTTTGAACATCTCAGTGAATCTTTTGATTTCATAAAACAAAGACTTGACATCAATTTCAAGAAATTCATTAAGCTAAACTGTATAATTAATACAAGGTGTGCTTTCTTTCTAGCTAGAAGCAAAAGACGACAACCAAGGTCAGCGAACAGGAAATTCTAACTCAACACCTGGATGTGTCTTTGTGATGTTCATCATGACTTTGGTGCCAAAAACTAGGACTTCTCTGACCTCAGGGTTATTTTAGACACATGGTGACTGAAGTTAACCAAGATCAAGTGGAGGCTGAGAAATATAAAGTTGCATTTCCTCATAGATAGGGTAAGGGCTGTTGTAGAGTTTCTGCACATTGCAGGTTGCCTGTGGACAGTTGGGATTGATTGTTTGCTTTTCCATTGATTAAACTGAGAAAAACACACCCTGCACATATTGGGTTACCATAACAACCCCCTTCAAACAAGCTGAAGTTGCTACATTCAAAGCATCCGACAGGGATGCAGATATTTTGAGATTTGATTAGTCCATGTGGTTTTCATGGTTACAAACAGGACCAGTAACCTGGACACTAGTATCAACACGCTTCTATGTGCGTTCAGAAAGCCAAAACATGAATATGGAAACGGGAATGCTGAATGAACTGTACCTGAATCATGAACATGGTGACCACTCCTGACGCAGTGCTGAGGTAGTTTGAAGCAAACCAGTTCCTGAGTTTCACCAGGCAGCCCTGCAGGTCCAAACGCACAGGAGGCTTTATTCCTACCGACCTGCAGCTTTACCAGTGAAATGGAGGGAGCTGCTTCTGAAAGCTACACAAAGCCACTAGATACACCAAACAAAGTTCTTTTTTTTCCCTATATGATCTTAGGATCAGGTTTTAAGCTCCTACAGATTTCAAGTTTTCTCTCTGTTGTGACTCTCATCCTGCTACGTTCACATCCAAATACAGAACTGAAAGGTTACAGACTTTTGTGTTTTTGATTTTTGTTAAAATGATAAAGAGTTTTAGATGATAAACACATTTTTCACATCGCAAATACAGAAAACTAAATAAAAATTTACCAAATACAAAAAGCAGCTTTAAACTAATTATCCATTCCCTCCTGCCTGGCAGCTCTTTATTGAGCACATTTGGACCAAAATACCCCAACTCTTCCTCTGTCAATCAGAACTACCCTCACCCATATACTCCTGTTGTCTGCAATAAATCTGCTTAATGACAACCTACGCTGCTTTACAAAAAGCATAAAGACCTCCGGAACTTTTCCCTTCGTCTCATTTCATCCACAAATGTCAGAGGAGTTTATTGTGGAAAAAGTGTGGAAAAACCAACACAGAGCAAAACCTGATAATGAAGCAAAAAATAAATAAAAAAAAAAATGACAAAGATGTTTGGCAAATAAACATCTGAAAATGATTTGTATTTTCTTCTTCTCTTTTTGCTCACCACAGCGACTCATCTGTTTCTATTTGTAAAAAAAAATAAAATAAAATAAAAATAAAAAAATCAAACAGTATGAATACTTTTTTAAGTCGTTGTGCATTATGCATAATAGCTGCTCCAGGACCCGCTCATCTCAGTGAGTCATGCAGTGAATCACCTCCTGCCAGTTGGGCTGGTCAGCAATGTTGCAGGGATTCTTGGTGCAGCAGGACAGCGGAGCTTTCCCCCTCCAGTCATCTGGGCCGTGAACTCCACAGCACTTAAACTGGAGAGAGGAGGAGTTAATGTTACCACGGGAACTAGAAGCAGCTGCCTTTAAAGTGCAAAACACGACTGATGTTCAGTCTAAGTTTAAACAAAAATAAAAAATAAAAAAAGAAAGTTGTCCCCCTCAATAGCTCTGGGTTCTTTCTGGTTTTCATACATCAAGTGTTTCTCGGGTCTCTTCTTTTCATAGCACACAGAAAGGTGAGCTGTTCAGGGACGTTGTTCTGTGTGATTATGCAGTCATGAAATAAGATTGAAAAACATTTTGAAGTTGGCGAAGGTCAGAAAACGTATAAATTAATCTCTAAAATTGACAGAAGGTGGATTTTCACCATAACTCACCAGTTTCTTTGGTGATAAGTTTCAGAAAAGCATTGCTAGGATTGACCAGAATTTAACTTTAGCAGGAGACAGATTTCTGATTTCTCCTATTTTTCTTATATAAAAATATAGAATATTGAAAAGAAAAAATTCAATTGATCTAAAATATCTATACCAGTGTTTCCCAACCCTGGTCCTTAATACACACTGTCCTACATGTTTTATTGGTTTCCCTGCTTTAATGTGTCTGATTCAACTGACTGCAGTTCAGCAAACATCTGTTAATCAGTCATCAATTGAAATCAGCTGGACTGAAGCAAGGAAATCCCTCAAACATGCAGCGCAGTGAGGCTTGAGGAGCAGGTCGGGAAACACTGGTCTATACGATGAGTGAATGTATGCAAATAAAAGTTAAAAGTACATTCATATAACGTACCACAGCACCCGACGACTACTCTTCACATTATTGCTTTCTCCTTTTTGCATCACACAAAAATCACATTTATTTCATCATAACCCACCAAAGTCCCATTTTCAGGACTGAATGTTTTATTTTATTTTATTTTATTAACAATTTCATTAATAAGCTGAACTTGACTGCATTGTTTTCTCATTAGGATCAGGTTGAAATGGAGGAGAGTTCCACTGAATTGACTTTGTTTTTTGTAAAATGCCTTGAGGCACCCTGTTGTTAACTGGCTCTACATAAATAAGATTGAATTAAACTGAACCGGGTGTTATTACAGTGATAAAGAAACCTTTTTAGCACAGCTTTTTAATCAATAAGGGTCTATTATTGTCACTTAATCAAAATTTGTGACAACTGATGAAGTGTCAAGAAATGCTGTTGCAGTGGGACCCTCCAGATATGTATTTTTCTAAACAGAGACATTAAAACGAGTGGTTTATCATTTACCAGGTACTGGACGGCATCAAAATCCTCCTTAATGGTTTTGTTCCCCTCTGGGCCGGACTCCATGTAGACCTCCAAGCTGCGGGTCAGGTCCTTCTCAAAGTACGTGTCGATCTGTTGAAGACAACAGCCAACATGGCAGTCAGGACAACATACTGCATGTAGGAGAGGCGAAGGGAGAAACTTGTGTCTGTGGTCACGGTGATGGACAGACATTGTTGTTTTTTTTTTGGAAGTGTGCATACAGTGGGGGTTTTGATATGGGCGAGATATGGGCAGTTGCCCAGGGCGCCTTCTGGAAGGGTCAAGACACAAAGTCACAATTTCTTGAGTGATTTCCAAAAATTTCTGCAACAGTAAACAAAATGTGTCTCAAGTTCCCATCACTTTCCTTAGCAACTAAATTCAATGTATGCAGTACGACTAGCCGGGTGTTGCTAGTGCTGCCCCTTGTTTTTGCAGCATGTAACCCTGACCGGTTTTGGTCTCTAGTTTTTGTAGAATTGTTGTAATTCAGCTACACTGGACGGTTTTCCAACATCAACAGCCTTCTTTTAAGGTCATGCCACTGCATTTAAAAAGTATTCAGGTCAGGACTTTGACTAGGCCACTTCAAAGTCTTAATCTTGTTTTTCTTCAGGTACACACTTGCTACTGTGTTTTGGATCATGGTCCTGCTGAAGAACCCAAGCTGGTTTCAGCTTCAGGTCAACCACAGATAGACGGCTGCAATATTCTTCACCTTGGTTTCCTGCACATTTTGATGTGATTATGTTATGTTATATTATATATATATATAAACAGTGATTTTGAACAAATGCACCCCTCTAATTGCAACCAGTCTGCTGATGAGATTGACAGAGATGAAGTGATATCAGCTGCAGTCTGTCACACCATCACCTGCTCTGATCCTATGACTAAAGTCCGGTTAATGTTGCTCATTTTCAGGGAGCGGTACTTAAATTCCTTCCCATCTTGTCGGCCTCTTTACAGGCAGGTACGGAGCTGCTAGTGAGACCGGATCCAAATCAACCGTTTATTGAATCATCTCTGTAGAACTTCATGGAAATCGGCACAACTCCTCAGGTTGTTGTGCTGAGGGGTAAATAATAAAAATACAAAATCCGGTTGCTATGAATACCTATGTGGAAGATTCTACAGGTCAGGACAGGATGACTGGGTCAGCCTCTGATGTGGTAATCACTGTCTGAGCCGGCACCGATAACACACTCAGCTGGAGCACAAACAACCCCTGGACACACACACTTAGATACACGGAGAGCAGAATTCTCTCAAGGCATTTCTCATTCAGTCTTAATGATAATGAAGTGTGTCAAAGGAGTATCTAGCACAGAAAACCCACTGTGGACTGACCCGCTGTTGTAATGTCATTGACTCATTATTTGTCTTGTATGAAACTGAGACTGATTGTTTTCGTTTTTTAAGGAGGAAAACGGTGGATTTCTCAAACATGCATGAAGAATCAGAGCAACACTCCCAAGTTTCTGACGAGGGAATACCATAACGTCACGCAAAGCTCAAACAAGTCAATTTTACATGACATTAGAGCTGCAAAAATTGGCAAAAACTATATTCCCATCAGTCTCAAAACTGTCCACAATGGCAATGGGTTTTTGACAGTTTGACAGTGAATGTTTTGATGTGACTCCAGCCTTTTTGTTAAATCAGAGCACATCTGATCTGATCTGTGCACCAACCTAAAGGAGATGGGGATTATCATAAAAGCAAAAGTATTCAAGTTTACAAATCATAACATTTGTTTTAGATCACAAAAAAATATATATTCTTTTGTTCACGACAGTAACCTTAAGGATGTTTCAGCACACTTGATTAGAAAAGACATCAAAGCAGATTCCCTACCAGACATATGAATACCAGAAGTCTCCCACCTCTCTGTTGTAGATGAAGAACACACAGGCCATGGCCAGCTCCACCAGCATCAGGATGAACAGTAGAACATAAAACTGAGACACAGAAAGTCGGGTTATTTTTTTGAAGCGTCTCATTTGGTCATTCAGACAGTAAACGCCACGTTTCCTCCCACTCACAGTGATGAGCATGCAGCGGTTCTCCCTCATGCCTCCCAGCACTCCCAGGTAACAAACGCAGGTGACGATGGTACCCGTCACCACGAGCGTGTTGGCTGGGTAGATGGGCCAGAAGGTGGTGACCAGAGAGGCGAACTTGGAGTGCATCATCTGGAATTCCCCGAAGGCCACCACGAAGGCTCCACACAGCTCCACGGGAGGCAAGAGAGACGAGGTAAAGCTCACATTATGACAGTCGGAGGTTCAGCTGAGTGAAGCTGGCCTCAATCTGTCTAACAGCCTTTATGCACACCGGCAAAGACAACCTCTCTAGTCAATAGAAGATTCCCATCTTAAGTGTTCACTGAGTCCTGAACAGGCTGCACAACACTGACCTGGATTTTCATCTCCAACCTTAAATCCAGTGAAGTTGGGACGTTGTGAAAACATATTTTAAAGCTGCTCCCAACCAAAGTCTAGTTCACTTCCTTAGTTTGCCAGTTTGTATTTAATTTCTTTTTCCTTAATATTTTGTACATGAGTATTTACTAAAGCTACTGATATCAGTTTATCTTTTCATGAATTACTTAAAAGTCAGAAAAAACACTAATATCTTATTTATATTTCATAGTACTTGTCTTTTTGACAACAGGATCACACAGCACAGCAACCGATGTTAGGATCACAAAATCATAATCTTTGAAGTAAAAAAAAAAACAACAAAAAAACAAGACAATCTTAATACAGTCAGAAATACAAATTTGTGTGAATCTGTGTCACTCTGTGACAGAGCCCGACTCCGCTAGTGAGTACAGATAAAAAAATGTGCTACATATTCTACACAATCTTGACCAATTAAAGAATAAATATGAGAGGAGGGTTTAAATGATTACAGGACGACCGGATTTAACCAGCCGCAGTGTGTGTGTGTGTGCGTGTGTGTGTGTGCGGTGCCCTCACCACCTTACCCAGCAGAGGAAGTGGAGAGACACCACCAGACTTTTCAGACAGCTGATGCAGGAGCTATTCATCTTTCCTGAACCTCTTCTTCTAGATGTGATGAGGAAAAAAATCCAACACACACGTACACACACACATACTTGTCTTTAAGATCTGTACAGGTGAAGCTGTGGCCCCATTGAGCCAAGTGTTTTACAGGACACTGCTGTTTGATATGGCAACACTGAGCCCTGAGCCACAATGGATCCCCTTGTTGGCCGTGTTAATCATTATTATCTGCTCTTATCACCAGATTAACTTTTTGTCACAAGTTTCAAACTCAGTTAGCTGGAAGCAGCTTCAGCTTCCTGATTCTCAGCAGCCAGAAAATATACTCAAGATTTTTCCTGCAGGGATTATTTGAAACGTGTCTATCAGTTATTAAGTTTTCATAATTGAAAATATAATAAATCAGAAGTCATAGGAAAATTTATGTAAAAGCTTACCTTAATTACAGGGAAATATCCAGTAATGTCCAAGCGACTGGGAAGTTCATTTGACGTTCCCAGCATTCCAGAGAATAACTGAGATCAGGCAGGAATGGCAGGAGTTAAAGCAGGAGGGGCGGGGGGTGGCGGGGGTCATGGCTGAGTTTTATCAACTAATATTTACAGAAGAAACAATGAAGAGAAGGAGGTGGAAGTGGAGGGGAGGGGGAGAAAGGCAGCACATGGTCACACTGCTAACCTCCAGCAGGACTGAATGAAGGCTTCTGTTGCTGATGTGTTCAGAGATGCTGTGTTAACCTAGGGGTCAGGGGTCACTGATCAGTCTGACGTAAACAGAATGAATGATCTGTAACTAGACCAGATCATTGCTCTAGAATCTGATTCTAGAGCAACAAGAGCTTTTCCTGATCTTGTCTCCTCCAGCTTCATCAGACACATGGTGCTCAGGAACAGTGATGTTATTTGGAGATGCATGTACATGCATAACAATGGAAAAACACTGGATTTAAAGGGACAGTGTTACATAAAATCAATTTTTTTTTCAACTTTCCATCATGTTCCCGTCATGATATTCCTTCATCATAAACATACCTACAGGTTGTCTTGTATGTTGCGTTCTCCTCTCCCTTTTGCATTATTTGCTGTCATTTCAACTATTAACTGTTTCATATTTTTGTTCCGATACCAAATAAAAACAGCGCAAGTATCGCCAATATCTACACTGATACCAATACTTTTATAATTCCAGTTTGATATATCAAACTTCTGACATTTAGACATTGTGTTAATATTTTGTTAAAACCTAAGCAAGAAATTTAAGGTGTTTAGGTAGGTGTCTAGAAAATACTTACGCTGAGCACAATAAACAGAAACAAAAGAAAATCTAAACAAATCTGTGTACATTCTTCCAAAATAAATAATAAATAATAAAAATATTTCACATCAGATCAAGACATCTTATTTTAGTTAAGGTTGAGAAACTACAAAACCAAATACAAAATGAAATATTAAACTAACGTTTGGGTCCGATACTGACCTTTGATTTTTCAGTTCAAGAATAAGCTAATAATAAATGAACAATTTCTTTGGAAACATGAAGCAAACAAAAAGAAGGACCAGATTAAGGGAAGAATAGAAACTTTAATGGAAAGATCAGTGTCCGCATTAATTTCTTCACTGACATTTAAAACGACAGAACTAATTGGTTCACACTGAAATGAATGATTGAGGTAAATGGCTCAAAATTGCAAAAAATGTGGATCTGCATAGAGAAAAACACAATGAAGATCTGACGGCCTGTGAGTCTGCTGAAGCTCCTCACTGGATCTCCAGGTCCTCCTAAGAGAGTTTCGTGGACAGAACTGCAGTCATGTTGGGTGATAAACGGCATTGCTTGAATCCTCACAGATAAAACTGGTTTCAAAACAATACAGTAGAGAAAAAGGTCTCTGTTGAATCGCATAAACCAGGGGCGTCCAAACGTTTTGTAACTTGGGTAAAAAAATAGTTTTATAAGTAAAATCAAGTTTTGAGATTTTTTCAAACAATAAACTAAGCACTAAATATTTAAATTAAATAAGAGTCAGATTTGTTGTGCGACACAAATGTGGTCATTATTTAAAAGGGTTTCTCAAGTTTTCTTTGTTGAAAGAAACTGATAGAAAGATTTAGCCGATTCTCAGCAATAAAAACATGATAGAAGTCCTCGTTCATTTTTAAAACACTTGATGAATTTGGCAAAGTTTTAATAGTGTAATTAAAAGCAGTTTTTGGTGCACCAAACTTTGCATTAGTGGGTAGATGTGGTCCAGAAAGTTTGGTTAGGAAAAGATGAGTACTTTGTGGGGGGTCTTAATTTTTTAATATGTGGGTCAATTAAAAATGTAGGATACACTAATTGATTTTTTTCTTTTCAATTATAATTTTTTTCTAATTAAAAAAAAAAGAAGTCAAAGTCAAATTTGTATCACTTAGAAACTGCAAATGGTCCCCAGGCCACAGTTTGGACACCCCTGTATCTAGAAACAACATGTTAAAGCTACAGACGGACAGGACTGTCTGTACTGGTCCTGATGAGGCACTTCAACGAGACTCCAGCAACAAGCCACAGCTTGGCTGTTTGGTCATAGCAGCTACATTTCAGATTAAAGTGGAGGTAAAAGTTAAACGGGCAGCTACGACCTGCAGGCTGAATTGAAGACTGCTGGTTTGGTTGAGTTAACAAAACAAGGCCTGCAGGAAACTAGAGTGGATAATCTCAAACAAACAGTTACCTGATGGGACCTGTTCCCGTCTGTGGATGTGTCTGCTTCAGTGCATCACAGGGAACCAGTGAAAAGTATGCTCTTTTTTTTTTTAATGAGTCTCATTAATTAGCAGCGATAAGATTACCAGCTTATCCATCAATTTTTCCATAGACAGCAGCTGGAAAGTCAGCCGGTTCCTGAATATGATGCCTGTGTGGAAAAGAGTTGAGATCTGCAAAGAAAAAAAATATCTGAACTAAAGAGAAAACTACAGAGCCCGCTAGGGGACATTTTGTTCTGTGTGTTAAGTCACAAAGATATTGCATTCCCTCGCAATAAATTAGCAAATACACCCTGGTCTAATTTGTACTGCAGTCATAATTACCGTATTTTTCGGACTATAAGCTGCTACTTTTTTCCTACGTTTTGAACCATGTGGCTTATAGCCCGGTGTGGCTTTTCTGTGGCATGTTTTGCAAACGCCACGGGGCTCTTTAGCAGGAAATGAATCATTTTAAGGCAAAATTGAAAATAAAGAAAGAAAGTGCTAATTTTCATTTAGAACAAGCACATGCTAGCAGCAGCCAAGATGGAGAAATTTCTCCAAACTCATAACCCCTGTTGGGGTTGGTCAGATGACTTCATTACCCCATGAAAATAACTCAAAAATAGTTCAAATACTTTGGATGTAGATTTTCTTTCTTAAGGAAACTTTCTGTTTTGAATGAAAGCCCATGTTCATTTGTATTCTAAAGAAAATGATTTAAAAGTTGAGATATCTCAGAAACGAGATATTAACATACATGGAAGAACCTGACAAAACCCTTAAATTGTAGTAGAAAAACTTTCAGTATTCAAGATTCAACATGAACTGATTTGCACATTATTGTGAGAGAATGCAAAAATTTGTGAGGGGAACTAATACTTTTGCTAGGTATCGTAAAAAAAAAAAAAAAAGAAAAAAGAAATCCCTTCATGTCTTTGAGGACCTTCTGTAGTAAACAGAGGAACTTTAGTGAAACTCGAGAAAACTTTTTTTTTTTTTCCCCAGGAATCACATTTTCTGGAACTCCTGAGCTCTGAATACTTCTGATGTTTTCACACCTCATACTGATTGGACAGCCTGGACTTAATGCCAAACCTAGTTGTCCAATCAAAGGACAGCAATTGCTTACAGAATTTTTTAGCTCATGAGGCAGAGTCAATCTGTCCACTGATTGGATAATTAGATTTGTGATGTCACAGATTTAAAAACTGGAGCTAAATGTACACTCATAACAGAACAGAGGAACTTAAAGAGATTTTTTTGTGTCCTTGCTTCACCAATGATTTTCCTGTTGAAACTGGCAACGAGAACAGAGGATGTAAAGATACTGTCTGATTAAAAACACAGGCAGTAGGTAAACATTTGTTGGCATGTCCATGTAGATAAACCTTGATGAGTTGTTCCAGGAGGCTGAAGATGGCGGCTGGAACCATCTCATTATTACAACCCTTTCACTTTCAGAGCTACTAACTGAGAAACCAATGGCTAGACAGGAAGTATAGGTTGATGGTGGTGCGTCACCAATAAATGTCCTGCTGAGAACAGAACTTGTTTAGGGTCAAACTTCCTGCCTGGTGTAACAGCAAAGCAGTGCTTATATTTACACTGCTGTACTTTCCTATCAGACATTAGTCTGTGTTTCCCACAGGAAGATGATTGGTGGTGTGCTGCCTTAAACTTCAGCATTAACTTCTGGTTCTTTTGCTGTTGTTAAATTAGTCTTTAGTCCGAGTTTCAGACACCAAATAACAGTGATAACGGCTGCAGGTATTGACCTGCTTTAACAGGAGTGCAACAGGAGCAGCTTCCTAAACAAGTTCTGTTTAATGCAGGAACAACCTGAAGTTCCTCTGGCAGTTTTATTCCTTTACTTTGTTTTCAGGTGCAACCTGTGAGGTGACTGAAGAGGTGGGGGTTGCCGAACTCATCTCCAAACTTCCGTATCATGATGTCAGTGAAGTCCACACAGCAATTTGATTCCAGAAACTTGATTCTTTTGTTGCCTCCTGTTGGTGAGGACAGAGTCTCACTCAGCAGACAACCTGCTGAGACCTTCACATCCTCCAGAGAACTTAAAAGAAAAAAAAAATAAAAGATATAAAAACACTATCCACCTGACTTATCTGTCCATCCCGCTCGTGTTCTCTCCACGTTCGACCTGGAAGGTCGTCGGTCTGAGTTCCAGTTACAGCACGGCGGTCTCCAGTTGATCTAATGTGCACCGAGGACCTGTGTTCTGAGAAGCAGCGCCTCTCAGTAGAAGCGTTTGCGCTTGTTTTCCTTCCAGCGGCCGTAAAGCACCAGTCCCACCACGGCCAGCACGGCCAGGCCCAGGACAGAGAACAGCAGGGTGAAGAACAGCTGCAGCCCACTCATCCCCTCCTCCTCCACATCCACTGGGAAGCCCAACAGGAAACCACCATGAAGCCTCAGCTTTGATGAATCACTTTTGGCCACTTGATAGAAATGTTTCTACCTTGAAACTGGTACATGTCGTCCACCCGCGGGATGGTGACCACCTCTTCCTCCTCCTCCTCCTCCTCTGGAGTCCTCTCTACAGATAGCTGGTACACTTTCATTGAGATGACGTCGTGGTTATCTGTCGGACAAGCCGGTGGGCAACATTAGAACACAAGACTTACAAGATTTCTTTACTTCATCAATTTTGAAAAAAAAAAAAAGAATACATAATCTTATGTTTTACAACATAAGATTTATCTACCGTACTTGTCTGAAAACAACACTATTGTTCAATATACACTTATGTTACATGTGACAGTATAGAACATAGCAATGTCATATAGATTTTTAAATAAGATAAAAAATCTTAGAAGTGTTTCTACATCTCTATGTCTCGATATCAATAGTTATACTTTCCTCCAAGAGATAACATTTGGAAATATGTCATAATTGAATCTTAAAAATCTGCCAGTAGAACTACTGCTTTTACGTAATCAATATTAAAGATTTGTGGACCTAAAACAAGCTCCTATATCTTGCTGAAGAGCTAAGTTTTTCTTATTTCAAAGTATGCTAAGACATTTGCACTAGAAGCCTGATCAAAAATACTTAGATTTTGTGTGTGAATAATCTTACATAAATTTGTATCATTCTTAAACTGCAGCTGGAGGCCACACAAAATCAGCACAAAATCACTTTCCAGGAATGCTGAATACCTGACAAGTCTCCAGTAACAGAGGAGGCACCCAGGTAGTATCCAATGGGAAGCCTCAGCCCATTGACTTCAGCACAGTCTCTCCATTCCTGTTTCCCGTCCACATCCACCATGAGCTGCAGACGCACAGAGGAACACATCAGCAGTTTGATACACTAGGTGTTTATTAATGGATTTACAGCAGAGGGAACTCAAAGTCATTTTGTTTCACATCTATGGCATCCAAACATTTTAAGTTAAAATAGGTCACGGGCGACAAGACCCTTGAAACACTGAATTAATTTAATGCTTTACCTCCCCAACCATTAAGTAAAGACAAAAATGAGGTTGTTTTAATTTTTTCAAGTTAGTTTCCCAGGAACTGCAGTGGAAGGTTACTCAAAATCATTTCAAGGGGCCAAAAATGGCCCCTGGGCTGCACTCTGAAACCCCCTATGGAAGATTTCATACAACTTAAAGTTAGTAGCTGAATCCCCCCCGTCTAAAGAACAGCTCTAAACATTTATCAACTCTTTCATGGTGTTCAGATGAGCAGTTTCACTCCCATCCTACTAGATAAAAAACCGTTGCCATACCGTTAATTTGTTTTTGGAGTATCTGACCAGAAGGAAGGTGTCATAAATGGAATTGCGCGTCATGGCCGTGCATCCTCCGAGCTCGGTGGTCCTCCCGTCACGGTCGTGGTCGTACGTCAGGGTTCCGTTTCCCAGCATTACCGAGACGTACGGAAAGGTCCTCTGCAACAGAGGAGCCAACCGGAGTTAAACTCTCCCTCAGAGTGGAGCTCGTCTCACCCACGGCCGGCCGCAGGCCCCCGGAGCGATGGCAGCCATGTTGTTGGGTCGTGTCTGAGCATCAGGTCCGTTTCCTGTCCTGCAGAGACGCCGACTCACTTCCGGTCCCTGCTTGAGCCGCCTCACTCACAGAGCGCCGCTGAGCCCCAGCAGAGACGGAGAGACGTTACACTGCAGCAGGTTAGGATGCTAACTATGCTCCGCCTACACCTGTCTGCATGTTCAGCAAAACACATCTGAAACAGACAGTCTTAAAAAGAATGAGAAGCAGAAGGGACATAAAACATGTGAGCTTTTTTATTTTTATTTTTTAACAAATCTAAAAAGTGTGGAGCGCTCTGGTGTTCAGCTCCCTGAATCAAAACGCTGCAGAAACACCTTTGACTGTAGCTACAGTTGTTTCTTCAAGTGTTTTCACAGATTCTCCACTGGACTTTGACTAGGCCTTTCTAACATGAGGTCAACACTTCAGCAGCTTCTGGTTTGCTGTCAGAGTTCTGTTGTATTCCCTAGATCCATTTTCTGACCAAATGAGCAGATTTCCTGTCTTGTCTGAGAAAAAGCATCCCCACAGAATGATACTGCCACCACTATGTTCTTCAGAGTTGATGTGCAGCATTAGTTTTCCAACACAGAAGCTGCAGCAATACAAGCTAAAAGGTTACATTTTGGTTTGTTAAAATTAAAGAAAAAAAAAAAATTGATGGCTGCTGTGGCCACTTTTACCAGCTGATACAACTGGAACTAATTAAGATGAGTAATAAACCATTATTATTAATAATTATTAACAAAACACTGAATCCCAGAACCACAAGAAATCATCAACAACAATTATTCTGACTTGATCATTTAAACCGAAAACATCAAGCTGAGAACAGGTTGAGAGCGATGTCAGAGGTTTTACTCACATCGTGGGTCTTATCTGCGTTTGGGTAAGTGTCCACAAATATTCCAAGTCCAACAAACTGGTTCATGTTGCCGAAAACGGGACCTGGAGACGTTGAGGCGGAGCAGAGCGTGGTGAGGGAGGAACACACAGGAACACAGAAATTCAATTCAGTTCAATTTATTTCTATAGAGCCAATTCAGAATAAATGTCCTTTTGAAGCGATTTGCAAAAAAAATCATTTCAATTCAATCAGACATGCACTCTAAACCCCAGCTACAGCAAACTCAGTTTATTAGTCAAAGTAGTTTCAAATGTTTCTGTCTAAGACAGTGGTTCCCAGATATTTGCTGGGCCCCCTATGGATAACTATAAAATCCCCCCAAACCCCCCCAAAAAACAACAAAAAAAACACCGCTCCGGGACCAGCAGGGGGCGACAGTGGAGAGGAGCTCCTCTGCCTTCATCTATTTAATTTCCTTAAATTTAATTTCCTTTTTGGATAAATAAAGTATTTTGGAATTAGAATTGAATTTTCTTCATCCAGTCAGGTTTTGATGCCTTACAGCTTTGACTGTGTCTGCAAAGTACTGAGCATAGAAACAAAGGAGTGTCCTCAGTACTTATCTGTCATTGTTGCCAACTTACCATTCTGCATGCGATCTCTGGTAAGCCAGAAGGCAAGTCCATCTCCGTTTAGGTTTTTCTTTCCGACGCCATGGATTTTAAAGTGAACTCTAAGTTCCCAATCCCTCAAGACGAATGGCTGCACCACAAAAAATGAAGAGCAACAGAGGAGAACATGACACCAACACACACATCAAAACCAAAACTGGGGAAGGTTTTCTGTGAAACTACATGTGTAGCAGCATATTGTGGTGGCATTGTTTGTCAGCAGCTGTGACAGCATGAAGCAGGAAGTGGTTGGGTAACGTGGAAGCATGTGATGCAGCTGCAGACTTACGATCCGGCTCCACACGGCTCCCTGCCTGCTCTGCTGGTCTGGGGTCAGCCTCACATGGTCAGGTGTCACCATGGCCGTTCCCAACAGATCCCACTGGGAGGAGCTGGAGAAGCCCAGACCTGCAGAAACAGGAAAGGTCGTCTTTCAACTGGAGCTGCACCCTTAATTCTTGCTCTTTTTTTTAAGCACTATATCAAATATTTTTTAGAAGTTTGTACAATAGGATATTTGAACGAGAACAACAGTTCCAAGGTCATTGCCTTTCATGCATCACATAGCTAACAATGATAACAAATATCTGAATTTTACTAAACCCACATGAGTTCATCCGTCACTTTTCCCACAGTAAAATTCAAGCACTTTTGAAGGTTGATGATAAAAAACTATTAAAATTAACAAAAAGAAATGTTATGCAATATAATTCATTTTTGTTATTAATAATGTGATAATGAGATTCGATATCGTATAGCAGGAAAAATAGAACAAAAATTTTGTGTTTTCAAAATGTCTCTCACTCACAACTTATACACCTGACTGGTAAGGGAACAAAACACTAATTTGACAAAAAAAAATTACCAAAATTTCAATAACGTCTAAAAAAATAAAACATAAGTTAACCTTACTTTCAGTTACACAGATCAATAAATAACTGAGCCACTACAAATAATTGATATTTGCTACATTTTAACAAGCCAACCAAATCATGTTAACTTTCCTGTTGAAATTAATGCTTAAACACAAAGACACAAACACAAAAAAAAGTTTTCTGTTGTTAACAGGTAGAAATAATTTTGGTCATTCTATCTGAGCTAAAACAACAGAAGTTGGTTCTGACTTCACTTCAAACACTGAGAAAAAAAAATGTGTCATTATTATGTATATGACATAATAATAAACAAAGTGTTATTTACTTTCAACTGTAAATAACACTTTCCAAATGTAAATCCATATAATGTTTTATTATATGTTAGATTGCACTTTATTACAAAACTGTGCAGTCTGAATATCAAGCACTTTGAACAGAAATCAGGCACTTTCCAAACTGAGAACACCTCATTGAAATTCAAGCATTTTCAAGGATTTCGAGCTCTTGTATGGATCCCGATCATAAGTGCTTCTGACTCATACATTTACATATTTGTGTTATCGTGTGCAAGTCTGAAGGCTGCCATCTGCACTCCACATGCTTCAACAACCAGGACTCCTCAGGTCCTGCATCCTAACTTCAAGCTACAGAATAAAGGACCTTTTGGTTGAATATTACAGGTCAGTTACCTGATGACCTTATTACGAGGACAGAACATAATCACATAATGAGAGTACATTGAATTTTACAGTGTTCATTTCTTTTGGAGAATAGAAAAAAAAACTTCAGTATTTGACGATCAGAACCAATCAATGTGAAATTAGCTGACTCCGACATGGAGTCAATTGATTGGTCTTCAGTTTGAATATTTAATGTTAACACCCTTTTTCTGAAACACCCAAAGCACTGAACAGTGAGCGCAACCTAAACCAAATCAAACTACATCCGCCTGTGGAGACTATGAAACCTGCACTGACTTTACTGGTTTCCGCTTGGTTCCGTCTGCTGAGATTTAATAACACCTCTGCCCTCTACAAGCGCTGCCATTTAGTTAGGAGAGCAAAGTTCCTCTTAGTTAATTATTATCTGTTGCAGCTAATATGGCGAGTCGACGAGCTAGTTAACAAAGGAGCTCAACGCTGAGTTGTCGGGAGGATATGTTGCTATTGTTGGTTCTTATTAATAAGTTTGACGCGCCTCTAAGCTGTCGGCCACCGTGTTCGCTAGCGCTGACAGTAAACTTACCTCGATACGGTTTCACCAGAGAATACTCCCGCTTCAGAAAGTCTTCGAGAAACTCCTGCTGGTCTGCCAGCGACTGCTGCGTCAGAACACAAAAAGCCACCAGGACGCAGACTAATTCACGGAGGAGGTCTAACTGGAACACTGAAAACACTGAACTTCTTCTTAATCGAGCCATGTTTAATTTACTGACGTTGGCTGCCATCTTTAGACTCCCACTTTAAATGGATCACGTGATTCTATTCGCGCCTGCGCGCTGGTTGCTGGGACTCATTTCAAATGACAGGTCAATGCCGCAGCCATGTTGGTCAGGGTCTTTTAAAACATAACTGTTTCGCAAATATTATCATGCCCATCGGTTGTGGATATATCCCAGACATGTGTTTATAAAGTAGTTTTTTGCATTAAGTCCTGCAGAATATGTATTATTCTGAAATACAGAAAACAGCTAGTTTAGGGCCAGTGGCTTCCCCAAGAGGGGAAAAATCCTGGTTATTCAGAGAGTCACTGTTTAATAAAAAAGTTTTCTTTTCATTACATGGTGGCCAGGATGAGGTCTGCAAACACATGTCTGAATGTGCTCCAGATGTTTGTGCATTGCCAGCATCTCTCACTGATCAATATGCAACCAGAAGTGTGTTTTTTTTTTATTATGAACTTTATGTATCAATGGTGTCAGCGGATTAATTTGGAGTCAGCTCCTTCCTGAATGGGGTTCGTGGCCCAGACTATCCTGAAAGGTCTTGTAAAGCAGTTGGTTCGATTAATGGAACATCCTGCTATCGACATATAATAGGAAGTGCCAGATTTCTGTCAGGATCCTGTGAGGAATTATAGTAATGGAGCACAGGGCGGTACCATAGTAGCTCCTCGGAGACATACAAAAAGACAAAAGCTGGAATAAGAGAACAAATATGAGGTGTTTATGATCAATCCGGGGCCTGGGGTCCTTAGCGCTTCCTGTCCATCTGTGTCTCCAGGGAATATATGACTCTCTTGCATCAGTAATGCTGGAGAATTCCAGCTGAACCTTGAAACCTGAAACATCACTGTCTAGCACTTCTCCGGACACCCACACACCACCATGTGTGTGGTATAATCTGCGTCAGAGACGGACACATGCCGCTCTGGGCTGAGTGGGGGGAAGAAACTGTAACCCGGCTTACTGGGCAGATAGACGTGCAGGGCATTCTGGGCACAGTCGCCTCCTGCTGTGACAGACATCAACTGTAATCCATGTTTGCAAGGTCAAGAGATATTTTGATATCCGTTAGTCACCATGAGCTTTAGCGTTCATCTTTATTAAAACTGTCTACACCTGTTGCAGTGTAAACAATTGGGCGCGAATGTTTCTCAGGGGAGTGAGGGGCGGCTATCACTTCTTACCACCTTGCACACCACACACTCCATGGTGTCAGCAGGGCAGCCATATGTCCCAAACAGGAAGGCAGTTTTAAAGGGGGCCTATTGTGTATTTTCCAGGCACATAGTGCCATTTTGTAGCACAATCAGGTAACTATGTTACCTTCAGTTGACATAATAATGCTGTTTATTTCAAAGATGACTTACAATAAACTTCACTTTGCAATTTGACTTTGTGAAATTGGGCCTCTGTCTCTTTAAGAAGCTTCTGTTTTTTTCTGACACTTTGGCCTCAGCAAGTCATCACAACAATAATATATTTGTGATGACTTATCACTGTTTATGAGATAAACATGACACAGTGTGGATTAACAAGCTAAACTTCCCCTACCCTCCATCACCACACACACACCCACACACACACGCACACACACCCACACACACCCTGCTGGGTGAGACAGTGAACGATTAAATAATGAGGAGACCTTAATGCTTCCTCTGGCAGGATCGGCTGCTGTTAATGAACAACCACTTCTGGTCGACAATAAGTGTCTCCTTAAGCAGTGTGGACATTAGCAGCAGGAAAACACCTCTGGACATAAATATTCACACTATTCAAATCAACTGACTTGAGGGAATATCGTCACATCAGTCAGTGGAGCTGAAATACAGTCGTTTCAGTCGCACTTAGGGTCTCTTTATCCCCCCAACCTCCTTACAGTTTGTGCTGACATAAAAGAAAACAGATCTTCCCGAGTGAAACTCTTCTTCTTGCCTGCTGTTAACTGGACAAATTTCCTGATAATATGCCTACCAATATGAGTGGCTGGCTGTCGGGATTTAGGAGGTGATATTTCTGGGACATACTTTGTGAAAAATACAACAAAAACTCCTAATTTTTATATACAGTCAGTCAGTGTCGTGTTTGTGGCAGTTTCAGCTTTTTTTTTTTTTTTTTTTTTGCTAAACTTTCCTGTTTCTGAAAAGTTTACCAGAGAGGATGGAACAGCCCTGGATCTTTTCTTCAGACACGCTGGCATCATGTCATAGATGGAAAGCGCTGGAACCTGAATGAACGTTGAGCAAAATTTGCAAATGCACAGTCTGCTTCTCCTTAAAAAGATCGACTTTGTTGCTACTCCAGAAAATTAGCAACAGTGTGCCAGCATCTCTTAATTATCCTGAAAGTGTTGAGTTTATAGCGTTGAGCCTCTGAAAGCTCGAACAAAAGACAGGTGGATGAGTTGTTAGGAGGACTAAGAGCGCTCCATCACTTCAAGCAGCTTGTTTTAAAGGCATTCAGTAAAATCTGCTGAAACATGGAGTAGAGTGTCGGCAGAAATATCTCTCACCCCATCTTTAACTGTGATTTCCAGGCTATTAGCTGAGCAAACAGTCTGTTAGTCCAAAATAACGAAAGCAAAATAACCTTATACTGAAAAACTTTCACAAGTAGCAAGAGATACCCAGATCTTGTATCACCGATTGATTATTTCTCCAGGAAGTTAAAAAAAATCCACCAAGGATCCACCTGAGAGATCCAAGAATGTGTGAGCTTACTTTGCAGTAACCTGAAAATCTTAACAAGTACAATGGAAACAAAAATGCAAATACTTGCAACGGCACAGAATCCAAACACAACCTGTCACTATCCAATAGGATTTAATACAGGGGCGTCCCTTCGTCATTAGTGGTACCAGAATCAAGGAGGTACCCTGAACCAAACCAATTTGTCTCACCAATTCAATTTGGACAAAACTCTCAAAAAGGTTTTTAAATAAAGAGCGACCGAAATCATGATTTTATTCCCGAGAAAGAATTTTCAGTTTCAGTCAAGCCCAAAGCAAATTAGTAGTGGTTGCCTTTCTTTCAGTATAGAAATGTTTTTGAAGTTATGAATGATTCACATATTCCTTTCCTACAAAAAAAAGAAAAAAGACTATTTTCTTTGTGGAATTAAAATAGTTCATGCTTAGTTGTTGTTTAGCAGAGAAAAACTTCTCAGTAAAACATTTGCTGTTTTAGTTAAAACAAAAACAAAAACAAAACATTGAGTATCCTTGAGTTGTTGCTGAGTTTAATATTAATCCAATGGAAAAAGTGAGATTCAAAGTCATTCCTAAATATATAATATGCTTTGTGGCACTGCTGGGTCACTGGTGATACTAGAATTACCAGTTTACATTAATGTGTCTTTACCATTGTTTTAGCTATTATAATATTGGCCTTGTTATCACGAGACAAGATTATCCCATTTCATGAGGTATTTTTAGTTAAAAAAAAACAAAAAACGTTTTCAAGACGGGTGTCTCTTTCAGCAGCAACAACTTGCAAAGAGCTAAATGTTTGAAACACATAAAGCAACAGCGACTCTCTTGTGGGAGCATCACTTTTACAGTTAAAGCACTCTTTAACAACCAGCCTTCAATCTGTCTCTCCTCTCAATAAGCTAATAGGTCTAATGTGTCTGAATTGATTTCTGGGAGCCTTCAGCCTCGTCTTTCCTCCTGTCTCTTCCTCTTTCTTTGCATCTGATTTATAGCCCAGATTAGACGTTTTTCACCCAAGCTTTGGTTTAGTGTTAGGTTTGCTGTGCAGGCAGACTTCACCCAGACACCTGATCTAATTTTAAAAAAAAGTGTAGCTTGGCAATTTACAGGCATATAAAGTAGCAATCTTTATTTATTGGAAACGTGGAAAAGCATCTGCTAGCTCCTGACGTAATAGACTGCACTCTTTAATTAAGGTTTGTGTCGTCACCAAGTCAGACCTCGACGACCATCAGGGTTATTGTGGAGAAAAGATAAAGAAGAGGAGTAAATTAATAAATATCAGAAATTTCTAGATTTCTTCTACATATTTAGAAGAAGTAAATTATGTTTAAAAGTCCTAAATTTAAAAAAAAAAAAAAAAAAAAAACCACAATTAAAGGCAGAAAATTACTATTTTAAAAATAAGATATTTTCTGGCATTAAAAAGTTACAAATTTGTAAAATAAAAAATTTTTTTGAGACGTTTAGTCATATTATTATAAAGTCAAAGTAAAATTTTCATTTTCATGGTAAAAAGCTGATATTTAATGTTATGTTATGCTTGAACCTGGTCATGTGCTGTATGCCATTTTTTAATTGTGATGGCATGAATATTTTTACTCATGTATCTTCTTATACCCAGGGTCACCATGTAAACCTAAACAAAATCACTATGTAAACTCACTTGCCAGTTTATTAGGTACACTTTGCTAACATGACATCACGTTGCCTTCAGCTGAACTGCCCACAGAGTCATAATATCACCTCAAAACCATACAAATATGTATGGAAGAAAATCCTAGATGCCTTCAAACACAAAGCTGTATAGACAGCAATGTCTCAAACATAAAAATGCAAAAAATTAACTTTTAAATAATATAAACATTTTCAGTTTGCTTTGTTTCAAGTAGTTCTTTCTTTGACCTTTCAGCTCACTGTTCCCTTTGCAGTTTGATTCACTGGTTATGAAGCACACAGCATATATTATCACCCAGTTGTGAATTAATTAATACATATAGTCATATAGAACCCTGCCTTACTTTAAACATATCGTCAGCTTTGTCCCTGACTGGGTTTCTCGGTCTCCATGATGATACTTGTTCTCAATTTACTGATGAGATGACTTATAATCACTCTGTGTTTGTCCATCACATAAAGTAAAAAAAAAAAAATCTGTAAAATATCAAAGTTTGTGGATGTAATCTGACAAGATTGTAACCTTCCTAAAATAATAGCCTAAGTCTTTTTTTGCCACCAGATGGCAATAGGAAAGTTATTATAGGAAAGTGACGACGAGAGTTTGAGTGTCTAATGGGCAAGACAAAAGTCGTAACTTGGCCATTGCTGCTTGATTCTCATCTCTCTTCACAGCACAGCACATGTATTTCTCCTATTGACTTGAATTCCTCTAGTATAACTTCTACCAGAACAGAATAAGTTGCAAACGATGAGACTGATTTTCTAAGCTGTAGTTTTATCGATGGCAGTGGAGGAAGTCAACGGAGCTGTTCTGACTGTGTTGGTCACGCTTCCAAATACTGAATCAAAAACTGACAGGCATCTGGTTTGGGTCAGCACTTCTCTGTTCACAGTGCAGGATGGCTGTTTACAGCACAGACAATTTCTGTTAAGTTTCATAGCGTCCAACTGATACATGACATACCTTGTGGACAAAGTTTCAAACTTCAGAGGCCACGCCTCCAGGAAGCAATGGTTTCTCAGAGGATTCAGACCCTCTGGATACAACAGAGGGTCTGAATCCTCTGTTGTAAAGCATACAACAGAGGGGTTTGTTTTTACCATACTGCAAAAACTATATTGATGATAGTTAATATTGGTTAACTATCATCAAAAGCTTTGAATTAAAAGAGAAGTCCATCCATCCATCCATTTTCTTTACACCCTTCTTCCCTAATGGGGTCGGGAGGGTTGCTGGTGTTTATCTCCAGCTGCGTTCCGGGCGAGAGGCGGGTACAGCCTGGACAGATCGCCAGTCTGTCGCAAGGCAACACAAAGACATACAAGACACACACTCACACCTAGGGAGAATTTAGAGAAACCAATTAACCTGAGTCATGTTTTCGGACTGTGGGAGGAAGCCGGAGAACCAGGAGAGAACCCACCATGCAGAACATGCAAACTCCATGCAGAAAGATCCCCGGCCGGGAATCGAACCCAGGACCTTCTTGCTGCAAGGCAACAGCTCTACCAACTGCGCCACTGTGCAGCCTAAAAGAGAAGTCTTTGAATCAAATCATTTTTACCAATAATCTGCCTGGGCATTTAAACCATTGCTGCCTGGTAGGAGTTTTCACCCAGCTCAGGCGCCACCGTCCTGTGAAAGGAATTTCCCTTCCCACCACATCGACGTCCCTCTGAACGCCACGTCGTATCAGCCCAGCTGTGTGGAGCTTTGACCGGGGAGTGTGTTACTGTGTGCCGACCCAGAGAAGATCTGCAGGCTGATCCTCGGGGACAGCCTGTGGGCCAAAACCCACAAATAACAGCAAGGCGTCTTGTTTACCAGCACTCTCCAGCCTGCCTCAGATTACCGCCCGGCGCTTTGAAGATGGCCGACGGTCAGGCAGGGATTTCCCCCCGCTTCCCTGCCAGAAAAAGACTGAGTCATCACCCGCTTTACCACCCACTGCATATCTTTAATGACATTTGGGAAAAAAATAGGCACGCTGATTTAGAAACCAGATAAAAGAGGAATCAAAGATCTGTGACAAACGTTTCACAGTGGGGCGATTCCTAATTTCACAGTGATGTTAGCAGAGTAACACAAGTTTTAGCCGGCTTTAGAAAAAGTCTTTGCTTCATCAAATGCAGGAGGCTCAGTTTTGGAGTTTTGTTACAGCACAGTAAATAAGATGAACTAAACGGATTATTATGTCTAATACCAATGCTTTACAGTAAGGGGGGCAAGAAGGAGGACACTTGTAGATGTTGATATACTGGACTGAAGTATAAAGATTCAAGACGTCCAAGCTATTTAAAACATGGATTCTGAACCGTCTCAGAGCCAAATTCATCCAGCATCTCCTGCTTTGTGTTGCCGTACCAGGAGACCAGTATAACCGAGTCTGAGTCCATTAGCATAACTTCATTTTCCTTGACTGTTTTCTCAGGTTTAAATCAAGTTATTGAACCAGGGCTGCACAGTAGGTAGCACAGCTGCCTAGCAACAAGAAGGTCCTGGATGGGTAGAGAGGTAGGCAGGTTGGTTGGTTTTATTAGTCCAACTCCTTACATAAAAGAACAATCAATATTAATAAAAAAATTAAGAGTATATAAAAATACATAAAAAGACTCCTAACCTTTTTTAATTATTAAAAAAGCTCCCAGTCGGACATTTTGAACTTTGACATCCTCATCAGAAGTCACTGAAGTTCCTCCACTGGATGTAATAAACAGTGAGATGATAAAAATGATGCTGTGTAAAATTGCATGAAGTTCTCTTAATGACTTTTGTTCATGATTCAGAATCATTTTCCTCTTCTGATCACATTGACCTTTCACCTGCAGGTAGATAGCACATTGATAATGTTCAATAATGTTCATAAAGTCAACAAAGAAGTTATATTTCATAAAGTCTTGAAGTCTGAGTTTTGCTCCTGAGATTTAATTGATTTTCATTAATAGTCTTACTCAATATTGTGAAGCTAGTTTATTTTTCATAAATCCAATTATTTTTAATTTATTGATAAATTACAAATAAAAATCTATCACAGCTGTATGAATTTGCAGTTAGAACCACTGCCTCGTACCAAAGAGGTTTTAGGTTTAAATCCTAGCTAGAACATTTTTTGTGGATCCAAAATATCAATAATATTGATACAAAACTGCAGTCAGTATTGGATCAATACTAACGTAATAAGAAATTTGATAGGAGGAGAGCAAAGTACAGTAACCCTCATTTGGTAGTGTTAATTTCAGGAAACACCTCCTCTTCCCAGAACGTCATCCAAACAGTTCTTTTTTTTTTTTTTATCAAATGAAATATAGAATATTTTAAGCTGACCTCCTGCTGCGCGCAGTTTCCTCATGGTGACCCCTCCCTACCTACCATGACCCTGTAGCTTTTATTAAGAGCGGCTGGCCTGGTAGTGACGCGCATCATGGAAAGTTCCCGGGACGTTCCTGCGCTGCCCCGGAACACTGAGCCTGTAACCAAACCCAGAGTCTATCCAGTCGGGACAACCGCTGGCAGAGGGCATTCCCTCTGCACCGAACCGAGAAACTTTCTAACGCAGCACTTTGTGTGGGAGGAAATATCACGAAGCATTTTTTTTTTTTTTTTTTTTGCATTAAGAGGAAACCACACCCACTGCTGGGATTCACTCTGAGACTGGACACGGGAGGGAGGACAGCATCGCGACGCACAGACTGATCTGTGAGTAGGAGCGACTGATCAAAGTAGACGTTATCAAGGTTTATCTAGTATTATTAGTAGGCTATATGACTTTCTACATTAACTTGTTTATATATATTTATAGATAAACATTTTTCCGTTTAGAATTCCATGCCGCGTAGAAGTTCCAGCCAATCAGAGTCGTGCGTAAAAGTCGCTCTTAGAGAACATGCGCAGCTTTTGCGTCCCAGAGGCCGCTCGAAGTTTTCCATCGGGAATTGGGACTCTCCTGTCAGAACCCGCTCTGTTGCTCGCTCCCACTCTGACCTCCAGAAGGCTGACCCATCCCGTGCCGCGGCGGGCTTTGGCATGCTGCGGGTCTGAACTCCTGGACAGCGCTGACACAGCTGAGGAGGAGCCCAGGGTGTCTCTGGACGCTGCTGACCTTTGGCAGCAGTTCCACACACACGGCACGGAGATGGTCATCACTAAATCCGGGAGGTAAATAAATAGTCCAGGTTTACGCATGCGGGGCGGAGCGCTGTGTAATGTCTCGTGGTGAATCTCCTCTCCTGCCCGCGCAGGCGCATGTTCCCGCCGCTCAGAGCCAGGTGTACGGGCATGAACAGGAAGGCCAAGTACATCTTGCTGATGGACATCGTGGCCGCGGATGATTGCAGGTATAAGTTCCACAACTCGCGCTGGACAGTGGCCGGGAAGGCAGACCCGGAGATGCCCAGACGCATGTACATCCACCCGGACAGTCCTGCCACAGGAGAACAGTGGATGTCCAAAACGGTCAACTTCCACAAGCTGAAACTGACCAACAACATCTCCGATAAGCATGGATTTGTAAGTTTTACTTTCAGCGCTTTTAACAAAAAGTTACAGCAGTCCATATTCCCTTCAGGTTTAGAAGTTCCTGATTTGTGACGTATGTTTATCAGGCATACACCACAAGAGATCTTCCGGAAGGACTAGTGATGAGAGGGGAAAAATCATTTTAACAATTTTAGGAAAATGAAACGGATTCCTTTCTGTGTACATAAGAATAGGTCAAATTTAGATAAGAAATATCTGTCTACAGTGTGCTACTACTTTTAATTTCTATTTTTCAAAATTAGGGTGTTTTATGGCATTGGTAGTAAAACAAACAAATTTGCAGGAATTTTTGTAATTTCTAAAACATCAAACAATATTAATTATAAAAATATCAATCAATCAGTCAAATTTTATTTGTAAAGCACATTTCAGCAGCAAGGCATTTCGAAGTGCTTTATATCCTATCAAACACAAAAACACAAAATCATGCAACATAGACTCAACAATCAAAACATTACATTAAGTCAAGTGCCATCAATAAATTTGTAAGTGATTGTGTTTCAAATACAACTCTAAACAGGTGGGTTTTCAGTAGAGATTTAAAGGAAGTCAGTGTTTCAACTGTTTTACAGTTTTCTGGAAGTTTGTTCCAGATTTGTGGTGCATAGAAGCTGAATGCTGCTTCTCCTCGACTAGACATAAGAGTCCTATTAAGACTAGAGTGACTAAGAAAGGATTAGACAGAAGAAATAAACACAACTATAATCATTGAGAAGGAACTGGAGAAAAAGTGGAAAAAGACAAAACTAATAGAAATAAGAAACCCAGGTACGCAAATAATAACAAAACAAATTGACAAAACCAAAGATCCTGACAAAAGGTCCCCAAAAAACTGAACTGATTTGAATTGTTCTTCATCTGTCTTGCACAGACAATTCTGAACTCGATGCACAAATACCAGCCGCGGTTCCACATAGTGAAGGCCAATGACATACTGAAGCTTCCATGCAGCACCTTCAGGACCTATGTTTTCGCTGAGACGCAGTTCATCGCAGTGACGGCGTACCAGAACGACAAGGTGAGAGTCTGAATCGTCAGCCGGTTCATTCTGCTGAAATCAATTCAGTTTTTTAGGTGATAGGAGCTGGTCCTGTAATCGGTGGGTTGCCAGTTTGAATCTGAGTTGTTGTTGTTGTTGTTGCAAGACACTTCACCCAGAGGCATCAATTTCCAAATACGTGAACATCAAATATCTTGTCTTTGTAGTGAATTCAATTGAGTAATATTCTGTTTTTTATTATCTTTTTTACACCCCACCTTCTTTGGAATTTTTGTTGTACAACTTAATCACCATAATTGCATCATTTTTAAAGACGTGTCTGCATGTTTCATATGAACAGATCACACAGCTGAAAATTGACAACAACCCTTTCGCGAAGGGATTCCGGGACACGGGGAACGGACGGAGAGAGAAGAGGTGAGATGGAGATGCAGTGCGGCTGCAGCGTTAGATATTTACATGCAGACTGGAGTTGACCTATGAACCTGGGAGGGATTAGTTGCTCAGTCTGCAGACGGGTGGATAGAAAAATATTTCTATACATTTGCCTAAAATATGGAAGTGAGGTCTTGCTTATATGACAATTCAGCTTTAGTCTCTGCAGCACCATTTCATTTTAATGGAGTAATGTAAATAATTAATTTCCAATACTTAATTAAACATAGTAGAGAATGTTCCATTTACATTCTCTACTATGAGAATGTCAGCATAGCTTACAAAGCAAATGATAATAAACAGCAGACGGTGAATAAAATTAGAAATAGAAAAAATGCTGTTAGGAGTAGCTTTACTTCATAATACTTTGTACTTTTACTTGACTAATATTACAAAGCACTGTTACTCTTTTAATCAAAGATATATAGATTTTTTCCTTCATGAAAATAAAATATTTTCTGCTTCTGTTTGCTTATTTTAGTTCTTTTCCTTTTTTTTTGCAAATAAATCCCTCTGGAATGATTTGAACTGAATTACTTAAAGTGCAGATAGTGCTTAGTTAATAAGCTTCATGTTTAACTTCTGATAGCAGATTTTAAAATCCTTTAATGTTTTATATCACGGAAAATATTGTGGTTTTTTTTCTTCATCAGGAAGTTCCAGCAGTCTGGACGAAGGTGCAGAGAGGCGGATGGGAAGCGTGCTCCGGTAGCCGGCTGCGGTGACATCAGGTCTTCAGGTGCGGAAAGCTTGCAGTCAGTTTGTGAGACTTTCCCTAACCACCGCCTTTGTTCCCACCAGATGCTTACACGAGTGACAGCGACAAAAGCTTTAACAGTGAGGAGTGTCCCGAACCGAAGCTGTTTAGAAGTTACCATGGAGACCAGCCGGGGATTTCCTTCACAGCAGAGACTCTGCAGGCCTCCCACCCCACAGAAAACTCCGTCAGAAGTGATGTAACGCGCGTCACGCAGGTCTCAGGCAGGGAGCTCTCACTCTGCAGCAGCTTTTCACCCAACTGTGTTTACTCGCCGGACTTTAACCGACACCTGTTGGATGTGAACGCCTCGAGCCATCTCCTCCATTTGACACAAGTAAACAGCTGGTACAGATGTGCTGCTGATGGAAGCGCGCGGTGTGGTTTCAGACCGGCAGCTCCTGCTGGGACTCCGCTGTCTGTCACCCTCAAGCAGCACACAGGGCTCCAGGTACGAGGCAGCCAACCAAAGGCTTTCACTGGGGGAGACAGGAATGTAGCTAAAACACTCTCTGACAGAGCACTCTTGCTAGAGCAAGGAGGTCCTGGGTTCAAATCCCAGCCTGGGGTCTGTTTGCGTAGAATTTTCATGTTCTCCCTGTGCATACATTGGTTCTCTCCAGGTACTCCGGCTTCCTGAAACAAGACTGTTAGGTAAACTGGGTTTGTGTCTCTGTGTGTCTGGTGACTGGTTCAGCATCCTTTAGAAATGAAAATGTGATGTAAACATTCAGACACCTGGTCAGCAAACACCACGTACCTCGTCAGGTCAGGGAGAATGTTTGTTTCCCAAAGTAAATTCAGACAGAGAATACTACTTTTTATCACATTAATATCCTGATTACTTTTTTATAGTCTTACTAATTTGCCATTTGTAAAAAAAAAGGTGCTCAGCGGGCACCTCTGACTTCATTATTAGCGCTGGGGCTAACCTAGCTAATATTGGATACAAATAAAATTGATAATGATTACAAACTGAAAACTGCAGATAATTTATAGTCATTTTTAAGGAAGATTAGCAGCCTAAATCAAGTTATAATTTTTTATTTGCAAATGAAATGTGTACTTTTTAAAAGTGATGTTTAATTCCCTCCACATTTGCCTTTTCCAGTGTTTTAATTTGATCCAACTGTTAATTGTGGATTAAAAGCCTTTAAGCCATGTGGCAAACATTTCACAATGTTTTCTTTACTTCTACCGTGCAGGATGTGATGAGCTTCCCACCATACGGAGCCGTTCTCTTCTACCCGTACTCCCCCATGAGTTTGTCAGTCCAGCACCAGATCCCGGTCACGCAGTCCAGACTGGATCCCAGTTCCTCTCCCAGAGGTTCTGCACAGAGTTTATTCACCTCTCCGATTTTATCCTCATCTGTTCTCCCATCAAAGGAAAGCAGCTTCACCTCCTACAAGCCAGAGTTACCAGCAGGGGAAAAACTCTGACTCAGATTCTGACTGATCTGCTGGGACTAAACGTGATTTAATGTCCCAGTCCTCCACACCACCTGCAGCGTAGACTCAGGATGAATGAACGACGTTCTCTTCAACGCTGCATAAACTGAATGACAGTAAACTCCTCCATGTTCAAAATTGTTGTTTCCATTGATTGATTTTCAAATGATCTCAGATGCAATAAAAAGAAAAACAAAAGAAGAAACAAAAACAGTTTGACATAAAATATCTGGGTTGCTTGTAAACAAAAGCACCACCTCCAAATGCATAAGTGGAGATTGCTCTGATTTCCACAAATGGTAACTGTTCAAGAGGGTCCCCTGTTTTTTAGTAGCATCTGAGTAAATGCAGTCTAAGATGAATAACAATACTTCACATGTTATACAAAGTGTCATAATTTATTAATTATTTAAATCAACTAAGGCAAAATGCGTCTGAACATCTAATTTCACTCTGGTTGAAAACACATATAGTAAGAACATCTTCATTTCATTGGCTCTACTGTATTACTATGGAAACAACTCTTGATACCATAATCCTGAACTCAATGTGGTAGAAAATGATACGCTGAATATAATTGCCAGCTATAGTATGGTATGAAGGATGTTTATTTGGAAAACTTTTTTTTTTAATTCTAATATTTTAATACTTTGTATTGGCCAACCAAATGAAATTGCAGTAAGTAACATTGAATTTTGTGATGTGTGTTATGAAGCCATATGTGAAAAGTTTCAAAGGGCATTAGCTTCTCAAGGCTTTATACGTCCTCTTACCAGTCCTCTTAGGTGGTTACTTCACACTCCAGTCCAGTTGGTGGCGGTAACGCGTCCAAAAGTCAAACTCAAAACAGGAAGAAGAATTTCTGAAAAACAATCGAGAAGGAACAGCTATTTGGTACCTCTGTGATGATGCGGAGCCAATTTCTGTGGATTCCCGCTGCTGTCTGAGGGGAGCCATGATTTCAGTCAGCTACATCCTGCTCTGCGGACAGTTCCTGCTGCTGTTTGCTGCGATTTTGTTGCAATGTCTGGAAGGAATTCATTCCCAGAACTCGAGCACCGCAGCTTCCACCTCTGCTCCGACTTCTTCTCCCACACAGGGAGCCTCCTCGCTGCCCTCCAGCGAGCTGCCCGAGCTGACGAAGTATGAAACCCCGGCGGAGAACAACTCGGAGCCGTACGAGTACAGGCCCCCATCCCCGGTCGTCCTCTGCAGCCATCTGTAAGTAACCCAGAAGCTAACATCGTTAGCTCTTGCTAGCTACGTTCAGAACAGAGGGGAAATCTATCACATTGGGACTATTTCCATGGTAACCAAGAGCCTAAACCAGTTCACGTATTTGTTAAATAATTATAGTATTTTTTTAAAAATGGAAATGTAGGGAAAATTGTTCAAAAGTTTATTAGAAACACGTTTATTTAAATCGATCCTGGGCATGAATGTTCTCTTTAGCAGTTTGAAGGTAAGGTGTAGCTTAATTTAAGGATTCCCCAGGTTCTTTCTCTGGGTGGTGCTGAAGGTTCTAAATCTCTCTGAACGTCTGACAAATAAAAACCCTAACGAAATCTTGGGAGTGGTTATATGTGACTGCTGATGCTATTTTCTATTTGTCAGCTTAAAACTGATTTGTTTGACAGCACACATTGGATTTGCGAAACTTAAAAGATCAAAGCAACCCACTGAAAAATCTGTTAGGATGACTGCAGCATGTTGGAGCAGCTATGTCATGTTAGTTCTGATTGGTTCTTTTACTAATTTTTCTTTTTTGATTGAGTCATTGCATGTTTGGACCACTAGTCCCTGGTTCTGGAAGGATTTTGTTTTTATGAAATCCTTTTGGATAGTGTAACCGTGGCAATAAGGTTGATTCTACAACCAGAAGCAACCGATCAGCATCTCAAAATCTCATGTAGCAAATGAGCAGATGGTTAACGCTCTCATACTACATTGTCTTGCTAAAAGAATCACTGCCTCTCCATGTTGTGTAATATTTCCTCCTTCTTGGTTTTTTCTTTAACGTCGTGCCTGTGCTGAAGGCCTGAAGAGTTCATCTACTGCCAGGATCCAGTGGACCATGCAGGAAACTACAGCGCCTACCAGGAGATGGGCCACGGCTGCGTTGGGGTCAGTACCGTCCTCTGAGAGTGTATCTGTCGTTGAACCCTCTATTCATCTCCCCGTTGTGCTCTTGTTCAGTGGGGCGGGCAGACGAAGAAGGAAGTGAACCACACTCAGGTCATCTGCACCGCCCTGGACGACATCGAATGTGCCGGACCCCGGGAGTTCCTCCGAGGCGACGTGCCTTGCATCAAGTAAGAGGCGACCCAGACGGCTCAGAGCTGGTGTTCCGGTTCACTTCCATCCAGACAGGGAAGCTCCTGTTCTGTTGGGAAGTTTGGTGTAAAGTGTTGTTATGGAGAAAAATGTATCCAAGCATTGTTGCGATGGTTTGTTGATATTGTTGACCATGTTAACGGCAATAAGACACACGTAGTTGTACGCACAAGGTTGCAACAGAGGTTCGTCTAGTTAGCCCTAACACTGGTTTCCTGCTCCTGCATTATAAAAATGAGATTTGCTGGAATTGTTTAGAAAAAGCCCAATACCAGCAATCCTGGAAAATGGCCAGTCAGGCCCTGAAGCCCCTGGTTCACCTGGATTCTGACAACTAGACCACGCCCTGTTCTGTCCGCTGGAGTCCTTCAGGCCTGTCACTATTTATCCGTGGAGTTGAGGCTGACTCTCACCTGGACGAACACATGAAGTCAGTGGTGGCCTCCAGCTTTCACGCTGTTCCCTCGCTGTCATTTCACAGCTCCCATCATGAAGCATGTGTTGGAGGATACAGAGCTGGTCTTGTCTCTTTTCCTTTGCTTATGTCCTGATTTGTTCTTGTGGTTACCGTGGCGATCATGGCTCAGTTAGGAGGATTAAGTGCAACAAACTGCTGCTGTTGATGGTACGCAGGCTGAACACACTTTTTATACTTCCCCACTAGAGGGCACTGTTCACTCACTTTTGGGACTACCATCGGTTGTTGCTGTCCCACAGCATGTTAACCTGTGAAACAGACATCATTTCACTGCTATTAAATCATCTTCGGCTTCTTCCACAGATACACAGGACACTACTTCATCACCACGCTGCTGTACTCCTTCTTCCTGGGCTGCTTCGGCGTCGACCGCTTCTGCCTGGGCCACACAGGCACGGCTGTGGGGAAGCTGCTCACTCTGGGAGGCCTGGGAATCTGGTGGTTCGTGGACCTGATCTTGCTCATTACCGGCGGTCTGATGCCCAGCGACTACAGCAACTGGTGCACCTACTACTGAGGCGGGCAGCGTCAGCCTGCAGGTGGGAGAGGAGTGTGAGGGCTCTTTCTGAGGCCTCAGGGGGTTCCAGTGACTGAGTCCACAAGATGAGAGACGATGCGTTCTCTTGGAGTTGCAGAGGAGCAGCAGTTGCTGTTTTCATAACTATTGGTTTATTTTGCCCTCGGTGAGCCAAAAAAACGGTTTGGTTTATTTTCTTTATATTTAAGCTAATTTATTTACAACAAATATGGACAGAAAGGACTCTTATTTTAAGGTTCTACTTCATAAACGTTCTGTTTGTAAATTTCAACCTGAATTCAGGATGTAGTTTAGAGCCATGTGTCCTGATGTCTGATGCCTGTGACCAGTTGTAAAAAATAACCTTTTACCACAAACATGTTGCTTTTTATATATTTTTATTGTCGTTTGTTTTTACTCCCCAGAGTTGTATCATTTGAACAGAAAAGCAACAAATATTCCTAGTGTTGCTATGACATTGGTTTTTCTCATTTTACCCTTTTTTTTTATATCTTGGACTTAAAATAAGTAAATAAAATGTAGCAGAAGCACCTGTTAATTAATATAAGATGTATTTTATTGATCCCAGAATTGGAAAACTACTGGGCAGCAGGGCATTTAGAAAACACACAATATGCTCGACATAAGTAAGAATGAAATATAGAATATAGTGTAAATTTCTATACAACAATATACTGCTATCTAAAAATGTATGGTAAAGCTAGGTAGACTCGGTTGCTTTCACCTTTCACTTAAACTTCACCAGTGAAACAATCATAACAACTCTTAAACACTTTTAGCTCTGCAGACAGCATAAATGTTACTTTACCTTGAATTTAGCAAATAGTGATGGGTGGTGCTGGTATCACTTCCTCTGACTGGTAAACACGTTTTGCACATAGAACACCGTTATTCCACAAAAATGCCATCTGCCTTCTCACTACAGCCGAAGTATTCCCACATTAATTCCTTCAGACGGGGCCCCTGGGAGTCCGGAGTAATCAGCCGTCATAGACCTTTCATAGCTAGCGGCTAAACAGAGGAATCTCTGATCAAAAAAAAAAAATCAAATACCGTAGGAACAGTGGGTGGGCTTGAAACTGAATTTTTCATACCCGGTAGACTAGAAGCTCAACCTCTCTTGGTTTCCAAGGTTACTACAGAAAGTTTGAATTTGTCAAATTGAGACGTGACCAAAATGGATTGGGCTGCGGTTCTGCCTGCTCTGACCCAGCCAGTGACCTCCAGTCCACCACATCTGCTTTGTTTGGATTAAGTAAATGTGGACTGTTTCCTTTCTTTCAGGGCGTCACGTCACATAAATGAAGAGTTCAATGCCAAATCATGGTTTGTTTGTCATTCTCCCTTCACCGATGGGCTCACGCAGGTTAAAGGTTCGCTGTCAAACAAGCGGAGACGTTTGGTCTGTGTTTGGAATGGATTTCTGTTTATTTTCACCTGCTCTCATTCATCAAACCCTGACAAATCAGCTCGTTTTCGTCACCGATGTGTTTCTGAACGTGTCTGCTTTAGAAACTCCTACTATCCCCCTCATCATGTGTTTTCACTCATCGGCGTTTTTCCAAAACATTCAGCTGCTTCTTCAGGTCACAGCCTGCATAATCCACAAGTTGGTTTTAACAGGTTCATCTCAGCAGTTTGGTATTTTAATGCTTCGTGTTTTGACTGATTACAATCGCTGTCCCAGAAAGTGCAAACCCCAAGACAAGTGACGTTTGGGTGTTTTTTAACATGCATATGAGGAATATCAGGATTTTCAGAGCGGTGTTGCTGTGTCCAGCTGCTGAGCTCCAACCCATTAAAGACCTAATCTTAAACAAACCTCCATCTTCCCTCCCTAAGTGAGGCTTAGGTCTCAGGTTAGACCATCATTAAATATTTAAAACGTCTTCTCCTGTTTATTCCCTAAATGTTTTCTAAGTCGACCAACGGTTAGCCAGAGATCTGAGCAATCTTTCAGTTAGAAATGCATCATTCTCAGTTTAGCCTAAAACCATGCAGAGCGGACCATCATAACCAGATAAACTCATGCTTCACTTCGGCTGGGTTTTGCACTCATGACGCGTGTTTATGGATTTGCCCTGTCTGTTTCATGTTTTGATCTCTGTTGGGAAAATATACCTACTATTTTCTTGTCTTGAAAGAAACGTCTTTCAGCTACTTCACAAAAGTCACGTGTGAGCCCCCAGAAAGTCCAGTTGATCTGGTAGCGGTTGAGTGGAACCCAAAGTGTCTCATGTTGTTAATCACAGCTCCCGCTCCGCATGAATCAATAAAAACCTTCTTGTTCTGGGTGTTCTCTGAATTCTCTTGATCTGATTTAATGAGCAGAGGGGTTGATGAAAGAGACTGTCTCTACCCATTACTTCCAACAATATTGACCTGGGTAAGGTTACAAGATTAGGATTGATTAAGCTAATTGTGTTCCTTCATTGATGCAGCGGTCGGTGTGCACAACGTGTCCAGCAGCAGTGGAAAACAAAAGCTAATAGAGTTTATTAAAGAGAGAAACATTGTTTTCATGCTGGAGAGCAGAGAGGAAGCTGGACTAGCTTCTTTTAGAGAGAGAAGGAATTTTATTTTTAACTAGAAACATTAGGAGAGTGGAATAAATGCAACAAATTAGATTTAACCTGTGGTAATTCTTAAATGTCATGTAACTGCCTTCATCATTAAGCCCAGATTCATTTTACGTTGTTTAAAATAAATATATTTCTTCCACAAAGTGGGTCCTAAGATATTCGCACCACCGTCTCTCATTTCAGCATAATAAGTGCTACTGGACTGAAAGATGATGCACTCTAGTATACAAGCCAAAAATGTTGCTTAGCCAGCAGGTTTTCCTGTGCATATTGTGAGTGAACCATATGTTCAGCCTCATTTTCTTTTTACAACCGTAAATTTGCTGGAATCTCTCCACAGCGCTTCCTCATAACTGTTTAAAACGCTGCATAAGATCCTTTTTAACCTTTAATAAACGTGTGTCAGTGTTTCTAACAGAACTTATCACACAAGGAAGAGAAATGAGAGCAAGATTGTGCTGGCCTTCCTTATATGGAAACTTTTTAAACTACTTTGATTAATGAACTGATATTACTGTCCCCTTTGATCACCAGGACCAGATGGAATGCATGTGTGATTGAATTGAAAAGATTTTTCATAAAGCGGCTCGAGACTACATGTGTTGTAAAGTAACGCCATAGAAACGAACTCAACTGAATTGAGCTCTGATTTGAGATTCGATCAAGGTGTTGGAGGTCAGACATATACACACCATACATGTAACTCCATTAACATATCCACACATCAAAATAACCATTTTAATTAAACACTGTGTTCAAAATGTATTTACAAAATTCATTTTAAAAGAATCTAAAACTTTTTTTTAGATTTATGTGGCCATCATGGCAGCTGGCTACATGCAGGAGACACAGTGATGAGGAGGAGGAACACGCTCCAATCAGAGGACACTGAATTTTTTGGCCTCTCTGCAAAACGCTACCGCTGAAGACAAGACAATCTTGCACAACACATTATATCTACTGTGAAATATAACGATGGAATCCTCATGATGAAGTAACTTCAGGTAAATCTCCTTGAGACTGCAGAAGACTTGAGCCCAGGGTGAAGGTTCACCTTCTATGAGCACAACATCCTAAAATTGCAGTCGGTTCGTCTCTTTAATGGTTTAGATCAGATGAATGAAGGCTCTTCAAGTGTTATAAAGACAGAGTCCAGGATGAATCCCACTTGGAAAAAAATTGAAGACTGGACAGAAGCCATTCCCTACTCATGATAACTGTAACATTTTCCTTCCACTTCCACCCGTATGCACCACTTGTGTTAGTCTTTTAAATCACACCTCAATAATATACATTTAGGTTTTGTGGTTGTTATGTAGTCAAATGTGAAAAAGGTTCTGTAGGGTACTCTACACTGATTGTCCGTTACATTTGCTAAATAAATGGCAGAATAGACAATCCTTGGCTTGTTGTTCATAAGCAGCCCCAACAAATTCACCCTCGTTTATTGAAACAACTGCAGCAGAAGAGTTCTAGTTCCCCACTTTAGATAGTTTTGCTAAATTAGATTTAGAACACATTTTAGAGGTTCTTCCGAGAAATGGCAGTAGATTATCAAGAGTAATCGTCACGTATATGTGGAAGTACAGGCTGGTAAAGGAGCACTCTTCCACCTGTAAGCAGCACAAAGAGAATTACAGTCATAAGTGTTGCAATGTGACAAGAGTAAATAAATCAGAGAACTTTTTTTGTGTGTGTGTGCCGCCAGTACCAGCAAGTGAAGAAAGGGTTGGAAAGAGATTGCTGAAAACAATCACAATGTGGCAAATTGAAATTTATAACAATGACTTTCTTCTACATCAGTTTCAACTAAACCTGTACAAAAGGTATGGAAATGTGTTTACTACTTAGCGTGTTTTATTCTTATTAAATGGTATCACATTTAAAAGCTAAATGCATTTTGTAAGTTAAGCAACTGAGTTTTTGCTAAATCTTGTCTTCCAAGGCCAAACAGACAGTTCAGCTCTTAGCTCTTTCAGACCCAGCTGACCCTGCTACAGCAGACTGTCGGTGTGTGTCCCCGGCAGGTGAAGTCTAGTATCATCTTGACATTGAAGGACCAGTACAGCGGACCCTCGCCTATTACCAGTTCAGTATTCAAGGATTTTGTTTTTGTGTGGAAAGTATTTCCAAGTTATTTGTGGAAAGTTCAAAAAAAAGATTAGCAGATTTTTTTTGTAGAGTATATCTAAAATACTTGAAAAATAAATTTCAGCTTTGGAAGCTGAAATACCTTGACATAAAGCTACTTGACATCCTGTTGGCTTAAAAGGCAGCCAATCCCAGAGCTCCATTCATTTCCCTTGCTGATTATAAATTTGCACTTACCCATGAAAAACGCAAAAAAGCCAGCTAGCTAGCAAGGGAATGTTAGTAGTGTCTGCGTGTGACTCAAACTTTTGCCTGACAGAAACAAAGCACATAGACTACACAAAATTAAATAGTGCTGCCAAGACAATATATAGCACATTTGATTAACATATTTAAGGCAGCTTATTTTTGTAAAATGTATTCTAATCATTTTAAGGTCTTAAGTTTAAATGTATAATTTTAAGCGAACACCCTGTAGCACGTTTTTACAGACTTAACCCACTTAGCTGTGCCTTTTGTCCAAAGCATTGTTACAACAGAAACAGAAACGTTGCTCCTTTTTGTGCTAAATTTACTTTTCCTACTCCTGTTTGTTACTCTCATCCTTCTAAAAGTGTCGCTGCACAGCCCTGACCTTGAATGCAGCATGCCAGTAACAGCTTGGCATGCTACATTCATGTGTGATTAGGCCAGGCTTGTTGCCTCAGAGGCTGTTCAGCCCTCAAGCTAACAGGCATCCTGGGTGTTGCGGCTGCCATTAACATGGGTTACACACATTTTTCCTGAGTGAACTCTTGCGACTGGATTTAGTCTGCATCTGCATCACACAATCAGCTCATTAAACAGACCTGGATACATTTCATCTCCAATTTAATGATTCGGAAGGACAAACAAATGATTTGGTGATATAGTATAAATGTGATTCCAGTAACTGAAAACCAAAATGCTTAAAACATATCAGTCTACTGCATGATTTCTTTCTAATATACAATGTAACAAACTCGATTATAACAAATATTGAGTTTGAATTATTCCCACTTTCAATCTGAACCAGTAGCTTGAACAATCATAATACTAAAGATGCTACCAGAATTAAAACCTTTAAATATTTTTAGTGTATAAGCCCTCATTAAAAACATTTATTTTGTGTGTTAAATCCAGTTTAGATAGAAGGAAGCTGGTTTTCACTACCTTGTTTGTGGAAAAAGAAAAAAAACAACTTATTTTTCAGCTATTTAAAGACTCTGAGACATGCAGTTACATATACTGCATATATTTACAACTCTGATGAAGATGTTTCCACAATTTGCAACACAGCTGTCAATTCTCATATGTTTGCATGAAATTAAAATGAATATGGAGACAACAGCGTTAGAAATACGTGTGGCACCAGGGAAACTGCAACTTTCAACCTATTTTAAACCTACAGTATTTTTAACACATTTTTTCATTTTTGTTTAACTTGTTTTTTTAAGTTAGAAACAGTTCAATTAGAATAGAGTATACTTTAGTATCCCCTAGTGGTACTTGCCTATTTGCTGACAAGCTGCTGCATTCAAGATGTGAATGTTATGTAAATGCTAATGTTGACAAGAAAAGGAAAGGATATTCTATTCTGGGAGAAGCACCAGAATTAGCCCCTTGGCCTGTGGCGCATTCACAGAAATGTCAATTAATGTGCATTGTCCCTAAGGAATAAATTATATTAAAGTTCCTTGGATTGAAACCCAATGAACTGCAGTGTGTGGATCAGTCCTTCTCCTCAGGAACGACAGTCAGCAGAAAGTTCCCGTCGTTCCTTCTCAACACCACAGAGAGGGCAGCGCCACCCTGGACGGCCTCACTGACTTTCTGTTTGGTGTAGACCGGCTTCCCATTGATGCTGATGATGACATCATGATCCATCATCCCAGCACTGCATTAACAATATGATCAATTGTAGATTTCTCATTACCAGAAAATAAGTACAAATGAAGACTTTTCTTGTCTTCATTTGTCTTCACAACACAACCTGATTTGAGAGCAGCGTAAAAGTGTAAAACGTTGGTTAAGAAATGTTCCTCTATATTCATTTCCTGTGCTGAAGCGGCACTATATTGTCCTCATCCAGCCGGGGAAGACCAGTGTAATTCATGCACGTGAAATTGTGTGCTAGTAAACTAGATGTGCACAACATTGGCTAAAGACCCAAGAGAATAAAGTTGAAACTGTTCAGCTCTTGTTGCTGTCTGCTGTCGCAGAAAAAGTATTTCGCTGTTCGTAGCTCCCCATATGTAACGTGTTGCTGTGAACTAGATAACACCCCGCGGGAGAGAGGCTCTGATGTCAAAATAGATGGTTCATTAATCTGTGTTATGTAATATTAACGCCTTAAAATGTTCAGGTTAATCGCCTGTGCTAACGCATTAATGTTGACAGTGTAATGTGCGAGTGAAAATAAAAATAACAGTTGAGGCATCCTACCCTCAAACAACTTCCACAAAAAGACCAGAATAGAGCCGTCTGCATATTCTAGGTGAACACTTGTGCTGCACATAATGCTAGCTGAGAAATAACCGAAGTTAGCTTTAGCAAGCAAGCGAGAGTAGCTCAATATAACCACATAAAATATATTATCAAACACAAACACAAAACTGCAATATAATGTTTTTTAAAAAGTACTTACCCGGTGAAAGTCATTGTTGGTCCCGCCCTCTAGCTCGTGACACTTTGCTTCCAGCCGGTGAATATCCCACAATGCAACTGTTCATTAAAAATTTACAGTACAGCTGTAAATTTCCGCACGTGATCCAACGGTCCAATCACATCCCATATACTTTCCATACTCATTTCAGCTCACAATAAACAGCTATATTTTCAAAACCCAGCCACCTTACTGTATTTTTATGCTGTAGTTTTTACAGCCATTTGTTACTGCTGCTGCTTGTGCTTCAGAGCTTCAGGCTTCAATGTGACAGAAAGCAGTAACTATTAAGAATGAATAGAAAGCAGAAAGCAAGGCAGCGAGAGACCCCGTCTTACCAGGAGAAAGATGTCAGCGCTCAGCCTGTGGGAAGAACAAGTTTAATGAGAACAGCGGACCGCGGTTCAATCTGGAGCTCCAACAACTGCAGAGTTACTCTTATTCTATTTTTCTTGGAAAATACCCAGAGGCCTCCAGATGCCAGGTTCACAGCTCTGTTGTTGCCTTCAGTAAAGCCAACACAAGCTGTAACTCAGCACTTCACCTATTATATCTAGACAGCACTTTCCTAATAAGAGGCGTCCCAGCAGTATGCTGCGCTGCTCTACTTTAAAAGCAAGCATATTCCAACTTCTGTCAGCGTAGCCTCTTGGGCTGAACCGATGCAACAGGCTCTTGCAGGCGACATGTGAACAAGTGAAGTTTCTTTGGCTCATGTTTGGGTGTTCTGTTTAATCTAACAAGTCTCAGCGTTGAAAAATTGTGGGGGGTAAAAGTTTCTCACTTCTTCTCTAGCTCAGCAGTAGGAAACCAGCCTCCTGCCTTCAGTGTGCTAATAAGTAACTGCATATTTCCATCATGAATTCATAATTTTATTTGAAAATCAACTGCTAAAGCTTGATTACTGTACCAAATGTTAGTGGTTCTACTTTTCCTTGTCACTGAATGCACCAATCTGGAATGTGTACATACCTCTGATAAGACTTTTAAAAAAAAATCAAACGAAAACAAATCATTAATGAACTTTTCCACATTTACTTTGGCAGATGTTCCATAAAATTTTGTTCATATAAATGTATATTTGAGATCACTGGGATGCTAAAAAGAGAAATTCCTGAAGTGTTCGTAACATGATTAAAGCCGCAGTTTGTAACTTTTATAGAAAATATGTTGTTGGGTTTTTTTTACATATTTGTTAAAATGATCACCATGTCGTGACAGTATAATATGAGAAAGATAATCTGTGATCCTCCCTCAAATATTATTTCCATCTGAAGAAATGCAAGGCCCAAGACAACCAATCAGAGCCAGGAGGAGGGGCTTACTGAACTCAACCAGTGTTTATTGGAAGTTCATGAAGATCCTTCAATGCCTCTAGGTAGCCCTGTTAAAAGTTTCCATTTTGCTTTTTACCCCACTTAAGAATGGAGCTCCTTTTTTATTGTATCTACACCTGAACTTCAACAGACAGAATCTAAAACTAAATCCAAAAAGTCACCTTGCATGATTTTTAAATAATTAATTATATATATATTTTTAATGAGTGTGTGGACAGGTGTCTTTTCTACAAGTAGTGAGTTCAAAGAGATACAATTAATCCAGGTAATGAGTGGAGCATCAGAAGGAAAACTAGTAGGTGTGTTAGTGCCAAGACTCCTGTTGGTCGCCAGGCGATAAAATACTTATTTAATTCAATAAAATGCAATGTAATTATTTAAATTATTTCTGGATTACACGTTCTCTGATTTCTTCAGTCAAACTGGACAGACAGAAGGAAACACATCCTGCAAAAACACAAAACATTCTGGACATGGATGGCAGTTTGACACGTAATTCAACTTCAATTAAAGCAGTAAATGCTTAAGTAAACAAAAAACTTTCCATCTAGAGAAAATCTGAGTTAATAATCCCCTGTATCTGAGAAAAACACAGATGAGGGCAGCAATTTAATCTCTAGCTCTTCACAAAATGATGTTCTTGTTCATAGAGTTACTTCCATGTAGTAACACATTCATAACACTGAGCAGCCCATGACTCTGGGAGTAGGTTCAGCGGTCCTTTGGTTAAATGCAACCGTCTTAAACAATGGACGACTTGCAGGCCTGAACAGAGAAACAGGAAGCTCAGATGATGAGGATGAATTGTATGAAACAGATTAATCGTACGTGTCCTTTTTTAGTCAATATGCTCTTCTTTTGAACGCTAATAGCACCACGGTGCTTCTTTTTGCACAAAACTTCTTGTGCGTTCACTTACAACATCACAGAGCCACCTGTTCCTCTATAGACCATCTTATCAAAACAGTTGGACAGAATGCGGGAAAAAAAAGTTGACCCACGATGGTGTGAACTCCATCATGCGAACACATAAGAATTTCTTTCTGTGCTCTGGCTCACCTAGTAAAAGATAAGCATAAGAAAACGATGAAGTGTGAATGACAATAGGATGTTTTTTCCAGGCGGCTGTGAACACATCCTTACCGTTCCTGTTGTGGGAGTCAGCAAGAAACTGACGTATTCTGTCTGCAGGGATGGCAAACGAGATCCCGGCTGTCACCTTTAGGGTATTGGTGCCTGTTACATCTCCGTCCTGCTAATCAGAGGACAGGCAGCCGTTAGGCCGTGGCTATCACTGAAGCTACTGCTGAGCCAGATGGAGAAAGTACCAAAACAGAAACAATGGGTTGCATTTCTTTCCCTTCTAGAGCACACAGTCAATCCAAATTATACAAAAACATCAGCTTAGTTCTGAATCTTGTGTAACAGGCTACCTGCAGGTATCAGCAAGTAACGTTTCAGACTTTTTAAGATCTTTTTGTTGCCACCTCGATTGAAATTTAAGAGCAAAAAAAAAATCTGTGCTAAAAATGGTCAACAAACAGGAGACGATGTCTCTCCTTCTCCGTTCATATCCCATGGAACTTACACAACTTACACGATGAGATAACAGTCTATACTTTTCCTCCAGCCAAGGATGTATAGGTTGTGCTATTCTGTACAAATGAATTTTGTGGTTCCAATGTAAGTTATTGTATTACAGTGTTATGAAATCCATTAATTTGGACCTCTACATGTAGAGAGTGAGGCAGGTCAACTCTACCAGCTTTTCTTCCTGACTGAGCTCATCCATCTCTGGAGCCAACACTAAGCTGGCATTATGGCTGCATCTCACTCAGAATGCCACCCACTTGGTCCCAGCCAGGCCTCAAAACTTATACAGGAAGGCATGTCTGAAAGAAACAGCCCTGTACTGCTGGGCCCACTCCCTGGTTATGATGAGACAAATCATTTTGCCTTTATAGCACGGAGGATGTTTGATTTCTTCATGTATCATGGCTCTTGTATGCAGAACAGCACTACAAATGATAATGATGCTCAGGCTGAGTGGAGATGGACTGAAGTGGTGGGAAAGTTTGAGCGACACGCTTTATTGAGATCACTGAATGGAAATTCATAAAGAAGCACAAATTCTACATGTTTAAAACATAAATGGAGACGTAGTAGGTAACCTTCACACAGTCACTGCCTGGTTAGCTGAAAAACTAGACTGCATTCAACCAATTCAGTAATGTCTAGATCTATCTATCTATCTATCTATCTATCTATCTATCTATCTATCTATCTATCTATCTATCTATCTATCTATCTATCTATCTATCTATCTATCTATCTATCTATCTATCTATCTATCTATCTATCTATCTATCTATCTATCTATCTATCTATCTATCTATCTATCTATCGATCGATCGATCGATCGATCGATCGATCGACCTGTGATTGGTCTGTTGGTCATTTGACTCGTGATGTGAAAAAAGTGTTTCCACTGAAATTTCTATGCAGTTGAAAAACCACCTCATCCTAGTGGAAAAACCTTTTATTGAAAAAAGCCTTTTTCCAAATTGCTGCGTTTCCATTAAGCTAATTTAAATTTAAATTCAAATTTGAGCAGTTCTGTGGTTAATGGAAACACAGCTTGTGTCTCTAAGCAGCGTCTTTAAGGGAACTGCTGGAAAACAGCAGAGAACTCACCTCTGGCTCAGTTTTGATGAGGGCGACATCCATCTGCTGATCCACATCCTTGATGGCGGCTTCGTGATGCACACTGCTTCTCATCTCAACCTTCACTCACTGCTTGTTCTCCAGTACGTGGGCGTTAGTCAGAATCCAGCCGTCTTCAGAAACTATAAACCCTGAGTTTTGTAGAAAAGGCAAAACAGGTTAACAGTTAATCCAGGCAATGAGTGAATGATAGGAGGGTTCCTTACAGATACTACCAGATCAGTGAGAGACAGAATTCCTGCCAGTTGGTTGGTGATTGAACACTTGTTTCATGTAATAAAATGCATTTGTTTTAAGATTCTGTCCCTCGTGGTTAAGGTGTACCTCATGAAAATGATGTTTTTGAGTTTGAAGTTGTAGCAGTATTGTGTACTTTCCAGTCACACATAGTGCCATTTTATATCCCAGTCAAGTAGCTTTCTTCCCATTAGTTGTTATAAAAATGGTGTACATATCAAATATGACCTTATAATTAAACATCTTGAAATCGGTCCTTCAGGAAGTCATCATGTCATTCCTCTATTAACCATTAAATAATGTTTTACCAGTGTTGCATTGAGAAAGTAGCTCGTATCATGAGCTCAGCAAATACACAGTTCTATCAGGTGTTTGCTAATTGCAGCTGGCTAGTCTGAAGGAGCTGAGTGGGGGAGCTGCTCTGTGAAGTGGAAGCTTGGAAGCAGCAGCTCTGAGGAGGGGCTGCATCTCGAAGGCGGGGCTAGGTCCCCCAGGCGTTTTGCACTGCTGAATGGTTGCCAAGGAGACTGAAGGATTTCTCAAACATGCATAAAATAATCAAGGTAATAGTCCATGTTTTCTATGTGTTTAAAATAGTCAATTTCATATTCATAGTCAATATTATTACCGCCTCTGCAAGGTGTACCTAAAATGAAAATGACGTTTTTGGAGTTTGGAGTTCTTTTAAGATAGCAGAGGCTGGTTTTTGTTTTGGCAACTTCGTTGTTACCTTCATCTTCTGTTACTAAATGTTTCAAAAGAGCAGCTGGGTTTTTTGGAAACAGTTCTTTCTGCTGGAACTAGCTTCAAAAAGGGGTTCCAGTTTTTGCCAACAACACTTCAAGAAGCAATTTGGCTGATTTTTGAAAATGGTTTCCAGTTAGTGATCTTACCTATCTGCTCCTGTCCCTCTCAATCAGATTCTTTACTATTACATCACCCAGTTTCTGATTGTTTTCACAGTTTACTGCTCACCTTAACCTCTAGAACCCGACGGACCCACCAGTGGGTCTGTCGGGTTCTAGCTACTGATTACATTTTAATTGAACTGGCTGTCTGTTTAGTCGGTGGATGAACCTTCTTTTTCTCACAATGTTCCTTCTTGAAAGTCAAACTTTTATCAGCAGGACTCAGAAATGACACAGCACAAGCACTCCAGAGCAACATGAAGACTGCTACATTAATTTATGCTTACATTTCAGAAAGTATCTTTTCCACCGCTCACTTATGAGGCAAGGGTTTTCCACATGACTGCTCAAATGAGACGGCTGGTAATTTCGCTAGGATCAGTGGCTAACGTTAACAAATAAAAGCCTCACTAGACACTGACACTTACCATAACCGCTGATGGAGAAGATGATGGAACATAAAATAAGTCAGAGATTTAAATAGCTCCTAAAGACCATTGGGCCTGCATTGATTTAAATTGTAACATGTTTTGGACTCCTGTATAACCGTCACTGGAGGACAGTGAAATTGTTTTCCTCAGCAATATGTTCAAAGTTCCCCTTTTTTTGCAGTCTAAGCAGTCATCACTGTCCTTAAGGCAACAGAATGATGACGTGTTTACAAAGATGGTCAAAGCAACATGCTTCTGCAGAAGCATCCTTACATGCAAATGATTCTCTGTGTGCTTTGCCGGGAGCTTTTATTTTTTTTTTTGAGGAAAAACACCAACTTTTTCAACAGCTTGCTCTGCTGGCAGAATAAACTTTTGTTTTTCCTGTCATCCCCTGCTGCTTCGACATGCCAACAAGAAAACAGAGCATCAGACGAACCGAACGACTCCTGCTCTAGATTTGTAATCCAATCTGACATCAAGTCTTCAAATAGTAAAATGTGAGAATCCACTGATGGGATAGTATCACACACTGAATTCATTTAACGTTTCACCTCAGATCAACAATTTTAGTTTGGTATATAAAAAAAAAGCCATCACTGCATAACACCATCGCTGGTATTATGACGACAAACGTGTTAATTATTCATTTTCATCCTGTCGTAATGCTTGTTTTCTTGTCGTTTCTCAGAACTGGAACCTTGGTTCATTAAAGGTTTTTATTTGAGGTTTGTTTGGCTCTAGCGGCTCTAAGGCCTCAATACATGTGTGGTGCTTTGGCCCTGCACCATCACAGCAGCCCTGGTTCTTTAGAGTCGTGAGGAAAACATGCCTGTTCTCTGAAAGGCACCTCATGAGTGCAACGTCAAAATTTCAAATTCAAAATCAAAATTCAATTCAAAAGTTCTTCATTGACCCCAGAGAGAAAATGAATGAATTGATTTTGATTTTAAATATTTTAACATCATTTACAGCTACAGTTAGTTGTATGAGATTGTCTTGGGTTAGACAAATTTCTACACATAATCTAAATAGTATTGTATGCTTTTTTTCCAGAGCTTTGTCTCTGATCCATCTAAATAAAACATAAAAACATATTCCGTTTGTCTTGAAGGTTTTAAACAGCCTTATTTTACAGAACCTCTCCACCTCTACACTCCCTCTCAGACACTCAGACAGACTCCTTCACTGTCCTTTTTAAGACCTGACTTTGATTAAGTGGTATTTTAAAGAAAAAAAATATGGCTTTGCAATCTGGCATGATATTTTTGTTTTGTTTTGTTTTTTAAATCTGTAATGGCATTTAATTGAACTAGTGTTTTGATACTTTGTTTCTATTCATTTGTGTTGTTGTCATTCTTGTTCAGCACTTTGGTGCAGTTCTATGCCTGTTTTTAAAGTGCTATATAAATAAATTTGACATTGACATTGGCATTGACCTGTTTATAAACTTATTTTTACTTTCAATCCAATTTGACTTAATTTTTAATGATTTCATCTTTTTAACTGAGCCATTTTATTGTATTTTAAATTGAGTTTTTATTTCATTGTGCTTAACCTTTTCGCTTTATTTTTATGCTTTCTTTTCACATTACTGATGTTCAGCACTTTACTTTAGCGATGGCTGGTGTTGAAGCACTATGGCGATGATGATGATGACAAAACCATAAAATCTTACCAGGTAATTCTGGTGTAGTTGCATTAATACCATACAACACTTTAAATAAGGGAAAACTAACTTATAAGTAACTTTTCAGCTTGTTTATGAGCTTGTTTTCAAATACCTCCCCTTCTCTGTCCCCGTCCCACACGCAGCATCCGCAGGCGTCCTTCACCTGGCCTTGGTAGTAGGCGTGTGGAGGGACGGGACACTGGGACCGGTCGCAGATCTGGGGGCAGGTGGTGTGTCTTTTTCTCAGCAGACTTCCTTTGACCGCAGAGGTCAGGAGGGCGAAGAAGGTTACGAACTCTGGTTCTGGGACAGCTCAGCCCGGGTATCTGCACCCTCACCAAAGAACATCTTTATGCCTCAGCTGTAATAGCCTGCCGAATGGCTTCAGGCCAGCAATTAGATATCCGTCCAGTAGCAGCATGTTCCTCCTGGTTTCTCCTCCATGTTGCTGTATGCCGTGTTCTCCTGTGCACTAACCTGTGTGGAATGTAGCACTTACTGGTTTATGGTACATTGCAGGATAATGAGGAGTAAACCTGGGGGCAGTCCAGTCCAGCCAAGCTGAATCATGTCATTTCATTTATTCAAACTAATCTTCAAGAGGGAAGATTTTATGGAGAACTGCTCGACGTCTGAGACCGCAGCAGACATTGTGGGAAACAAACAAAATTCAACAAATTAAGCCTGAACGTCATGAATTCAGAAGGGTCTAGTCAAAACCAGGGGTTCTGATGCTGTAAATTAGCAACAATGCTAAGATTTGCTAAAATGTTGTCAGTATCACTTAGCGTAACACTAGCATTTTGACTAACATGGACCTACTCCATTCAGTTTGCTGAATGGAGTAAGTTTAAGTTTGTTTAAGTTTGTTCCTGTAACCATAGTTACCATAATCTAGAACATGGAGGACTGTCATTTTGATCAGAGTGTTTCTTTGTGGCAAAGGTTAAAGTAGGATTTGTTACAATACAGAAAACTCAGTCATGTTGTGTTGAATATTTTTTTCCACTTCACGCATCACTCTATAATCAACTGCCCGGTCTCATGATCACTTCCTGAATGCAGAGTGTCAGAAAGCGCAAGAGTTTCTTAAAGAGATAGAGGCCCAATTTCAAGATGTTTAATTATGAAGTCAAATTTCTTTTAAGTTGTATTTAATACATCATTTTTATAACCAAAGGTAACAGATTTACTTGATGGTGTTAGAGTTACTTATATGTGCCTGGAATTTACATAACACTACCCTTTAAGTCTGAACACCAACTTTAAGTTTAAGTGGTATAAATTTTAAGTTTCTCTTTCTCACATTTACTGTTAATCATTTCTGCTTAAAGAGACAGGGGCCCAACTTGAAGGAGTTTAATTTACTGTTAGTCATTAATGTGTGGTAAATGTGAGGTTTGTTGTTGAATCTAGCCTACTGAACATGACTGCATCTGTTTATCCTACTGTTCACTTCCAATCAGAAGAATGTCCTGAAGGTCCAGTTTCAATCGAACAACACTTCTTTAGAAGCTTTTTGTTCCTTGTGAAAGCACAGAAATAAAAAAACCACAACTTTAGATCAACTTTTCGCCTTTTTCTTAGCACTCTCTTTGTTATTTGCACACAGTCAGCTTTCTTTAAACAGACCCAGGTTTCAGTGTAATGTTCTCAGTCCTTAATCTTCTGTGTTTGGTCTTGTAGACACCATAATGAACTGTCTGCTCTTGTTATGACCAAGAGAATAGGTGTGTATTGATCAGAGGCCTTTAGTTTCCCCTCTCCCATGTTGGTCCTTGTGTGTGTCAGGGCTGTTGTTTGAATCAGTTAAAGAAAAGTCAATGCTGCTGTTGAAAAGATGATTTATACTGACCCACTGGACGTCACCTTAAAAGACTCGACGGACCATTTGATAAGAACTTCCTTTTTTGCCAATAAATGTTCTTGAAGCTGCATTCCATGAGAGAGAAGTTGGACATCCAGAAGGCAGGGTCCAATGTGGATGTTGTTTGGTCCATATGCAGGTCAGTGATTGTTATGGACGTGGTTCTGTTTGCAGGGAACTGGAACCAGAGGGCCTAAGTGGTTCATTACCATTCAAATGACTGTTTAGCACCAGGTGCAAAAATCCTTCAGTCAAAGAAATGAAAGGTCACCGGAAAGAAAATGTCTCAGCAACCCGCCGTATGTGGAGCAAACTACTATGACCATTACCTCCACCACCCTGTCGTAGGTCACAAAGATCTTAATAATTTCCATCTGCATGATTAATCATTTTTTCTCTTTTCTCTCAAAAACTGGATGTGAAAACTCTTCAGTCTGGTGCTTTGGCCTCAACTAGCCCTTATGTTGAAGGACTATTTTGTTTACAGAGACTTCAAAATTCATTTTATGCGTTGTTTCTGTTGTTTTGTATATTTATTTTTGATATTTAAAATGTCTTCCAGTTCCAAAATTGAAGAATTTTAGAATGCATTCTTGCATTTTGATGCCATTACTGTCGTATTACTTTAAAATATTCTCAAAACAACATTATTGTTTATCACAATAACTTCTGGGACAATTTATCATCCAACAAAATCAGATAGGCCTAGTCACACTGTTGCCATGGTGAAAGCAGTTGTGACCTTAGAGCAGGGATGTTCAAACATTTTGTCATCTGGAAAGAAAAAAAAAATATCATGAAAATATTTGTGTGTCACGTAGTGAGGTGTGGTGGTGGTGAGGTAAACGCAGCGGACCCAGAGGAGGTGAAATGAGGAGTTTTAATGAAAATAAACAGGAAACAGTTCTCAGACCTGGCAGCACTGACGGAGCGGAAGGCTAATGCTCCCAACAGGTAGCGACAGGGACAAACGAGGACTTAACAGTCAACTCTAAACTGAGACGTAACCAGACGTACCAAGACGTACACAGACTGCGAAGACGTAGGACCCGAACGAAGACAGACACACACAGGTGACACTAAATACACAAGAGGGTAATCAGGGAACGTGACACACCTGGGAACTAATCAAGGGAAGACAGGACAACACGGAGACTCAGACACACAGGAAACTTCAAAATAAACACAGGAAACTAGAAATAAACATACAGAAAAACACAGAACACGACAGTACCCCCCCCTTAACGGGCGGCTCCCAGACGCCCAAAAACGGGAAAACCCAACGAGGGTGGGCGGAGGGGAGCTGGATGGGGGGTCCAGAGTCCATAAAACAACGAAAAACTACCCAACAGAGTGGGCGGAGGCACAGGGAGGCGGGAACCACGGAGGAGGTCAGGGGGCCGACCTCGGCGCAGGAGGCGGGAGCCACGGAGGCGGTCCGCGCAGAGGCGGGAGCCACGGAGTCCGGGCGCCGCCCGCGCGCAGGAGGCGGGAGCCACGGAGGCGGTCCGCGGCCGCCCGCGCGCAGGAGGCGGAGCCACGGAGGCGGTCCGGGCGGCCGCCGCGCGGGAGGCGGGAGCCACGGAGGCGGTCCGGCTGCCGCGGGCGCAGGGGAGGCGGGAGCCACGGAGGCGGTCCGCGCCTGCTCGGCGCAGGAGGCTGGAGCCACGGAGGCGGTCCGCGGCTGCTCGGGCGCAGGAGGCGGGAGCTACGGAGGCGGTCCGCGGCCGCCCGTGGCGAGGGAGTCTTTAGGGGCCGCACGGGTCGGGCGAAGGAGCACAAGGAGTTTTGGGGCCGCACGGGGCGGGCGAGGGAGCACAAGGAGTTTCTGGCACGGGGCGGCGACGAGGAGCACAAGGAGTTCTGGGGCCGCACGGGGCGGCGAGAGAGCACAAGGAGTTGGGCCGCACGGGGCGACGAGAGCACAAGGAGTCTGGGCCGCACGGGGGCGGCGACGAGGAGCACAAGGAGTCTCTGGGGCCGCCCGGGGTCGGCGACGGGGAGCACAAGGAGTTTCTGGGGCCGCACGGGCGCGCGTACGAGGAGCACAAGGAGTTTCTGGGGCCGCACGGGGCGGCGACGAGGAGCACAAGGAGTCTCAGGGCCGCACGGGCGGGCAGAGGAGCACAAGGAGTCTCAGGGGCCGCACGGGGCGGCGACGAGGAGCACAGGAGGCTCGGGACTGGCACAGGGAAGGAGCTCGGGACTGGCACAGGGAAGGAGCTCGGGACTGGCACACAGGGAAGGAGCTCGGACTGGCACAGGGAAGGAGCTCGACTGGCACAGGGAAGGAGCTCGGGGAGCACAAGGAGTCTCGGGGAGCACAAGGAGTCTCTGGGGAGCACTAGGAGTCTCGGGGGGAGCACTAGGAGTCTCGGGGGGAGCACTAGGAGTCTCGGGGGGAGCACTAGGAGTCTCGGGGGGAACAAGGAGTACCAGGAGCTGGGGGCTCGGGGAACTCACTAGGCGGCTCGGGTGCGCCGGATGGAGCGGCGGCAGAATCGGGCTCGGGTGCGCCGGATGGAGCGGCGGCAGAATCGGGCTCGGGTGCGCCGGCTGGAGCGGCGGCAGAATCCTGCGCTGGATGGAGCGGGCGGCAGAATCGGGCCTGCGCGCTGGATGGAGCGGCGGCAGAATCGGGCTCGGTGCGCCGCTGCAGCGGGCAGAATCGGTGGTGCGCTGCTGCAGCGGCGGCAGAATCGGTTGCGCTGCTGCAGCGGGCGGCAGAATCGGGCGGCGCTGCTGCAGCGGCGGCAGAATCGGTTCGGGTGCGCTGCTGCAGCGGCGGCAGAATTGGTTTCGGTGCGCTGCTGCAGCGGCGGCAGAATCGGCTGCGCGCTGCAGCGGCGGCAGAATTGGTTCGGTGCGCTGCAGCGGCGGCAGAATCGAGCTGTGCGCCGCTGGAGCGGGCGGCAGGAACGGTTTCGGTGCGCCGCTGCAGCGGCGGCAGAATGGTTCGGGTGGCGCTGCTGCAGCGGGCGCAGACCGGTTGGTGCGCTGCTGCAGCGGCGGCAGAATCTGGTGGCGCTGCTGCAGCGCGGCAGAATCGGTTTCGCGCTGCTGCAGCGGCGGCAGAATCGGGTTTCGTGCGCCGTGCTGCAGCGGGCGCAGAATCCGGTGCGCCGCTGGAGCGGGCGGCAGGAACGGGAGCTGGTGCGCGCTGCTGGAGCGGCGGCAGAAACGGGAGCTGGTGCGCCGCTGGAGCGGGCGGCAGGAACGGGAGCTGGGTGCGCGCTGCTGAGCGGGCGGCAGGAACGGGCGTGCGCGCGCTGGAGCGGGCGGCAGGAACGGGCTCGCGCGCTGGCTGGAGCGGCGGCAGGAACGGGCTCGCCGCGAAGCGCTGCTGGCGGCTCCGCCGCGAAGCGCTGCTGGCGGCTCCGCCGCTGAAGCGCTTGCTGGCGTCCGCCGCGAAGCGTTGCTGGCGGCTCCTGCCGCGGAAGCGCTGCTGGCGGCTCCGGCCGCGGAGGGTCTGCTGGCGGCTCCGGCCGCGGAAGGTCTGCTGCTGGCTCTTGTGACGACGGAACGGGGGTGGTGGATCGGGAGGACAGAGTCTTGGGTCTGGGAGGCAGCGGTCCTCCAGCCATGACAGCTAGCGCTGCCTCACGCTCCCACTCTGCCTCCCTCTGTAATGCCACCAGCCGCGGGTGCGGAAAGCGCGGAACCCAGTGGTCCAGCAGCAGACCCAACCGGATGGCGAATCCAAGCCGTCTTGTCGCCGCGTACGGCTTGGCCATGGCAGCCTCATACTCACGTATGGTTTCCAGCAGTTCCTGCGTCTCATCTGGATCCATGTTGAACTGCGTGCCTCACCGTGTAGGGTCGGGTCCTTCAGTCACGTAGTGAGGTGTGGTGGTGGGGAGGTAAACGCAGCGGACCCAGAGGAGGTGAAATGAGGAGTTTTAATGAAAATAAACAGGAAACAGTTCTCAGACCTGGCAGCACTGACGGAGCGGAAGGCTAATGCTCCCAACAGGTAGCAACAGGGACAAACGAGGACTTAACAGTCAACTCTAAACTGAGACGTAACCAGACGTACCAAGACGTACACAGACTGCGAAGACGTAGGACCCGAACGAAGACAGACACACACAGGTGACACTAAATACACAAGAGGGTAATCAGGGAACGAGACACACCTGGGAACTAATCAAGGGAAGACAGGACAACACGGAGACTCAGACACACAGGAAACTTCAAAATAAACACAGGAAACTAGAAATAAACATACAGAAAAACACAGAACACGACATTGTGAGCCAAAACATATTTTTTTCCAAAAAAATAAAAAGCATAGAAATGCATGTTGTAATTTCTCATTACCCTGCCCTACCACACATTAGGCAAGCAATATTTTAAATAAAAAAATCAAGTGGTCTGATTATTTGAGGCAAAGTGTCAAAAAATCTTATCATTTAGTCTATTTTCAGCAATAAGAAATGGACTTGGATAAAACGCTTTTCAGCTTTTAGTCATTGTGTGTTTTGCTAACCAAGTCCTGGGCTTTTCTCAGTGTCTAGATTTTAAAATGGACTCTTCTTATTTAGTGTTGATGGAGACAGATTGTCCACCCCTGTATTTCTCTCCTCCACACTATGGTCAGTGACCCTGTCATTCTGTCTATTACAGAGACGTGATAAATGCTCGATAGTCTCTGATCAGCAGCCACACTGCAAGCAGCTGCACCAAGCTCTCCATTCCACACACCACAACACACACACACACACCATAAAACACTGTACTTAGCCGGTGGCTGGTGGATATCACTCCCTCCTGTCGAGGTAGGAAATTGGAAATGAAGTGCAAATGTTTTTGGTGTGTGTATAGTGATCTTGTTCAGGATGAGGTAGCTGCGTTTCGGTTGCAAATGTGCGCAAAACTTTGTCTATATTCTGCTAATGTTGACAAAATCACAAATTTTGACATTGCTGTATTGCAGTCAGTGCATTTTACTCCCATGTTTAATTTATTTAATTTCCCCTCGGAACCAACAAAGTATTTTTGACTCTAAACTTGAATTGAACGTGGCTCCACGTGGACGTCAGACCGTTTGAATGATCAACATCAGCGCCGAAGTGGCTGTTTAAAACATCTGCTTGAAGCCCGGATGATAGCCGGCCAGCAGGTTAAACATGAATAATAAATGCCTCACCTGTTGACTGGTTTTAAATTAAACAAACTTATAATGATAACCTTGTGACCATACGGTGAAGGACAGGGGATGAAGTAAGAAATAACATCTGCCAGGTTTCATTTAGCCTGTTTTTTGTGGTTTTGAAGACACTCAAATCTAATCACATTCTCTCAAATTGATCGATCAATTACATGTAGAAATACTGAATGCATTCTATGCTGTTCAGCTCTGCCTGAAGCTGAACCCTGCAGCCTGTGTTGTTTAAGCCAATCGACAGGAACACACTCTGCGATGCATTCCTCCTCCAGCCGATCCCATAATCACCAACGAGAGACGCAGTGAAGGCTCACTGGGTGGAATTCAATTTAGCTGATTATTGTAGTGTGATTATAATTACAGTATGATCACAAGATAAATGGATCACATTGAACACGGTGGAGATAAAAAGCCGTGCATCAGACACAAAAAAGCAGCCACCCCACATTTCCGTAACGGCAGACTGTTGCCATTCAAATCTTTATTTTTTTCCATTTGTAGCAGCTGTCCTTCTGCCTGCTTGTTTAGCATACAAATCCACTCATTTCCTCTGGAAAACTCAGAATTAATAAGCATGTTACAGAGGGTGTGGAATAAAGCTGACTGTGTGTCCTCTGTGGAACTTCCTGATCAGAAATGTCCTAGTTTCCACCTTCTGGAGGTCGTTCCACTGACTTTGACACGATGTGCATCGTCCTCCTGCAACAGAAAGTCCAGATCACACAAACTTGCTGCTCCCCTGGTCTGTAGTGAGCTCTGCTCAGCCAATATTCTTCACAGCGTTGAAGTGAGCCAGGCCTCTGCCTCTCTCTGCTTTTTTGGGGGGTTGATGTCAGTGAAGCTGCTGCAGCTGGTGTGCCCACTACCAGCCAGTAGGGGGCAGAAGCAATCTATATTTGATTCTCGGTGTGGTCTGGGCCCCACCATCTAATTTGGGGCAAGACGTAGAACAGAGGGGTTGGTTTTTTTAGATCCACTGCCTCTGTAGACCCGTATGCAGCAGGGAAGAGCTGCTGCTCCCAAGGTCAGCCATCTGAGGACCAAGCACCAATCTCAACCCGGCTCCACTTCCACTCTCCACCTCTGGACTAATTGGCTATGAGTCGCCTCTGCGACACAGGAGATGAAACTGAAGAGAAATGACAGCCCCCCTCCCCAGACACACACACACACACACACACACACACACACACACACACACACACACACACACACACACACACACGCACACACACACACACACACACACACACAGACAAACAGTGTGTGACGCCGCCTCTTTAAAGATCCCATATGGTGATTGTGAGAGCCAAGCCTGTTTGCTGGAAACTCTACATATCCTGTTTCATTAGCCTCGTCTGCTGTTGTGGATGTAACGGCAAAGTGCAGCTCCACGTCCTCCTGTCTGAGGCGAGCTGTCAGATCAGCATCAGGGCAAGTGAGCTTAGTCACGGACATGGAGTCGAGTCCCTCACTGCCTCTGTTTGCTCACTGATGGCTGCTGGTTTGAATTGGTGGCCAGAAGTCCTTCTGATTGGACGCGTCACAGGACTGTCACAGATCTTTGTGTCCAAATTGAAGATATTTCTCTTGGTCACAGCATGCAGGATGGACACACTTGATCTCATGCCCCAGACTGTACTTCATTTATCTACAGAAGAATTCTGACATAAGTAAAACCAAAGTATTCAATATCATCCTTATTGAGAGAGGTGTTTGTATTTGGTCTAATTGGTATTCTCAGAAGGTCAAGCGTTAAACGAAAGCCCATTGTGAGGAAATAGGTTAACACAGACTTTAATATCAAAGAAAACAGCACACCTGGCATGTCAGAGGTTTAAATCAAATAATGCTTAAAGAGCTTAAGCCCTGATCCCTGGCTACATATATGAAGTCTTGTCTTCAGTTTATAATGAAGCTAGAAGAAAGCAAATCCACACAAGACACATTTTCACAGCTCAACATTCAGGTTTTGTGAAACAAAAGGAGTTTGTGTTTAATCCGTTGGGCAGAGAGACTTGTCACATATGATTTTAAGCTGCTGTCTTGCTTTTTTTTTCTTGCATGTATTGCTCATTTCCTGGCTACATGTTCATATTTTGATTTCACATGATGTATATGTGGTATTTATTTTTTTTAATATCAAAGCCAGCAGTGGTCTATGAGCTTCTATATTACTGGCCAAGACGCCATCAATAAAATAAAGGCTGTTTAACCTGCAGCTCACTTCCAGAAATTGGAAAGAAATACTGTGAGGTTCTTTCCAGTGAATTTATTTCCCAAATCCTTTCCAACTGTAAGGTCTGAGAGAAGATTCATCTTCATGGTCTGGCTTCTTATTGGATTTCACTTAGTTTCATATGAGATAGTTTTGAACTGTTGGCTTCTAGGACTTTGGTGGCCATCTGATAAGAGAGCACAATAATGATTTGGCTTTACAATTTCCCCTCTGAAGCAGGGCAGCAGTCACAGCTCTGAAAGGACAACAGTGTTTGTTTCAGAGCAGATTGATGTGTCATAAAGATGTGGAGGGAAGTGGAAATGAGCTAATTGCTGTTCATGCTTGACGCAGACTCCTACCAAACTTTACAACAGTTCATTTGGCCAAAGTTTGATTTTCATTGCTGCTATTGTATTCATTTATTTATTTATTTATTTTGCCATATGGGATGAGATATTTAAGTGCTGGAAGACTATAAATTGCAGGATTATGTTAATCTGCTAAAACAAAAGAAATATTGAGTTTGGCTTGCTAATCATACTATTGATAATCATGGTAGCATGGCAGACTGACTGCCACATCATTTATTTTGCCCCAAGTTTAGTTTCAGCCAATAGTCAAAATACAAAAGTAACAAAAGATCAGCAACAACCAATAAAATCTAATTTTAACACGGATTATTTCCTGACATCTTTAATTCACCTTTATTTACCAGAAAGAACTAAATCGCATCCTTACACACAGTCTGCTTTTCCACATGAAAGAATCTCAAATTCACAGCATAGTTCAGCATCACCTTTAAAAAAACAAACACATTTTAATAACTAGCAGAGTCTTAAGCTCAAATGTAGATGGACAGCAGAAACCCCCCAAAATGTTGACCTGTTCCAGCCATTTTTACAACATTATTTGATTTTAACATATTTAGAGTGCACAATCTCTGCACAATCTGTATGATTGCTGCCGTCTTTCATCAATTGCCACTGCGTGCTTGAATCAGTCCCACAAATCTGAGGAAGTGCTTGCATCACACTCCAAAACACCCGACTCTGCTCCTTGAATGACACCCATTTAGACCTCACTTTGGTGCTCCCCATCCATCCATTTTCAACTCCCAATCAAATATTGGGCTGTGGAGGAAACAACCCCTAGCAGAGAGCCGCACGCCGCTGCCGTGGCGCCACTGAGGCAAGGCAGCCGTGGAAACGACGCCATCCTTTCCAGGGAGTCCTGGATGCCCAAGTCATCTCAGCTCATCTCAGCAGCGGTAATCTCCGAGCTTTATAGGTCAGATATTCCTGTATATAAATTGGATTTGTTAGCTTGGTACAGTGAACAAGGATTCCCACTTCAATGCATTTTAATGTCCAGTCGCTCACTTTGCTCCCTAACTGACGAGACCTTGAAGATCTCTTGCGTTATTATTGGATTATGCAGAGATGAGGCTGTAAGGAGAAGGCTGTTAAGAAATAATCCATCATACCTGGAACGCATTTAAAAATATATAATTAAGAATGAAACGTTTATTTACTGAAGCTGGAATCTCTAAGACACCATAGAGTTTTTACAGCAGGTCATTTTCTTTGTGTCTCTGTTCCTCTTAAAGCGTCCAGTTCTACTGGAGGTTCCTTTCTGAATGGATAGGAGGATGGATTTCACGTAAGGTTTGACTCTCCATTGTTGAGCTGCGGTGGAGGGACAGGCAGCCAGATGTTAGCTGGTTGGGAGCTAACCAATCTGTACTACAAGTGTGCCTTGCCACGCCACTTCCTGATGAAGGTGTAGTTTGGTGGTGGTGAAAATGCAGTCTTACATAACTAAGAAAAACACGGGCTTGGAACTGACTTAATGCACCAACTCAGTCATGTAAAAAAAACAAAAAATAAATAAATAAATCAACTCACCTCTCAGAGGAAGAGCTCCAGTTGCAGTTGGATCAATTTAATTTAGACTTAGCAAATGATTCATTTATGAGATTTAGACCCAACTGGCTAGAGAAAGGTGAAAAGAAGATTAGAAAACAAGAAATGTTAAAAGAAAATTAGATCTCAGTTATTTAAATCCCAAAGGCTTTGTTTTCAATGAAGAAAAAAAAAATCACCAGGTATTCTGTAGTTTTGCATTCATTTTTAGAACATATACAAACCCGTTATTGTATTTGTTTATAGAATGCATCAATCATGAACAGATGTCTACTACAGAGAATCAGGGTATCATATTTCTTGTCTTTTAGCCCCATAAAGACGCCTTAATGTGTCCTATGAATCCTATAACTCTATTGATCAGAAGACTCTGACCTTAACATACACTAGCAGACTAAAGAAAAGTCTACACACTATATTTGCTGAACCCAAAATGTTATTAAAAGATCACAATATTAACAATAACACTCAAATAATTTTGGACTTTCTTGTTTCTAGACTCTATAAGACCTTTGACACCACTGAGCAGAATGTGCAAAAAAGCCCAATGAGAAGTGTGGTGTGTAATCATGTCTTTCTCAGCACAGCTAAGGCTCCACGTAAAAGATTTAGCTGTGGATATGGCTTCATGAATATTTCATAAGTCAGCTATTTACGTTTTACAGTTCTCTGCTGGCGAGCCTGCTGGTTATCTTCCACCTGCAACGAGCAGACACACGAGGGAGTGTTTGAAAGTTTATTTTTATAGCGACATCAGAGGGACGATCCAGTCCGCCTCAGCATGACAGTAATACACCGAAAACCGCCATGGCAGCTAAGGAGGTGAATCCAGCAAGCTTACACAGTTTTTCAGCAAAGGAGAAGCAAATGTAAGGAAAGCAGACAAAAGCAAACGGAGGAGAGATTCTTGTGTGGCTCAGTGTGTACATTCGTCTTCCGTCGCATGTGCTGGTGTTATGAACACTTGGGTGGATGAAAGCAGATGAGCACCGTGGCTTGTTGGTTGATCTTCTGACAAAGTTTTTCTTCTGCTTGTTTTCTTACTAACTGACAACTTTAAATTGCCGTTATGAGCGAGTTTGTGTCCAAGGGTGGTTTATCTCATGTGTCTCTGTGTTGCCCTGAGGATGACTAGCAAACGATCAGCAAACACTAAAAGACTCTTCAGTTTCTGCTAGATGGGGAATATGCAAATCTGCAATATTTCTGAAATCTGATGACTGATTGGCTCCTAATGTCATCCAGCTTATCAGGTCCAATCTGTGCACAGGGCGCTAACCTTCTGACACAGACAGCATGTAGATCCCATGTGTCAAATTCATAACATACTGTAGTAGGTAGTCATGCTCAGGCTTGTTTGTGTAATTTCTCAGCTGTTCCACAAATTTCGATTCTCCAATTTAAAAGCGTGAAGAAGTCAGGGTTTTCCGAACCTAAAACTTTTTTTGTAAATCAAATCAGGAGTTCTCTCTGGTGGTCAGCAACCTCTTCTATCTTGTTGCTTTTGGTCTATCAACTGCTTCCAAAGATGAGGAAGCAGCTGATAGATTTGCCTCTAGTTCAAGAAAAAAAGACCCCATTGACCAAAATGTCTTCCTAGCTGAAACTAGATGTTTCTGTTTACTTTGTCCCTTAGAACAAACCTGGAACACATTTCCTGAGTGGACTAGGAAAGCAGAATGATTAGACTAAGTTAACTTGGAGGTTACGTATTTAAGGACAAAAGTGTTCTGAACAATGCTTGTTCAGAACTGACCGTTTGGAGACACAACCTGTGTAAGGAAAGAACCATTTTTGACTTGCACTAGGTGAGAACCACATCCTCCAGACTCTGATAGGAAGGCAAGTAACTGAACATAGATGTAGTACTAAGTAGATAACCAATTATGACTGCAAGCTATTAGGTTACTGACCTTCTGTACTCATTGGAGATTTTAGTTCATTGGTGCCAGAGCACTACATTAGGACTCAGTTCATTTTGATGGACTTCACCATGAATTTTCTACATTTCCTGCTTTGTCCCAAGACCTTATTTACTTCCTTTGTGTCACTTTGAAATGTTCATTCATGCTGTTATCACAATTTGTTACGACTAGTGTAGTGTCCTTTAAGTTGGCCTCAGTCACTCGTTGCTGTCACGATGTGGGTGTGGTGGCGGTGGTGAGGCAGACGCAGCAGACCCAGATGATGTGTGATGAGGAGTTTAATGAGAAACAGAAATTAGTCCACAGACCTGGCAGCACTGCTGAGCGGAAGGCTAATGCTCATAACAGGTAGCAACAGGCGATGACGGACGAACACGGACGTACATAGACGTAAACTGACGTAGGACCCGACCAGACAGACACACACAGGTGACACTAAATACACAAGAGGGTAATCAGGGAACGAGACACACCTGGGAACTAATCAAGGGAAGACAGGACAACACGGAGACTCAGACACACAGGAAACTTCAAAATAAACACAGGAAACTAGAAATAAACATACAGAAAAACACAGACAGTACCCCCTTAACGGGCGGCTCCCAGACGCCCAAAACGGGAAACCCAACGAGGGTGGGCGGAGGGGAGCTGGATGGGGGGTCCAGAGTCCATAAACAACAAAAAACTACCCAACATAATTGGGCGGAAAAACACAAGGGTCCAGAGTCCAAAACAAACAAAACAAACCCAACTGGGTAGGCGCGCGCCGGAGGCGGGAACCACGGAGGCGGTCCGCGGCGTCCCGCGCGCCGAGGCGGGAACCACGGAGGCGGTCCGGCGGCCGTCCGCGCGCGAGGCGGGAACCACGAGGCGGTCCGCGGCCGCCCGGCGCGCCGAGGCGGGAACCACGGAGGCGGTCCGGCGGCCGTCCGCGCGCCGAGGCGGAAACCACGGAGGCGGTCCGCGGTTGCCCGCGGGCGCCGGAGGCGGGAACCACGGAGGCGGTCCGGCGGTTGCCCGTCGCGCCGAGGCGGGAAACCACGGAGGCGGTCAGCGGCGTCCCGCGCGCCGAGGCGGGAGCCACGGAGGAGGTCAGGGGCCCGCGGCGCGGAGGCGGGAAACCACGGAGGAGGTCCGGGCGACCCAGCGCAGGAGGCGCGAGCACGGAGGAGGTCCGGCGCCGTCCAGCGACGAGGAGCACAAGGAGTCTCTGGGCGACGGGGCGGCGACGAGAGCACAAGGAGTCTCTGGGGCCGCACGGGGGCGGCGACGAGGAGCACAAGGAGTCTCAGGGGCCGCACAGGGAAGGAGCTCGGGACTGGCACAGGGAAGGAGCTCGGGACTGGCACAGGGAAGGAGCTCGGGACTGGCACAGGGAAGGAGCTCGGACTGGCACAGGGAAGGAGCTCGGGACTGGCACAGGGAAGGAGCTCGGGACTGGCACAGGGAAGGAGCTGGGACTGGCACAGGGAAGGAGCTCGGGACTGGCACAGGGAAGGAGCTCGGGACTGGCACAGGGAAGGAGCCTGGGGAGCACAAGGAGTCTCGGGGAGCACAAGGAGTCTCGGGGAGCACAAGGAGTCTCGGGGAGCACAAGGAGTCTCGGGGAGCACAAGGAGTCTCGGGGGGAGCACAAGGAGTCTCGGGGGGAGCACAAGGAGTCTCGGGGGGAGCACAAGGAGTCTCGGGGGGAGCACAAGGAGTCTCGGGGGGAGCACAAGGAGTCTCGGGGGGAGCACAAGGAGTCTCGGGGGGAGCACTCTCTGTAGCGCTGGCTGGAGCGGCGGCAGGAACGGCTGGGTGCGCCCGGCTGGAGCGGGCGGCAGGAACGGGAGGCTCGGGTGCGCCCGGCTGGAGCGGCGGCAGGAACGGGCTCGGTGCGCCCGGCTGGAGCGGCGGCAGGAACGGGCTCCGTGCGCTGCTGGAGCGGGCGGCAGGAACGGGAGCTCCGTGCGCCGGCTGGAGCGGCGGCAGGAACGGGCTCCGGTGCGCCGGCTGGAGCGGCGGCAGGAACGGGCTCCGGTGCGCCGGCTGGAGCGGCGGCAGGAACGGGCTCCGGTGCGCCGGCTGGAGCGGCGGCAGGAACGGGCTCGGGTGGCGGAAGCGCTGCTGGGGGCTCCGGCCGCGGAAGCGCTGCTGGGGGCTCCGGCCGCGGAAGCGCTGCTGGCGGCTCCGGCCGCGGAAGCGCTGCTGGCGGCTCCGGCCGCGGAAGCGCTGCTGGCGGCTCCGGCCGCGGAAGCGGTGCTGGCGGCTCCGGCCGCGGAAGCGGTGCTGGCGGATCCGGCCGCGGAAGCGGTGCTGGCGGATCCGGCCGCGGAAGCGGTGCTGGCGGATCCGGCCGCGGAAGCGGTGCTGGCGGATCCGGCCGCGGAAGCGGTGCTGGCGGATCCGGCCGCGGAAGGGCTGCTGCTGGCTCGGGAGGCACGGGAGATGTCGGAGCTGGTGTGGTGGAACGGGAGGACAGAGATTCGGGTCTGGGAGGCAGCGGTTCTCCAGCCATTACAGCTAGCGCTGCCTCCCGCTCCCACTCTGCCTCCCTCTTCAATTCCACCAGCCGCGGGTGCGGAAAGCGCGGAACCCAGTAGTCCAGCAGCAGACCCAACCGGATGGCGAATCCGAGCCGTCGCCAGGCCATGTACGGCTTGGCCATGGCCTCCTCATACTCGCGTATGGTGTCTGTTAACTCCTGAATCTCCTCTGGGTCCATGGTGGTAATAGCTGCTCACCTTTCAGTTTGGTCGGGTCCTTCTGTCACGTTGTGGGTGTGGTGGCGGTGGTGAGGCAGACGCAGCAGACCCAGATGATGTGTGATGAGGAGTTTAATGAGAAACAGAAATTAGTCCACAGACCTGGCAGCACTGCTGAGCGGAAGGCTAATGCTCATAACAGGTAGCAACAGGCGATGACGGACGAACACGGACGTACATAGACGTAAACTGACGTAGGACCCGACCAGACAGACACACACAGGTGACACTAAATACACAAGAGGGTAATCAGGGAACGAGACACACCTGGGAACTAATCAAGGGAAGACAGGACAACACGGAGACTCAGACACACAGGAAACTTCAAAATAAACACAGGAAACTAGAAATAAACATACAGAAAAACACAGAACACGACAGTTGCCTCCTGGACTCCAGTTGGTTTGAATGCTGCTGCTCGGCTTTAGGAGGTAAGAACACGTTACTCCTGTTTGAGCTTCTCTTCACAGGCTTTCAGTTCATTTTAGGATAAATTTTAAATTTTTTCCCTTTGTTTTCAAGTGTCTGCATGGCCTCGCCCCACAGTATCAGTCTGACCTGCTTCAGCCGCATGTTCCCTCACTCAGTCTCAGGTCAGCAAATCAGTCATCCTGAAAATGAAGAGGAAGCTGAGATGTGACCGCTCATTCCCAGCGGCTGCCCCCCAAGACTGTGGAATGATTTATCATCACGTGTTGGAGTTTCTTAATGTTTCTAAGTCAAACAGAAAAGTAGTAGTAAAAAAAAATATTTTTGTTCTTGTTTAGGTATTCACATGTTTTTTCTGTCCTACTGATTGCTTTTTTTCCTTGTTTTGAAAAAGCTGATTGAAATATATAAATCAAATGAAAAAGCGTTCACTTAAAGCTTAATTTTTCCCACTCATCTTGAAGTGTAGGTTTTTACAGTTCCTATTATTATGTTGTGTTTTTTTTGTTTGTTTGTTTTCTTTCCTGTCTATGGTGTGCAGCATGTTGGTCTACTGCCTTGTTTTGTAAAGTGCTTAATAAGTAAACCTGAACTGCAATGGAATTAATTGAAAATAATTGGGGATTGTGATTGAAACCATGAGCAAAATGGCTGATGTTCAACAGTAGCAGACCTTTGTGTTTTCTGTTCCAACGTGAGGCGGACTGAGCGGGATGCTGATATTTCCCACATTTTGCTCAGCCTCTGAACGCAGCAGTGAGTAACTCCGACATCCTTCTCCAGCTGTATGTCCTTTAGTATGTCCACCTCATTAACATTTAACTAGTGATGGTGAGGGAGGCCGTCATTATGAGAGTGCTAGTGAGAGTAACAGATTGTGATTGATGTCTACTGAGATGGGGCTGGAAGAACCATTAATGTGCCACACAGCGCGCCAGCAGATGGCCAGTGGTATAAAGCAGCAGCCTTGTTCCAGATAGGTTAATTAGTCTGATGAGTAAAAAAAAAAACATGTTGAAATTGGCACCTTGTCTGTACCTGGTTGATGTGTTCTTTCACACAACTTATCTATCAATATTCAGGAGCCAGCAGCTGAGCCTGCCCATTCACTCTGCTGAGCACCAACCGCACACGTAGGTCATGTCAGCTTTCTGCGCAATTTTTAATCACAGACATTTTTAAGGATAAAGAAAGAAAGAAGGCAATAGTTCACATGTCTCAATAAACGGTGACACTCTGTCCTCTCATGTTTTAAAGGGGCAGAATTATGTGTTTTCTCATAATAGTGAGATAGTCATAGTGTCATTTTACAGCACAATCAAATAACTATGTGACCTTCAGTGGTTATAAAAATACTACTTAAATCAAATATGTCTTGGAAAAAATTTGACTTTGAATTTGGATCTCTGTGTCTTTAAAAACTGCTTTTTCTGAAGCTCCAAGACCTTCAGGAAGTCATCACAACGTGGCTCTATTAACCCTTTGACAACATTTTGACCAGTGTTTTGGTGAGAAGTAGTTTGTATAATGACCTCAGCTGATATCCAGTTCCACGACATGTTTGCTAATTGCTACTGGCTAGTCTGAAGGAGCTGAGTGGGGGAGATGGAGTGGAGGGCTTTGTGAGCAGAAGCTTGGAAAATGCAGGTCTCAGAAATATATTCATGTAAATGCATAGTAAACACTGGATATTGTCACTGGTGTAGTTTATCTTTTTCTAATATAGATATATTTCACAACTTTTAAATTCAAAGAAATTAATTTGGATCATTTTTTCCTGTCTGAATTGGCTTGTTGTAATTATGATGTTTAATTGTATTTTATTTATTTTTCACACTTAACTGTGCTCTGTCAGGGCCCGATCCAAACCAACTAACTACCATTAATTCTAGGTCCGAGCCCAAAAGTAAACCCAACATACGGTAATTAAGATTTTACTGATTTCGATTTAGATCATAATTTGCGAAAGCAATGTAACTCCTCCTCTTTTTTAGCTTTTGACCTTTCGTTGCTTATTGTAACTGCAGGGTGAGTCAGGTGTAAATCTTCTGGGATGTGTGATTGACAGGAGTGGGACAGAGCAGGGCTGCTCGTGCATCTATTGTGCAGCGCGCCATGCTTGTTATGGTCTAATGCACAGGTGTCCAGTCCTCAAGGGTCGCTGTCCTGCAGTTTTTAGATGTGCCACAGGAACAAACCACTGGAATGAAATGACTTAATTACCTCCTCCTTCTGCAGATCAGTTCTCCAGAGCCTTAATGACCTAATTATTCTATTCAGGTGGTGCAGCAGAGGCACATCTAAAAGTTGCAGGACAGTGGGCCTTGAGGACTGGAGTTTGACACTCCTGGTCTAACGAATGTCTGCACATTTCTTCCTTTCCTCAAGAGGTTGAGTTTTACCCTCTTTTATTTATACTATGATAAAAAAGATTAACACAACTTTGTGTCACACATTCTCATCTGGCATCCTCTGTGCTGAATCTGTTGTAGGCTTACTAAATGTGCCACAGACACTGAAGCCCAAACCGACCGTCAGGGAAGTAGATTTTGGTTTGGGTCGGGCTTGGCAAACAAAGGAGTGATTGGAGTCAGGTGTTGAGACTGCAACAGGAAGACCAAGCCTTACAACAGAGATCTTTTGTTCTGGGAAGAGCTCTCACATTCACACAACCACGTATGATGAAGCAAACATCCCATTGATATAAGGAACAGTTTTTTAGAGAAACCATTCCTCCATACAGGTTTTTCCTCCTTTCTTCTGTGTGCTGGGTGAAATCCCCCTGCAGCTACACTGGAATCCAACACATGGAAAGCCAGTTTAATTGAGCGATGGAGTTGGCTCATAAATAGAAATTCCTGTTGCAGCTCTCAAACAGTTTTTCTTCCAGCAAGTCACTTTCTGGAAGCTCCCAGTAAGCTAAGGAGCTATTTGAAAAATGGGGGGAATAAACTGCAGAGGGATGTTGTCACTCGTCGGGTTTTATTCTGAGCTCTGTTAGCGTTCAGAGCGCTGTCGGTGCAACAGCTCCTCACTCTGAGTAAGATGAAAGAGCTATAACTTCCCATAACAACTGCAAGTTGTCGTTTTTGTACGTGTTTCAGCCGGAGCTCAAAGCATGCAGCTCCTGACGGTGTTGAGGAAATGCTGCGTATTTCATCCTTCGGGGCGATCTGATACACAGGAAAGGCTTCCGAATGCTTCCAATGTTAGAAATGATTGAAGACATCAAAGAAAGCTCCAGCTCAGTTCTCGTCTTCCCGTCGTGTTAGTCTGACTCCCCTGTTCCGTTCCGCAAAACTGGTTTTCATTAGAAACTTTGTGCAGTAATTGCTAAGCAAGTTACCTGAGGTCATTGGTGTGGTAATTATCACAGAGGTACCTTTCACTTCATTTCAGTTTGATTCAAAATTACCTTAAAACCCCAAAAGGAAATTAAATCTTGTCGTACCTCATATTATCCAGGTTTCCTTCAAGGAGTCGCTGTAGATGTTGATGGCTGTCTTTATTTCAATCCTCTGTTGTTGTATGATAATGCAACCTCTTCATCATAATGTCTGATGAAGAGGATGCTCAGGGTTGTCCTTGTGCTTTTTTTTTTTTTTTTTTTTTTTTTTTGCATTATCATCTTCAGAGGTTGTACAGTGGTCCTCACAACAAACCCAGCCTTCTTTGCTTACTTTTCTTAACTCCCTGGTTCTGACGCTGCAGAAGAGATGACGCTCTGTTATTAAAGATCTGCAGCATTTTGAAGCAAACCCTGAAGGATCAAAGCTTCTTTAACAAGTAAACTCTCTTCTTTCTCATAGATGTTCGTACTTTGTGTCTCCAGTCTGCCATCCAGATGAACACAGATGTATTCATGCTCCTCGTCCACCTCCACTTCTTCTCCGATAATGGAAATATGATAGGACACAGTTCACAACTTACCTGAAATTTAAGGAGGCAGATGTATAAAGCTGCTGCATTGCAAGGATGCAGGATTAATCCTCAGTAAGACATTAAACAACCTTGTTTAGTTATTAGTTTCGCAATATCTGTTTATAGATACCTGATTGAACAAATCTCTGTGATATTTTCAAAGTTTGGAATATTGTTTCATAAACTAACTCTTCTTTGAACTTCTTCACATCTGTCTCCCTGACCTGTCTGCCATGTTCCTGAAACTCCATGAAGCTGCTTTCTCTAGCCTGGTAAAACCCCTCTGCACTGTGCCTAGCTTCATGCAGAGGGTCTGGACTCTCGGTTATTGAGAAACGATTGCCTCCCAGACTTCGTTGAAGTTTGAAATTTTACCCGTTAGCTAACGTTTGTTCGTGACGTATTTAGTTTAATGCTAAGTAGCTTACTGGAGATTGCCTGCGCTGCAAACAGCCATCCTACACTCCAAAGAGAGAAACGCTGATCTGAATGTTAATGTTAATGTTGATTCAGTATTTGGAAGTGTGGTCACTATGGACTGAACGGCTTTTTACACTTCCTCCGCTGACATTTCTTAAACTACAAGCAGGCTACAATTCTAAAACAGTGCTGAAAATATTCATCATCCTTCACAACGTTTCCTTTTTTTAGCTGATTGGTCCAGTTGAAATTCTACAGGAATCCAAGTGAATTGGAGGAAGCCAAGCGAGCTGTGAATCAGGAAGAGGGGCTGGTTTCTCTTTTATGTTCTCTGAGGCCTTCAAAGAACAGTTGAATTTACACAGAAACAGAATTACAGAATTACACACCCATCCAATAGTAATACATGTTATTCATGTTATGTCCTCTGAACTTAATTTTCTGTTGTTTCATTTAGCTTCATGACATAATGGATATTGAAAATACAGAAAGCCGTTCCCATTGTAGCTGAAATGGCAGCTGATGTTACTAACAACCTAAAGTTACGAGATCCACCCATCAAAGTCGTTCTGCTGAGCCCGGTGTCGTCTAACTGTCGCCTGATGGAGGAAAAGATATTCCTGGGCACAGGCCTGCTTCGCAGATCAATACCAACACCCGGTGAGTCCTTTCCAATGATTCATCATGTGCAGCAGGAACTCAGTGAGATGGATCACTTTGCTCAGCTGGGCACCTGTTGATAAACAGGATGAGCAAGCTGCAGATGTATTTCTGGATCATCAGCTTTCTGCAGGCAGAGAGGCCTGATGAGGCTGCTGGGTTTGATGCCACCAGTTTGATGCCATGTGTTTGTGCGGGTATCAATGGGTGATTTTTCAAGCAGTTGGTGAGTGGAGCGGATTTGTATCCCGGTGGGAACACTCGCGGTGCCACAGAGGGCTGGGAGCGAGCCTGTCACAGGGTCAGCTCAGCTTTTTGAGGCGGTGAGGTTCGTCACAGAAGCCGGGGAGTTCTCTGCAGGGTGGAAAACAGAGGTTTGAAGCTCAACCTGGAGTTCCCCTGAGCTGATGCTGGCCCAAGTTTCAGGGAATACTTTTCAAAGTGAACAAACTGAAGATTCGAACCATGACTTCAGCAGGGTTGATGTGGGTAGTTAATCAGTTTCATCTCCAGGAGGATTCATCTTTCTAGAAATCCAAATCCTGTAGGAAAACCAATGAGTTTAGAGCTAATGCTTCCCATGTGCAAGGTTTAGTAGTGAGGAATTTATACCATAACTCCAATCTCAATAGAATTAAATAAATGCATTGTATTTAAATATTGCCATGTTTTAGGGAAAGAACGCTCCCATCCTTCTTGACAGCCTGAAACTGATCTGAACTCTGGACTGGACATATTAAATGATGATGCAATCAGTGTTTTTTGATTTATTTATTTTTTTTAAAGAGGGGGATTGGTACGGAGCTCTAGCTTCCACAAAAAAAAAAAAAAAAAAAAAATGGTAACAGTCAGGAAAGTCAGTCCTAGACTGTTATGAAATTTGAAGAAAATACCAAAAACTAGTAATAAAATGAAATTTGTCTTGGTTTGAACTGCAGCCTCACCTTGAAATAACTTTCATACATAGTTAATAATCCATCAACTTTTTGAACATGAACATTTGAACTTATCCAAATGAAATACATTTCACATGTAAACTGGGAAATGAAACCCCAGGAAATTATTTCAATAATCACTGCTAATTATTTTTCTTAATTCAGTAGACAGAGTAGAAGAATCTTATGATTAAAAATGTCTTATATTGCAATTCTGAATTACAATATTTGTTTCCTTATAATATAACCCTGGATGTAATTTTAGATACAAAACTTTTTTGTTTTGTTGGTAAAGAAAAAAAAAGAGAAGCTTGGGCTTTCAGACTTTCTTTGTTCTCGAGGAAATCAGCCAGAGTAAACAACACTAAAAATGACAAACACTGACCATAAAAAGCAATAATTCAGCAGTGAAGATAATTCAGAGTGGTTGGTTTGGTTTTCTGTTGAGAGCTTGCCTGTGAAAAGAGGCTATATCTAAGCACCAACAAAAAAGAGAGCAAACCCAGACTCCATTTAGTTTGATTTAGTTGTGGTGCTGTGTCTACTCTTACACAGTTACTGCTGAAAGACAAGGTGGAAGGAGGATAACTGTGTGGACTTGCTCAACTGAGACCAAAAGAGACCAATTTATGGACTCTATTGTGGTACTAGAAAAGATTAGTGTCCACTTTCTGTCCACATTCCTTCCAGCAAACGAATCTTTGAAATCTTCATCAGGTCTGCTTAGCATTCCAACCTAAAGTTTAGGAAAAGTAAGCAAGTTTCCTCTTATTCGGCTTCATCTTTGTCCAATAAGAATAAACTACTTGTCTTTGTTGAGCAGGCATTTAGACACAGAAGGGCTTCGGTATTAAGAGAATAGAAAACATTCCCAATCTATATCCATCACTCTGAAGCCTGAAACCTTTTCTCACAGACCTCTCACAGCGGGAGTAAAACTGTTCTTGAATTTCACAGAGTCAGGTTCCCATTGATCTTCCTGGGCTTATGAGCTGGATATACTGCAGAAATCAGGATGTTGTGACCGCCGGAGCAGCTGGGAGAACGAACACCGTGATGCATTTCTTTTGCCCCAGCTTGCTTTAACTGTTGGAACAATTCAAGAAAATGTAAGCGCAGGACAATGACAATAGTGTTCACGTAACAATTGAAATCTAAATCGTTCCCGAAGCACAGACCTTCTTAAAGGGCCAGCGTAGTCAGATGTTGATGCCAGAAAACCAAATCAACTCTTGGTATTCCTCATGTAAACGATTCACAGTTGGCATTGCCATTGTTTCTTTCAGGAGTTAATTAATGCTGAAGCCTGTTTTTACTGCAGTGTCTGTGGAATCTGCACCAACACTGACTGATGATGTGTCATAAGGAACAGCAGAGCACGGTGGGCCATTGTTAGGAATAGAAACTGATTGTTCTGTTGAGAACAAAAAGAGCTTTCTCTGTGGTGGTGCAGCAAAAAACTGGCTAAAAGCTAAAATGAGAGCTCCCACTCTCCTCAAGGCTCAGCCCACACAAGAAAAGTGGTTTAGATAGATAAAGGTGAATATCTAGAGGGCAGATTACAGCAGTCAACAGGCGGGCCTTCAAGGCTGCGGGGGTCAGATTAAGTTTCTTAGATAAGAAAACATGTTTTATTCTGGTGTTATTAAACACTTCGGAGTCCGTTTTGGGCTCTGCATAATTAAAAACAATCACATTTCTCCTATGTTAGCTTTCCGTCATCCTGTTAAATCCAGAATAGAATGTGACTTTCTCCTCCCCACATCGAAAGCCCTTAATAATCAGCTGTCATACATCAGAGATCTGATTGTCCAGATGTTGCTAACAGAGCACTTTGCTCTCAGGCTGCAGGTCTACAGCTCATCAGTCTAGCTGTGTCTCTCTCATGGACAAGCAACTAAAGGAGCTACTTCTGCAATTAATGCTCTACTTTAACATAGAAAGTACTCATAGATCAGACCTTAATATATAACATGCTGAACTCGACTATGCTGTTTTATAACTAGGATTAATTGGAATAGATGTAATTGTGTTGGAATCTACGGAGCCCCATAGGGGACATGGGGACAAATCTTTCTTTTGCATTCCCTCGCGTTAAGCCTACAGCAATATTTGCTGGTTTATTTTGTATACAGTCACAAATGTCAGTTTCAAATATATATGGAACAGTTTCCTATACCCATCCCATCATGCACATGCGGAGGCCAGTTGGTTGGACTTCATGCCATTTACTGAAACACGATTCAGCGCAGTGAGCTTCCCTACTGGTCCACTAGTCATCCTATGTACTGTAACAAAACTCCAAGTTAGCCTTTAAACATAACCTCCAACGCTACTCAGAAGCAGGGGCGATTGTGGGGATTAAAATAAAATCTACTCAAAACTATACATTACCAGTCATTTGGAGAACATTTTACAAAATTCATAGGATTAATAAACCTATAACCAGTTTATTTTTAAAATTTTTCCCTCCAGGGGGTCTTTTGTAGGGTCTAGTGTCCCTTATATGACAGTAGGCTGACAGGAAAGGAGAAAGGAGAGAGGGGAAGACATGCGGCAAATCTCAGTCGGGTCCAGGAATCGAACCTGCGACGGCCGCGTTGAGGACTCAAGGCCTCCAAATGTGGGTCACACTATCGCCTACGCCCCTATAACCAGTTTATTATCGAGGTAGAGTTCAAGATAATGACTATTGAAAATGACTCTTTAACCTGAACTTTATTTAAAAATCATACTTAGAAATTTTTATCTAAATGTTATTTTTGTTATTTTTTTCTTTAAACAAGAATGTATGTCCATCTATGAAAAAGTATAAATTATGAGTCAGGTTTTTATTATTTCAGTTCACAGTTCTTAAAATGGGTCTATCATAGTTTCAGTACCAAACACCTTTCTGTTCACACAGTAACAGCCTAACATTCTGCACTGTTCTTTAGTTTTACCTTATGTAAGTGACTCCAGGGAGATTTAGGAAATTAATTACAAAACACAAGAGTCATTAATCAAACTTCAAAAAAGACCAATAAGAGTAATTAACAAGGCTAACCAACCCATTATTTATCCAAATATTTTGCACATATACAACATTTTGTACTGAAGTACAAAATACTCTTCAAATAAATAAAGCCAATGTTGTACACAATTTTATTCATACATATAAAAATAATTCTAAATTAATGAAGCACTGCATTGCCCATTGTGAAAAATCACTAAGCGTAATATTTTGCATTGCAAATTGTCATCTGAATAAAGGTGCTGATGATACAAGTCTGACAAGTTTGATCAATTCAAATTCAATATTATTATTGATTATTGTAACACTTACTGTTTTTCATACTTAATTGTATTCTTTTTAAAAATCATAGAGGCGAGAAGGAGTTTACAAAAACAAAGTGTCACAAAGATGGGATGAACAGATGTCAAAAGAATGATTATTTATTTAAGGAGGGGGAGAGAGGGAGGCGTCCAGTCACTGGATATTAAAAGCGATTAATTATTAAGGTCATATATCACTCTTATTGATTACATTTTGAAATAAGAGTGTCTATATAGTCTCTCACAATGAATAAAAGGCAATTTCATAGTTTCTAAGGAATCTGGACGAATGGGAAAGACAACGGTATACTTTAAACTTCTACTTTAGTAATTCTGTCCTTTCCACTTTTCCTTCTCTAATGTCCCCTACCACTTAGTTAATTAAGAAAACAGAGAAATGGTAAACTGCTCTAATATTCCCTAAGTAAACATTCTTTGAACTACATACAGAAGAGCATATTAAGTTTTCAATTAACTACTGTTCTATTGTATTTGTCTGCAAAGTAAAAATAAAGCATAACTTATTTTAAATGCTTTTTGTGAATGTCCATCCATCCATCTTCCGCTTATCCGGGGTCGGGTCGCGGGGGTAGTAGCTTCAGAAGGGAGGCCCAGACTTCCCTCTCCCCAGCCACTTCCAGCTCCTCCGGAGGAATCCCAAGGCGTTCCCAGGCCAGCCCAGAGACATAGTCCCTCCAGCGTGTCCTGGCTCTTCCCCAGGGCCTCCTCCCAGTGTGACGTCCCCAGAACACCTCACCAGGGAGGCGTCCAGGTGGCATCCTGACCAGATGCCTGAGCCACCTCAACTGGCCCCTCTCGACGTGAAGGAGCAGCGGCTCTACTCTGAGTCCCTCCCGGATGACTGAGCTTCTCACCCTATCTCTAAGGGAGAGCCCAGACACCCTGCGGAGAAAACCCATTTCGGCCACTTGTATCCATGATCTCGTTCTTTTGGTCATGACCCAAAGCTCATGACCATAGATGAGGGTGGGAACGCTTTTTGGGTTAGCTCTCTCTTCACCACGACGGACCGGTACAGCGCCCGCTGCGCCAATCCGCCTGTCGATCCCAAGATACTTGAACTCCTCCACTTGGGGCAGGACACCCCCCCGACCCGGAGAAGGCACCTTTACACTGATTTTAAAATTTTTTCTTTTTGTTGCCTTATAAACACAAACTTCAGTGTATTTTGTTTGAATTTGAATTAACACAATTGTAAAGTTTAAGCAGAAAGATTTTTTAAACAATTTTTCACTATAAATATTTGAAAAGCGTGGCATTCTGATATTCCAAAATAAAATTCAGCCAATTGCTTTTTTATTTCTTGATCTGTTAACATGTAATAAATGCACTGCGAAAACACAAACTCTGACCAAGTGGATTTGGTCCAGTTTTTTAGTACATGAAGTAAGACACAACTAACTTACAAGTAACCTTTTAGCAAGATGGGAGCGTTTTAAGTAAATAATTCCTCAATGTTAATTTAAAAAAAGTATTAGTTCCACTGACAGATCATACTTTAAACAAGATATTTTTCCCATAAGCGGTCGAACTAATACTTTTTTAAAATCATTGCTAAGGAATTATTAACTTAAAATAATCTCCTCTGTTGTGTGTAAAAGTGACTTGTAACGGACAAAATACACATAAAAAGTAAAAATAAAGTGCAGTACTAACTGGTGTATCAAACCAGAAATCAAGGACATCAAAATTACTGGCAAAATTCAGATTTGCTATTAAAAAAAAAGTTATTCAGAACTTAATTTATATATATGTAAATGTCCACATCTTTAACGGGTAAATCCAAAAGCTAATTTATTATAAAATGATATTAAAAGTTGGGCCCCATATAGTAAACCACATTAATAAAATATGAGTGAAATAATACATTAAATGACCACTGGGCAATTATTCATAAACACAAAAGAGATATGTCAGATATGATTTTTGGTAATAACTCAGAAGTAGTCCAAGCAGTTTGTATGTAGGTTTTCTTTCTTTCCTTCTTACGTAAACTTTGTTTACATGGAAAGCCCATTCTTGACCTGTTTCACTTTTGCATTTTGCACATAGGTTTGTGATGCTTTTCTATCCTAAAGAAAAAGATAATAACACTTCAGATATCTCACAAAGACGATACTAACATACATGGAAAAACCTTACAAAAACCTTATACAACAGGAGAAAATATGGTGCCCACCGTAAAAAATATTTTCAGTTTTCATTTATGCCACAAAAACAGATCAGTACATTATTGCAAGAAAACGCAAAACCTAGGTGCTTTTGTGGTACGTAATTAAAGCCAAAGTTTTGAGCTGACCTTTTTTTTTATTGTACAGTGCCCTGAAATGTGTGATGTGAAATAGCACTTCATTATACTGGAAGTAAGACAAGCCTGATAATGCTTACTATAACCCAATAGGTTCCTCTCAGAACAAAAAGAGATCTGCTCTTTCTGCCAAAACTGCATGAGTGTATGTGAAACATTCTAGATCCTTCCATACTTTGTTTTATTGCTTTAAGGAAGAATATGCAGATGCTGTACAACTTGGCAATCCAGAATTTCTGTTTGTTGTTGAAAATGTTGAAATCCGTCAGATGAAAGTACACAGATGGTGGGGTGTTATGTTGAGATAATTCTAGCAGACCCAGAAACACATTTTCATCTGTGAGAAATGTCAGCTGCAATCTTCATGTTTCAAACGGTGTCAGGGAGCGAACTCACCAGGGTTGAGTTCGTGAATGAGGTGTTGACAGTTACCCAAACTGACCGCATGGAAATAATTTAACACATTGTGCGTGTGCATGCAGCATATTTACATATTCACTTTCTGACTGAAAAGAAACTGATCCTCTTTTAGAAAAGCAAAAAAAAGATCACCCACTGCAGGAGCAGTCCCTGCACAATGTGACATGGTACTATAGGTTTTTTGAAGATGTTTGGTAAACTACATTAACCTGCCAACATAACCCTTGTTCTAATTTTGTTTGTACTGATGTCTCATGTAACAGAGTTCCACATGCCCACATTAAAATTTGTCGTTTAAACATATTAATTTAAAAAAAAAGAGAAAAAAACTTTGATCGTTGATCATCAGCCATGTTAACATAGTAATTTATGTAAAATTATATATTTTTGTGTTTTCTGTGTTCTTTACCAGTTGTGTTTTTGGAGTTAGAGGACAAAGATTAATTAATGTTGTTATTCATGTTGTTATTCATCATCAGTCACTGCTCGGCAACGGTGTCAATAATTCACCAGTAGGGGTCAGTATTGCTCCAACAAGTACAAAGGCATCAAGGGAGAAACAGAGTTCTCAGGGAAATATTACGTTATCAGACAGATAGAGCGATGACCTTTTGTTTGTTCTAAATTTGTGTAAAATATTTATTTAGCATCCACACACCATTCCAGTAGATGGCAGTAATGCGCATCCAAACGTTGCTTGCCAATTGCCACAAAAAAGAAGAAGAGAGATCGTTTCTAAGACAGATGGTCTTTAATTAAATGTTATGGCATCAGCAACCCAATCTCTTTAATAACACAGGCACAACCTACAGAGAGGAGATAAGAAACACTCCCAGAACACAAGCCAGTGGATATGACATCTTCGTTTATTACTTCTAAGCCAACACGGACTAACGTCAGTGCTGAGAATCTGGAATACTTGGTTTTTAAACAATGTTGTTCACAGTCGTAACTACTCTGTATTTTCTCTGTGGTTTTAGTACGTGTCTGTTGACTTTTGTTAAATTTTTGCCTAACCTACAAATGAGCATATTCAATTAAATTAACATGTAGTTTAGACTAGCCAAACCTATTTTACAGGGAGAGTGACACAAAATACGCTACCATACGTTTTCTATGCCATGTATTTCTAGAGGACAAGTTAATTGCACAGAAATCCGAAGAAACTAATGGCAATCAGAGAAAAACTCCCTTTTGGTCCATTAAATCCTAAATTATTTATTTAATAACTTGTGTAAAGGTGTTTCAAACACATCTGTGTGGTGTTTACTGCATTTCACTTTAGATAAGAAGCTGTTGCCAAAGGAGGCAGGTATTCTAACCTGAATGATGCCCAAATTGTAAGTGATATAAAGAGAGGCTGATAGGACCGAGAAAATAAGTAGCTTTTTTGTGGCTTGATTTCTCAGCTACTGAAACACGGCTCCTTTCCTGCCTCTTCACTCGCTCTTCAAACTTCAAGTCACTGTTAAAAAATCACCCTGAGCTTTCTGCTCGCTGACTGTGCACTGGAATGCACCCAGCTGCTAAGATGATTTAAAATGCAAAACCTTGCCACGGTGCTGTTATCTCCTCTCTGCTGGTGAGGAGGCTGCACCAGATCAGACATGAACTCCAATCCATGACTCCGTCTCATCTGAGACGTTGGGCGCCGTGAAACAAGGTCCCCTATGGCTGCCGCTCCCATCCTTTTTTGTATATTGTGTCTTAGAAACTGTTATCCATCTTGGTCAACCAGGTCCATCTCCTCCACCTCACACTGGACAGACAGTGGAGCGCCTGGTCCAACAGACAGATGCAGCTCCGCCGTCCAACAGATACAGAAAATCTTTCTTGCCACATCATCACCTGTACAATACTTGAGTCTGATTGTTGCTGGTTACTGTTCTGCATTATTTCTCTGAACACTTTTATGTTGTTTCCAGAAATTAACTTCATGGACCTGATGTAAGACCTTTTTCTTCTTTTTCTTTGCCTTACTAGGGTAGTACGATGGTTTTCTGGTCAGATAGTGCCATATTGTAGCACAATCAAATAATAATTGTTGTAGAAATGTTAATATGTTATGTGTCAATGTTAATGGCTCTTGTCACAAGAGTCATTTGACCAACAACTGGATGTTAATACTGGCGGGAAAGACGAAGAAGACGACAGAAAGTCTCAAGGACTTTTTTTTTATGACCTATTGCATAAAAATACATATTCACATGTGATTTTAATTATTTAATTGAAACAGCGCAATTGTGAAATTGTGTTTTTTTTTCTACACTATGCTGACAAAATTTTGTGCATATTTGTAATGTAAATGCTGCTAATGTGAGTCTTGTCAATTCCAGGTTATCCAAAGTGCAAAAGGATAGTATTATGTTGCCCTCTTCCCTTTTAAACCTTTCCATAATCATTGTTATGACAGTTAAACTAGTAGTGTCAGAGTAAGTTCCTTGTATTAATCCACTAACTCATTACTAATGCACAACTACCCTTCAGGCAGAACCAGGTGTCTTCTATTAGCTGTTTATTTTATACTCACGTAACCATCAGCCCCTTCCGTTTAGATGCTCCCTCATTATTTTTGCATTGATTGTTGCTGCAGCAACTAAAACACAGACTCCACTCTGCCTTACTTTGTGTTCAACGCAATTCTCCTGCGACACCATTCACATTTAATTAACCTTCTCAACATGGACATAAATCGATATGGAGATCAGGAAATCCATCAGTAAGCAACATTAGATAACAGATGGCTATGCAAATCAGGCTGGTTCAGAGTCAAACGGAAACCCTTGTTAGATTGAAACCTCACCCCACATTTGACATACATGGTTATTGCGTTAAGCTGAAGCTGTCAAGAAGTGTTTGTCGTGGTTAGATTATAATGACTGGGGAGAAAAAGAGTTAGCAGCTTTCTGTCGTACAGACCTTTTATCAATCGCCAGAAGTTGTTCTTCTAAGACTTACAGGAATGAAGACGGTTACTGACATGGGATATAAGCTCAAAAGTGACCCATAAACCTGAAGGAGAGTGACTGCTTCACAGTTGCATTTTTTAAGGGTTTTGTTGACTGTAGTGGGAGACAGTCCCAGTTGTCAGATAGGAAAGTGGGTTATGAGAGAAGGGGAAGACATGTGCAAAGGTCATTGGTCTGGGGATCGAACAGCTCCATCGAGGACTAAGGCTGGTCTCCAACACACAGTTGGTTTCTGTCTTTAATCTGTACATGCGGACTTCTTGTGAGTTCAGAAGCAATTGGCCACAGACAGCAACAATACTGATGAGAAGTCATGCTCAATTGGTTCCAAAGGGTCCAAGAAAATATCACACCATTATACTAGCACCTTTGGTTTCACTGTGATGACATTACCATCATCACAGTGCAAACACATCAGGCTACCAGAACACAGAAGGATCAATTACAACACACTTTCCACGTGAAACAAATTACATTGTGCTTTCAATATAATACCATTTTGTTAACACTTTATTTGATTTGACATTGTCATGAACGTGACATTACACCTGTCATCCAACTTTTAACTTCTCATTAAAAGTGTCATTATTTACTGAATGAAACTTCATGACACTTGTTGGTATGTTCCTAGCAGATGTTGTATCATGTTTATGACAGTATCATGTCAGTCTTATGCACACCCTGTCAAATAAAGTCTTACCCACATTATTCAAGAGTACATTGCCAACATACTATCACAGAACTGTACAAATTGTCATGTCATGCTTGTGCAAGTTAGTACAATAAAACAATAGATACACTTTAGAGGAAATGTGAAAAATATTTCACCAACGACAGAGTGCTGTCCTCTGTGCTCAAATCTTAGAGTTGAAGGCCAAGTTTGTTTTTAAATAAAGTTTACAATGGTCTTGTTTATGCACTGTTTATGCTGCAGATTGACAATGTACTGTATTTATTCAGCACACTGTTAGTGAGTGTAGGGCATATTGAATGTAATAGAAAGAAATGTTGTTGTCATGGTTTCAGAACGTGTTCTGATCCACAGGCAGAACCAAGTGCTGACATAATCTTAAGATGTAAACGGGTTTATTTACAGAGATAATTTAACTTATAACAACCACTTTTTTTCCATGTTTTAGGTGAAATAATATGCCAATAGAAGTCATACTTTTTCAGCAATATTAAGAAATTATTGCCCTGAAAAGTTACTTCCAAGTTAGTTTTGTCTTATTTCAAGTGTGCTAAGATGTTTGCACTAGAAACTAGACACTTGTTGGGATTGTGTGTTTAAGAACAACTACAGTAATAAGGAATTATAATTTAGTGAAAGTTTACGTTACCCTGGTGTGATTAACTGATATTCATTGTATGACTTTGAAAGTCAGGACGGTTTTTCTCTTCCTGCTCCTTGTCTGTCAGCCATGGAGCAATGTGGAACTTTAACCGTCAACACACTGAACTCTCTCCCTCTATTATTTCTACTCTTTTCATGTTCAGCTCTGTAAATCAAACAGTTACAGAATAATAACTATAGCAGACATTGTAATTGCAGCATGGACAATTAAATAGTGCAAAAGCTACACAGAGCGGAATCCTATTAAATGTGAAATACTTAAAATTACATCGGTGGCCTGCGGAAATATCTCATTCTGTCTATTAACATGTTGGGCTTCTCGTGGAAAATTGCTCTAATGAATATGGCTATGTGCAAGTCAAAGATTGAGGTTTAGAGGGAAGTGGAGAAAAAAGGCAATAATTGCAACATTAACAGCATTGGACATGTCTGCAGATGCTCAGCTTCACTGTGTGTATTTAAAGAAACAGCAACTGGTTCGTCTTTTCAGTCTGCATACAGCCAAAAAAGAAAAAAAAAATTATGTGGCTCTTATTATTAATGATGTAAAGTAATATGCATAAGAAAGCAACATGGATATTCTTAATGGGCTGTCGGGCTCTTTTCAGAGATTTGACTCTTTGGACTTGCAAATGATTCTTCAGCTAGAATTGTCTCATTTACAATGGTTTGGTTTGGAAAGTTATATTTTGTTCAGTTTTAGTTTTTTCATTTTCAGTTTTTTAAATATTTTTACTGACAAAACCACTTTATTGCTCTTGCTGCTGTTGAATAGTTTCAGCAAAACATTCATTGAACAACTGAAATTGTACAGAAATGAACCACAACAAACAAATCGGTTCAATAAAATACAAGTTTTAAACATTATATTATATTATATTATATTATATTATATTATATTATATTATATTATATTATATTATATTATATTATATTATATTATATTATATTCTAAAGCAGTGGGACACATTTGCATTTCAATCTGTCCACTGGTTTTATTTGGTATATCTTTACTTAGACACTTTCTAGCAGTAAGAAGTGAACATCTAGATGTTGTTCACATTGGATACATTAGATTATTAGAACAAATCATCTATGCCTGTTCCTTTCCACCTGGTGATTATTTCTCATAATCCATGAGCAAGGGTTGGGGTTTTGGAACCTGTCCAGGATCTCCATCACATGATCAACACAGACTTACACTACAAACTGACCTGCTCTCACTTTAAGGGTTGATGTAAAACAATGCCTTGATGCCACATCTACCACCAAAATTGGAATCATTGACAAATGAATAAAGATATCAACGAACTACATTTGGACTAGGAAACATATGTCTAAAAAACTAAAAACTGCAGTATATGACGTTTATTACATTTATTTATTTATTTATTTTTTTTACATATTTGTTAAAATAATGATTATGTCATTATTTTCATTAAGCCACAGCTGGTTCACCACAATATAGCCTGTCACAAATGCTAAGGCTAGTTAGCATAGCCACTGAAGGATAAAGTCTTTCTGGAACGATGGGTTGTTTTTCCACATTGAGCACATTGAGCAGCGTACAGGAGGATGATTGACAGCGTTTAGACCCTCCATTCTTTTTCACAGAATTTGTGTCTCATAGCATATTGTCACAACATGATGGCGTTTGTAACAAAATATGAAAAAAACAACAGTTTTTGTAAGTTACATACTTCAGCTTTAAGTGCAGTGAGGCATAATATTTTTTCTCATCCAAAGTTGATATCTCTCTTAATTATTCTGATATTCATATGAATGCAAACAAATTCATTTTTCTATTAAGAACTCAACATAATTAGAAAAGTACAAAACTAATGACGCAGAGAGGATGATTTTGCAACAGTATAAATGGAATGAGTAATGCTGCATGAGTAATGCTGCATCAAAGAGCAGACTGAAAGCATAATTGAATGTTTTCAACTAGCTGGATTTTTTTTTCCTGTTCTCAATCTAAGCTACGTTTGTAGCAGGTTATAATCACTCTCATATTCCGATGGTCTCTCATTATGAGAAAAGATGATTTTATACCGTTTCAGGGATAAGTTGGACGGATAATGTTTAAAAAAAATAAAATGGGGGAGAAAATTCGATTGTATCAGTAGAAAAAAAAAATACAAGTTAATGACGTTTTTTTTTTTTTTTAAAGAACTAGGATAATTCAAATGTGAGAAGAGAACAAACTGAATATTTTTCAATGCTACGTTAAGATGGAATGAAAAAATTCATAGAAGCTGCTCTCAAAATGTCTCCTGCATCTGCTTTTGTTTTGTTTGTTTTGTGTTGTTTTTTTAGTTTTTTTTTACTGAAGTGAGCAAGTAAAATCCTGCTCCGTTTTTCATGCAAGCAGCTCATGATAAGCTACCGGCCAAATCTCAATTGACACTCCAGAGACTGACATCCCACCAAAGTACTCCCAGCCTGCTGGGAGACCGTTCTGCACGGAGCAGCATGAAGGTACGCAGACAAAACCCTGCAGTGCTGCTGCTGCTAGCATCTGACTCAATGAGTTCCTCTATTATTTGGTTAGTGAAAAAAGATGTGAGAGCTTTGGATTATCAAACTCATATCCAACATTTGTCCTGGCTTACAGTGCGAGGCAGACATGTTTGTTTGAACACAGCAGCAGTCAGCTGGTAAAACAAGCATCACGGTGTTGATTTTTGTCTGGCATGCAGTCTTATGAAAGGTGGATTCTGTCTTCACTCTGGTTCAGACATTCAGGGCTCAACCAGAGAACCGACCACACTGAGAAACACTACAGACATTATGTGAAACCTCAGATAATTATACATCTATGTTGGCATTTACTCAAATTGGAAAAAAAATTGCAATTATTTTGCAGCAAAAATTAAATTTACAAAATATATACACATATATTGTAGTTTTTTGGAAATTGATAACAACCTCTTTAAAAAGATACATCTTTCATTTCTTTAATTATGTTGATATTTTATTTATTTATTTATTTATTTACCTATTTACTTGTCATAAGGTTGGGTTTGTTGTTTCAAACTAATTAGCAAAATATTACAGCTCCACACTGTATATTTGGTTGCAAAAATAAAATCCTCCCATTGCTCCACTTTTAAAAGTATAACTGATTACTTGTATTTACTTTGGGACAATCTGGATCTGCTCCTCCACAGCAGCGACTGCAGCAATTAGCATTCAAAGCTCTTAAGAACGGCTGCAAACTGTGTAAAAGAGAAGCAGTTTTCTGATAATGTGCTGAAGGTGGAGTGGTGGGAAAAGCAGCAGCTTCTTAAAGAGACAGAGACCCAAATTCAAGTAAATTTTCTTTTGATAGATCAGCTGAAGACGACATATTAATTGATAGTGCTATAAAATTGCACTTTTTAGTGTCCTTCCACCCCAATGCTCCACCGTTGGATCATGTCCATCCATAAAGCTCCACCTCCCCACCGGGGCTCTTTCTGGGGTAAAGTTTTGCTTGATTTGGACCTAGTTCTTATAAAATTGACCATTTAGCTCCAACAGTGAAAATGTAGAGGACGACAGTGGGAAAACTATTCAGGATGGTGAAAAGTTTGGTTCATATGTAGAAAAAGTTATAAACATCATAAGACATAACAGAATGGAACTGATGGATCAGGACTTTGTGTAAAGTAGCAAAAGTCGAGACAGAAGTTCAATCTCCAAGTTTACTGATCCACGCACCATGCAGCAAAATAAATGATGGCATTTATGTTTGGACCAAGATTCCTTAGATCACCTCAGAAATGACAAAAAGCAGTTTTCAAATGATTTTCTTTGTTGAGACTTTTTGCCTTTTGAGACTTAACCTACTTTCCGTTGTGAGAAAAGTTCTTTTTGGGTGATGTTTTGATCCTACAGGTCAGGCAGTACTGCCTGGATGTCACTAGCGAACATGAAGCGAACAATTTGGCTAACTGTCGTCAATTCATGATGGGGAGGCAACACACAGCTCTGAGCAATACGGCGCTCCTTAAAGACGTTGGACCAAAATGTAAATCTGCTGTACATCCTGTAAAACAGCTAGCTGTGGGACGAATAAGCCTGTACTCTCTGTTCAGAACGTCTGAGTGTAGAAACAGGATGGGAAATTAAGCCCATCAGTCTTTCCATGAAAAAATCATATGCAGAGATTCATCACCGCTAGTCTGGCAATTTGTCAGATGATTGAGCTCTTTTCGTCATTTGCAAGTGGGGATATTATTAGAATTGGAGATGACTTGTCTGCAACTCTGCACAGTTTGGCGGTTCGGCGCTGCTGAGGTGGAGCGCATGAAAACGTCGGAAATGACAGGTGACCCAGACGCAGCAGTTTTCAAACTCATACTGAACTAATTGAAAGCACCAATCACTGCAGGATACTTTTACCGATCTACATCAATGGCAGAAAGCTGACTTGTGCATTTAGCATGCACGTTGTCTTTCTTCAAATCTTTCCAAACCAATTCACTTGTATTACTCTCAGCTGGATGTATTCATATATAAAGTGAGAAAAATGAGCAGCCCTCTGCATGAAGGCTATAGAAGGCGTCCATTTTTCCTGCACCTCGGCGGCTGCCAGGTAAATGAGACCTTGGGGGAACTTCACATTTTGTCATGTTCATTCTTTGCTGCGTCATATTTCCCTGTTTGCAAGTCAATGCCACCAAAGTTTCCTCTGACAAGACAACGAGAGCTGCAGCTTAAAGGGAATGTTAAGGGGTCTGAGTCTGGGTTTTTTTTCATTTACTTCATATAATTACTGTTGATATAATCTCAGAATCATCTCTCCTCATGAAATTGCTGCATGTGTAATTTAATCAACTATAAATGTAGAGAAAATGATTAAGGATCTTTAGAGGGAAGTAATATTTTACTCATCTTCTAATTATGTAAGCAGTAATCTTGTCTGTGTGCACCGTTGCCGGTTTTCTATATCTACTGCTTATGTGTAATGTGAGATGTCTGTTTATTAACTCTCTGGATTTAGCATTCAATATTGGATATACAACATAGGCACGTTTACATGGACGTAAACGATTATACTTCATAGTCTGTTACATTTTTCTACCATCAGACGTCTGTGCTTAATAATCTAACCCACCATGGATGGAAATATCTTTATTCAGCTCTTTCCCTCTGATTCAAACAACGACCTACTGAACAATCCACCTTCCACTTTTCCTCCTGCATTGATGAGACAGATATCATCTGTGTTTCTGACACATGCACTGTTATACCTTCAGTTCAGCCTCAAGCAACAGCTATGTATTCATAGCCAAACTGAAATTACGAAGATGAATTCGCATAATGAAAACACTGCAATTTTTCAAAAACACGTTTTTCGCTAAAACGTTTTTGCGTCAGGATGAGGGGGTTTTTTTTAGCTGTATGTGTTTTGCAAAACTGCAATGGAAACACTTCATTCAGCCGGATGTTACTACTGGCAAAAACAACAAAGAAGACCACAGGAAGTGGTAGAAGGATGACGGTTTATTTTTTTTTTTTTTTTTCTGACAATGTGCAGCTGTCTCCACCAGAGCTCTCACAGAATCACACAGTTCATTAAAAGTTGCGTGTCACTCCAACATGTCTGTAAAATCTCTTACCAGAATTTTCTCAAAATGCTGCACATGTAGTCGCTCCCAAGTAGGCGGGGCTTGTTGCTCCAAAGCCTGAATAAGATGCCGACGTCTCCTTGATGACGAGTGCTAGCGCTTTGGCTGAACTATAACTATATCTCATTTAATTGTTTACATCTGTCTTTGCCATGATTTTTATTGACTTGTCAAGTGGACAAGTCAATGAAATAAAATCACAGGTCAAATTAAATTCACATCTGATTTAAATTTAACTTCTTATTTAACGGAAACACCACAATTTCAAAATTCTTATTAATTTTTTATCATTAGTAGAATAGCAACAAATATTTGCCCATCCCACCTGGATGAGTCATACTAAGCTTGGTGCCAATTGACCTTTTACAGCGTTTCTTTGACGAGTACGCCAGGTTCACAACTTGGCCACCTTAACATTCTCAACAACTCACGATTTTGATAACTTTTAATGACGCACAGGATCCAGGAAAGAGCCTCTGGTTTGTCACCCCTGGTTTAGTTAATTTGGTAAATTCTCATTACAGTTTCAGTTAATTTTTCCTTTTTTAGAAATGTTAATTTTTACTTTCATTTCAGCTAATGAAAATGTTATTTTACTACTTGTTGTTTTGTTATTATGTTAGTTTTTGTTGATGGTAATAAGATTGGTGTGAACAACTATATTTTACAGCCAAACTTTGTGACAAACGAAAAGTGTGTTTTTAGGCAGTAGAATAACAGACACAATCCCATTCCATCAGTCCCTGTCTTTTTAACCTTCTTGCTGATAAGAACCAGAATTATCAGCGGTAATTAATAAAAAAGAAAAAAAAAAAAGAAAAGCAAAAGCTGATTTAAATACAAAGTCAGTTTAGTGCTTTCTCCCCTGGAGGCTCTGTGTTCTTGGTGGTAGGAGCAGCGAGGCGTGCAGTGACTACCTCTCAACACATTTCATTGACACGTCGGGTCGATGGAAGATGTCGGCGAGTGAGGATAAATATTCTATGACCCCTGTCATGTATCAAACATGAGGTGAATGTAAACACAATAGGAATCGATACAGGAAAGAAATTCCTCCTGTTCTGCAGACTTGGTCTTCGACCCATGAAAAGATGGGGGACACTTGTGCTGCAGCACTTCTGACATCACACTTGTTTCATCCCACACTTGTTTTTTTATGGTAGAATTGAAACATCTGTCTGCTAAAATGTACACAGGACACATCTACTCTAACATAGATTATTTTTTTTGTCTTTTTATTTTTAAATGATAAGTTTAAGTGTGTGTTTTGGTGTCAGGTTCAAATCCTGAAACCCAGTCAGAAAAGTCTTTCACTCTGAATAAATTGGACTGTCAGAAACAGGCCTTTCCAAAAATTTGCAGTATTTGTGCAGTAAATATCTTCTCTTTTTACAACACAGCCAGCAGACCCTGTTGCCTTCACCTGAGTTGGTTAGACACAGTTTGATTCTTGGATGTTAGTAGAGTTTGGATGTTGTTCTTGGCCCTATCTGCTTCATATTGCCACACTGCTTGGTAAACAGTGGATTGCGAGCAATACTGGCTTCCAATTTTAGGAGTGCGACAGAGTAGTTGAAGATGGAAATATTCTCGGCTCCAGTAGATGGAACCCCTCAGGACGTTTGGCAGGTTTTGGTCCTCCAGTCCCTCATTAGCTGAGTTTCCATTAACCATGGATTTGTACAAATTGAAATTACAAAAATTTATTTACTTGGAAACATGCCACTTTAGAAAAAAACTAAGAAAAAAAAGAGATGGATTTTTTTTTCCCCCCCCCGTCACATGAGTCACATGATCAACAGCCGGATGTTAGCACTGGCAAAAACAATGAAGACAACAGGAAGGATGGCGGCTTCTTTTTTTATTTTTATTTTGACAATGTGCAGCATCACACAGTTCATAAAATGTTTTGTGTAATTCCAACGTGTTGTAACATGTTTTGTCAAATGTAAAATGTCCGTAGCTCAGCACTTTCCTTTGAGGCCTGCAGTTTGTCTCTAAAGGCTTCCAGCATTCACTAAAGGCTCAAGAAGGTCCCATACTGTAACATAGGAATCTTCAGACTCAATCAGAAAAGGTCGTTGAACGGCACAGGAGTCAAACTCCAGTCCTCAAGGGCCACTGTCCTGCAACTTTTAGATGTGCCTCTGCTGCACCACACCTGAATAGAATAATTAGGTCATTAAGGCTCTGGAGAACTGATCTACACAAGGAGGAGGTAATTACGCCTTTTGATTCCAGTGGTTTGTACCTGTTGTGGCACATCTAAAAACTGCAGGACAGCAGCCCTTGAGGACTGGAGTTTGAAACCTCTGTTCTTTTGTTCGTCCTCCAACGTATTTATTAATTTTTATGCACTGGTGAATAAAAATGAATAGGATCCCTTGGAGGGATCCAGTGCTTTCACTGGATCCCTTGTGCCACCTTAAGTCACTTCTCTTGGATCTGCAACTGTTTCTGGTGGCCTTGACTGACATGGATGATGAACATGATTAGGTGTTTGATTAACTGGAGGCAAACAGTTTTGCAAACCAGAAATTGGAAGGAACACCAAGGGCACTTCAGAGTGGTGTGGTTTACTTTCCCAGACTGGATGAATCTCAACTTCATCATGAACTTGGACCCTTGCTTTGGCTGCATTGAGCCTTTTCAGCTCATCCATATAATGAACCTCTCATTCGAAGTCCTCCACATTACTCCTTCTAGCTGCTTTGCCTTCTTGTTGTTTTCTTAGAAGAGCTGCCTCTTGACATTCACTGGATCCTATTTAGTAACTGATTTTTTTTCAGCGACTTTAGCTGGGGCCCTCCAGCGTTCATAAAGACTGTTGACGCGAAGCAATTATCTATTTATAATTTTTTCTCTTTATACATTCTTTCCCCTTTTCTGTGGACTCTTGTGGCTGTTCAGACTGGCCTGATGCTGCCTGGCTAGATTCAACTATCTCTGCAGGAACCACACACTGTTTTTACTTGATATTCTGATTTATTCGACGATTACCTGCATGCAACTTTTCTCAATGGGTAGTGTACTCATTTATTCAAGAAAACCTTTTAGGCATCTATGAACTGACATAAAGACCCATTCCAATAGCAGCTCCTTTCAGTATCACTTATCCTTGCAGTTGCACGTACTAAACCCCTTTTAATGCTTGATGAAGTAGTGAATAAGTTACTTTACCAGTAAAACAGTTCTTAAGTAAAATAATAAAAGGACCAAAGAACCAAGATATACAATAAATCTGTTAATGTCTTGCCATATAGTGTAGGACCAGAGACACATTTAAAAGTTGCAGGACTCTGGTGGCCCTTGGGGACCGCAGTTGAGACCACTGCTATAGACACACATAGCACAAACAAGCATAGACACATTCCTCACTAAGATCTTTATTTGTGTGTGTTTTTCAAATATTTCTAAGTAAGTTTGCGTATATGATGACGACTCCCAGGTAAAACAGACAAATGGGGAAAACAAAACCAAACGCAGGTCCTTCCTCCTTTGAGGTCAGAACAACTTCGCTGAGTTATTTTTCATTAACCATATTAGCCATGTCATACACTGTACTTCACTTAGAATCAATTTGTAAAAGTTTGATTTCAATGTCAAAATCTCTGTGTATGATGAAACGTAACCGTTTTACAAGATTATTACATTTCCTTTTTAAATCCTTCCTGCAGCCAGAGAAGAACTCGCAGCCTCTGAACTGTCATGTTGGCAGCGATGAATTGTTGGAAGGGAACAGCCATAGATCTGTGAGGGTTTTAGTGCCTCGGCTCTCTTGTGCCTTGAGACCAGCTATTCTGATGTTAGCATTACTCAAAGGAAATTGTGCTATTTGCATTGATGAAGTCTGTTCGAAATGGAAGACATTATTCTAAAGAGGAATTTGGCTTTCTGAGAGAAGCGGGGGGGGGGGGGGAGTCATATAAACCCGTTTATAGAGCCACTGGTGTGATGATGCATGTCTGTGCGGTATCAGTGTTTTTGTGGAGTGAACTGCAAGGCAAGAAAAAGAGGCAGACTGTTTTGAGATTAACATTTTTATTTGCAGACAGTGGAGATGTATTTGCCATGAGCCTCAGCGTGCATCCTTGGAACGAACGCATAAACCATTCAAACAGTTTATCTGTCTGTTGACAGGCCGAGGGGTAATGTCTACATGCAAAACTTCACCGTCAGCCCTCTCAACTTGCGCCGCCCAGGTCAACCCAAAGCATGGAATAAAACGTCAGACGGTGATTCACAAAGTGAGAAGGGTCAAGGAGCAGAGGTTCCATTTCACTGGTTCAGGAAGGAGGGATAAGGTGCCGCTTTTGTGCGTGTCTGTGCGTGTATGTGTGTGTGCACACACTGTACATGTGTCCTTTACAAAGGCTCATAAATGCAAGCCAGTTTTCTCTTAGATCCCCAGAGTACTTCACTGAGAATGCGATCCAGCTCATAGCAGAGCGTACGGCACAAAACAAAGATGCAGAGGTCAGGGCTGCGGAGAAACAACAGCATCTATGAATGTGAATGGCCTCCCTGCCACAGAGCTGTCACACTAAGCCTGCCCACACCATGCTAACAATACTGCTCATCACTACTCCGCTCCCTCTGCTTTAAGGTTCACCTCTACAGAGAATAGAGGGGTTTTTTGGGGGGGGGGTTTACACAAATTTGGGATTCTTTGCAGATATTTAACGGATTTTTGTAAAAAAAAATAAAAAATTGCCATATTTATTAAACTGTCACCATGTTGTGGCAGTATGTTATGAGGCAATCTGTGAATAAATTGATCTCATCCAGCTCTTTCCTGAGCTATCATTCCCATCTGAAAGAATGCAAAACAACCAATCGGAGGGTCCAGGAGGAGGGGCTTAGCGCTGTCAGTCAAATTCGTGTACCTGCTGCCATATGAACTCATGGCGGAGAAGCAACTTATCTTTACAGGAAAACTGTTTATCTGCCATTATCGGTGGCTACGCTAACTAGCCTGAGCATTCATGGCAGGTTATGCCACTGGGGTCCGAAGTTGGTCCTTGAGGGCTGACGACCTGCATGTTTTAGTTCTCTTTCTGGATTAACACACCTGGGTGAAATGATGGCTCATTAGAAGGCCTAAGAAGAACATAAGAGGTTTTCACTACCAGCAGGGAGAGAGAACTGAAACATGCAGGATGACGGCCCTCCATGACCGACTCTGGACACCACTGGGTTATGCTGTTGGGAAGACAATGTAGCACAGCAGAGAGGTAGATGGGAGATGACTGTGCGAGACCCGCCTCCTGGCTCCGATTGGTTGTTTCTAGTTAGCACTGGGAGATGACAGAGGAGCTCGGTTTTTCTCCCAGATTATCTGTCTCATATCGTACTGTCACAGCGTAGCGACCATCTCAGCAAATATGGATTTGTAATCCCTTTCTGTTTATTATAAATAAGTGATTATTTCCCTTAATGCCTTTAGTAAACAAATTAATTACTTAGATAACTACTTGCTTGTTAAGCATCATGAAATATCTGGAAAATGTGCTTCATGGAATTGCTTGAGACAATGACAAAGAACCAGAAAGAACACATGAGCTGTATTGTTATCTTCTCATGTCCAGGTGAACATTGCTGTACTTCTGCTGGTTGGTGGAAAACATTGCTGGTAGAACACCATGCTCTCTGCTATCAGTTTAATCTATTTACACTGCAACCTCCCTTCCCCTCTCTGCTACATAGCATCATAAATATTTGTCATGAGGGGCTGTGACCGCTGAGGCTTGCCTTTACCACTAGTCCCCTGTATTTGACAGCTGAGCTGTTGTGGAGGAAGAGGAGAGGCTGTCCATCAGCTGGAAGCAGGACGGCTGGATCTCCAACACTGTCAGTTCACAAACAACTTCATTCTATTTTATGTCCTCTTCACGTCACAAAAACAACTGTGGTCAAGATTATGGATGATTTTCATCCTTTTATAAGTGCACTCGAGGTTGTATTTTTAGGAAACGAAATATTATTTTGTACAGAGCTCCGTAACTTACTGCCGGCTAAACTGCTTGTGTGGGTGGAAGAAATACTATCAAATCGAAAGATAATAAATACATCCATAAAAATGAAAACAAAGGATATCATACATATAATTTTAGTGTGTTTTAGTTACTTTAATAAACGTGCAGGACAGTTCCAGTTAGTTATTGTCTTTCCCATTTAATTACAGTTTTTATTTATTTCAGCTGACAAAAATGTTTTCCCATTGTCAGTTTTTGTTATCTCATTAGTTTTAGTTAACTATTATAACCCTGATGAGAAATAGGAATCACAAAGATAAAAATAATTTATTACTGCAACGTATAGCTGCTGAAACTGTTTATTTTTATAATGTATTATTACATGTTAATAAATGACAGTAGACTACTATTGAGGCATTTCAATATTTAAAAGCCAATTGAGAGACTCATATATAATATTGGTACTTTACACACTGTGTTACATTTTGAATGTGTTTGTGTACTGAAACAGTATTTTATTACACAGTACAACATATCCATTCAGCTGTAGGAAGGAAACCCTTTCATCTGAATTACTGCATCAACGCGGCTCTGGCCTGTGAAGCTCAGGTTGATTTCATAGCAGCCTGCTGCCAGCCTGCATTGTTGGCTCCAGTGTCTCTCATGACAATACTTCATAGACTCTGTGGGGTTAGGTAGGTCAGGCCAGTCTGCTGGCCAGTCAAGCACAGTGATGCCACGGCTATCAAAGCAGGGATTGGTTATTTTTAGAAGTGCAGGGAGCAGCAAAGTTCAGCACCTCCATAAAACTTATCACAAGGAAGAATAAAGTGCGCTGAAACTTTCTGTTTCTATATATTTATATACTTCTGTCTCTCCTGCTGTTAGACACAGTCCAAGTGGCAAAAACATAAAATCCATCCAGCTGTTTTTTGGCAATAAGTTCGTATTTTTTGGTGTCTGGAAGACAAGCTGTTTCAAAAACCTCCCGATTATTATGACACAAGGTGCTGGCCTGTTATCTGGCAACCCCAGCAGAGTCCAGCCCCTCGTCCAGCGGAGCTCTGCTCGCGTCATATTTCCAAGACGAGCATGTTTGGTTGGCTGATTTTATCGCTTTACAGTGGTGCTGGAAAACACAAGTGTTTTGTTGTGCAATGAGCATCATGTGTCCATGCATACTCCCAGTTATAATAAACAGAGATGTGTGGCCTTCATTTTATTTTTAAACTATGTTTCTATGAATGATTTTTGCCTGATAGTGAAACAGCTCATTCTTAAAGGAGCTCAAAACAGTTAGAACTGAGCAGGTGAAATCTATTTGTCTGCAAATGACTGTGTCATGAGCATGTTGTGTTTAACACGTAGAACTTTCAAATTTTGTTCAAGGAAGCATAATAGGTCCACTTTAATTCATTTTGATTTGAAACTTTTTCACCGTTGTCTCTGGTCTGTGTGTCAGGGCCAGATGATGTGGGATTAGGACGAGAGCAGAATGACGGATTTATGTATTTTTGGTAATTTTCGAAAGATCAGCGATCATCCATCTGATTGTGTCTGCCCTTGTATTGTAACTATGCCCTAAAATCTAGTGGCTGATCAGTAATGAGATGATGATAAAATATGCATAAAATGAAACTGCATGTCATCTTTTTAAAAATCCAATTACATGTTCTATACTCCACAGTGAGCTCAGAGTTTCAACACATTTGCACCGAGAAAAAAAAATGCGGCATCGTGCTTTTTACGGTTCGTAACAAGGCTAAGGCTTGATAGAAAGATCATGTACTGGTGAAGCTGCTCTTCACCTTCCAAACAGGCCACTTTGAGTGGAAGCATATATAAATCTTGGTGAGCTTGTCTTTACTTTCACTGTTACTGGAGCATTAAAAACAAATAATTTAAAATAATTAATTAGCTTGTTTAGGGGGGGCAAGTGAAGCCTGGTGGCCCGCCAGGCTTACGATAGAGACAGACACACACTCACAGCTAAAGGCAATGAAAGGAAACCAATGAAGGTTGTTTCTGTTGAAGGAAGTCAGATTCTAGAGAGAAACCGGCATTCACAGGAAGAACACGCAGAAAGGCAGCAACTCATGACCTTCTCGCTGCTCAACAAGCAGCGTCCCTCCTGTGCAGTCTGTCCTCCAGCTGAGACGAAGCGGTTTTGAATGTGGATAAGACAAAAGCAATGTTTTTTTGTTTTTTTTCACACTCTGGAAAACTACCAGAAATCCCTCTACTGCTCACAACTGCTGTAGGAGCACAAATTGAGTTTGTCAGTAATTATAAATATCTTGTCTTTATTCTAGATCAAGAGCTTTCTTTTAAAAATCACACAGCAAATTTGTTACAAACATTGAAAAAGAAGATTGGGTTTTATTACTGACATGGATCTTGTTTCTCTCTCAAAGCTAGAAGTAAATTGGTAGCAGCAACATTCCTGCCACTCCTGGATTATGGAGATGTTTTATATATGAATGTGTAACGGGTACCGTAGCGACAGCACCGCTGTTGACAGATATACTCCTGAAGAACAGGAGAAAGACGAGGAAACGGCTTGTTCAGTTCAAGTGTCATGCAGCAATTTATTCAAGTTTTACATCCAAACATACTTATTGTATTGAGTTTCTTTCTTTATAGTTTATATATTCAAAGTCCAACCTTCCAGCAAACTTAAACTCTCTCTTACATAGATCTGTTATTTCCCATTCTTTACCCTCTAACAACATTTTGTTTTGCATGTTCCACGAGTTCGAATTGTAAAGGGGAAGCAAGTATTCAGTGTGATGCTCCTTTGTCTGGAATCAGCTCTAGTCTGAACTCAGGTTGTCAGAACTGATTTCATTGGATTCATTTCGAGCGGTTCTTAAAAACAGGCAACGAGATTCTATTAAACAGTGTCACTGCTTTTAAATCGCTTTCTATTCTTTTACACTTGTGCATATGTACTAATTAGTTTTATTTTGTAACCAGGTTACTGTGTATTACAGACTTCTGCCCAGGTCCCTCTTGAAAATGAGATCTAGATCTCAACGGGGTTTACTAATAATTTATATATATGTATATAAATAAATAAATAAATAAACAAAGCGCTGCCTCTCCATCTGTAGCTTCAGCTAATTACATGCTACGTTCTTGATGGCTGAAAATCCTGGGCCTTCACGTTTCACAACAGGACTTCACCAGACACATTTTGCTGCGCTTACTGCTGGGACATTAGCGCTGCAGTGAAATGATTATGCTTATTATATTCTAATGGAATGATAATTGCCGCCTCTTGCCAGTTTGTTGAATGCTCTACAAAGTGTTAGCCAGCAGACAGAACGGTGAGGCGGACGACTCAAAGCCACTTGCGTCCTTTTCCTCAGGGAACTAAAACGGCTTTATTAGCTTCATTTATTTAAGTGTTCTCTTATCATGTTAAGTGCAGTGAAGACCCTTGCAGTACGCTCTTATTCACAATTTTTTCCCCAGAGGTCTGAGAATCTAAATGTTCCCTTTTATTTGAAACACTGAAATTGGTTCACCTCTTTATGCTGAATCCCTTAAAGTGCATTTTTAAAATTACATTTGAAACCGGAATCTAATACGAAAATATTTTCTGAACATAAAAATCCTCAGTATTTGGTAGAATTACTTTTTAACTGTTTCCGGAAATTTCGACCCGTTTCTCCAGACAGAGCTGATGGGAGTCGGATCCAAAAGGAAATAAGTAAAAGTCTTGCATTCTGTCGCTTTTGAAACTGATAGATTGTGATTTAAAGAGTGAACTAAATGAACTTTTCAGTGATATTCCAGCAAAGAAACTGAGCCACCGCTCCTTTGAGTCCCTCCTTGGTTCAAAAGTTTACCTTCATTTATGTCCATGTCAGTCATCCATCGTAACTCTGAGAAATCATCTGACAAAGCCGCTAAGTGCCTCCTTCCGCATTGTTTCTGTGATGCACACACACACACACAATATGAATACATTACCTGTTAGAAATCCTCTACAATATGTAAATAATAACAGGAAACAGCCATTGGTTGATTTTCAGCAAAAAACAAAAACAAACTCCCTAACAGCGTAAAAAGCTGTCGGCTTTATAAGCATCCTCTGAATGAAAGAGTCATTATTGGTGCTGTGCTACAATAATAAGGGCTCCATTAGTATTGTATATGGAAACGTTAATGCTGCTCAGCTGTTGACTGTCAGAGGTTGAGAATGTAAGAGCTTCACTGTGAATCACTGTTAAGAGAGCCGAGTGGATACATTTTATTTAACATTAATATCTCCAGGGGAGTCACATTAATTGTTCTGGTTGGTCAACAAGACAAATAAAATATCAAGGTATTCTGAGTCTATTCACTCTGCAGAAATACGTTTTACCTTTGGACTATCTTGGGAAAAGGAGTTTTTGGATTTCTTCCAAATTTATTTCAATTGGAAAAAAATAGAAAATTTACAATTGAAAAATAACCTAAATAAACAAAGGTAATTAAAAAAATATGTTTTTTAGCTTAGATGTATCCACATCCACATGGTCAGCTGAGTTGGCAGAACAGGTGATGGTGATAATAGGGAGAATTTAACCACTTGGGTCATTTTTACACATTTATGAGGCCTGGAAAGTATCACAACATCACATCTTTAACCAAACCTACATCCAATGGTTTGCTCCATTCTTGAGGGAGCTGAGATTGACTGATAAGTCGGATCTATCTGATGGATTGACATGACTGGGAGGCTTAACCAGCATAATGACACATGGAAACACAAACACGGCTCAGCTGGACAACACAGCAAGAAATGCAACGACGGTCTCTCCTCATCTCTGCTCTGGGTGCAGCCAATCAGAACCATTCACCTACCAAATGAATGGTGCTCCTGGATCGGCTGCTTTGCGAACGTCAGCCTATGGCGTTTAAAGTAGCACAGAGCCTTGCTTTGTCACCTTTCTAGGCTGCATTTTCTTTCAAACATATTAAAAACAATTGGGATTTTACCCAAATAATTTACCAATATCAGTAATGGTGTGATGAAGTTTGAGTGGAATCCTTGTACCACTACGCCTCCAGTGCTGCTGATGTTCCATTTGCTGCTGCCTGTTGGAGCTCGCTGCTCCGTCCTGGTCCTGTCACATAACGGCTCCCTTCCACATGTCCCACATGAAAACAAGTGTCATTGGATGAGAGAATGACATTTTAAACAAGTTGTCACCTAATCTGTCAGCAGTTGATAGGTGAACTTGGAACTTTGAGGGAAATTGCTTTTGAAATGTCACCAGCAACAAGAGACAACACAGAGGTTCCCAAATAAAGGAACATCTGCTATGTGCTGGATGAACAGCCTGACAGTGGCTCCAAAGGAAAGAGTAGCTGCATCACGTCCGGAAGATTCAAGCTCAGATTCAATCAGTCGATTGGTAATGCATTATATTTTAATCTGGGATGGGCTTTTTTTGGGCTATTGATTTTCGTTTTCTAAAAGGATAGGATTTTTTGTTTTCCAGTGATATAGTGCAATATTATAGAAAAAGCAAGTAATCTTCAGTTGTTAAAAAAAAAAGCAAAATATATGAAAATAAACTTTACTGTGGAATTTAATGCCTTAAAATTGGGCCTTTGTCTCTTTAAAAACTCCTGTTTCCAACACTCCGCCTTCAGGAAGTCATCACAACATGGCTCCTCTGTTAATCCTTATGTGATCGAACTGTCCTAATTTTCCAATTAACTAGAAAAAAAATATTTGTTTGTAATATGCAAAAACTCAGAATTACTTCAAAAATGTTTAATCTTTTGTTATATTTTTCACCCGTGGGGTCGCCATTTTTTTACACCAGCGCAATTTATGCTGGGTAGATGATGCATTTCAGTCCTTTCTGTACTGGAACGTGCAGCGTAAATGTTTGCCGAGTTGCTGTTTATCACATTGAGTTTGACCGGTGTAAATTTAGACAATGCCACACGGCACCACCTGGTGTTTTACGCAGCTGAATGGTTGCCACTGGAGATTCAAGAATTTGTCAAAGATGCATGAAAGCATCACGGCAAAACTCTTGGTGTGTTTTTGATGAGGGGATACTGTCATAACATGATGCAATGCTCAATTTTACATAATACTTCCCTTTAAGGCCTGTTTCACACCTGCACACCTTTGGAGTTGCTTTTATTCCAACTGATCCGCGCCAGAAACAGGCCTTTCTCTGTGAAGTTAGAAATGATTAAAGTCATCTTTGAAGCTGTTGCATTCAGATCGATGTTATGGCAAGAGGAAGGCGATGGATGCTGACAGAGGAAACACAGATGACACATCGGCAGGGAGCCTCCCTCTGTGGGAGCAGGTGGGTCATGAACTTCAAAAGTGGCCAGCGGAGGGGATGAGAAACACGGCGAGTCGAAAACGGGAAACAAAAAATACGTGCGCCTCTGATCCTCCGTGTGACTGACAGTTGCTGCAGTGAAATACTGGGCTGGAGGCGCTGCCAGGAGGAATAAAGCCTCCCCCCCGATTCCCATCCAATTTGTGGCAGCCGGGTTACAGACTCGTGCATTTACTGAAAAAGACAAGAGGTTTGGAATTGGCATTCTGCAGGATGCCCATGAGGGTTCGCAGGGGGAGCAGTGTTGCATTTGGGAGATTGATCGTGTTTTCTGGCATGGCGCAGCGTTCAAAACACACACTCATCAGCAAGCAGCTCTCGAGTGTTCCTGACAGCGGACCTGCGCTGAAGATGAAACCCACCATTCTAATCCAGAGAGCCGCCCTCCCACTGAAACCCACTCACTCACTCACTCACGTGTTGCTGCCACTGCATGCTCCTGCATTAATTGGGCTGGAACGAGACCTCTGGATGACTGGTGGTTTGTGCTTTTCTGCTGGTGGAAATAATTTGCTTCTTTTTTTTTTTTACGTTGAAGGGTAGACGGAATGATGCAATTCTGGTCCAATTCCTCAGTGGTTTTAAGCCATGTGATTCCGCCTGCTTCCTAACTCTCTCTATTTAGTATTTTTACAACAATGATGTAACTTACACACAAGAGTGGCTAAACAATGTGACGTGTAGGTCACCATTTAGACATATTTTCCTTTTAGTTTATGACCAATTTTCAATCTTTTAAAGTTTTGATGTTTTTTCCCCCCAGTTTCAGACAGATTTTTCTTTGACAGCCATGAAGAAGAACTAAATTTCTGTTTCTCTTCATACATAAATTCAAAATCTTTAAAATTCTCAAACACAAATTAGTGTTGCCACACTGTCTCTCTATGCCTCTCTGAAAATGTGCAAATACAATTAAATTAAACTTTATAAATAAAACCTCACATAATAAAAACTACACCATGTCTCAGTTATAGTCCCTATAAATTAGATCTCACTAACTTTTTGAGGATATTTTTTATACACACTAATGTGGAACTGTATCATATTCAAATAAATTCTGTTCCATTTTGTTGTGCAACTCTACATCTTACTAGAGTTTCTGCAGAACAGCCTCAACACGCAAAGTTAACTTTGTGAATTTGCCATAATAATTCTTCCTGAAAATGAGTCACATAAAGCATGCTTTCTTTTTCATTTGACTTGAAACATATTTCTGCATACAGCTACACTGTTAGCCTTTGCAGTATTTTTTACACGTAAATAGATATAAAATGACTTAACTACAAAACATGAACAAGTATAAAATGACTTAACTACTAAACAATAACAAGAATAAAATGACTTAACTACTAAACATGAACAGATATAAAATGACTTAACTACTAAACATGAACAGATAAAAAATTACTTAACTACTGTCATTGTTTTGGGAATTCGTCTAACCCACATGCAGAAACACCATCAGGAGATAGATGTAGTACTTTCTTTTATTTACAACAGGTGTTGTTCTGGGAAAGTCTGGACGCTCGCAGCAGGAGCAGAAAGGCACCAGTGGTCAATAGGAACCATAAGCCGGGAAGCTGTCGGCTTAGGGAGCTACAGCACAGAGAGCAGAGAGGTAGCCAGCGGGACTGGGTTCTGCCAGGGGATGCGCCGAACCAGAGAATGGATCACACGATCGGACAGGTATCTGGTGTAGGAGAATACCTGGGAAGGCAGGAAACAAGAATTAACAAACAGGTCCCGTCAGTAGTCCGTTCAGTTTTCTAAGACTCCAAGGGGCAGGAGTTACCACATAAGCAGACACTCTGGTGTCGGAAAGAGCTAGCAGGTGTCCAGGGGAGGATCGAGGAGGCTCAGATCCATTCCGCTCTCTGAGGATATCTAGAGCAGAGCGGAAGAACTAGCGGGATATGGCACAGGCGCCCAACACCTACTAAACAATAACAAGTATAAAATGACGTAACTACTAAACATGAACAGATATAAAATGACTTAACTACTAAACAATATCGGGTATAAAATGAGTCATTTTATACCCGATATTGTTTAGTAGTTAAGTACTAAACATGATCAGATATGAAATGACTTAACTAGTAAACATGAACAAGTAATGTTTGGTCGGCCAAACTTTACTGATAGTGGAAAATACTTATACTTATATAAATATCTGTCAAGTTTTGGATTTGAGAATACAGGAAAGTCTAGCAGGTTGCTAAACCCCTCCCTTGCGACACGCAACCCTCCTCCCCCCCATAACAGCACACTAGCCCCGCCTCCTTTCCCCCAGCACTGTAGTCGAACTGTAACCCCCCCCCCCCTCTATCCACCGGCCCCCTCACACACTCTACTGCGGTACCGACTTTGCCTCCCCTCCCACACTGTAGTGGTGCGCTAACCCCCCACTACCCTCCGGTGCCAACAACCCCCCAGGGGTTGGTGGAATGCGGTGTCAATCAAAAGGGACTCTAGGCTGCCATATAAACGCATTATAATGGACACCGAGATGAAAGTGGAGAAAAATCAATGGGAAATGTAAATGAACTAACTATACCAGGGGTCTCAAACTCCAGTCCTCGATGGCTGCAATCCTGCAGCGTTTAGATGTGCCTCTTCTGCACCACTCCTGAATGCTTCCTCAGCTTCAGGCTTCTCATGTGGCTGTAATTCAATACAGCCACATGTAAATGTGGCTCGAAGCTTTTCTCCAAGGTTTCCTAGCGCTTCCCCAAAAGCCTTTTTAAAGGAGTTGATCTTCTTCCACCGAGGCAGTAGTCGATTTTCCATTAGATCCAGTACATTTTTCTCCATTATTGCCGTACCTGCCTGTAGGACAAGGAGGATATTCTCTGCCTTGCTGCACCCCTTCAGCAGGTTCTTATAGATGAGCTTCCCCTGCCATCTAATTGTGTCTGGGCTCATGTTAAGGGCCGTGGATTTCGTTTCAGCCCAGAGTTTTCTGAAGCTTCGATTACAGATGGTCTCATATTTTTCTGGAGGGTATTCCCTCTGTCCAGATTTTTCAATAACCATTGTGATCACGTCTTCGACCAGGTTTCGCAGAGCTGTTTTTGTCCTCTCCACCTCTTCCGATTGGTTTTCCTCGCTGGTGGACTCCCTTTCAGGTTCTTCTTGTTCCAGCTCACAGATTACATTTTGAGCTGGATATGAAACTATAAACCCAGGTAGATGTGAAGCCATTTCTTTTCTCTCCTCTTCATAGCAGTCTTGGGAACCTGTTAACTTCTCATTACCGTCATCGTCCAGCACTGAAGAAGTTGAAGAAGTCCCAGTCAATCTCAGACAGAGTGAAGGAAGGTGAGGAATCATCACAGCTATCATCAGAACTGTTATCAGGACTGTTATCAGAGCTGGACACCGGTTCTGAGTTGTTTTCCATCAGATTTTCAGCCAATGAGATCTCAGGTTCTAAAAGGGCTTCAGTGGGTGATACTTCATCCACCTTTGGCTGTCCTTCTAGTTTCTGTAGATCTTTGGTTGACTTACGTAGTGTTAGAGTTCTCCACATCTGCATCAAGAGGATCGAAAAGCTCAGTGGGTGAGATTAGGTCCACCTCAGGCTCCTCCTTTGCGGTTCCTTGGATGTCTGCCGGGGTTGTAGTTTTGTCGTCTTTCGCCGACTGAGCTTCTGCCACACATCCTTTACTATCTGAAAAGTTGTTGACATCTTCCAGGGTTGACTGGTTTTCAGGTAGAGAGGTTTCCTGCGGTTCCTGGATCATCAATGGAGCCACCTTTGATGAATGTTTGCCAGCAAAATGTTTGAAAAATCTTTTCATCTTTCCCATCAACCCTTCAGTCTTCTTCGGCTCACTAGTACCTTTGGCCGGTTTCTTGAATTACAATCTCTCCAAAAAGTCTTGCAAGATCAAACTGGTTTCATCGACCAAATGTTTCTTTATGCCAGCTGCTTGCTCAACATGATTTCTTGATGGAGCACCTGAGTGCAAGCTGTCATTGACTCTTCTGAGCAGATATTGCACAATCAGCCTGTTTAAATTGTTTGTGTTCTCAGTAATAATGTCGCCGTCGATCCCCAGAAGTTTACCAAAAGTTTCGGGAACTTTGTTTCCCACGGCAGTTTTCAAATCCTTCATTGTGCACCTATCCTTGGGGGGATTTTGCAGAATGTTGGATGCAAACAAATCCAAAATGTCTCCATAAATCTCCTGTAGAGCACAGATGGTGGTGGGTTCTAGGTTCCCCTTTGATAGTCCCATCCACTCCTTTGGGTCTGATGCTTCTAAAAAATTGTTGGACCACAGCCATCAGGGCTTCCATGCTGATGGTTTGGGTCTCTGCGGTTGGTGAAGTCTGCATGGTTGACATGATAGTTTGTAAGGTTTGAAGATTAAAAAAAAAAAATCCAGTTTTCTGTAAGAACAGGCTCTGAGAGGAACAACTGCGAAGTGACGTTTAGGGGAAAAGAACGAGTAAATAAAGACCCTGACCTGTGACATCCGTCCACACGTCATAGGCATCAAACCCGCCCACACAGCAGCCTTATGTCGACAAGTACGAAATCACGTTGTCAGCAGCCACTTTACTGCGCATGTCAGACTATCTATCTAACTATTTAAATGATTTACAGTTGGGATAATTCAATCATTTACAAGCGGAGCCACCGCAGATCGCCTCTCTTCGCCCGGCGCAACTCCCGTAGCTTTGCGCCGTCAGGTTTATTTTTAGCACATTATGTGTGAAGCTCACACTGCCTCAACCCGCTGCTTTTTTAAAAAAAATATATATTTCTGAAGGCTTAGTTTGTCAAATGTCGTGATGGAGGAAGCTACAGCTTCATTTTCCTTTGGTTGTGACCGGAATAGGGAGAAATTATTTTATTTGTCCTTTGCACTCTAAATATGAATTGCGCGGTATTTAGTTTTTTCATGAAAAAAATCTCATTGAGAGCTGATGATGTTACCGTGAACAAAATGGCTTTAATATCGCTACACTGTTAGCCTTTGCTGTATTTTTTTTAAGTTAAATACCACAAAATGCCCAGTAAAACTAACATAAGACATCTTTACAAGTAGTTACTGTAACTTGCATTCCATTATGGGTATACATAGTATTACAGTAACCACCCGCTTCGGATGTGCTGATAACCACTGATAATCGCCATTCTATGGGATGATAACATCCGAAGCGGGTGACAGTAACATACTATATGTTTTGAAGTTGCAGTAATTTACTGTTTGTCGTGAAATGTGTGGTGTGAGGTGAGGTAGACGCCGTAGACCCAGGTGAGTGGAGGAAAAGGCAAATTTAATAAATAATTTCAGCTTCAAAATAAATCTACAAAATTCTGGCGGCACGGCTGAGCGGAAGCCAGGGCTCACACCGGTAGCAACAGAATTAGCAGCGGCAAACAAAACAGGCAGACTCAGGGACGCAACAATCAACGAGGACCCGACAACACAGACAGACACAGGTGACTCTAAATACACATGAGGTAATCAGGGGACGAGACACACCTGGGAACTAATCAAGGGGATAGACAGGACAACACAGAGACTCAGGGACACAGGAAACTAGAAATAAACACACAGAAAAACATGGAACCTAACAGTACCCCCCCCTCAAAGGGCGGCTCCAAGACGCCCAAAAACAGTCCAAAACTCAAACACAACACGGGTGGGGGGTGGGGCGCTGTATGGTGGGCCAGAGTCCAAACAACGAAAAACTACCCACAGGGTGGGCGGAGGCAAAAAAGGCGGAGCCCACGGGGCAGGTCCGGGGGCCGTCCGCGGCGCTGAAGGCGGAGCCCACGGGGCAGGTCCGGGGGCCGTCCGCGGCGCTGAAGGCGGAGCCCACGGGGCAGGTCCGGGGCCGCGCCGGCGCTGAAGGCGGAGCCCACGGGCAGGTCCGGGGCCGCCCATGGGCGCTGAAGGCGGAGCCCACGGGCAGGTCCGGGGCCGCCCGCGGGCGCTGAAGGCGGAGCCCACGGGCAGCGCGGCGCTGAAGGCGGAGCCCACGGGCAGGGCGCTTGAAGGCGGAGCCCACGGGCAGGTCCGGGGCCGCCCTGCGCGCTGAAGGCGGAGTGGAGGCTCGGGGACTGGCTAGGAGGCTCGGGGACTGGCTAGGAGGCTCGGGGACTGGCTAGGAGGCTCGGGGACTGGCTAGGAGGCTCGGGGACTGGCTAGGAGGCCTGGGGACTGGCTAGGAGGCCTGGGGACTGGCTAGGAGGCTCGGGGGACTGGCTAGGAGGCTCGGGGACTGGCTAGGAGGCTCGGGGACTGGCTAGGAGGCTCGGGGACTGGCTAGGAGGCTCGGGGACTGGCTAGGAGGCCTGGGGACTGGCTAGGAGGCTCGGGGACTGGCTAGGAGGCCTCGGGACTGGCTAGGAGGCTCGGGGGACTGGCTAGGAGGCTCGGGGGACTGGCTAGGAGGCTCGGGGGACTGGCTAGGAGGCTCGGGGGACTGGCTAGGAGGCTCGGGGGATGAATGTTCGAACAAGTCGGGGGACTGGCTAGGAGGCTCGGGTGATGAATGTTCGAACGCGCCGGCTGGATCGCCGGCCTCGGGCGCGCGCTGCTGGATCGCTGCCTGGGCGCGCTGCTGGATCGCTGCCTCGGCGCGCTGCTGGATCGCTGCGCCTGGCGCGCTGCTGATCGCCGCCTGGCGCGCTGCTGGATCGCTGCCTCGGGCGCGCTGCTGGATCGCTGCCTGGGCGCGCTGCTGGATCGCTGCTCGGGCGCTGCTGCTGGAACGCTGCTCGGGCGCGCTGGCTGGAACGCCGCTCGAAGCGCTGCTGGAACGCCGCCTCGAAGCGCTGCTGAACGCTGCTCGGAAGCGCCTGGAACGCCGCCTCGAAGCGCCGCTTGAACGCCGCTCGAAGCGCCGCTGAACGCCGCTCGAAGCGCCGCTGACGGCCGGTTCCGGAGATACAGGAGCTGGGTTGGTGGAGCGGAAGAATGTAATGTCCGACTTACGAGGCAGAGGGTGTCCGTCCATGATGGCCAGAGCAGTCTGGCGTTCCCACTCTGCCTCCTGCCATAACTCCACCAACCCCAGGTGCGGAAGACGCGGAATCCAGTATTCCAGCGCCAGAACCATGCGAATGGCAAACCCGAGCCGTCTGCAGGCGGCGTAAGGTTTAGCCATCGCATCCACATAGTCCTTAATAGTTAAAGTAAGATCCTCCAAGCCTTCTGGGTCCATGATGGTGCGCTACCTCACCTTGTCGTTGGTCGGGTCCTTCTGTCGTGAAATGTGTGGTGTGAGGTGAGGTAGACGCCGTAGACCCAGGTGAGTGGAGGAAAAGGCAAATTTAATAAATAATTTCAGCTTCAAAATAAATCTACAAAATTCTGGCGGCACGGCTGAGCGGAAGCCAGGGCTCACACCGGTAGCAACAGAATTAGCAGCGGCAAACAAAACAGGCAGACTCAGGGACGCAACAATCAACGAGGACCCGACAACACAGACAGACACAGGTGACTCTAAATACACATGAGGTAATCAGGGGACGAGACACACCTGGGAACTAATCAAGGGGATAGACAGGACAACACAGAGACTCAGGGACACAGGAAACTAGAAATAAATACACAGAAAAACATGGAACCTAACACTGTTTACACATTGCAGTAGTGGTACTGCACTTATAATGTCTTTGCGCTGCCCATGTAAGAATTCTATTTGATTTCCAACGGTCATCATGGATGCTTCATCGTGGTTCCCTGATTCTGTATTTTTACTCCTTTAGTGGTTAACATATTTTTAAGGCAGAAAGAGAGCATGTACTTTTGTTTTTTTCACATCCTAGCTAACATTAATATGGAGTTTATCTAGCTACGTTATCAAGGGTGGCTTCGCTTCCAATTTTTTTCTGATAACTTTTGTTTTAAACTCCAAAGCTTTGTTCCTCCAAGTGCAAGTCCAGCTCTGTCACCGTGCTGTGGGCTCACACTGCTTCAGCTCTTCGCATGACAGGTAAAACAAACACCTCATAGAAAACAGTTTGAAGCCAAAACCTAGTCTGGAAATGTACATTTTAGATGGAGTTAACGTAAGTTATAGCTCATGCTGTAATGCTTGTTTGTGCTTGTTAGCCTGGTAAAATAACGTTACCTTTACCTTACTAACTCTGGCGTATTATATAACTAGCATATTGCAAAGTTATAAGTTACGTGTCTGTAAATGAGGTGAAAGATAGGACAATATGATGGTGTTATTTTTGAGCTGGTTCGGAATTGTTAGCTGAGGTGCTAATTTTACCGTTGAAGGTTTTAGCTTGACTTTTGCCGCTTAATCTTCCTCCGGCGGCTAGCTTTGGGTTGAGATAAGCTCAGTGCGTGAGCGTCTGTTAGCATTGTTGTTACATCCTTTGTCGAACAATATAACGTTAACTGATAATTGATTGATTAGCCATTCAAATACTATACTTGTGGAATGTAATGCTTTAAAAAAAAAAAAGCTTTTAGCCCCACAAACTGTCATTCACATCCGCTGTTTCAGAGTGGTAGCAGGATGTAGGGGTAAAGTCCAGTCTAGTCTCTGGGGTGAGGTTCTCAAAAACCTGTTGTAATCTGGGTGAACTGACCCTTTAAATATAAATTACTACCAGTAATTCATATTTAAAAGAGTTTTCCTTTTATGTTTTAAAGGTATCTTCCACAAAGATGTCTGTTGAGATGGAAATGACCTTACCCACTACACCAAGGGTAATCATGCTTGGTAAGAGGAATATTTTCTATCACTATGGTTTTTTTGTAGCAATGTATGTAATTGTTGTGTGCTTTTACTCACTAGCGCTAGCCTGACAAGGGTTTGTCTATTTTAGGAAATAGCTTGATGTCTGCAACCTGGTGGATGGTCAGTATGGAGGAGAAGGTATTTTTCGAGCCTGACCAACTACATGACTTTGCCAGCGTCCTTGCTGTCTTTTTTGGGTCATATTATGTCTTCAATCTGGAGTATCAGGTCAACACCTTCCTCAAACGACTCGCTGAATTTGAATGGAGGACTTCCAACTAGGTAAGTATTTTACCAAATGTTTATTATTTTGTTGTCTTTTCCTCCTATCTTGCATGTTCTGACTTTACTTTAGGCTTTTTAATATGATTTTAATGATTATTTATAAATAGCATGTGATTCCTACACAATAGCCCTTTAGAGTAGCCTGCATCTTTTCTGTGTCCGTGGTAAAAAGTGGATGTCGCTGCATCTCTTACTAAATCACAGAAATGTATAAGTGTGTAGTCGTTTAAGTGAGGTGTTTTTTTATACTATGCAGTTTTCAGTTTATTAGGCACACCTTTGCAGTAATCTGTCAGCACCAACAAAATGACTATAAAAGATTGTTATGACATGTTGTATTTCATCGTCTCCTTGGGGACACTTGCAGGGTCTCAATACAGTACGCAATCGTTTGAATTAGTGAAGACTGACTGACTGCTTTTGCCATAAACAATCCAAAAACCTGAAGTGAAGCCAGTCCTGCTCATTCTTTATGCAGCTTCTATTATCACTTCAGTGTAATTGATTTTTTTTAAACAAATTATCAACTTAATGTTGCTTTATGCCAATGATTTTATGCATTTGGACATTGTCACTTCAGCTTAATTTGTCAGCCTTCCTGTCGATTTGAAAATGTAGATAACTTCCTGACCATCTCATGACCTTCCACATTGTCTGTCTTATTCTTTACAGTTCAGCTTCCACAAGATGGATCTCACTGGTTTTGTTTGACGAATGGAATAAAAGTTCTTCTGATGTAGGAAATGCATCTGATATAACAATATTTATTGATATGAATGCCTACCATACAGTACATTATCACACTTGCACTGTTTTTGTGATGTATTGTGTAACAGTGCACATTTAAGCTACTGTTAACTGCTTTCTGACAATGCAGCCTCTGCTGGTTTTTGACTGTTCACCATTTGAATGATATACATGTTCATGTTGGTGCATACCTGATGTGGTACATAAAATTTGTAGTGCCCAATTTTTTTAGTTGTTCTTTTGTTGTACAGTGTGCAACAAATAGAAAAGGTTATGTAAAGATTGTTACTGTTATTGGATCCAGATGCATTCAAGTGTCCATATTGAATGAAATACAGTTCATATTCAAATGAAGTTAAGTATATTCTATATATTTTTTTAAAGTCAGTCTTTTAATAGTTTATGGCTGGTACTTGATGCACACGTTCATGTTGCTACATACATGTGCCATAAAAAATATTGACATGACCTGTAGTGAGTTCTATGGTTTTGTTGTTTTATAGCACATTATATTGTATTGTGACATTGTTCTTTATGACATTGTGAATATATAAATGGATTTTATTTCTACAAATCTGCTGAAAATAAATACCTGTTGTTATTCACAGTACTTGGACTAAAATTTCTTTTGTGAAATTTTTTCTGTTTATGGTAAAATATTCTTATATTAAAAAAAATGTAAACTTTAATTTACTGTAAAACTCTGACATGTTGTGAAACAGGTTTACAGTAGACCAGCTTTACTATAAAATACAATTACAGTATTATACTACAAACGACATTTACAGTAAAACAGTTATAACTGTAAATCACTCTCAGTAAAAATTAACTGAAATATCATACAATATCATTGTAGAATGGTAATTACAGTAACTTACTGGCAACACTGTTGCCAGTAGAATTACATTACATCTTATTGTAAAATTACAATAAAATGTCTAACTGTGAAATGTCAGTGAATTTGCTCCTGTTTGGATGATTTTATGTTGAGCACATTTAGCTAAGTTGTCAGGTAAACATTAGCATGTGTTCTCTGTGTGGTATAACTCATTCAGTTTCAGTATATTGCCCAGAAACAAGCTGGAAGAAAAAGGTTGTCTTCCTCTGAACGTCGAAAATGTTTTATTTTTTTTCGTGTTTTAGCTGCTTTCTGCTCATCTCTCCCTGGTCAGTTAGCTTTATGACTTTTCCACAATCAACGTCTTTCTATGGAGGTAAAAGCAGATAGTTTGACTAGAATTCTGAGCTGAACAACATTTCCTGCTTCTTCTTCAGAGTTTCCCAGAGCCTCTTTAACTCTTTGAGTCCTAAGTTTCAAATCTCCACCTGGACATTTTTGCTTATTTTAATTGTACAAAGTTCTTTAAATGTCCTGTGAGTAAATAAATATTGCCCGTTTATTCATAACAACTGGAACTTTCAATATCTAGAAAGTTATTTTTGCAATTTACCGTCTATTATGAGAGCACTTCAGATTAATTTCACTCCCTGCTACGGCAGCTGTAAAATTACCGTATTAACCTGATATCGGCTGGAAAGCTCAACGTCTCCTCTTGCAGAAACCGTTGGAATTGTTTTTAGATAGCGCAAAGTGTGGTGGAATTAAGATACTGGAAATTTGGCTAAATGCAAATAAACAAACAATGTACAAATGTGTTTTGCTAAATACATTTTGAATCAATGTTCTGTCCTTTTCGCAACTGCCCACTGCTTTCTGTTGGTCTGTCACATCACATCCCAATAAACGAGATTGAAATTTAAAGTGGAAAGCTTCAAGACCGGGGTAGGGAACTCCAGGCCTCGAGAGCCGGTTTCCTGCAACTTTTAGATGTATCTCATCTTCAGCACACCTGAATCCAATAGCTGAATGACCTCCTAAGTGCAGTCAGGTTCTCCAGAGTCCTGCTAATGACCTCATTATTTTACTCAGGTGTGTTGAAGCTGAGATACATCTAAAAGTCGCAGGAGACCGGCTCTAGAGACCTGGAGTTCCCTACCCCTGCTTTAAGAGGTAACATGACTTCTTCAAGCGTCTGTTTCTTAAGCATCACATTCATTTGCACAAGTGACCCTTTAAGAACACATTTGAGCTTTAGCAGTGGTGTACATTCACGTCATGACTACTTGTCAGATAAATTGTGCTCGGCTCAGCCGTGGAATAACGTTGTTGTTCCCCAGAGATCGTGGTCTTGTCAGCGCGAGGACTGTGGAGGAACTTGAGTGGCTCAGTCTGGAGGTGACACAGGACGGCCATCTGATCTGTAACCGCCGTCTCTTCTCCCAGGCCTAAACCTGGATGATGGAAGCTATCATCGGCTAAACTCGACCTTTTTCCGTTGCTGCTGTGTGTTCAAGTTAGACTGCATGCAAACATGGTGTTGAATTATCAATTAGCAGTTGTTCACTCAGAAAGTGCTGCTGAAGGAGACCTATCATGCTACATAAAATATTTATAGTACATTTTTTGCTCAAAGTAATTAGCAGGTGATGAGATTTTAATCTGACATTTTATCTAATATTCCCGACATGTATGGAATGATCATGAAGAGAGCAGCAACAGAATAAGAGCGAATCCTCTGGATTTACAGAAGCTGATCAGTTTCTCAGACGGAGAGCATGTTCCAGCTTTATGCAGATCAAATATTATCGATGATAAACTAAGTCTTTTTTTGTTTTTTTAGCGGGCTTGTTTCACATCAGCATGTAACTTGTGAACCTGAAGTTGATCCGGCTCACACCTCTAATCGGCTTTTATTGATTGGCCTCAGGCTTAACAAACTCCCGGCTCTGTTTAGTCTCTGTCGGTCTGTCAGCTCTTTTCAGTACAAGCCAGCGCTCCATGTTGGAGTCGTCTGATGACAAGAGATCAAAACGGCTCAGACGTTTGAGTTTTGCTGCTGTCAGAAGAGACTCCACCCACTTCCTTAAGAAGCATGTCATCTCCAGAACTTGGCCGACTTTAGCAGGTAGAATTGAAAACGCAGTTTTATTCAAGCTAATGAGCTCGTTATCTTGGCGTTCTTTCTGAACTTCAGTCTCGGCCTTTAAAATAAATATACTGGCATGTAGAATTAGCATTTTATACAACACTTGAAATACAATATCTGAGCAAATATTTCGCCACTGATGGTGCACACATTAATATTACAAAGACAATTGTGAAAAGTGTCGTTGGACACTGTACTTGGTGTGTAAAAATAACATGCAATGTTTGTTAGTGGCTTCACAATCGGTGACTGTGTCATGATGTAAAGCACTTTGAACTGAAATGTGCTGTAAAAATAAACTTGATCGACTTGATTGTTTTGTGAGCGAATGAAGAAATCAGATGCAGGTGCAGCAGGTGAATATTTTTGGTTCCTAAAGAATATTGACAGAAATACACAGTAGCTATTGGGAAAACGCCTGTAAAAACCAAAACCAGCCGCCCAGAAGCTCTGACAGACTCAAAAAGTGACATTAATGTGCAAAATATGTTTCTGAGCTTCACATAATTTCTTTATTTTGAGCCACTTTAGAAGATACAGCTGGCTAAATGTTTACAGGACAGCAGGGGTTAGTTCGCTAGCTAACAAAGAAATACAGTTTCTAATATTTCCTGTACAGCAGGGGTCTCAAACTCCAGTCCTCGAGGGCCGCAGTCCTGCAACTTTTAGATGTGCCTCTGCTGCACCACAGCTGAATAGAATAATTAAGGCTCTGGAGAACTGATCTACACAAGGTGGAGATAATTAAGCCATTTGATTCTAGCGTTTTTTGTACCTGTGGCACATCTAAAAACTGCAGGACTGCGGCCCTCGAGGCCTGGAGTTTGAGACCCCTGCTGTAGAGTGATATTAATTAAAAGAGACACAATGTGATGTAAAAAGTCTTCAAAAAAAATGTAAGTCAAAAATTGATTCGCATGAGACCGACTTGGTAGCAGGAACCTCCTGGTGACCCCTGGAGCCTATGAATGGCTGGATGGATGTAACTGTGACGTCATTTAACTTAGTTTAGCCAAAAGAACACATAAATAAACACCCTAAACTGCAACAGTTGTCTTAAACCTACTTTTGCTAATTGTTCTGAGCCCATCTTGGGTGCCATTTAAATGTCAGGTGAAAATCCATACTTTTTAAATGAAAATGCTTTTCTCCTGGCTTGGTGACATTTTATATTCGTCATGGCTGGAGACGGCAAAGTTACAACCAGTTAAAGGCGGAGAACAAAAGCCGTTCCTTAAGGAAGAATCATACGAAAGGCTCTGGTTCAGAGCAGACAAGATCTCTGTAATGTAAACATTTATTTCTAAAACTACAGCTCGGTTTGTCCAATCTACGATTTCATTAGGGCATCCTCTGCTTTTGTGTCAGCAGTTTGGAGAGTAAAATGTAACATCTGATCCAATGTTGCATCCAAGTCTTGCTTTGTGATTGTGATTAACAGTGTCATGAGGATTGTTGTACAACTGCATTTAAAACTATATTTTAACTTGACAACCGAATAAACTTCTTATATTTATTTGAGTAAACTTAACTTGATTACTTGTAACAAATTAACTCATTTTTTAAAAGATGGATGAGCTTTTTTTTTTTTCAGTGTATTCAGGTGGATGGTGCACCGACACACACACACGTGTCCGATGCAGTGTGTGTGTTACACTGAAGACCCCATTCATAGAAACAATTTTCCAGTGAATATTTTCTTACAATACCTGATTATCTTTTGAAATACACTTATTAAATCATCAATCAGAAACAGTAATAACAAGAATCATTAGTTTTGTCCAAACCTCTGAAGAATCTGTTCATTTAAAAGTCTCATCTTTTTCACACGTTGTGTTATAGATGATTTTTACACAGTGGGAGGACATTCTGGTCAAATATGCAATTGTTTTATATTTTATTTATTCAGCAGTCTGTAAGTGCAGGTGGTTCTATTTCTTTTCTGCTTTGCTCTCACCTTTATGGCATAATCTGGCACCCATGGGTGCATAAGTGACAGAGAAACATAGAACCTCACAGTAAACTCTGTGTCCTCACAATATGAAGTTTGTCACTGTGCAGGTAGAAATCCCATTTGGGATGGTTCTTAAGATTCAATAAGACGTGTGTGGAAGGTTTGTAAAAACATATGTCAGAATTTCTCATCCTTTTAACTGGTGCAGCGATTGTGGAGAAAAGGTAGCAAAACAGAACATTCCACAAATATTACATGGAATACATGTGATCATGTAGAGTATTAGGAAAAAAAAGAAAGAAAAAAAGTTATTTGTTGCAGGTTCGTTTTGAGACAAAGGAAGACATGATATGGTTGATATGTGGTTGAGGAGAAAATCTTCAACCACTAATCAGAAACAGATGAAAACTGTTTCTGTGGTTTATTGCAGATTTGCTTGTGCAAAAGTTAAAATTACAATGTTGATAGAAGAACATAATGTGACTGGGCAAGACAAAACCAGGTGCAAGTTCCCTTGTTTACAGATTCAGAACGGGTGGATTTTAAGCTTTCTCATTATATCAAATACAGAAATAATAATAATAAAAAAAAAACAATGAAGAAGAAAGATATGGGCATTTAAATGTTGGCAGTCCAGGAACAAGATCAGTGAGAAAACTGTCCTAAAGGTTTCAGAAACGGGTAGCTGATCAGGTTTGAACCCAAAACCAAACCTGGTGATTTTAAAGAGGCAGGATTATGTAAGATTGACCTTTTTTTTTTTTTAGCTTTACATCATGTCATAATCAAAAACATATCTGGAGTGTTGCTTTTGATTCTCTCCTTTAATTTGAGGAATAGTTTTATCTCCAGTGGCAACCATCCAGCTGTGCAAAACGAGTGGTGAAATCAAACTCAGCTTTTTCCACGCAGCTCCTCCACAGCCGCACAGACAACTCCCTCACTCAGCTCCTCCAGACTAGCGGCAGCAGCAATTGTCAAACACCTGGTGGGAATGCGTGTCAGCTGATCTCATTATGTAAACTACTTCTCAGTGTAATGCTCCTATGGATGGCTGCAAACGGCTGAAAGGTGAAGCATTGTTGTGATGACGTGCTGCAGGTGGAGGGTCAGACAGAGCAGGACCTTCTTAAAGAGACAGAGACCCAATTTCAAGGTGTTAACCGTAGAACCTGCAGACACTGATTCAGAGACGCATCGAGGGAATGAAGAATTTTATGCCGTACTAAACTTGAGGTCAGTACACTTCCTGCTGGTGAATTATAAAACACTTCTCACTTCATATATCATAAAATCACCTCCTCTTGCTCTGTGAGTTGTATCATTATTGCACCGGATGAAATGTGTCTCGCTCCGCACTCCAGCTCATGCAGTGTGTTATTGCATACCTGCATTATTCATGGAGAAAATCATTAATTGCTCAACTGTGAGTGCCTTAACCGACTACAAATCGTCTTTGCAGGAGGAGACGTCGGATGGTTTGTTGAACATGTGCGGATGTGATGTCTGAAAGCATATGCTGCGTGTTTGTTCAGGTCTCACCTACAATGTTGACAGAAGAACATAATATGTTTTTGGATTATCGCCTGAAGCGCCGAAAAGTCATTACAGCAAAGTAAAGAACGACGACTGAAAAACAGCAAATATACAGATACTGATGCTGTTACTGGTCATCAAATCTATCAGCCTCGGAAGAAATGAGATTTAATTAGCTGTCCGATTTAAACCTGGATTTTAATTAACCGGAGCTGACTAATCGAAACGGAACACAAACATCTTAATTAAAGTGGTTTTATCAGTAGAGTTGAAATGACCACTTATTATATATTGTTTTTCCCAGCTCTGTGAAACGGCTGAAAGCACAAAGAAAAGAGGCCAAAGATGGAGAGAACTGTCTGGCTGACTGGTAATGAGGACGGCGCGGCTGACGGGAGGCGCTGAATGCAATATGCTATGGATTAGAGTCAAGATGGCTTTTCGGGGTCTGCTAACATTCACGCTGCATTTTCAGGAGATATGATGTCTTCATGCTTACACTCCTGCTTGCAACTTTAGGCCGCTTCGCTCGCAGCGCAACGCCGGGAATCTAATTTATAACCGTGGGCGTTCCAGCCCATATATTACTCTGTCCAAGTTTGCTTTGGTTTATGGTTGGGGCGACAAAACCATGGCGATAAATCCAGCTGATGTAAATAATATGTAAATACACGTGGCGGCAAGATATACTGCATGATCATCACTCCAAAAATAGACGCTCTGTTGTTTTTTCAGAAACAAAACACATTTATGAGAGAATTTATTGGATTCCAATGCGCGTGCGCACACACACACGCACACACACACCCACACACACACACACACACACACACACAGCTCTGTGGCGTTAAGATAAATGAGGTAGAGTTTTGGTTTAATACTGATGGAAATTGGGTCGCAACACACAGCACTTTGTTAAGGCTGAGATCAACACAAACAGTCCAGTCCTGGTATTTCCCTGTTCACAGTGTTACAGTACAGGATTTGGTTAACCCTTGTTAGAGGGACGTGATTCTGCAAATTTTGTTTTGGATCTCATACCAAATAATTGCAGGGCCGTATTGCAAATACTGATACCCATACTTTTTATTGACGTTTGTTATATTATCAGACTTCTGGCCTTTTTGTGTTTTTGTAGTTTTTCATTTGAAATATTTTGTTAAAGGATAGAACAAAATTTGGATAATGTTCACAAGTGTCTACAAAATAGTTTAATAACATTAAAATAACAAACAGAAAGTAGGAATATTAGATCTTTGGTCGATATACGAAATAATTTAGGTAATTCTGAATAAGCGAAAACAAGAGAAGTTTGATCTGATTTAACTTCAAGCAGTGATTAAAATGTGTTTGCTTCTTTTTGTTCAGCTTAAGTAAAAACTGGTTTCAACTGTAAAAGCAATGGAATCATTTGAACGAATCGAACATTGGTAATGTTACGACTGGCTCAAGGTCATAACAAAAACGGGAGACCATGCAGTGGTTAAAGTGCTTAACAAAGAATATTTATTAACAAAAACAACAATGGATTGTGAATGTCGGTATCAGTGGTGTAATGCAAATGCTTGGATGTGGTGTATGAGTGCATATGGAAGTGTTGAAGTGCAAAAACAAAGACAAACTCAAATGTGCAGAAGGAGGGGAGGTGAGGCCTGACACCAAAACACAACAAGCGTCAAGTGGCAGAGTGGACGCCGAAGGCGACCCAGAAGGTGGAGACGGCCAGGTTTAAATGATCTGTGCTCCAAATGAACAAATCAGCAGCACCTGTAAAGGGGAGGAGCACAAAGACCGACAACAAGGCACCTGCAACTCAGCCCATAGGGCCCAGGGCCGTAACAGTAAGATGTGCTCTCCGCAGTCTGTCAGGACCTTTGCTGTTTTTGAAAACATTGACTAAAAAGACTTATTTGAATACCAGAATCATTTTCCTCCGGTTGTACAATTATGATCTACTCTGTGTTGGTCCATCACATTAAGTCCCTGTAAAAAAATGGACAGTTATGCACATAACAAATGAAAATGTGAAGAAAAATATTCAAAAAGAGCTCATTTCACTGTAATGTGTGGATGCAGAAATCACACTTTTTATGTGGCATCATAAAAAGCATCTTGTTTCTTTACAAATGAAACTCTAATTTGGAACACATCAGCGTTCTGGAGCGTCACAACTATTTTACTATTTCTGTTTTTTGTTTGTTTTCTCAAAATTGGGCTCTGTAAAATTTATTCCAATTTGTGCAAGTTTTACTGAGCTGTGCCATTCTCACAACATACCATCCAGTTCTGTCACTTATGAATACTGGATTATCTCCTTTCCCATCGCCAGCAGCCTCACGCCCGTCCTCATCTGGAGAGCTGTTGTAATCAAATCTCTCTGTTAGCAAGGAAAATGCTGAACTAAACTTGAAACCAGATGCTGCGTCATCTAGTTAGTGCCACACAAGTAAACATCTGTGTTGTGATGTCTAGAGGCACAATAATGGCCAAAAATGAACATTAACCATGAGCTTGATTTTGCATGCCGTTAATGGGGAAAACGCATGTTGAAAAATAGACAAAAGACAAGTCATGATTCGAGGTATAAGTCAAATAACAGATGAGCTCTCAACAGTAATCTCGAGTAACAGCTCATGGTTGACTGTCCTGCAGATGGATGTGATGTTGGACGGCGGGAAACATATTTATATCTATTACTGGATTTAGTTTTTCTCCCTCTTACATGTTTCAGATGATAAATCAGTCATATCAGATGAAGAGAGCCGGATTAACTGTAAAAGCAGTTTTTATTTTGGATTATATATTAAGGAGGAAAATCTATCTAAGCCAACCTGTAAGCTTTAAGTGCCTTGTTTACCACAGAGGACAGACTGAATAAGCTGAAACCATGTTTGCTCTACAATATTTCTTTAGGTCTCACGATGTCACAGAGAAGTGACAGTCATGTTGTGATTTGTACAGCTGTTAACGGGCCCCGTGGATGTTCTACATCTGTCATCTTATCACGCTTGTTGATAGGACAGCAGCTTCTTTACCTCATATTATTCAGTCAGAGCATCATCCCATCTTTGCTTTTGGCTCTTTCCCTCTTTTTAAAAAACAGACCCCAGCACATGGTGAGTTCACAGTTAGCTCACAGTAACACATCATCCTGCCGTCTTTGCTAACAGTGGCTCAGCTCTGAGAAACACTGAATATATTTACATAGTGATTTCAAGGCACACGTTCCAGATATTATTTTTCGCTCTGGACTCTGGAGGCTTAAGCTGCAGCATTACATGTGACCTTTGAGGAAATTAGATCTTTACCCCAGCGAGGTGTTTTTGTATATGCCAGCTGAAACTGAGAGTTACATGTAATGTAAATTCCAACATCTATTTGTTTATTCCATTCTGCATGTTCCCTGTTTATGCTTAAGCCAACATATACGGTGGACTCTCCAGGAGTCTATTTGACAAAAACAACCAAATGAAAATACATTTAACGTTTCATTTGTTTTCCTCGGAATAAATCATAGGTTTGAACCATGGCATGATGTGTAAATTCCAGAAAACCAAATATTAATAGGAAAGTCTGAAATGGGTTTCGTAAAAGGCAGACCCAGATACCAGATGAGGTTCCATTTTAATGTCTCATTTATTGTTGTAAATATATGTGGTTAGACAAAAAACACCCTTACAGATTTCTTCTGTTTTTATGTCTGCTTGTACAACAAGGATTCTGAAAATGGAAACATTCTTTGTTGAAATCATTAAAAACAGAAATAATCAAGCCTCCTGTGTCTGTGGCACCTGAACTCCACTCTGAACACAGCCTGCAATGAACTTGTCGACTTCTTTACAGAGAGATAAAAAATAGAGGGTTAAGCTGCACATCACAATGATGGGACAAGGGTAATGACTGTGGTAGGAGTTCACCTCACACTCGGCCTGCCTTTGTCGTTGTGTCCTTGGGCAAGACACTTCACCTGCCTTGCCTGCCAATGGTACCAGTTCATGGCATCTTCGCTTCTGTGAGATTGCCCCCAGGGCAGCTGTGGCTACTCTCCAGTAGCATGTGAGTGTGCGTGCATGGGTGAATTCACCTTGGCGTCCTCTGATATTGCTCTGTACAAGTAGGAGCCATTTACCATAAACATCAAATCCAATACCAATACTTTGTCAGATCGTTATAAAGGTACAGAAAATTACACAAAGGCACCAACTGAACCAGAAAAACTTAGAAGAAATTCTACATTTATTTATTAAGTTCCTCTTCCTGCTGTCTTGATATCTCACAGAACAGAACTTTCCTGAAGAAAGTTTTGCCTGTCACTGCATATGATCTGATTCAAATAGTAAACTCATCGCTCTCATCAGGCTTTAAAAACAAACTCCTAATAAAAGACAATGTGGACAAGTCACTTCTGCAGAACTACAGGCCAATCTCAAAACTTAGATCTGTTGCCTGAAAGCTGCTACTACTTTAGCAGGAGGAGTAAAACTGGCTTTTGTTACTCAGAGCTCAGCAACAAACTGCAGTCAATCAAACTAGGAATTCCTAAAACCAATGGCTAGGTATCGCTGGAGTGCGCAGTGTGTTAACACCAGACAGAAAAAGATACAATAAAACCATTAGAGTGAAAGAATAAAAGGTGTCACAAAATGTCAGATTAGTAAAACTAGCAGGTGGAGCAGGATGAAAGACTACAGTAGTAAATAGGTACCAAAGTCTCCAAAATTAAGCAGTCTTTTAGCATAACATTATTATGATTTTGACACTTTTTGATGCCCCTCCTGGGTGTCAATACGTGGTCGGCCACCAGCCTCTCTGTCCACTTCCTGTCAACAGCCTGAATGGATCCACACCAACCGCCTGTTGAGTCCTGGTCTCTGGCTCAGGTGCTCCTTCCTGTAGCTCCTCCATGGCTTCACTGTTCGCTGTTAACAGTCACCTCTGGCAGGCTTGTTCCCCACCTCACCTGCTCATGATTGCTGTACCTTCCAGCAGTTCCTGCTGCTTTTCTTTGTCTACCCTCCTTTGTTCCAGCCACTGGACCTCTGCCGGTCTGACTCTGTCTGCCGTTTTTTGCCACGGATGTCTGCCATCTTACCCCCAGCCATTCTGCCTGTCCCTTGCTGCTCAGTGCTCGCTCTTCCTCTTGCTGGCTTGTCGATCTGCCATTTTTATTTCTGGTTTTCCTGCATGCCACCATTGCTGATTGAACACTCCTGTGCCATTGGTGTGAGTGAGCATTTCTGTTTCGGGTAGCGTAATGGGAAATGCTCAGATCTTTCCTCTTTAGGTCATTTAGTATGTAGGTTCTGTTTCTGCGTGGCCCCAATGTCTCACATGTTTGTGGAATGGAAACAGAGACTCCAGCAATGCCAGAGCAATATGCAAAACTTCCACTTTCATCATCACTGCTTATCAAGAAGTTTTAATTGTAATCATCAACAATCTATCAGCGGTCCCTTTAAAGCGCCTCTCTCAGGGTACAGACAACCTCAAAGTGGGAATTGGTGTAAGCCCAAAACAAGTAGCTTGGCTGCTGGTGGGGAAGTGGAGCAGCGTTGTGTTTAAGGTTACCACTTCATGTGGGAAACCAGGCTCCCATGTGGACACATGATATATGAAATAGAAGGAGAGGGCACTGTCTGCTCAACACACAAAGATTAATGACCAATGCACTACATAAACCCAAATACTTTATCTCAAGCATAGCAACGGGAAGCTTAAATGTGGCTGCCGTTATTCTTTCCGGGACGCAGCAGGCATGATGTCTGTTACATATTCAGAAAGGAGCGCCGATTTAAACATTCTCCTTCTGAAACTGTTTACTGTTTGTCCAATCATTTAGAAACTGGAGTGCTAACCGTTTTCACATTTTTTTTTTTTTTTAGAATTTGAAAACTTGCCAGATACACAATAAGAGCAATGTTGTGTTTTTGTGCTCAGCGCTTTCAAGGCTGCGCAGGCGAAGGAAAGGGCAGGATGACATCAATTTCACTCAATTTTCCCGAGGACCTTGAAAAGTGGGCCTTGCTTTGTGTTGCATTTCTCTGTAAAATACTGATTAACAGCTTTCAATTTCGCCAACACAAGCCAGAGTTCTCTGAAACCGCCTCAGGACTGTGTTGTGGCTGTGCATTGAGTTTGACAGCACAGTTAGTCAGATTTTGCAGAGATTTGTTTCTCTTCCAGCTGAGCTGGTGTTGGAGCTATAACACAATCATAACACTCTGGTAGTGATGTCATCAACTACATGGTTAATTAGGTCGTAGTTGTTGTCAGCGCTCCGATCCACATGTAGAATCACACTCGAGACTCTTGGTGGTAAAATGCAAAATGTTTTGTTTACAACGGCGGTTTTCAGTAAGGCGCCTCCTGGGGAGCAGAGCACTTTAGGCGCGTAGGGAAAAAGTAAACCGGAAAAGCTATCTGCTTGCTGTCTACTGATGTGAGAGAAACGTCTTTTACGCACACGATCAACTCTGTGGATTTAGGAAAAAGTTGGTACTGTGGGGTGCGCGTGTGGAGCCGGGATCAGTGGAAATGTTTCCCCCCTTAGAGGATGTTTTGGCCAGTGATATCAGTAATGTTACTGACGTCGGACCACTTTTTTTCATAACGAGTAATCTAACGCGTTGCTATTTCAAATCCAGTAGTCAGACTATAGTTACTTATCAAAATCATTTTTGCGTTACTGTGCGTTACTATCTTCTTTTGTTATTTAATCGTATTTCCTCTACTCGTCTTGTCGAGTGACCGACGTCTCTATGCAACAGAAATGTAAACAATGCAGGGAGATGCGCATTTTGTTGGTGGAAAAACTGGAACTATTTTCAGTTTCTGTCGCCAAGTCCGATTATTATAAGCGGCTTTGGGCTTCATCTTTTAAAAGTCGCTTGCAAATTTAATGAGTGGCGGGTTGCGCCTTTTTGGGCTCGTTTTTGAACGTGAAGTTGCTCATTTGGGCTTGGAAATAAGCAGAGACTCACAATAAATCCCAGAATTTGTCCGTCATTAAGGTAGTTTTACTCCGTCTCTCCCTGTTCATCATTTCCCGGATGATCCGTCCCGCTGTGTCTTTGTTAATTTCAACTTAATTTATTACCTCTCAATGACATCGAGCGCGTTGCCCAGAAAACTGCAAACATCGAGACCAATATAAACAGCGCAATAAACGTGAAAACAGCCACGAATAAACGTGTCCGTAGTTGGCAATAGTTATAATGGCAAGTTAGCACCGTTATAATTATTATTATTACGGTAAGTGTCGCAGCCATCTGAGCTGTGGAGCTGCAGGAGGAGCTTTGTGCGCTGCGACATCAAACTCAGGGGCGTAACGCAGAATCTGGAGGCTGGGGGGGGGGGGGGGGGGGCTTTAAAATCCTTCTTGGAGTTTTCCAGACAACAGTGGACCACACAAATTACTCATGTTTTTTATTTTTTGTACTGTTTTTTTGTACAATCTCCTCTTCAGTTCAACCTTATCAGTGGAGACACATTGTTGATGTTACCATTATAAAATAACTTAGAATTAAGTATTGGCAAAGCTCAATGTGATTTTCACAGGAGGCGGAGCGTTGTTGTTAGCAGCTGCTGAAAGTAACTAAAAAGTTACTTAATCCTGCAGTTAGTTACTTTCCTGCAGTTAGTTACTACTTGACTTGGAAAGTAACTTAGTTACTTTCCAAGTTACTAAGTTACTTTTTCAAGGAGTAATCAATAGTCCGATTAAAGTTACTTTTTCAAAGTAACTATGACATCACTGGTTTTGTCCAGAGCGGGGCTGAAGGTGGAGTTTTTAGAACTCCACCCCCCTCCGGGGGGAGGGGGGGGGGGAGGCGCAGCAGGCCTTAGGCTCCTTGAAGGGGGGCTCACCCTTTCATACTTTGAAAACCCCTGGTTTACAATATTTACAGGAATAGAAATGTGCGACTGAAGATGTTCTGTTTCCTGGATCAGGTTCTGGAGAAGAAGAGTACAGCTATTTGCAAAACTGTGGTAAGAATCTGGTGGTCCATGTGTCATGAGGGTACCAGAGACTGCATTGCCCTGTGCGTTGCGTGTGCATTTGCGTTCCCCCACAATAATTTAAAGCAGAAATCATTTTTAGGGGAGTGTAGAGAAACAGCATGTTACCAGATCTACCGTGTTCACCAGATCTGTGAACTTTGAAAACGTTCGCAAACGAGATGAAACAAGATGAAGATAAAGAGATGAAACGACTTTCATCTCTTTAATCAGTCCCTTTGTGTCAAAGGAGGAGAAAGATGGATACATTTGTCAGACATGACAGAGGTTTACAATGGCACGGCTGCTAAGCATAAAAGAAAATAGGATGATTGTTCCTTGTTTTGGTCACCACGTTAAAGCCTCAAAGGCACAAAGAAACATCTTTAAACTTCACAACTATGCAGTTACCTAAGACACATTTAGGTAATGTGACACCGATATGACACATCTGTCGGTTAGCATGTAGCATAATTATCTTCCAGTCAGTACATCTGAGACACGGGAACTTGTTTCTCTGACCTGTTTCTCTGGTATAAACCCACACACTAGTATGTCCTTCTATCTACACAAGGACTTGGCATTGACTTCCACTCATTCTTCATTTAAGTCTAGAGCCTAACCCTGACCTTTACTCTAACGCAGGGGTGGGAAATCCTGGTCCTGGAGGGCCGGTGTCCTGCAGCTCTTAGATGTCTCCCTGGTCCAACACACCTGAATCTAACAGCTGAATCAAATCCCAAGTGCAGTCAGGTTCTCCAGAGTTCTGCTAATGACCTCATTATTTGACTCAGGTGTGTTGAAGCAGAGATACATCTAAAAGTTGTAGGAGACCGGCCCTCCAGACCCTCCCACCCCTGCTCTAACGCAACCTCTGTTCAGATGCTTGGCTACGTTCACACAGAAGGTTTTGATGCTGCATTCCATTTTTTTTTTCTTATTGTTTGTTACTTGGTCATTTGTACTAATTAAATATGATCGCAATGAAAGTACTGCATGAGTGGTTTACAGCCCCAAAACGACCCACATGTGCCGAAGAACATAGATGTCACACAGCAGCGCTCTGTTTACTAAAGTGATAACAGATGGATTTATTTAAAAGTTCATTCAGCAATGGAGTCTGACGGTATTGTGACAAACTCAGAACAAATGAAGAAAGCTAATAAAAAGAAAACAACAAAAAACAGCTAATAGCAACAACCTTTTGTGGAGCATTGAGTGAGACAATCTTGGAGAAGTCTGATTGGATGAGTAGAACCAGGAAGTGGTGGGATTTTGATGTGATGCGCTTCACTGACAGACTTCTTACATAATTATAAATCGAAGTCATCCTTTACATAAATTTACTGCATCTGGTTTCTTCTGGTGCAGAATTATCACGTATGTCTCACGTCAATCATCCTTCAGAAGGATGAAATGCGACCCGACCGTTCAGACTATCTCAAGCATAGCAAAAAAATCTATTTGGAACTGACTCTGTTTGAACTGGACCAAAACTCTGACAACTGATCTGTAATAAAGACACAAAATGTTATTTACCTAAGAAAAAACATTAACTACCCATGACTTAACAACAAAGTCTTTAATATAAATATATATATAAAGTAACTCTTTCTTTTTGTTTCATGAAAGGTGTTAAATAAATCTGAGGCATTTTTATTTTATAAAGAAAACATTTTGTGTCCAGCCACCTACGATGTGATTTCATTTTGAAGGCTTCGTTTGTTGGACTTTTAAATATGTAACAACCATCCTGTGTTTCTAATAATACAAAATTGTCCTTATTCACTGAGAATCAACATCACTCTGCCGTAATGTTTAGGAATACAGTTTCCTAACCCAGCTGCTGTACTCAACAGTTTTTTTCCAGTCTCCAGGAGGAACTTGTAATTCCACATATAGCTGATGCTAATGTAATTCTGTGGCAGCCTTGGCTTCACAGGAAACGAGCTGCGGTTCAGCATAATCAAATTTATTCCCCATAACCCCAGAGCAGATCTGTGAACGTTGATAACCCCAATAAGCTCTGATGCATGGGTCTGTCTCATAACGTGGGACGCATCAGTTTATCTCTTTGCCTCTTAATGTGGGGCTGCAAGACTTACTCCCAACAACCACAGCTTACTCTCTGCAGGCCCAGGGGAGGAATCCAATATTGACTTTGGGGTATTATAAAAGACTAAATTAAGTCAAAGCGGGGATGTGACACTGCGTAAAAACTTCCTGATGACACTAAGCTTATTCGGGGCCATAACAGATCAATTGTGTGCCGCTCAGATACACAAACGCTTGTAATTCTTCAGACAGCATCAAACACATTCCCGGCTTCATGCCTTGTTTTTTACTGGTAGCCTCACTTGGAAGTTCCTGTCTATTAATTTAAAACAACCTGGTTTAAAGGCCATAATTCCTTAATATTGATGAAAAAGTCTTAGCTCCACTGGCAGATTATTTAACTTTTAACATGGGAAAAATGTCTTGCTCTAAGTAAAATAATCTGCCAGTGTAACCAGTACTTTTTCCATCAATATTAATGAATTGTTGACTTAAAGCTACTGATACACTGATCACTTTTTTTCACTACTGATACAATACAGATATCTGAGGTTTAATATCGGCCAATACAGGAAAACAGCTGAACTGACTTCATGCTGTTTCTGTTTTAAACAAAGACATAAATGTACTGAATTATAAATGTGTTTAATAACTCTGCACCAGTACAGAACATTTAAATAGACCAACAGCTTCACATTGTCACCAATATTAAAAACTAGAAGTTTTTAATATCAGGACCAATGCAGATATTCATATTATATCGGTGCATCTCTACTTAACACTAACTCCTATATCTTGCTGAAAAGTTACTTGTGAGTTAGCTTTGACTTATTTATTCCAAGTTTGGTAAGACGTTACATTCACTAGACTAGAAACTAGACCAAAAACACTTGGTAAGATTTATTTTTATTTTTTAATTTTTTTGCAGTGCAATTCCAGTAAGTGGGAGGTGAAAGTTGGCGTAGTCAAAGTTGAAATCCAGTTAGAGCTGAAGTGAGGGGAGAGCAACATCTGTGTGGCCCTTTTTTCTGTAGAGCTGCTGGGCATTTCTACCCTGGAGGATGCGCCGCAGCTGCTCCACATAGGTGTCCTGCCATCTGACCACCACAGCTCATCCAAGTGGAGCAAGAGAGAGTCCTGCGTGACTGACCAAACCTTTAGCCAAGGTTATCCGGCGTGTGTGGGCATGGAAGGTTATGTGTGAGCAGTGCCCAGTGAATAATTACCCCTTTGGTTTCTCATTCTGCTTGGGACGGGGTGGGCGGAGGTAATCTCCATGCCGGTGTTGAGGCTAACCATTACAGACACTTTGTGTTGTTGGAAATCACCTTGGGAGCTTTCAACACATAAAAAATCATGTTGCTTGAACCCAGTCAGTGTTTGATGGATGGCAACGTGTGGAAGGAAGCCAAGCACCTCCTCCTAGATTTACATGGCACGTCAGCTACAAGGAGCATGAGATTCCAACAGAAAAAATAAAGATGAAAAATCTTGGGCAGTAGCCTGTATTATTATTATTATTATTATTGTTGTTGTTGTTGTTGTTGTTAGTTTAAAAGTACAGCAGATATTAAAGATAGCAGAAATCATCTCCTGGGGGATTCCCAGTAGTTTATTGTGATACTGGATGTAAATGCTGGGTGTTCCCAGTCAGACAGACAATATAAACTATTTTATACATTTTCCCTCTGAAAATCAACATAAGATTGCATTCATATGTTCTGGTTTTCATATGTGTTTGGGCGTGGCCATTCAGTCCAATCCATCTCAATTCCCTCCCACTATACAATTTGAAAAGATTTTATTGTGAAGTCTTTGTCTGATGTCCATCAAAAATGAAGATACACTCGCTGCCATTCTCCTTGTTTAGGAAATAGAAAACATTTTATTAAACTCTGTTAATCACTCAGTTATTATAATGCAAACGATAAGAAATCTTACTTTTGAGTTCAGTCGGATATTCCGACTGTAAACAACACACACGCACACACACACGCAAACTAGAGGTGCAAATTTTCATCTCAGAAATTCTGGATATCAACAGCATCTATGGCGTTTGCCTAGCTCCATTTATGAGACAAACAAAGCTTTTGGTCTTGTAAGTTCAACTAGGAAAAGTTCAAGCAATAGCATCCACACCCACTCTCCTACTGTTTGTCATGATTTGCGGTGGTGGAGGTGAGGCAAAAACGCTGATGGACCGGATTGAATGTAAAATAATGAATTTAATGACAAACCAGGATACAACAAGGGAACAGGACGACGAGGAGTGACATGTGACCAAACGTAGACGTGACGTGACGAGGATCCGACAAACACACGGAGACACAGGTGACATTAAATACACATGAGGTAATCAGGGAACGAGACACACCTGGGAACTAATCACGGGGAGACAGGACAACACAGAGACTCAGACACACAAGAAAACTAGAAATAAATACACAGAGAAACATGGATCCTGACAGTACCCCCCCCTTAACGGGCGGCTCCCAGACGCCCAAAACAGAAAATACAACGAGGGTGGGCGGAGGGGAGCTGGACGGGGGGCACAGAGTCTATAAACAACGAAAAACAACCCAAAAATAATTGGGCGGAGACACAAGGGTCCAGAGTCCAAAAAACCAAAACAAAACAAACCCAAATGGGTGGGCGGAGCACAGAAAGGCTGGAACCACGGAGGAGGTCAGGGGGCCGACCTCGGCGCCGGAAGCGGGAACCACGGAGGCTGTCCGGCGGCCGTCCGCGGCGCAGGAGGCGGGAACCACGGAGGCGGTCCGGCGGCCGTCCGCGGCGACGAGGAGGAGTCTCTGGGGCCCCACGGGGGCGGCGACGAGGAGCATAGAGGGGCTCTGGACTGGCACCAACAGGGGGCTCTGGACTGGCACCAACAGGGGGCTCTGGACTGGCACCAACAGGGGGCTCTGGACTGGCACCAACAGGGGGCTCTGGACTGGCACCAACAGGGGGCTCTGGACTGGCACCAACAGGGGGCTCTGGACTGGCACCAACAGGGGGCTCTGGACTGGCACCAACAGGGGGCTCTGGACTGGCACCAACAGGGGCTCTGGACTGGCACCAACAGGGGCTCTGGACTGGCACCAACAGGGGCTCTGGACTGGCACCAACAGGGGCTCTGGACAGGCACCAACAGGGGCTGGGACAGGCACCAACAGGGGCTCGGGACAGGCACCAACAGGGGCTCGGGACAGGCACCAACAGGGGCTCGGGACAGGCACCAACAGGGGCTCGGGACAGGCACCAACAGGGGGCCTGGACAGGCACCAACAGGGGGCTGGACAGGCACCAACAGGGGCTCGGGACAGGCACCAACAGGGGGCCTGGACAGGCACCAACAGGGGCCTCGGGACAGGCACCAACAGGGGCTCGGGACAGGCACCAACAGGGGGCCTGGGACAGGCACCAACAGGGGCCTGGGACAGGCACTGGGAAGCCTGGGACAGGCACTGGGAAGCTGGACAGGCACTGGAAGCCTGGACAGGCACTGGGAAGCCGACAGGCACTGGGACTTACTGGGGACAGGAGCGGAGGTAGTCCGCGAAGCGCCTGGGCCGGGTAGCGGAGGGAAGTCCGGCGAAGCGCCTGGGCCGGGTAGCGGAGGAAGTCCGCGGCGCCTGGGCCGGTAGCGGAGGAAGTCCGGCGAAGCGCTCGGCCGGGTAGCGGAGGAAGTCCGCGGCGCTGGGCTGGGTAGCGGAGGAAGTCCGCGCGGCGCTGGGCCGGGTAGCGGAGGAAGTCGGCGAAGCGCTGCCGGGTAGCGGAGGAAGTCGGCGGCGCTGGGCCGGGTAGCGGAGGAAGTCCGGCGAAGCGCTGCCGGGTAGCGGAGGGAAGTCGCGCAGCGCTGGGCCGGGTAGCGAGGAAGTCCGCGAGCGCTGGGCCGTAGCGGAGGAAGTTCGCGGCGCTGCCGGGTAGCGGAGGAAGTTCCGCGGCGCGGGCCGGTAGCGGAGGGAAGTTCGCGGCGCTGCCGCGCGGGGAAGTCCGGCGAGCCGCTCGCCGGCTGCGGGAAGTCCGCGAAGCGCCGGGCCGGGTAGCGGAGGAGTGCCGCGCGAAGCGCCGACCGCAGCGGAGGTGGCGTTTCCCGGAGGGCGACGAGGGGCCGGATCACCGCGGCTCACGCTCGTTGTCTCCGGTGGCCTGCAGAGGGGTTGATCCGGGAAGCGACGAGGGGCCGAGTTCATCGGCGGCTCACGCCGCTTTCCGGAATGACTGCGGAGGTGGTGGTTCCGGGAAGCAACGAGGGGCCGAGTTCATCGGCGGCTCACGCTGCTTTCTCCGGGCGAACTGTTGACCTGGTGTCCGCAGAGGGTAACGAGGGGCCGGATCCACCGGCGGCTCACGTCTCTTCCTCTGGGCTGGCTGCGGAGATTGTGCTCCCAGGCGGAAAACGGCCGGAGCGAATCCGGGGGGTGCCAAGGCCAGTCTCGTCCCCCGAAAGCCTCTCTCTGCAAGTCGTAGTCCGACTTCAGACCCATCTCCTCCAGCAACAGCGGAGAAGGCAGGATCTCTACATCCTTGTAGAGATCCCTCTGTGCCAACTCCAACTGCTGCTGGATCCAGTCCTCGCGGTTCTTCTGCCCCCAAAGGGGAGCGCCCTCACCTCGGTTGTGGTCGGATCCTACTGTCATGATTTGCGGTGGTGGAGGTGAGGCAAAAACGCTGATGGACCGGATTGAATGTAAAATAATGAATTTAATGACAAACCAGGATACAACAAGGGAACAGGACGACGAGGAGTGACATGTGACCAAACGTAGACGTGACGTGACGAGGATCCGACAAACACACGGAGACACAGGTGACATTAAATACACATGAGGTAATCAGGGAACGAGACACACCTGGGAACTAATCACGGGGAGACAGGACAACACAGAGACTCAGACACACAAGAAAACTAGAAATAAATACACAGAGAAACATGGATCCTGACACTGTTTAGTCTCACACAGAAGAGAGCTTCACCTCTAATTATTCCTGCTTGGCAGGGAGTCAGACTGACGAGTCTCGCTGCCCAGGCAAAAGAGAAAAAAATCAATAGTCTAATCAGCTGTGTTTGGAAGCCATCTATGTAGCACTGTTGTAAACTAAGTTCATGTTTTATGCATGTTTTCTACCCGGCTTAGATTATTTTCAGCTTTTTTAGCTAAACTTAGAAAAACTCTTCTGTGATCCCGTTGGTGCAAAAATGATCTATTTTTTTCACCTGTTAATTCAACACTGCATGGAATACATTGAACTCCTACCTATTTACAGTCATTATTCATGGAATTATTTATTCACTGATTTTTCTGCTAATTATTTGCAGACAATTCACATCGTTGGAGATTTTATTTTTTTTTTTTTCCATTGAGCAAATATAAAATCTTCAAAAGAAAATGCAGCTTGGGAAGGTGAAATATTTAGACACAATGGCACCTGACACACTATTGGTTGATGTTTTCAAAGCAGCCAATCCAAATTCATTTTCCTTTCTGTACCTCCAGGAGATAAAATAAGGAGGACTGTAGATTTTTGCTTTTGTAGTGGCGCCAACATGGTTTGCACTGTGCATATTATGCACATGTATATTTTGTATTTTAACTGTCAAAATAGTCTGCTATAAAAATTTATTTTTGGACAGGATTTCAGTCCTAACCACTGTGAATAGCAGCGGCTAGAATCCTACTTAAAGACACATCGCTGCCACCTACAGGACTGGAGTGTAAAGAGCAGCTCAGCAGGATTGGGAACACTTTATTGGACCACAAGCTGTTCTATGAAATTTATTGTAGAACATTGACATAAATATTAGAGGGGTGTATGTCTGCCTGAGTCGGTTTGTTAATTTTTTAAGATTAATTCAGATTTATGGGAGGGAGCTGCGTGGTATAGAGGCCCCATACACAGACACAGAAAGAAAATATTACTAAGTATCTTTGGTTTAGTTTCTAGTGCAAATATCTAAACATACCACTATAACTTTCTGTAAAGTTATTTGTAAGTTAGTCTTGTCTTATAAACAAAAAGTATTTAGTAAGACTTTGTTTTTTTTGCAGTGTAGTCCGCAACACGCCGGTCCCGGGTTCAATTCCCAACTCTGTGACCTTTGCTGGATGTCTTTCCTGCCCATTTCCTATCTGGTAATGAAAAAGTATATTCAAACTTCATTGAAGTTGGACTATATTATGAATCCCCCACAAGTATCACATTTAAATGACTGCTTGTAAATTTCTGAGCTGAAGCGCGTCACCCTTTATATTTGCTGCAGTGAGAAAGTGTTGCTCAAAGATCTTTCGTGCCATTTACCGGCAAACATGAGTTGCTGTAGATTCCCACCATCAAAACGACTTCCTAATCAATAATTCACTGACATTGAAGCCCCCACTGCTTCCCTGCTCAAATGAGATAATCAATTTTCCATCCATCCACGTTTTAGAAGGCTAAACTTTTCAATGCTGTCAACAAGGTGTGTGTTTAAGAGTGCACTCTACACCGCCCTTACAGAGGCTGCAGAGGGTTTGAAAACCAGCTGGGAGCAGTTGTTAGAAAGGTCAGGTATCAGCTACTCTGACCACAGCAAATGTCAGCAAGACAATCTGATAATTCTGACCCCAGGGTTGAGGGGAAAAAAAAACAAACAAAAGGCTGTAGGTGGAATCAGTAAAAAAATAAAAAAACTAGCGCAAAATGTCAGACAAATATGCCAGGATGAAGTGATGTGTCTGTCAGAGCTCAATATTCTGCAAAGGTTCAAGTCCCACTGGTCTGATCCATCAAACTGCAGCAGCTGGTTTTAAAAGCAGCAGTGAAATAGAGTATATTACACCAACGAAAGATACATGAGCGCTTTATGGAAAACATTAAACAAGCTACGGTGCTTATATTTAACAAAATGCAACATAATATGGTTCAGGTGCTGTTGGACAATGTAAGGGGCAGTAATATGTACAATGTATTTTTTTTTTTTTTTACATGATTCTTAATTCTTTTAACAAAAGTTTCTCACTACCATCAGTAAAAAAAAAAAAGACAATTTAATAGTTCCAACAATTAAATTTAATAGTTCATATGTTTTAATTAGCACTACTGCAGAGGCTAACATGACCTTCTTTATCTTGGGGGTACAGCCAGCAGCAGTGGCCAAAAAAATCAATGGCGTTCCTGGATTGTCTGCTTTGTTAATAGAGGAGCCATGTTCCTGATTATTATGAAGGACAAAACATAATTATGACTTTGTGAAAAAATAGCATTTGATCACGATAATCAAAAGTGAACAGAAACAATGTGTGACTCTATGTGTAATAAATTTATGAACGTTTCCCTGTTTGACTTCACCTTCTGAAACAAATATACTTTATAATGTTATTCTAAGTTATTGAGATTTCTCCTCTTATGTTCTTTTTCACATCACACTTGCTGAGAAAATGCATATTTTTACTGTTTTTTTTTATTTTTATAAAGCTGATGGAAAAACTAATCTTAGTAGAATAATGTGTTGTAAAAACAGGACATGTATTTCAATGTACAGTAGCTTGTTTCCTTCACAGTGGGCTACAGAACCCTGAATATGTACCAGTGAGTCTATCAGCTACTGGGTCCACAGTCCTGCTGAAACAATCAGCTCAGGAGCGAAGCACTAAAACAACCTAACCTTTACATAAATGTAGCTTCTCCTGTTTTAGGGTGGACGATCCAATCAGGCAACACGAATAACCCCGGTGCAAAAAAAGCAATTACCCTGCAGCCGAAAATAAAAAGGTCCCAGAGCAATGAGACCACCAGGGCCAGCGGGGTGGCGCCAGGTCGCCGCTGTCGCAGATACAGTAAAATCTAATATCCTTTGCATGGAGGCGTCATTACACAGAAATAGATGTCCTGCTCTGAAATCCCAATGTTTTCTGGTGGCAAACTACGACTTTTTTTCAGGGACATGTCTGTTGTTATTGCTTTCTCCTCCCTAAAAATTCAGCGCATGTTCAGATCCTGCTGTAATCACACGCCGTCATCCGGTGAATACGGACTGCAGCAGACGATTGGGTCCAGATCATCACATGGATGAGGAGGAAACGGGATTGCCATATTCTCAGATAAGTGAGGAAGTACCCTTCGTACAGCGCATACTTTCACACTTTGTGATGGACACCAAGTAAAAAGAAAATGAAACAAGAGAAGTTTTCTTTCCAAATGAAAATCGAATTTTGCAGAATCGCCTTTAGCTGCAGATGTTTGGAGTGAGTCTCTATCAGCATGGAACAGCATGGAACAGCATGGGCGTATCTATTCATTTCCACTGGATTTCACTGAGGTACATATTAGAGGAAATAAGATTCACCACATTTTTCAGATATTTTTTGGTTTAATAACTAAACCATGTAAAATTGGCCTTTCCATCCACAACGATGCCTACTGTTGTGTTGCTCCATCTTTTAAATGGACCCACCATTATTTGAAACACATTCCTTTTAGATGTAAAATCAACAGTAGAAACACTGTAATGTAGGCTGTTTAGTTTTGAACATTTTTAATGATATATTGACACATGGACGTTGCATTTTCGATGGATTCAGGGTGGACGACTTATCTGGGCAATTGCTAATGATTCTTTTGGATATGTTCAGGCAAAACAAGCATTTTTGCACAATGAGTAACATTCAGTCCTTTCAGTTTGAACTGTAACACATTGAGACAGAAGGCAATGCAGAAATGATGGGGGGGGCAGAGGGAATAAAAACAGTGGACCAAAGGAAAGAAGAGGAGAACGTTGAGTGAAAAAGCTGGTGTTTGTGCTGCTGCTGCCTGGAAATGCTAACCCAGAAGAAGAGCAGCTACACTAAAAAAAAAAAAAAAAAATAGTAATCACTCTTTCTAAATATTTACGGCAGGGGTCTCAAACTCCAGTCCTCGAGGGCCACAGTCCTGCAGTTTTTAGATGTGCCACAGGTACAAAACACTGGAATGAAATGGCTTAATTATCTCCACCTTGTGTAGACCAGTTCTCCAGAGCCTTAATTATTCTATTCAGGTGTGGTGCAGCAGAGAAACATCTAAAGGTTGCAGGACTGCGGCCCTCGAGGCCTGGAGTTTGAGACCCCTGATTTACGGTAAACACTGGGATTAAAACATTTGATCAAACATAGAAAAATAGTTTGTTCCAAAAACTTTCACATTAAACATTCATTCACCTTTCTGTTTGTTTGGATTTGGCATTAGCTCCTGCTAGTGCTTAATAATGTAAGGTATAGGTAATGGTGTTAGCTCTTTTACAAACAGTGCTAATTAGCTAATGGTTCTATTGGTGTTAGCTCCTGCTAATGGTATTAGCTCTAGCTGTTGGTTTTAGCTCCTGATGCTTGTGTTAGCTGTAGCCTATTGTGTTAGCTCCTCATAATTTGATTAGCCCCTGCTAGTGGTATTAGCTCCTCTTAATTGTGTTAGCTCCTCTTAATCTTGTTAGCTCCTGCTAATTGTCTTAGCTCTGGTTCATTTAGTTAACAGTAGTCAGGTCTTGAAAGCTTTGAGGCAGCTTGCTTTAATCCTGACGGTTTGTGGGCTGTCCTCATCACCCTCCCTGATCTTGATGTCTTGTTTTGTTCATTGACTCAAGTCCACTATAACCTACTGCTGGAGAATTATCCGTTCTCCATGCTGAGTTCTTGATGTATGAACTTCCAGGAGAGTCAGTGAGTTGAATTCATGAATTCCATTAATCAGTACCAAAATACAGCTGGTCCATTATAACCTGCTGCTTCTAAGAGCTAACAGACAAATGGCAACGAGCAACAATTGGTAACTTCTTTTGTTGGCCTCTGTCTAAGCTGCGCTCCAAAGAGGGCGTTCCCAAGTGTGTCATTTCTCCTAAGCAGAGCTCTCATTTGCATTCCCTAATATGTCATTTCTTGTAGGTTTAGCTTAGCAATGAGCTAGAAGAGATAGAAGGAAAACACAGAATTATTTATTCTCAACACTACCCATGTCATCAGCCGGTATGGATTGTATAAGTGAAAAAATGGCGACCTCTATCTGTGAAAAATATAATAAGGAGATAACATTTTTGATATAATAGTGAGTTTTAACATACTGTATCACAAACAACAACTTTTAATTACAACATATTTAGGTCAACATGCTGAACTAGTCGTGGATCCATTTTAAAAAAATGTACATAAAACCTGTACAGTACAGTGAATTTTACATCTTTCACAGCTCTTTCTGTTTGTTACTGTAATACAGACGTCTGAAAGACTATGTGCAAAAAGCATTATTCCCTGGATCATTCTAAATTGTTTAGCATTAGCAACTCTGAGCCTCAACATGTTGCTGAATAAGTGAATCTAATTTCTAAGTGCTTGAATAGAGCAGTGTGCCCCTTTGGTTAGCCTGCCTGGCTGGCTGGGGGAAGTACAGCGGGAAAGTCAATTAAAGCATCCTCAGTAAAAACGATTGTAGATCTTACACTTAATTAAAAGCACCTCAATTTACCGCTCTTATCTTAGGTAATCATGTTAAACAATAGGGGTGCTAAAAACCCATTAGGGCCATGGATTTTAATTAGCAACCTGGTAGATGTAACATAAAATCAGCTCTCTTCACCTTCCTTTGAACAGAAATCATTTAGCTGTGGGAATGCTCAGGCTTTGTAGTAGAGCGAAGGAATAATTATATGGTATTGTGTTATTTTTTTCCTTTGTTTATTTTGCAGACATCTTATGGTAAATTATGTAATTTACTTTTGCTTAAACATGCTTACATTCTCCTGTGAAGTCTTAAGGACTTTTTTTGGTGACATTAAATCATCTGAAAACACAGAACCTGGAGCGAGGACGGGAGGTTTTCACGGCCAGAGAAATCAAGGGGCTACGCTACAAAAACACAAAATCTTCATTTACTTCTCTGTTCCAAAACACAAGGTATTTTTTGGCATTGGTTATAGTGCAAACATCTTAGTACACTTGAAATAAGACAAAACTAACTAGCAACTACATTTTCAGCGAGCAGTTCCTTAATGTTGATTTAAAAAGTCCTAGTTATTAAATGTGAAGAATGGCAAAGTTCTAAGTTAAAATCTCTCATTTCACTGGCAGATTGTTGTCAGAAAATTAGACTATTATGTAAAAGTGTGATATTTTTGGCTAGTCATCTCAGAAAGCAAAACTCTTTTGCTATCCAGCATTGTCACACATGCTATTATATATGCCACACCTTTGTTTCTTGTAATTTAGATGATTATGACCTACACATAATGAAAAGACAAAATACTGCACAGAAAAAAAAAAAAAACCTTGAGTTTTTTTTGGCTGATCCTAATCAGCCAATGAACTCACAACACCTGCTAAGGTTTCCCAAGGCTTTAATCGGTCTCTCTCTCTGGATCATTAGGACACAATCACGGGGAAGACAACTGTGATCTGTGATCCAGATCTGTCCAGAAGACAGTCATGGACAGATTAACATGTTAACAGAAATTATTGACAGAAGATTTAGTGGAAGGTAGAAGTGCGGTGGGAAAAGGTGCAGCAGCAACACGGAGAACCACCGCTTTGAGTTCAAGCAAAATCCATTCCTGGAGAACCAAAAGTAATTATCTTGGTTCAGCCTAATTAGCCACAGTCAGGCCTGAAATTCAAAAGCACTTAATTAGAAACAACCTGAAGACAGTAATTAGGCTGAACAATTTCAAAATATAGCACATTGTGTCCTAAACTAAAAAAAAAAACAAAAAACACTGGATCTTAAATTTAGTGAGTCACTAAGGACAAAGGGACAAAACATGCAACAGTGTAAACATGGCTGGTCTATGAACATTTCTCCAAGAACAATCTTTAATAAAATTAAAAACATTATCTGATGAGTGCTGTGACGATTAGGATAATGTTCCTGTGATACATGTGGAGTAAAACTAACAACATTTGAAGAAAAAACCATCCAACCGAGGTTGCTGCGGTTACGTCACTGCTTCACAACCAAGACGACGACCACCAAAGCTCTGGACGGATCCATTTACACTTAAGATATTCAATGCTGCTCTGGTTCGGAGCAAAATACAGAATAAGGAAGCAGTTTTGCACCTATCATGTTTGAATATTGATCTCAAAAGACATAAACACTCACAAATTATCGGAAGTCTTACTTTCAAGGGCAAGAAGGATGGCAGCATGTTGTATTTCCTTAAACCCAAAAGTCATGTTTTTGTTAGAATGTATTTTGATCATTTTTTTTTTCAAATGATAAAAAATTTAGATTAATATTTAATGAGCCTTCTGAAATATGGTATTTCATATTAGCATGTAGGTATTTTTCATTTTTGCCAGCTTTATCAAATCAAATTTTATTTGAACAGCACATTTCAGCAGCAAGGCATTTCAAAGTGATTTACATCAAATCAAACACAGAAACACAAAGTCATGCAACATAGAATCAACAATCAAAACACGACAATAAGTCAAGTTCCATCATTAGATTTGTAATTGATTACATTTTAAATACAACTCTAAACAAGTGGGTTTTTAGTTGAGATTTAAAGGAAGTCAGTGTTTCAGCAGTTTTACAGTTTTCTGGAAGTTTGCTCCAGATTTTTGGTGCATAGATGCTGAATGCTGCTTCTCCTCGTTTGGTTCTGGTTGTAGAGATGCAGAGCAGAACCAGAACCAGAAGACCTGAGAGGTCTGGAAGGTTGATACAACAGCAGATCTTTAATGTATTGTGGTGCTAAACCATTCAGTGATTTATAAACTAACAACAATATTTCAAAGTCTATTCTTTGAGCTACAAGGAGCCAGTGGAGGGACTTTAAAACTGGTGTTATGTGCTCTATTTTCCTGGTTTTAGTGAGAACCCGAGCAGCAGCATTCTGGATCAGCTGCAGCTGTTTGACTGATTTGTGTATTTTATCTCTTACCAACACCTTCAGATACAAAGTGACAATTAATTCCTTGTTTACTTATTTTTTCAGAAAATGTTGTGAATCTAATAATCAGTGTTTACTGCAGTACAAATTGAAATCGGGATTTTTGTCCCCTCCCTACCCCCAGTGATACTGATCAAGTTTATTTTGGATAGTACATTTGCCAATACAGCTTTCCAGTCTAATATTAAAACCAAGGCCATTCATATGTTTAAAATCTAAGTAACCTCAAAGAACAGTACAATATTTACACTCCAGTTCAACAGTCTGCACCACCACTGAGATTTACCAGCCTCTGGACTTTCCTTTTATCTGTACTTTTTTTGATAGCAACACATATTTCACCCAAACCAAAGTTTCTGAAGCATATCCTCAATTTGCAAAGTTGTGCTGGCAGAGGCAGTCGCCTGTCCATCCAAATGATTGGCTGTGACTTATCAGACAACAGGAAAAGTTGTAAAACCTAAAGAGTAAGGAGGGCACACGCCATCATCACAGCCATCACAGAAATGACAAAATCCAATCTGCAGAAGAAAATTGAGTCCACTCAAATCCATAAAAGAGGAGAAAACTTTAATGTCAAAATTCTAATTGCTGATGTTGTACACCAAAGATATTAACTCTTTGCTTCAACCATTCAACAAGAAAAGAAAGTACTACTTGTAATGAACTCATAATTTTGCCTATAGATACATCTGATTTAACAATGCGACTCCCATCAGTGGGACTCTGATGATTTTTAAGTGACGTTTCAGTTTGCTTCCAGTCTCCTGGAGTAAAAGTTGATCCCATGTTTGAATTTAATGCCAATCATTTCAGCTGCTTTGTGTCAGGGCAGCTAGAGACAACACATTAAATTCAATACAATTCAGTTCACTTCATCCTATTCAGACATACTGTACTAAGCTGAATCTTCACCACATGCAGTCCGTGCAAATGCCGTCGTCTTGCAGGGTGACCATCCAGCTACCACCTACGGAGCCTGAATGTGTTTCAAGTTTCCCTGAGGGGGGGAGAAAAATGGTGATATGAAAAGGTCAGAGGAATGAGCATCCAGAGGAGACGGGACTAAATGACGAAAGTGTTGCCAGTGGAGTGCAGTGTGTGTGGTCATAACCAGCGAGCCTTCCGGTTAATTCAGAGGGGAAACAGCGGTCTGTCCATTGCTCTGCTCCCGGTACCTGTATGGAAGCACGCTCTGCCGTAATCGATTGTTCACGAGTAAGGCTGCCGTGGACGGCTCAACGCTCAGCCGAAACATAGCAGGAGAAGTATAAAGCCGAGGCTGGCAGAGACCAGGAGCGGAGCAGGGAGAGAGGGGAAACATTTAGGTGTAAATCTGCTCTGTGCTCTGCACGCTGCGAGTGCAAAGAAGCAGAAAAGTGAAACATCAAGGTCTAAACATTTTTGGAGATTAAGTCCTCGGAGATAAAATGGAACTGCTGGAAAAGAAAAAAAAAAAAAAAAAGCATCCGTGCTCCGAAAGGAACAATGTTTTGGGCTGGCCTCATTTCCATTTTTTCTATTTAAAATACTTTGATCATTTTTAGGAACAATCATGCGTGCGGCGGTGCGAGTGCAGAGCCGTTCCCCATCACGCAGGCACTTCTTTATGCTCATGTAACACGCCTCTGTATATGGAAACAGTGTTATTGCTGCAACATCTTATTTAAATAATGTTAAAAAAGAAAAACCTTTTTTCTTTTTCACAGTCTCGATCAACTTGTCAGATCGTTCTTACACTTTGAAACCTGCTTTTATCTCCTATTTGGTTTAATTTTGCTTTTCCCAGTACAAACTCAATTTAAAGTTAAAAACAATTAACTTAAGGAAGCTTTAAAGTTATGAAGTCTTAGTGGAAAAACAAGTACAACTCGTAAAAGCATCCTGCTGTAAAATATTAAGAGTAAAACATGTTTTCAGATCGTCTATTTATTTGCCAGACGTAGCCGAAAGCAACGCGGTTTTTAAAACTATAAATAAATGAACATTTATGATTTCTTGTTTTTTTATATTACCAACATTTTTGTTTCTGACTGGAAAGCAGTGACGTGCGGTGAGGTTCATAGCTGGTGAGGCACTGACGTCATCAGAATCAGATTTGCAAATAGATGCATAGATTGACAGCAGTTTACAGGTTATGTTTCACTTCTGCATCCTTACACATACAAACTGTAGCTCACAAAACACACATTTCCTTAAAAAACAAAACAAAATAAATGTCAAAAGTCGGGATAAGCGAGAGGGAAAAAAATCACTATCTCTATTATAATCTACCGCTGCACTTGACTTGCTTCCCGAATCGTTTAGCCTAGCTCGCTGTCACTTACTCGGCAGTTGAGGAGTGAACAAGACGAACATCTGGGATCTTGAGCGCCCCCTGCCATGAGGCAAGAGAACTGCCTGCCTCACCTCGAACCTGTTCTCTGCCGTTTATAATCGCTCATTACACGAAACACGTTACACAAACACAGTTGGTGACAAAAAGCACTGTACATTATATACATAAGCTAAATTATTGGAAATAAGTTCACACATTAAATTTGTTTAAACCATTTTATTGACGCCGTACAGCAACATGCTCTCTCCGCTTAGCAGCCAGCGCAGAGCCAGGGGTTGCGCAATCCAAGGTGAGGCAGAGCTCGCTGCTGCCTCACCGGCATCGCTTCCAAGCATTTGAATTGGAAAATAAGAAAATTCAGCGATTTTGAACAAATAAAAATCGAAATTGGTGAAGCTACATGAAAAATAAATATTTTTTAGTACAAACCACCGGATGAATATAACAATTTAAATTACTTTATGATTATATATTTTCTTTCTTTCCATGATGGCTGGTGAGGCACTGCCTCACCTGCCTCCCCTGACCGCACGTCACTGCTGGAAAGAGTATTAAAATTTTAGAATGACCAGAGTTAAAAACTCAGGTAATCATAAGGAAGCTCATAACAAAAGATGAATCATTCAAAAGATGACTGGTAAAACCCCCCAAATACTTTTCCACTGATAATTGACAAGAGTCATTTTTGAAATGATTTTATTTTTTTAAATTACACCAAAATATAATTATGTCAGTTTTATATTGCTTTAAAATCTCTTGGCAGAGGTCTGTCTCATTTCATATTAAATTATTCTAAAGTCTAAGCTAGAAGCCGGGAGTAGGGATTTATTTTGGGCTTAAATTCTGTAGCTATCTTGCTTTTAAGCCCTGCTATCAGGACGAATGAGAAGTAAATCATATTAAAAACAAAGCTCCCAGGAGCAATCATACCCATCGTTCAGCAAAGTTAACCTACAACATCCGAGATTTGCTTTTCGGGGGTTTTGGACACACGCAGCAAGGACGCGGTAGCAATAAGCTGTTTGAACTCTAACAGACGAAAATGAAATGAAAACAAAAGTTCAGGGGATTACAGCTTCAACTGAGCAGGACTGAGTGATGCTCGGTTTTTACCAGCTTTGTTTGAACTCAGAGGAAATGTTTGCTTTAAATCTGTTCACTCGCCCAGCTGCTCGTTTGCCAAACACCTACATGGCGACATGATCAGAGCTAACTCACCTCATGTTGCAGTTTGTTTAAACTGGAAAAAAAAATTGGAAACCTTAATTATAACATCTACAGAAATATTATGGTTTCCAACAAATGGGAACATGTAGACATGAAACTGAAGGGGTTCTAGAATTGAACCTTGGGGTACTCCACATGTGACGTCTGTTTTGCCCTACGACAAAGACAGATGTAGCACGGATTAAATGGGAAACCCACCGTCGTCCACAGGAAGTCAGTTCAGTAAGACTTCCTGACAGTGCAATCAGAAAACTGGAGTTTATTTTGTGGCAATCAAGATGAAAAACTTTCCCATTTGATTCCTCTGTAGGTTGCGAAGGCTGTCGAGGTTTCGTGGCGGCAGAGCAATTATTCTCCCGGTTTGCTGAGGCGCCTCAGGAAGGTTATTAAAAACGCTGAGCTCCAGTGTGTGTCCTGATCTCAGTGTGTTTTGGTAATCATGAGGTGGGAGACCATCAAACACAGGTTGCCTTGGCAGAAGGGATTAAAACATCATCCCGTAGATTGATTTGTTTGTGTGCTGAGCTGATGGATGCCGCGGTGACAGGAGGGGTGGGATGACCTCTTGTGCAGGAAACAAACAATCTGATTGGTTCAAGAAGCACCAGCTTAGGACGTCCACACAAGCTTTGATTCATCAAAGTCTGTGCTGGCTGCTGTTCTTTCTGTCTGTGCAGCACTGTTTATGGTTTCTCAGTGTTTTACTTTGTGACTCAGCACTTTGATGGAAAACGTAGACATGAGTGTGTGCAGCCAGAAACACTTTTAGTAATAACATCGAATATCCGTATTGGCCCAGATTTGGACATTCCTAATCTGAACCAATGTGTAAAGGTCAATATACCTAAAGAGGTCATGAACAGGCAGCACGGCGTGATCTAAGTCAGAATGTATTCACCACTGCCAGTTTTATTTATACTAGCAATGATCAAACATAAAACGGTGCAAAATGTCATTTATTAAGACGATAAATCAATATGAGAAATAATTACTATTAATACTATTATCAATGTTGTGTTACAATTTAATGAAGTTGTCAAGTATTGCACAATTTTAACACATTAAAAATGATTGATCCTTATCAATATTGGAATGTAAATATGAATGTATTGTACCAGTTATAGACATGGATAGAAAATACTGACTAAGAAAGAATGTCATAGAGGAATGGGTGTAAAAGTAAGTTCCCTCTTCTACCCACTCCTTTGAATGTGTCAGTATACATTACTGCTGTTCTTCCTTGGCTTGCTTTCAGTTTAAAATGTAATTTCTTTGTACATAACTTTGTTTATTGTTTAATTACACTGTGTTCAATAATGTCAAACTCAAACTTTTGTTCTTATAAACCTGCTGGAACACGGTGTCAAGTTGAAGCTAAGACCTGCTGTTATAAACTACATTATCCATGTGACAACTGGTACAAAAAGCTTCTATGGCAGCTGATCGGCACCGTGGCTTGGAGGAGTTAGCCCCATCGAGCTAATGAGACGTCCTTTGATTTCTTCTGATTGGACCAGCAGGACCAATGACAAACTCGTTGGCATAAATGTGACGTTTGTGTTAGCTAAGATCAGGATGACAAACGGATGGTATTCAAAATGTTTTGCAGATGAAATACATTAAATAAAGAAGGTTGTTTTGATTTCATCTTATATGCGGTATAATATTTGTGAGTGTTTTTACATTGTTCTTCTTTGCGTTCTTTTCTTTTTTTTTCTGCAAAAGACTTATGGATATCAAAGTTTATATAGACTTTACATTTGAGTGTTTGCACAGATGATTGTACCTGCTGTTTCCCACCTACTGGTTGTTAGAATTGGATCTAGCATCTCTTAACAGGACTTAATGAGAGACACTGCAAAGACGATCCTGTCTTTGGTCTTAGATGAACTGGTTGTTATTGGGCTGGAGAAATCATAATCAGGTGTGATCCCCAATACTGTGCCTTTTTTGACAAAAATGTTCCATTTAAAAGAGAATGTCACACAGTAATTACTGGTTAAATACTGTGAAAGCACAGCAGAGTGCAGAGCCTCTGGTGAGAAATTCAAACTATCCCACTGCTAAGCCCAGAGCGTCTTCCCTACGGAGAAGCACTCAACACATTAACAACACATTAACAACACATCTATTTGAAGCCCATTTTCAGATCAGCTTGAGGCAAATGGCTGCAAATCTGTAATATTACAATATAAACTATACAGAGTTGATCTTCACTGGTCAACACCTCTCTACTGACACATAGCAAGGGATGATTTCAAAGGAACTTATCACTGACCTTTGTATCTAAAAAAATGTAAAAAAAAACATGCGCTCATCAAAGTTACTATCTTTATTTCTTTTTCTTTTTTCAGTCCCGCTATGACTTGTATTCAGTTTCTATGGCTTCCCTAACATGGAAATCAGCCCAACATCTAACTTTGCTGCTCACCTGCTGCTTAATATTAATAAGTGAAATGGCACCTGGTGCTACTTATATTGAGTGCTGTCTCTGTCTCTGCCTGTACACTGCAGTTCAAAGTATTCCTCTGCTTAGAGTTTTACAGTCTTGAAAAATAAGTAATCCAGAGTAATAAGACGCCATCCCAAATGAACCGCCTGACCAGTATGATCCCAGGATGCCGAGTAGCCGAATGATGAAAAGTCATTCACACTTTCCTTTCAGATGTTGCAGGGAGGCAGAGTTTTTTGACAAGTCGGCTGGTGGCGGTCAGTGTCACCGAGCAGAAGGGGAACAAGAACAAGCTGCTGCAGCCCATCAGGTTTAGAGGCGCGTTCCCTCTGAAACCTGTAGCCGTGCAGGGGAACAGCTGCTGCAGCAGGCTTTGTTGAGCCTGCTGACCGCTTTTCCGTGCTCGCTCACACGGGCCCCGTGTGGCTCCGGTGACATGAGCAAATCCGAACGGATGCCTCCCTGCTTCAGGGGGGCAAAATTCATTCACATTTTCTGCCTTCTGAGCAGCCACACCGCATGGCTCCATATGTTATGGACGCATGGAGCCCCAGAAACGATTAGGAGATGTTAACACTGCCGTATTTGAGCAGACACGTTTTTCTAAACTATGGAAACTGCTAGCAGATAAAAATTATGCAGAAAAATCAGTTAGCTCCGACAAGTAAATTGAATAAGAAGAGCCAAAATGAACGGGAAAGTCGCTGGCAAATTTCTGAAGCCATTTATAGGTGCAGTGTTTTTGTAATCCTTTGTTTTCACATCTTTCTAATTTAAAAAAAAAAAAAGCAAAAGAAGATTCAATATTAAAATATCTCTACGAAACAAGGAGCTCTTCTCGTTGGAGGAAACTAAGACTATATTCCAGTACATTTGTCTAAATTACAGTAAAGACATAAAGAGTTGCGCTGGGTTAGAGACGTGATCAGTGTCTCTAACATAATAGTCTTATTTAAACACTATATCAGTAGATTGTGGGAAAAAATGAGGGACGCACCGATCCAGTTCTTTCACTTCTGATCACTTCTGTATTGGATCTGATACCGATATCTGATACCGATCCAATACAGAAAAGCAGCATTAAAATGATACAGACATAAATGTACTGAATGATAAGTACTTTTGATAACTCTGCACCAGATCAGCACATAAATACACCAACAGCTTCACAAGCTTGGCGAAACATGTAAAGAGAAGACAACTTTAATCTGTTCATTCAGTGCAGTTAAAGAGTAGAACAGCCAATGTAAATGACATAATAAAGAAACTGACAAAATATGTAAAAAATAAATTGCAATAAACCTTTAAAAATTTTCAGAAAATACCAGTAAGAAGTCTAAAAATAATGTAAACTAAATAGTAAAGCTCAGAATCTTGGAAACTGCAGCTCTGAGGAGGAGCTGTGTCTCGAAGGCGGAGCTAAGGCCAATCAGGCATTTTGCTCAGCTGTGTGGTTGCCATGAGGGTTGAAGGATTGCTCAAACATGCATAAAAGAATCAAGGTAAACCTCTAGGTGTGTTTGTGATGAGTGAATAACATTATGACATGACGCAAAGCTCAAAGCAGTAGATTTTACGTGACAGTGCTCCCATCTGCTGGACTTCATGGGGTCGTTTGTGTCTCCATATATTTAGTGCAATCTGCTTTGTAAATCCAATGCTGAGATGAAGGAAGCCAGTGAACGCAAAACGTCTGCAAAAACTAAAGAGTCTTACTCTGCGTTGTGAAATCCTCCCTCAAATCGTTGGTAGTTTCTTTCCCCTAAATGTCATGACAATAAACAAAGGACTGGAACAAAATTCAGCCACTTCTGTTTAGCACACTAACAGAGAGTGGATGGATATAAAAGTCTCAAAAAGTGTCAAGTTTAAAATGGTGAAAAATGTTCAGTAATTTGTAGATTACGGAGCCTCTGTGCCCTGCAGCAGTAACCCAACTGCTGTGACAAAACTCAGGAGAGAACTGACAGAGGCTCCACAGCACATCATCAGAATCTGTAAACTTAAGGAAGAGTGAGGCATGCAAAAGGCAATCTGTTTGATGAGTGCTTGAAAATCAATTTCAAGCAACGAGGTTCAACAGCAGGCTCCCGTGATTTCACAATGGTAGAGCTTACTGGCAGCCAGATGAATGGTGGCGGGTAGACCCGCACAATTACCCAGCATAAAACACTCCTGACTCCCGCCTAATTACAAACCCTTGTGAATAATCACGGCTCCCAGCAATTAATGGAGCGACTCCTCGGTGGAACATGGGAGTGTAGATTACGGAGCCTCTGTGCCCTGCAGCAGTAACCCAACTGCTGTGACAAAACTCAGGAGAGAACTGACAGAGGCTCCACAGCACATCATCAGAATCTGTAAACTTAAGGAAGAGTGAGGCATGCAAAAGGCAATCTGTTTGATGAGTGCTTGAAAATCAATTTCAAGCAACGAGGTTCAACAGCAGGCTCCCGTGATTTCACAATGGTAGAGCTTACTGGCAGCCAGATGAATGGTGGCGGGTAGACCCGCACAATTACCCAGCATAAAACACTCCTGACTCCCGCCTAATTACAAACCCTTGTGAATAATCACGGCTCCCAGCAATTAATGGAGCGACTCCTCGGTGGAACATGGGAGAGAGCTGCAGCACATTTTTAATTTTACAGATTTATTTAGTCCTATCTATTTGTGAAATTAGAGTTCTGAAATGTGTCTGACCTCCTGATGCCACACAAGCAGACACTAATTACAAACTGCTTCATGCTATTATGCTTAAAACCTGCAGACAACATTTTCTACGTCTCTATTCATAAAGTCCATTGAACCTTCTGGTGCTTAGTTTTATTATTATTATTGTCGGTTTTTTCATCCAACACATTTTACAAATAGCTTTTCGTTGTGCTCTACTCAGGCTTGTTCTGATTTTCCGTTGTGTTTCTTTCCAGTAAACTTTTGAGTCAGGATTTTATGTCTTCCCGTTTTCACATCTTTTTCTATCTTCTGCATTTCCGTCAGCTCACTTTTTTGTCGTTTCACACATTCTGCAATTTGATCAATCTTTTGTCTTCTGTAAATAGATGTTTTATTCGGTTAATTTAAGCCTCATTTTTATTCCTCTTTTCATGCATATCTGTTTGTTTTATGATCAGTGTTTTGGACTTTTCACTGGTCCTTTTCTCTCATTCTGTTCACAAAGTCTTTTGATCGTCATTCTGCCTTATTCTGCTGGGCTAAGTTCAGCGTCAGTTGTAACATTTTTACGTTAAGATCTTTTCTATCAGAGCCAAAATGTGCTGTGATGGAGTCAAATGTTGCATTTAAAGTGAATCTATATTTCTGTAGGTAAAAAATACATTTAGAAAGATGTTATATATATATATATATATATATATATATATATATATATATATATATATATATTATGCTTCCTTTCAGTAACAAAAGAAACTTCCAAAGAAAATTTTAAAAACTAGATATTTTAATATAATGTAGTATTATTGTGCATAAGTTTGAAAGTAAAGACAAAATGAATTTTTTTTCTTACTTAGAGAAAAGGTCTTCCAGATTATTTATTCATCTTTTTATGTCTATTGTTTGTCGTATCCTTCATAGTGTTTTATGCCTGATTACTTGTCAGCCTCCCACCAGATTATTGATGTATTCACTCTTCAACAGACTCACAGGTGTATGACATCTGACCTCTTCAGGTAACAGAGCTGTGACTGATAATATTTCTTCTCATTCTCACTTAATGAAATCTGAAATATTCCTTTAAAGTTAAAACATTCTCTAATATGTAATTTTTGTCTCAGTCGCAGAGGCAAGCATAGCAAATAAAGCAGCGTGGTATCATTTGTCAGGTGTTAACAATAATTTAGGTGATGGGGGGGGGCATACCTTGTTGCTATGGTTACCTACCATAGAAGCTGAAAGAAAGTAGAAAAGTAAGAGGGGAAAAAATCCTCCCAGTTGCTCATCATCCAAAACCAGAGGGAATATTGACAAGCAATGATTCACAAAAAGTCTAGAAAACGTGGAAATCAAAAATCTGTTACAGAGACAGACTTCAACACCCTTCCACCAGGGGGCGTGCAATTCTAGAATCTGATGGCCAATCAAGAACAGCAACACTGTGGTGACCTTCAGCAGCGATGAGCCACATCAAGTCCTGCTGGATCTCCATGAACCTTTCCAAAATCCAGAAATTGACTTTTTCATCCTACTCCACTGTTTCCCTTCACTCAACTTTCTATGAACACTTTGGATACAAAATTCTCTGAGCAACCAGATTATTTGTCAGTTCTGGACTTTCCTCCAGTCAGCAGTTTTCCCTTTGACTCAGAATGAGAGGAAGTGTAAAGGCTCAGGAGACGGTTGCAGGTGTTTTGAGTTAAGCTAATTAACAACACGAGTTTCACTGTTTTCCATTAGTTAAATTTTAAGATAAATTTTGTTGTCTTAAAGCCACAACGATCAAGATGTCAGAAAATAAAGTGTTGAAATAAGTTTAACTCTATCTGTAATCGATCTATATAATATGAGTTTCAATTTCTGATTCAAATTCTTATTTCAGAATATTGTAATTCTTTGAGTTGTACCTGCCTGTGATTAAAATGGCCTCAATTAATAAATGCATATAATAATTTAACTTCAGCAACTGAGATCAGAACTCTCCAATATAAACTCCTTGTTTAGAGCAATCCCAGGTTCACAGTTCTTGAGGAATAATCTGATCTTTTACTGATTCGCTTGAAGGATGGGAAAAGTTCAATAAAAAAACCCCCAAAAAAACAACAACATTATTTTGCTAAATTTTGCAATTTGTGTATGATAAAAGAGGAAAGGGGGAAATGTAGTAGTTGGAGCCATATGTGGGTGTGGCGACATCCAATGTGGTGGAAAGCCTGTGAGATGTTCTTCATGGAGCAGCAGAGCAGCCTGTGGCACAGCGCCAGCCTCGTTTCTCAGTTTGTTCAGTTTCTTTGAGTCACTCACTCTGTTGCTGCTGCTCCAACAGATGGTTGCGAAGATAATGGCTCTCCCCCCCACAGACACAGAAGATGTTTTGCATCATGCCACTCGTACTACAGGGCTTCAAGTCTTCAAAAAGATACACATTTCTAAAAACAATATTAGCTGACGTGGCGGAGGCCAACTTTTAGATAATTTTTTTGGTAACAATCTCTTATCTGATTTATTCATTGTGGCATTTTGTGAAATTTTTTCCCAACATACATTCATACAGTTCTCCTTTTTTCTTTTTTTTTTTTTCCCCTTTACGCTCTTCAAAATAGATTAAGTTTATTTGCAACACTCTCCATGACAGATTGACTCAACCATCGTCAATAAATAGATGAGAATTCTGATCGTGGAGAGTCTTTAAAGTCATAGTTGTTTGTTTTTGAAGTCGCACGTCAGGAGGGTAAATTCTAAAAAGTTACGTGGTCAGTTGTCTCTAACGTTAAAATACACAAATGTGTAGAAATGTATACGGTTCAAAAACCCACACTGAATGAAAACCAGCCATCTGCGGCGGCCAGACTGAACGTCCCACCGAGCAGAGGAGTAACCTAGCAACAACTTCCTCTGCGTAATGCTAACCTCAACCCTTGCATATGGAATCACACAGAAAAGCAAATTTTACACAAGAAAATGTTGATAATAAGTTTTTGTCAATGGCTCAAATTCAGTTCAGATGATGTCATTAAAAACCAACCCATTCATGAGACAAATATTGTTATATTTCTAAATTCCTTGTTTGATCAAAATGTTGCTCAGCTCCTGTCACATCCATGTGGAAGTGAGTTAGTAGCCAAAAATAATAATAATAAAAAATGATCTGAAACAAAAAACAGTGGAAAAATATTTTACACTGTTACCTTTCCATCCATCATTTCAATGTAATTATGCAAATGAATTTTTATTTACAGATGGTTATTTTATCGTTCTTCCATCAGGCAGAGCGGAAGCTGAAACACTCTGTTAACTCTGCAAGAGTTTGTTTTTAAAACTGGACATGGCATGTGGTTTATGGGATTTTTTATTGTTGTTGGTGTTTTTCATTGATTATGGAAGCCTTTTTTTCATTACTTTTTGTCTTATTTATTGTTACGTGATGTGATTTCTTTATGTTCTTAGTTTCACCGAGGGATGTCGAGAAATGTATTTTTGATTCCCTCGTACGTCTCATGAAAATGATGAATTGACAACAAAATAGACTTTATTCCCATTTTATTATAATATCTTTAAAGATTTTAAGTAGACAAGACAGGAGATAAAAATGAATCCAAACAAATGAATGTTTTTTTTTTGTAATGTTTGTGAAATAAAATGGTGGATGATAATGCTTTGTTTTACACATTGTGAAAATTGCATTATATTTACTGTTTAGGTTGTATTGACCTATCTGGAGATGAACGTCTTTGAATCGTTGCCACACTGACAGAGGGGCAGCAGGAACGCTTTGTTCAGACTGACTCCACACATTGCTGTGAACCCTAATAGACGACCTGTTCTCACCGCAGCAGGATGAAAAGCTCAGACAAACAAAGATCATCCATCTCGCTCACTGCTGTTTTTTTTTTTTTTTTTCCTTCACTGGCTGTTGTAAAACTTATCAAAGTTATGGGGGTTGGTTTCACACAAAATAATTCAGATTGGTTAAATGTGGACTAAATTACACCAAATCACCTCAAACAGTTTGTGTGAATAAGTTCCAAATTAGTTTCTCTTTTCTTCGATGACAGAGGTAGCGGCTAGAAGTAGTTCTGAACGTTTCTGTTTTAGTGTCCAGGTAGATTTCCGGCACTGATCTGTGAACCACTCAGATACACGTCCGTGTTTCACAGACTACAGGAAACTTTGGCGAGGCCAATCCTGAGCGCTGAGACGTGACGACAGAGATTTTGGTGAAGACACTGGCAAATTTCCACGAAACAAATGGAGTTAAAAAGCGACCCGCACCTCAATCTCGCCGAGCGCAGGTTGGAACATAAATGATTGATGAATGCATCAACACACCACTGACGCCTCATGATCCCTTCCTGTCACCCAAGGTGCCTTATCAATTTTGCACAGGGTCCAAGTGGCAATAAAAAAGCTTCCCTTACAGTATTTGATCAAAGTTTGGAGAGTAAGGCAAAAACTTCTCATATGGGACTTTCTATCCCCACCAGGGGGTCTTTTGTGGGCTCTAGTGTCCCTTATATGACAGTAGGCTGACAGGAAGGGGGGAGAAGACATGTGGCAAATGTCGCCGGGTCTGGGAATTGAACCTGCGACGGCTGCGTCGAGGACTCAGGGCCTCCAAATGTGGGTCGCGTTATCCCCTACACCACCACAGCACGGCCGTGTGCACACCATTAAAGTAAAAAATAAACTGTACCCATAGGTTTAAATTTTTAACAATTCAAAATCCAAAAAGTGTGATGTACATTTGCACATTTACTCTGATTCAGTAACAAACAGCACAATAAGAGCCTGTAACAGGATGCAAACGGCTTGAGATGGATGGAGGACAGCAGCAGTGGACGTCCAGAGCCACAAAGAAAGGGCACATTCACGGCTCAAAGTCCAGTCAAAATGGAATTCAGAAACTTTGGCAAACCTGAAAACTGATGTTTAGAGTTTTTCTCTGTCTCATCTAAACTTATCCAAAGAGGAAAAGACAAAAGATTTCAGTGTAGCGGATTCCCCTGGAGAGTTGGAGATGTTAGCAGCTACTAGATAAAATAACGACTCAGTGGGAATAAACACAGATGAGTTTTAAAAATGTTTTAAACCATCCACACTACTCTCTCCTGGTCTATCACATGCATTGTTTATAAAAGAAACCCAATATCATAAATCATAAAAGCAGAGCCCTGAGTGAGGGATTTAACCCTCTAGATATCAAATTAAGCATTAATAAAAGCACAGAAATTAGCTGAATATTGATTTTGAATTTGCTTTCATTTCGAACCGAGACCACGAGTTCCTATTCGGCGTAATGACAAACAACAGAAAGCACAGGACAGGACGCGGGACATCTCTGTCCTCGTCCTGACTCGTCACATTATCCTCCCAGACTCTGTCCTTCCTCTTTAATGAATTAATTATGAGACAGAGATCTCACCGCTCGTCATGGTTCTGCTCTCAGTCTGCAGCAGAGCTCTCTGCTCCACTGGATTCTCTTTCTGCATCAGTTTAGCTTTGGACTGGTGAGACGAACACGCAGCAGCACTGCCCCCTGTCTACTGCTGCCTGACTGTGTTTGCTGTATTTATGATTGGCTTTCGCACTGAATATATTCACTTGTTGCTTGAATACCGAAACCAAACTTAGAGTCATTACTAATTCTAGATCACCTGTCCTAGTCCAATCTGTAGAATTCCCAAACAGCTCCCTAATCTAGCAACTTGCAGTTTCACGATTTCGCCACGCTGGACCAACTGTCCCCATGTGTGTCCTTGTCTTTAACAGTAATCTCTCCCGGATTCCCGGCCTGGTTTATTTGGCAGCGCCTCCGTTTACAATGTTAACACTGTGTGGAGCTTAATGCGGCAGCAAGCGCTCTTCAAACGGCTGTTTGTGTCAGAAATCCAGCAGATGACCCCACTGCTGTTTTTGTTTGCAGCACAGCCAAACAAGCTTGTGTTGATTCAATTAAGATGCCAGTCAATAAGGGCCGGAAACCAAGATCAGATTGAAATACGTGCTGTGTACTCAGTTTGCCCAACACGTACCGGATGGGCAGACTTGCTTTCTTAGGAAAACAAATGTTGTGTTGCATAAGTCATCAGTATTAAAGCTACACCATGTAACTTTCATAAGAAAAACTTAAGTCTTTTACATATAGAATATGACAGATAATCTGTGAAAAAAAAAATGTCACCCCACTGCCTTCCCCCAGTGCTAACTAGCCTTAGCATTCATGGCAGGCTTTGTTGTGGCGAACCAGCTATAATGTGGTAGAGAAAAAGGGGGAAGTTGAGAAAATCGTGTACACCAGGATGATTGACAACGCTAAGACACTCCTCCTGGCTCTGATAGGTCGTTTCAAATCTATTTCTATAGTTAGCATAGCCGCAGATGATGGCAAATAAACAGTTCACATGGAATGGTGAGTCGTTTCTCTGCAATTAGCACGTTAAGCAGCGCATACATGAGGATGACTGACAGCGGGAACACCGTATTCCTGGCTGTGATTGGTTGTCTCATCCAGTCTCTACAGTATTTACAAATCTTGTTCCATTATCAATAATGAATAATAATGAAAATAATAATGAATCAATAATGAAACATTCTCATCTCGTCGGGGATCTGAGCGAGTAGCACAAAGAATCGTTAATGAAGTAAAGCAACGCTTTTAAAAACAGGATCTTCGTATTTTAAAGCTGATTTCTACATGATTGCATACAGATATAAAATGCTGCATACACGTGCTAGCAAATGGCATAAACTTCACTGCCATATGCAAGCCAGCCATGAACAAACAGACACATACGTCCAACGCAATACAGCCTGCCACATGGCAAGCCTTGATGGTCGCCATTGTTCCAATCTCTCTGGCTTGCAAAGGGAACAAGACATGTCAAGCCAAATATTTCTCAAACAACAGAGTATTTACAGCAGCAGTGCTACCAGCAGGGGGCCATGCTTGCTTCGACTAGGCCACTGAAACACAAACAGAGATTTGATGCCACCAGTTTCCTTCATGAGCTGGTGGCGTCAAAAAAGCAGGAATGCGGACACTGCATTACCCATGCTGCTTCATTTATTGTTGAACACAATTTATCTTACATGCAGCTGTCAAATGTAAGCAATGTAGGATAGAATAGAATGGAATAGAATAGAAAACTGTATTATCCCCAAGACAGGTTTTCTGCTCCAAATTCTATGATGTTTCACACATCAATTCCAGCCCAATTAGTTTATTTTAGTTTTTAATTTTTAAAGTTTTCCACAGTCGTATATGGTCCTTCCGCAAACAATTTGCAGTACTTTTATCATATTTTGTTATTCTAAATTGTATTCAATTATTCTCTTTCCTCAAAATCGGACACATAAATAGCCCATCATGACAATGTGGAAATTTGTTTTTGAGTGGTTTGCAGGCTTAGTAAAATATAAAACCAAGAAATCACATTTTGATTTGTTGATCATGAAGCCTCCAGCTCAGCTCACCTATCTTTAGACAATTTGCTCCGTTCTCCTCTGCAGTTCTTTTCCAACTCCATCAGGTTGGATGGGATTGGTCAGATCTCTCCAGAGACATTCAGTCAGATTCCAGTCCGGACTCTGGCTCGGTCTTTCCAGGACTCACACGGTGGTTCTGAAGCCTTTGAGATCTGGGTCATGTGCTTTGGGGTCGTTGTCCTGCTGAAAAATGAACCATCACCCAGACTGAGGTCAAGATGCTCTGCAGCAGGTTTTCATCAGGATCTTTGTACATTTCTACATTCATCTATTCTGACTAGGCTGCCAGTTGTCGCCTGGAGAGATTAAAGGATTTCACAAACTTGCATCAAAGAATCAAAGCAACACTCCAGGTCAATTCCCACCAATTCCCAAAGTCACACACACACCAAACAAATTGTAAAAGCGCACATGAGGTCAGTGCAACACCGCCAGGCTACGCACAGGCTAAAAAAACCCATAAGGTCCAAATGACTCCATCTCTCAAGACCAGAGAAATGTTAAAGCATTTGTTAAACATGCATGAAAAAATCATCCCAACACTCCAGGCATGTTTAGATGAGGGAATAACACCATGACAAGATGTAAAGCTAAAAAAAAGCCTCCTTCAGATAATACCGCCCCTTTAAATGTTCAGAGTTGAAAAACAGCCAGCACATCAGGTAAAAGCTCAATTTGTTATTACAGTTTGGTTTTGATAGTGATCATAAAATCCTCCTCAAAATATCCAAACTTCTCACTTTGCACAGAAAGAAGTTTATCTGTCAGAGGGTCAGCCTTCGACAGCGGGCCGTTCCGTTTCCAGCACAGAGTGGCCGTCTGATAAGGCAAATAGAGGGGCTCTGATCTTTTCATCTTATCTACTGTGATATTGCCGTCTTGGCATTCAGTTTGAAGTGTGAGGCAGCAAAGTAATTGTTGCCATGGAGAGCCCGGCGTAGCCCCGCAGAGGGCTTCCAGTGGCTGAGGAACATAATTAGTGAGGCGCGCTGACACGACGCATCCAAGAGCGGGAAGGTTAGCGGAGAGGCCCATGGAGCTTTGTGAGAGCTTCATGGGCCTCTCCACCACCACGATAATCATACATCTAATCAACAAGGCCTTTTGGAGATGTTAGATTAAATGATCCAGATAAGTGCTCAGGCTCTGTGGGAGCTAGAGGAGAGGGGAGCAGATGAGCACCGTGGGTAGGAGGTTAGCTTCATGAGGCGCCATAATAACCAACATATACATTAAGCTTTACATGGAGCTAAAGCTGTACTGTCCCGGAACAGCTTCATGTCTTAGAAGGCTTAAAACCCTTGCTCATTTTTTCTTATTGCATCAAACAAATTGGAACACATTATTAACAAATTAAAAACATTTAAGAGATATTAAGGTACCTTGTAGAACAAGGAAGGTCAGATATTGGTCACATCTGAACACACTCTGACCGTGGTGAGGATGTTCGTCTGCTAGCATCACGATGTCTTCGAGGTTACTTCGAACACAAACATTTGAAACTGGTGACAATATGTCGTTACCATAGCACTGGGTTACAAAAAAATATTTTTTTGGAAGTTGTCTATGTTTTTCAACTGAAGTAGGACTTTTTCTCACCACTGAATCCAAAAGTGACATCCATTTTTCTCAATCAGGTCAGGTTTTTATGCTAATTTGATTTAGAGAAATCTGATCTTCTAACTAAATCAATTACAATTTTGTGACATCGTCAACTTATTTCTGTTAACATTTCTCATCCAAAAAAAGTTTTAGGAGGAAAAACCTATTGTTTTCTAACAGAGTGTATTAATTAAATGTTACAAACTGGGATTTCTGTAAATTGAATAATAAACACGTCTTCATTGTGTAAAATTCTCCGTCTTTTTTCTGTCCTGACGGAGTCCCTCCTCCTGCTCATCACTCATTGATCCCAGATGCTGAGGAAACTGATTCATATGTGAAAACAAGTCGTGCATTTTGATGCTCATGATGCTCCACAGTTCAGAAAGTTGATGTGATGGAGCAAAACCAATGTGATTTTTGGATTCGGCACATCAAGATTCCCCTAAAACAGTTGACAAACCCCAGACGACTGTTTTGGCTGTTGACCAGTGTGGTTAACTATAGCTACTATAGTTAGTTAGAGCTGCCATAGTTAACTAAAACTAAAAAAGTAATGAAAACTGAAATTGAGGAAATAATTTTTTAACAGAAATAAATAAAAACAGTAATTATTGAGAAAAAAACTGAGGAACTGGAACCATATTGTGTGTTTATAAAACTAAGTATGACATACTGAAAATGTGTGTATATAAATATATATATATTCTTCATTTTCATGTTTATCAATCTGTTTATTCGCCTTTTGGACTTATTAAAGGCAGGCCAAAAATCACACATAAAAACAAAAATAAAAATGCTGCAAAACAAAAGAGTTGAACATATTTGGTTAAGACAGAGCTGCCAACAGTTTGGCACATCTCACACCATATAACAAAAGCCTGGGAGCAGCTCCATTACTGAACATGTAATCCTTTCCCAAACAATCTGCTCCAGAGAGGATCTGATTCTCTCTGTTTCTGATTTCAGACTCCAGCTAAGAAAAGAAATAAAAGTCATTCTTGGTTTCTTCAGGATGGCCAACAAAAACTGCAGACTAAACCAAACAACAAACAGAATTAGTGTCAGAAATTGCACAATTAGATTTCTGAGAAGATGTTTGTGTAGTTATTTTTAATGCATTATAACTGACGTCTATTGCCTTATATTTCTTTCTTTTTTTTATCTTCTTTTTTTTTGACCTAGCATGCCATTTCCCTGTTGCTGTGCATCACAGAGTTTACCTCTGCCTTACCCTGGCATTACATTTCAGACAGCTTCCCCAGCAGCAGTTATCTATCTGCTGATATCCAACAGGTGCAGGGGATATTTCTACCTCTAATATTTCCATTTCTCCCCCCTTTGTGTTGTGCCTGGAAACATAATACCTTGGAAAAACATCTCACACACAAACAACAGGCAGCTCTCAGACCTGAGACTTCTCTTCTATTTTCCCCTCAAAATATAAACCCTCACAGCAACGTAGTGGGGTTCTTCAGTAAATAAAAGGAAAACATCATTTGAAATCTCGTTCGTATTTGAGTGCAGGTCTTCCATTCGGGGTCCAGAGCTCTGAATCATCCATCTTCAAGGATTGGAATATATCTCGTCATATCATCTGTCCGTTCTGCTTCATCCTCGGGGTTCTGGCCTGGAGGTGTTGGGTGACTCTGGGGCAGAAATCTAAGCTACCTTTCATAGGACAACAGCTATGAACGAATTATGTTCAAATTGTTGAGAACCTTATGCTGCAAAAACACAAAGTCTTATCAAGTGTTGTCGGTCTGGTTTCTAATGCAAATATCTTAGAACACTTGAAATAAGACAAAACTAACTTGCCAGATATAGGAGCTTGTTTTAATAATTCTGGAATATCTAATAAAAAGTAGTTCCACTGGCAGATTATTTAACATATAAAATGGCGAAATTGTCTTGTTACAGGTGAAAGCAGTACATTTCTAACCTTTGTACCACTGTAACAGCATCGTAATTTCAGGTGACAAACTAGCACACGCTAACACAGCCACGAACACAGTTCACACAACAACATCCAAAAGGTTGGAGGTAATGCAAACTCCGGCTCAAATCTGATTAATCTTTAAAGCTTCCACTCATCAGACGTGGCCCTCATTCTCTCATGTCAATCAAGCGTTTAGGATTCCACCTCTAGTTGTCGTTTTTGTAAGAGACACAGAGCTTACAGCCTTGGGGATTGTACATTGAACAGCCAGCAGACAAAATAGGATGCACAATTTCCAGAAACACAAAATTAACAACTGGTGTGTGGACCAGATTCTTGTTTACACCGTAAAAGAAAAAAAAAAAAAAAAAAAACTGTTTTCCAGTGAACTGCAAAACCCAACCCAAGGTGCACAATAAAATCAAGGATATCGATTTGTTGACTTTTATCAGACTGATTCTAAAACAGTTCTACTGAGCACGTTACATCTCTGTGCTTTACAGACGTCTAAGTGAGGCACTCTGACTACATTTAGGTGAAGGTCTGCTGGTATTTATGCTGCTTTGCATTATTTACACTACAACCAGAGCAAATTGCTTTGAATTCTCAAAGACCTGAGCTGTTGGGGCCGTAGAGAGAGAAACATCCTCCGTCAGAGACCAAGAACTGATCAGAAACTCCAACCTTGGTTTTGACTGAAGACAAACTAAACCCACTAAAATAACATGAGCTGAGTGTATCTCATCTTCTTGCTGTTTGTTTTCATGTTAACCATCACACTGTTAATGTAGGTCAGTGCTTTGCATTGAGCTGCACTTGCGGCTGCTATTTTCTTCTAAATCCACGAGTGCAATTTCAGACCAAATCCTTAAGACAGTAACGATTTTTCAAGTAACATAAAGGTCCTGTTCTGGATGTTGTGGTTAAATCCCCTCTGCAGTTCAGCAGGTATTGATCAGAGATCAGCAGGTAGGGACAGTGAAGTGTTCACAAACACTGCATGTTGGTTGAAAGGGCTTTAATGAGTGGAGCTGGAGACATTGGGACAATTGTTTGCCCAGCATCTGCAGGCAGAGCTTGGATTGCTCTTCCCTTTGAATAATTGATTGTACATTCATTGATTGTACTTTAAAGGGACATTTCCAGCTCACATGCCGGGCCATTTACTTACAAGATATTGGAGATCTGAAAGGCGGAGGTGGTGGTGTAGGCTCTCCTACTAAAGTCAATCCCCATTTCTTTGGTCTGATGATCAATTTGTTTGTTTTTTTCTTTCTTTAAAACATAAGCTCCTCTAGGTGCAGTCCAGTTCTGTGGATACCTCACATAGCAATGTGTGTACAGGACGGCACTTATTTGTCCTTGAAATGTTTACCTAATTGTTCTAAAGCTAGTTTAACATTTAACCTAGCCTGACTCAGTGGAGTACAGCTGGGGAAACAGTTCAAACAGCGAGAAATAATTATGTTTTCTTTACCAAATTTACTGCTCTAGCCTTTTTGTGTCCGTTTGCGTGATCTCTAGAATAAAAGAGTGATCAGATGAAATTCAGTTTATTTTGAAAGTCAATGAATGTTAATGAAAGTGAACTCAATCACAAAAATTGAATCTACACTGTGGTATCAGTGACCTGTTAGCACCAGGTCACTGATTGTACATCTGGCTCAGGGCCAAGGTTTCTGTAAGGGCAGGACAGCTGTACAAATAAACTCACACTCTGTCTGAATTTGAGCTAGATAGATCGGCCAGACGCTGGCTGAGTCCAGAAGTCTCTGGAGTTACGTTTGGACCAGGATCCTGGTGACTCCAGCCTTGTAAAGAGAAATCACTTTGGAAAATCTGCCTCAGTGTGTGAAACCAGTTTTATTCCCATTGTGTCACAGACCCTTGATTTGTGAAGACTCCTTTGTGTTACTAACTTAGAGATCCTCTTAGACTCTTTCTTCTGTTAGTCTAATGTTAAAGCAAGCTTCTTAGCTAAACTGGATCCTTTTGTTTTTCCAAACTGAAGATTTTTTGCTGCCAAACCGTCACATATCTTCCTGTTGGTCCAAATATAAACCCTCATTTTTTATGGTGATGATTTTTTTTTAGTTGACCCTCCACATACACAAAGTTGTTTGCTTTATTTTTGTTTTCATTTTTTTAAATTAAACATCAAACCGTAAACTTTTTGTAGCTGTTAGAGACATTGTGTCTGGATGTCTGATCAAACTAAAGGCGGAGTTGAGTCCGATTGGTTGCTTCTCAAAATTAGACCCCAGCTCAGCTGGAAAACCGTTTTAAACAGTTTTGTTTTGAAATTATGATCACCTACATTATGGTATGTGTGTGTACAAAGTCTCCTGTCATCTTAGCAATAGACAAATATTGTTTTCCCGATCCTGTTGTTTAAACATATTTATAAATTTGCACTATTAAGTCAGTTTGATCCCCACAGGATCCTCAACGTGGAACTAACTTCCCTATAAGGCTAGTCATACTAGTGTTGTCACACTTCACAATTAATGTTCAGTCATGTATGATCACTTAAAAAAAAACAACATAATTTTGTGCTCTTTTTCTTCTTTCTCCTCCTTTCCTGTTCTTCTCTTTTCATTTTTAACTGTCTCCCATCTTATATAGCCTACAAGGGGACGACCACTAGGCACACACAACCTAATGTGTATGTGTATGTTCTGCTGTGAGAGACAGCCTCAGTTCAATTCAATATAATTCAGTTTATTTATATAGCATCAAAAACAAATGCTATTTAGAAGAAAAAAAAAATACAGTTATTTCAGTTACAAAACAATTACGATGAGGCATGTCTGTCGCCACTGCCGTGTTTTGAAGGTTTCAGCCAGGCGGATACCCGAGCGAGACCCGGACCGAACCTTTGTTCCTGCCTCCTTATGCCACGACCTGTTTATTGCTTTAAAAGAAAAGCTAACTCTACTTGGTACAGGACATTTGTCCAGATGCTAGTGCACAGTCCAGGAGTCGAAGGCAGACTCAATTCTGGGGTAGTGGGTTTACTGACACCTTATTTTCACATAAAGGATGCCACTATCAACAAGCCTGTCTTGTTATGCAGACTTTGTTGCCAGTTAACAAGGCAACATTTTTACAGTTGTCAGACTTTCTGTAGCCCTTGTTGTAGATCTCAGTCCCAAAGGGACGCCTCGTGTGCGTATGAGACGGTTTTATTTATTAAAGCAGAAAAAAATCAACATCCTGGGAATGACAAAAGCTGGGGAGAACAATGACCTGAAGCCGGAGACGTATTGCACGATACAGTGAAGGGGGCGACCTACAGGGAGGTGTAGGGTTTCCAGCCCTCCTCTGTTCCCTATAATTTCCACCTGTGAAAGCAAAGCAGCAGGCCTTGTGTTTTACAGCTGGAGATAGTTTGTCTCGGCTCCCTGACACGCTGCTGTTGTTATCGCTTGCTCCACCTAATAAAACCAGATGCTGGATGCTTCAATTTCAGGCCAGTCTCTGGGGGATGTAGAGATTCAGTCAAGAAGTCCTGCTTTATTTCAGAGAATAAAGCAGAATGAAAAAAAAAACCTAATAAAAACATTTCAAATACACAGAGAAGGAAGTGTTTATTTTTTCATTATCAACATTGATGTCGCTGCCAATCATTGACCCGGCTCAGGACCAAGTAATTGTTACCAGCACTCATTTTTTTAAAAACAGTTAATATTGTTGTAAATACTGAAACGAATGAATATTGATCTAATTGATTTAAGTTTGTGCCTTGTTTGACGTAGAAATAACACGACATCTTGGTGGTTAAATGAAAGGAATATTTTCACACACAGAAAACTAAAACAAGCTGGTGATATTATGGAAAAGTCACCTGGTCCCGACGGAGCAGAACACTGGGAACTTAGTGTTCACTCTGGTAAAAAGTTAATAGCAGGAGAGGGAGAGCAAGAAGTTGAAGGCAGCATTTTCTCAGCAGTGATGCAGTAGAAATTTATACCCATGCTGTTTGATGACTTTTCCAGTTTTCTATGCTTTGCTTCACACAGAGGGTCTGGGCTTTGAGAAATGATTGCTTCGTGGAGATGTGGACTCTATTAAGGGTTTAAATTTGATCCAACCACTAATATTTAGCACGACGAATGTAATGTGCCAGTTCAATGCTATGAAGCTTACTGAAAATGTCCTATGCTGTAAGCAACCATCCTGAACTGTGAAGAGAGAAGTGTTGCGGCGAACTGTTGATGTTAATTTAATATTTGGAAGTGTGGCCAACATGGACTCAACGGTGTTGTTCACTTCCTCCTCTGACATTGGTGAAACTACAGGCGGACTACAAAACTTACTAAAACGACGTAGAAAATCGTTGTAGTGGTTCAGAATTTCTCCTCCTGTTCGCTGATTGGCCCGGTTGAAATTCTCCTTGAGGGAATTCTAGTAAATGGTAGAAAGCCCAGATAGAGCTGTGGAAGGTAATTTGAGTCGAGCGGCAATGGCAAGGCTATCAAAAGCAGAACCTGAACAGACACTAGCCCCTTATCTGAGGATGAGAAAATATCACCTGTAACTTTCAAATGTTGATTCAGTGTTGACTGAAACTCTTCAAACAGGTCATTACTGTTTGGATGCTCACACCTCCAATTAGTAACTATCCTTTCAAGGATTTCATATATAAACTATTCTATCTGAAATCCATCAGCTCTTCAACTGAGGAGCTGAGAGAAGGTTTCTCAGGTAAAGATTTAATTGCAGGTACTTTGAAAGGTACCTCTCACAGAACCTGACCAGTGGTCTTCAATCCTTTTGGCTAATTCTTATGTTCGATATTATTTGCACTGTGCTATCCTTTTTTGGAAGTCACTTTGGAGACGTGCCCCAACACAAATATTCAGAGTGACATGCATCAAAATTGTCACGCCTACTTCAAGAACTTCTTAGGCTGCCCGAGTGAGTGTGTGTGTGTGAATGACTGTAGGGTGCAGCACTTTGGAGACAAAGTACAAAGCCGTTTACCATTTAATGTCCCCATGTTTAGACCCATTTAACACAGGACAGAATGGGAAATAGTGTGACTGCAGGAGATTCATTGTGAAAACACAAACTGAGGCTATGAAAAAAAAATACAGAACTCTCACCTGTCTTTACTTCCAGATGCTTATTGCAGAAAAGCATCTATCTGTTCTTGTGTTACAGCATGGGTGGAAAATACAAGCGAAAGCCTGTAAACAAGGTAACAAGTTCCCCTGTCATCTGATAATTAGAAGTGCAAAGGATGTGCCACCAATCCCCACGTCACGAGAATCTGACTTTCGATCCAAAAGTACCTCTAATTAGATCATACGCTCCCAGAAGGAAGAAGGTGCAAAGTCAACGCTTTGTAAAGTGAAGTGTCGAAAGTTGCACCTCAAGCCTAAAATCTGGTGCTAAAATGTGAATCAGAATGCAGACGTTGATACATTTCTACCTTACTTTACACACACACACACGCACACTTGTTCTGATATGACATTCTCTTTAGATGTCCCATTCATTTCAATTTCACATCCTAACAAAAGATAGTCTCTGCACGACGAGATGCATATGCCACAGATGATGTATCACCTAAAGAAGGTCTGCGGCTATGATAGACACTTACATAGCTCACATCACCTGATATATGCAAAGGAATTACCAGGCTGACATTCTGAGAGAAAGGGCCCAGGCTGCAGGAATATCACCTGCTCTGATCTCTCTGTGATTGTTCATTTCACGTTGGCTCACATGCCAGCTGAGCACATGGCCGGCTGCCGCAGACGGGGTCGAGAACACGGAAAATAACAAACAGGCGGAGACCGGGGCCCTTCGAATGGCGGCGCGTCACGTTCATAATGGACGCTCACCCTGAGCGTCCCGCCTTTGTCTGGCGCAAATGTGAGACTTGGCAAGGCAACGAGCGGGAGAGACACAGAGGTCAGGCCAGTTGAGCCGCTCGCTCCGTAACCTGCACATCCTCCTCATAATCTGCTGTCAAACATCCAGACAGGCCTGTCAGCCGTGACAGGAGAGCTCTGCGTCCTGGACAAGAGACGAACAAAAAACAGGACATTTTCTTAATCCACATGATTTAGATATATCTTCACACGGTTTTAGTAATAAGAAAAATCATTCAGAGACCTTCCAGCTGAAGTAGAAGGATAAGAAAGAAGGGTTTCTATTTTTTCTACAAATAAATGTCACATTCTCAGGAATTTCCCTGACTTGTATGCGGTATCAAGGACGGAATTCAAAATGGTTTTTTTGGGGTTTTTTTTATGAAGAGTTAAGTAAATGTGCAATAAAGGACAAAGTCCAGTTCTTCTAGAAACATCTGAAGGAGAAGAAACAAATGATTAAGAACCAACACTGATGATGAAGACGAAGAGGAAGAGATTGAACATTGACTGTTTTGATATCTGAAGATTATGTACAGTGAAGGACTCAATGTCCAATGCTAACACAGCCAGGGCCGGAGTACAATAGGGCTGGGCCAAAGTGGGCGGGGCCCCCAGGCCTTTAGAGCAAGACTCAGACATAAGACACTAATTACTAGCAGGTTGAGCATCTCCAACAAAGATCCTCTCTTCAAGAGGACCACACACTTTCACACAAACGGAGAAAGACACTCACACAAATCTTAAAAAATAAAAGTATAACACATTTGTCCATACCCCTAAACAAAACCCAACTCAGACACAGGTATTCAGCAGAAACCCAATGAGTAAAGAAAGACAATTGGTGTCATTCACATCAGCACTAGTGTTTCACAAAGAAGAGTTGACAAAGTAATGACAGTGTATGGAAATACGTCTCAACCTTTGCAGGTTTACTTGTAAAACCATGCATCCTTTTCCTTCTACTTCACAATGATGAAGGACCTTCTTTTTGTTTATTTTGTTAAATAATTGTGTTTGTAAATTAAGTTACAAATGTGGAACAGTTCAAAGAGAATATCTTTGGATTTATCACTACGTATAAATCGCAGTACCGAGTGAGCCAGCAAGTCATTTTTCTTGTTTTAATTTTCCCTTAACTTTTAATCTTTTTTTTATCTTTGACTCATTGTTCTGTTTTCGTCCTGTTCTTCTTGTAATGTCTCCCCTAAATTCAAATGTGCGATGTCTTGTTCTCCCTTAATATAATAATAGCGGATTGGACTATAAAGCTCCTGCGACCATAAATCCACTGAAAGCCATTTCCTTTGTCTAAATTTAGGAGCTTTTATGGGTTTCTCAGTTATCTGTCATTTGGAAAGTTTGTCTTATTTGTAAAATAAGTTTCCGCATCGCTTCCTTTGCTTTTGTGCTTCTCCGTATCTCTGTGTTCTCTGAAAGCTCATCGCTTCTCCTCCTCTACTTTGACTCGCTAGCCTTTTGCTTGAGTGCCCTCACTTCCAGATGCCCACCAAGGTATAAATTAATAAAGCTTCTTACTGAAACGACAGCATCTGTTGCCATGGATATGAGAAAGCGAGCCCTGGTTTTCTCAGCGGTGACTTGCTGGTTGCCAGTTGTGCAGCCTGCTTACAAAGATGTGTAAGTAAATAATGAATATGTCTGCTGCTAAGTGTCACACTGTGGCCACAGCCAATTGTATGACTCACTGACTACTGTCTTCAATCAGTTCTTAAATTCATTATGGGCATTTTCTGACTGGTGAAAATCATCATCATCATCATCATCATCATCATCATCATCATTCTGTATAGATGGTGAAAGTTACTAGGCAAAGATGGGAAGTCCAAACAGGAATCCTCTATCAGCTAAAACCACTCTGTTACTCCAGTGATCAGGCTGGTGGATATGATTTGGACAGATTTGTTTGAAATCAACATGCAGCCTTCGTTTCGCATTCAGCTGAGCCCACATGCAGGACACCGCCGCTAAGGTTCTGATGCTTTTTGGATCATCAAGAACAAAATGACGTGACGTTCAGCTGCAGTCAAAATCGCGTTTCCTTAAAATCCACCACCGGCGCAGAGCTTGTCCAACCACGGCAGCTGGTCGCTTTGAGGGAATCTCAAAAGTCTAAAATATTCTAGATATTTCAGAAATCTGGACGCTTACACGTCTTAGGGACGCTTGATTAAAGCAACCAGATTTGTTGGTAATATGTTTAGTATGTGTGTATATATATATAAATTTTTTAAAATACTTTTTATCATTTTTATAGTTATAAAAAGTATTTCATTAATAGCTTTTTAATGAAGAACTTTTTAGCAACAAAATAAGCAACATTTTCAATTCAAAACACTTTCTTGAATAAATAGACAGGTGAGCTCAGTAACAAAGACATTTATTGTTTTCAATTATTATTTGCTATTCTAAAAATAACACCAATCTGATAATAGATCTACTAATTTCCAGTTTTGTTTAGCATCTACAGGTGTAGATTTTATTTTTGCATAGATGATATATTAGCTAATAAAGGCATCTGAAACTGAATCCCACCTCTTGATACCATGCTGTGTAACTCTTCTCTCTTTTGACAAGCAATTCATTTTGTCTGTAAGGAATGTCAAAAACATCTGAGTCCTTAGAGTCACAGAGATTAGGAAAGGTTTTGACAGGCAGATTCATCATCTGAGGTGTTGATATGTGTTGTATTGAAGAGGCAGCATTCTGACTTGCTTGTTTCACTGCGTTTGCCTGCAGGCAAGGATGGAAGTCTTTCTAATAAGTGCTGAGGGTATTTCCCTCAACCTGAGCTCCACAAAGATGCTGATGAAGACAGAGGAGGCATGCTGCAGGTGATTGGAAACTGGGAGAGATTGAAGCCTTTCAGGTTGTTGTGTGTCTTTTCAACTGTGTCTTTTTTAAACTCTTTTCATGGTTAATAGGGGCAGAATTATGTAAAATCTACTTTTTTGAGCTTTACTCCACGTTATAATGATATTTCCTCATCAAAACCACAGCTGAAGTGTTCCCTTAATTATTTCATGCATGTTTAAGAAATCCTTGAATCTCCCGTGGCAACCATTCAGCTGTTCATAACGCGTGGGTGGACCTAGCTCCGCCTTCGAGACACAGCTCCTCCTCAGAGCTGCAGCTTCCAAGCTTCCCGGTTTCCTCCTCATGGGGCAGCTCTCTCCGGCAACATCCGAACTCAGCTCCTTCAGACTAGCCGGTAGCATTTAGCAAACACATATTGGAACTCTGCATCTGCTGAACTCATTATAGGAGCTTCTCCTCAGTGTGACGCTGGTTGAAACGTTATTAAAGGATTAATAGAGGAGCCATGCTGTGATGACCTCCTGAAGGCGGAGTTTCAGAAAGAGCAGGACATTTTACAGAGACAGAGGCCTGTTTCAAGGCGTTAAGTTACAAAGTCAAACATTCTTAAAGTCAAATTTCATATTCATAGCACTTTTATGATGACTGGACTTAACATAGTTACTTAACTCTGCTATAAAATGGCACTGTCTGCCTGGGAAATAAATAATACTGCCCCTTTAAAAAGTGTTTAATTGACCATAGTACTAATATTATGTGTGGACACTTAACAGGAGTTTGGCTAACTCTAGATTACAGTCAGCAATTATAGTTAAGATGTGTGTCTTACTGCAAACTCATTGAAACTGCTGGTTTTTCAAGGAGCATTAAGTAAGGATGAGTCCCTGCAGAGTCATTTGTGCCGAGGGAGAGAGTAAAAATCTCCTTATCCCCCTTGAGGCTTAGACATGGAATAGAGACATCATAGAAAAGGGACCAAAAGGGTCATTCATTTTGTTTTTCCACCAAGGTCTGTGCCTTTCATTTCCTGTCTATTGATTTGTGTGGCCTGAGGCAAAAGGTTGAGGGTAGACGTTGAGCTAGAGGCCACCTTTGGAAATTTTTTGCAAGGAGTTGTCGAAAGGCACCGCAACCAGAATCGTTGATTATTAATCTTTCTGCCAGCACAATGAGCATTGGTTCTACTCACTGTCTTGGAATCTAGAATGTTTTGATAGTAAAAAAAAGGGGCGGAGGGGCAATAGCAACACATGTTTAATTGTACAATAGGAAGTGGAGCTATAGTACTGCTTTTATTTTCTCTTTCATCATCAAGCCTAACAATAAATGTGTGCCTTTCTGATAAAATCGATGCCTGTTGTCTTCATCTTAGACGGCCAGCGAGCTTTGAATACCGGCAATCAACTCTTCATTGATTTAACATTCACAGGGAAAAGAAAACCTATTCAGGTTCAGGAGCGATGTTCAGCTTGTGAGGATTCAGGGAACCACGGCAGCCCTGCTGCTGCTGAGGAGGCAACTAGTCATTTATGGAAAGTGAGCTGAGTTCTTCTCATTGCGTGAATATTGCAACTCATCGTATTTGTGATCAAGCTTTGAGAGCTGATGTGGAGGATAGTGATTCACATTAGCAAGCTAATATATTTTGGATCACTACAGCGTAGTGATCATTACAGCGTCTCTGATTTATCCACCACAAACTCACCAATAAGACACAGAACACATCAACAGCAGATGGCAATTTCCTAAAATGTCCATGGGTGAGTGATTATTACGGCACTGTCGCTATTGGTCTAATATGTCAGGAAGACATTTCAATGACCAACACTTCACAAAATGATCTGTCTATGCACTGTACATGTATGTAGATTCAGAATATGAGGTATGCAATGTAACCTTTCCATAAAGATAACATGATAATACATTGGAGCCAAAAACCTCCTTTGTGCTTGCAGAGTTAATGCTACAGTCCACTGCTTGCAGGAACACAAAGAAGAAAAAGATTTTATCCTCTTCTTGTGTTGTCCTTCCATCTGACAAGACGTTCTGTTGCTAGGGGCACTGAGAGGGTCAGGACTGCAACAAGTCTGCTTTTTATACCCTCCTTTCCTTCAGCCTTTTGCATGTGGTTTTTGCATTGCTTTGTTTAAAATGCACAGTGTTCAAAGTAAAATTTACGGATCTTCTACGGATTTACTGAAAGGCAATCTGTAGGGGCAGAACGGACCAATCAGAAGGCCGCTTAACAGCATGATTTGGTCAACAAAGTACTGGACAATCTGGTTTGTGTAAGGCATTCAGGTTCTTTAAGATGTTGACACTACCCAGGCGCTCAATCTAATTGGCATCAGAGACACTTGAAGCCAGAATGAGTCTGGTGATAAATGTCGCCTCCCTGAGGTCCAGTGCATTTGTCTCTTTTTCAATTTGCTCCCTGAGTTCTCTTGGGTTTAATAGCACAGATGGGGACCTCAAGAACATGTTGGGTTTGAAATGTTACTGGTACACCTTGTGATAAGGTCAGTTTATGTGAATAGGTCTGGCAGTCTCAGTGCCCAGCCTGTGGGGGAAACGGTCTTTGAACAAGGTTGGGAATCTCTTATCTGTCCAGATGGAGCAGATAGGGAGGTCAGGAGTTTATATGTTTCTGAAACTAAACTAAAGACGGAGCAGTCTTCAGTTTAGTTTCTGAGGACTAAACTTCAGAAACTGCTAGCATAATTATAGAAAGGTGCAGATCAATATCAGCCCCTTAATGTGTCAGAGATTTAAAAATAAATAAGAGGCTTTGATTTTAACAGCCGGGAGCGCTGTACTTATGTTCAGACACACCTTTGTTGTCAGTAAAATATACGGCCCAAAGTCCATCCTGGCATCACAGTAAAAAGGGGCCGAAGAAGGTAAATCTCTTGCCTTTCATTTTACCTTTGAGGTCAATTTCATGAGTAACACCTCGCATTCTGACCCAACTCAGTGTCTATCCACAGCAGAAAATGACCCGGGTGAGGCAGTGACTCAGGGAAAGAGCCGAGGTGATGGATTCTCCTTAAAAGGGGGGGCAGATTGTGATAGATGTGCAGGTTCCCGGAGCCATTTCTCAGCTGCCTCTGCCAGCTGGGCAGCACACTGTAATGGTCTCTACAGGACACTCCAGCATATTTGGAAAACAGAGAAATTTGATTTGGGCCAAAGATAATATTTAAGTCACCTTTGTCTGGCAGTAATGGGAGTACAAATAACCACTAGTTTTTATCAAGAAGGCTCCAAAAATGCCAAACTGCCTTCACACACACGCACGCACACGCCCACACACACAAAAAAAAAACATTTTAATTTTGAAAAATGTGACCAATATGGTTGCTTTCCCACCCACCTTCGTATAATGCAACTAGAGAGCTACAGCCAACTGGACCGGTTATTATTGGCAATTTTTCATCTCCAGTTTGAAAAGCTTTGAGCTGCTAATACCGATTTCGGGCAATTCAAATATCAAATCAAAATATAGTTTGTCTAGCCTTCCTGCCTAGAGCGGTCGCTGATTTTATTTTCTACATTGGAAGCAGAGGCAACATCACACCACCTGTGTGACCTGCAATCCCAGTAAAACACAGTGTACTATCTTTTTAAAGCAACGGTTTTATTGGAGAGTTATTTCACACTATCTTTAGCATTTATGCTAGCAGTTAGCAGAGCTAGCACCAGCAAAATCACAGTCTCTGTTCTTTCCCTAAACAATGTAGGTCCCTTCCTTTCAGTCTAGGATTTTAAAATGCTGACTAAAAAATCCAGCATATTCCATGGTAGGCCAAGGGCAATTCACAGGCTAACAGGCTAACTAGCACAAAATCCTTCTTGTGTTAGGTAGCTGTCACAATAACAAATTTTGCAGGTATGTAACCAAAAAATTAGTTTTTTTCTAAATGTTTCCTTCTGCCATAGATTTTGTCACACAGTTGCAATTTTATTTTACAAAGAAATCTCATTTAATGGGAGGTGAGACATTTGTATTTGTGACATGCGAGGGCAGAAAGGAATACAAAGACAATTGTTTGAATGATGGGTTGTGGCACAATGCATGATATTGGGCTGTGCTGCCTCTCTCATAATTTGAGTGCGATCAGAGGTGACGGAGTCTGCAACCCTGTGTGGGCGGTCAGATTCTGCGTTGTGGATCCATGTCAGCGCCGGCTTGATTGGATGGGGTCTGTCAGCTGGCGCTTAAAAAAAAAAAAGAGGATGATAATTGGACAAGGTGCTATGACCTCGCCTCAAGTACTTTTCTACTTTTATCCTTCATTATTTATTTTGTTTCTGTTTAACACCCGTCACACTGGCTTCTGAGAGCGAGCCAAACGCTGTGTTTACGAAGGGCAGCACTGTTCAGGGAGACGCTTCTCCTGGGAGCATGTTGCCAGGAAACGACAAGATCACTCGTGATTTGGAACGGAGTTTTGTGCTACAGAGGGCCGTCTCCTCAGCCAGCTAAAGATGAATCTGGTTTGCTGGCTTTCAGTGAAATTTAATGGCCATTTTATTAGGTACACTCCTGCTTGGCACACATTTTTGTTTTCAGAGTTAGTCTGTTTTTATTTTTTTTTCTGACATTGATTTAGCAGGACCCTGGAAATGTCCTGCTAAATTCCTGGGTCGTGGGGGTGTGGAGGACCTGCTGGCCCAGATGTCAAGGTCAGAGGTCAAGGCCCAGCAGGATGACTCAGTGGCGACTTCCAGAGGAACCGGCTGCAGACTGAACCTGGAGCGGTCCATCGATACCAGCGCCCGCGAACGCAAAGCCAGCTGCAAGAACTTCTACTGGAAGGGCCTGACTTCCTGTTGATGCAGGAAGCAGCTGAGGCCACACCCCCTGGAACCAAACGACCAATCACCTGGGCCAGCAGGGGCAGCTGAAACGACCAATCAGCAGTCTTGCCTAAGTAATTATTCATATTTTGAAATTTTGCATTTTTTTCTGTACTGTGATTGTTTATTTAATGCAGATGGTGAAGCTGTTTTTATTGTGAAATTCACCCACAAAAACAGTTAATAGAAAACCATATTTTGGATACAATGGCTTGTTCTTCTGGATCTTTAGAACGGCTCTTTGAAGTGAACAGATCCTGAAGATTTGGTTGCTTTCGAAGAGCCATAAGTCCAATCACTGCCATTTTCATAAATCTATGTTGAACATTTATTGAGGCCTAATGATCAGCCGGGGACTTTTAATACAATCAGTTCAAAACACCAAAATAAAACAACCGGGGTTGATTTTATTTTAGTTGGTTTTTTTGTTATTGAGTGTGAAAGCAAGGAGAACCATATTTAGCCCTTCACTTCAGCGCCTCATGAATAATCCAATATTCTCTCCCACCTAATTAAGGGGTTGCTTTTTCGCCCCGGGTGCCTGGAGGGTCCCTATTCATCCCACCTTTACTTTACCTCCACACTGGGCTGCTCTTTGCACTTTCAACGAAATGTCTGAGCCAAGATTGTGGAAGAAATATTACCAAGCACAGGGTCATCCATCATCAGGGTCTGCTCCGGCTATGAAATACAGGCAGGTCCCTACCAACAATGGCTCCTATCTTGTACGTTAGACCTCATGCTCATGTATTTATCACATAAGCACCTTCACAACGTGTGATTCATTGAATGGTCTTGCTGATACAACACGCTGACTCCGTCTCTGGGCAGTCGGCCGCGCTGCTCTATGATAATGCTCCCCACCTCCTATTCCCCGGAGCACCCACAGGAGGATCTGCATTCTGTGTGTTTTGCTTTGCTTTGCTGTGCTGTGGCTGTGCGTCTCACGCTGCTGTTGTGCTTATAAAAGAGTCTCACGGTGTTGATGTATTTAGGTCGACCCCCTGGCTGGGCCTGCCGCCTGAGGGGTGGATGTGTTGCATTAGTGGGAGAAAAGCTGGAGATGCCTGGGATGCTCTTTAAAGGCAGCAGGAGCCTCCGTCTGCAGGCTTGCATCAGAGGCCGAAGGCTCGGCTTCACACGTCTCATCTGCTGCCAACTTTAGATTACATGGTGGCAGAAGTAATACTTAGTTTAAATCTCTGATTTCAGTCCTGCTGTGTGAATGTGACTTTGCCTTGTGGCTTAAGGGTGGGTGAACAATTTCAACATCTTCAGAGTCAATGTCTCAAAACATTGAGGTTTAGCTTTTGATGGAGACTAGCCCATCTTAAACCTAATGACCGCTAGAGATGGACACCAGCCCCCACCTCCACAAACCAGCTGATTGAGAAAATGGATGATAGAACAGATGAATTTGGAGGAGTCTGTGTGATCTGAAGTCAGATTCTTAAGAAACTCTCAGGTCTGTTGAAATACTTAAAACAGCCCGAGATTCACATTTGTCAATATATTTCCAGGATTTTTTTCATGGAAAGCTAAACAAAAAAAAAAAAGCATTCATGAAAAAAACCTTTATTTGAAGTGAAAAGGAAAATAAATAGAATTTACAGGATTTTACTGAAAAGTGAGGTTAGTTAAACTCCATGCACAAGCAGAAAGATTCATGTAAAAACTGAAATCAAATCTGAAAATACTGATATCTCATTAATATGTAGTGAAAGACTTCCACGGGAAAATCTTTCCAACTCATTTCTCTGACATATTCAGCGTTTTTGTCTCCAAAGGCTAAAGTGAGGTGATCCAGGGTGAGGAGTTCCCGTCCACTACCGGTTCATGATGTGTCCGTGCCTCAACCAGACACTACAATAATATTGCTGAAGAACCAAACACAACACTGTTTATGAAACAAACTATGTCATTTTTTTTTTCTGTAAATGAAGAAAGTGTGTAAACTCAGAAGATCGCCTTATTTCATTTTTCTGGTAAATGTCACTTCAGTAAGAAAAAACCTTTTGCTCCCTGAGTAGGAGTTTATATAAACTGCCTTTTAAGAACACATGTTAGCTACATTATGTTGATCACATTAATAACAAATTCATTCATTAACCGACGGATTAATGCATCCACCCATTAATGAATGCGTCAAGGCTGAATAAATTAATTAGCTGCTGTCATGATCACAATCATAATGTGACTTTCAATCGTGAAATCAAGTCTTGCCTTCAAGTGTCTGGTACAGAGACATTGTAATATCCTACAGTGATTATTAAAAGCAAAGAGACGAGTGAAGATCATTAAGCTCCCGGCTGTAGCACTAAGTGTTGGGTCATGTTTTAGAGGGCTGCTTTTGCTTTTTTCAAATTTTGTTTTTAAAGGTTTTGTTGGCTCTAATGGCCTTTAACTGAAAGTGGTACGAAAGGAAAGAGGGGGAAGACATGCAAATACCGTCAGGCCGGGAATTGAACCCGCGACTACTGCCAGGAGGACTACGGCCTCCATACGTGGGTCATGCTTCGCCACTGCGCCACCGCAGCACCCTTGTTTTTTTCTCATTTGAATGAATTTTATTCGTTCAAGCCAAACTTGTCCTCTAATGTCTCAGCACCAGAAATGACTGCCTCACTCATCTCCTCAACACAAATGCATTTCTCTTTCAATTACTGCTGATCAGACCTGTTCATTTGAAGCTGAGCCAGAGGATTCCACCCACTGTGGAAGGAAAATCTGTGTACAACCGTGTTCATTTTGAAGGATGACTTCTTCCTACCCCAGCTCAAGTCAAACGTCACCCGCTTGTCTGTTGGCTACAGCCTGGGTTTCAGACGTGTTGCTCCAACGGCGTGCCCTTCTCTTACTTGCTTCGGCTTCACTTTCTGCGGCAAAGTTCATTATGCACGCTGTCTGTGACAGACTACATTAGTTCAACACACCACAGCTGCCAGCCCCACTAATCTAATAGTGATGTATAAATTCCACGTGGCAGGCCAGTGAAACTCTGATTAGGTTCCCAGCATAGGTACACTGATGCGTCCTTTGACAGACATGTGAAGGGAAGATTAGCATATCATCAGGTCAGGTTCTCCGGGGACAGAGATGCTTGGTGGCCCTCGGTTCCACGTCCCCGCCGCCGACTTCGTCATGTTCGCTCTGATCTGGTTAACGGAGCCGTTTGATTTCGCACCAGCTCACTGCCACTGCCATGCCTCATGAGCTCATCAGCACCGCAGGTGCTTAAAGAAACAGGAGCAGAAAAGAAAAAAAGAAAAACTGAAGGTGTGAAATGGATTATGTAAATCTGCTTCTTTTTGTTTGTTTCCCCTCCCTTCAAACCTTATTGTTTTTTTTTTATCTTTATTTTTTAATCTCACTGTTTTTGTTGTTAGAAGGTAATGATTAAGACAAGCGATGCAAAGTTAGCTCTGCAGACTGGATTTTCAATTTAGTGAAAGTTATTCATAGGGGAGTGTGCTGAGAAATGGGATAAATACTCCTCCATGGTTCAGCTCCCTGAGCTTTATTGTCTTAAAATATTGCTGCATATTAGTTATGAAGGTAAAAAGTAATTCCTTCTGTTTCATTTCTAAGATTATACACACCAGGAATGAATGTTAATGCTGCAGGGGAATGCAGTAGCACCGCCGCCTTGCAGCAGAAGGTCATGAGTTTGAATCCCAGTCAGGAGTCTTTCTGCTTGGAGTTTGCTCGTTCTCCTGGTGCGTGCATTGGTCTGTTTGGCTATGCTGGTTTCCTCCCACAGTCCAAAACATGCTGGGCAGCCAGGATAAACCCACACATTCATAAAACAACTCAGAAGGCTCAGGGTCTGACCAGGAATCCTCCTGATCTTAACCAACAACGCTCGATGGTGTTTCATGAGGAAGTGGGTTAGAATAATCCAATTTAGTCTCAAACGCCACATGAGTTTTAAACGTGCAAGTTTGTTACCCAAATCTAATTTTCACCATATTTTTTTTTCTTTTTTTGATATAGAGAAATACATTGCCTGAGATACAGTAACTATTGCTCCAGCATCACCTTCCTACACATTTAACGTTGAGGTGTACATGTCTGGTATAGCTGTTGTTTTAACTCTGCAGTGTGAACACCACGGGTAGGCCGGTCATCTGGTGTGGCGGGCAATGCCCTGTGCCCACACATTTATGGGCCAACCCACGGCGGTCATAATTCATCCAAAAATTATTTTTTTCCAAATGATTTCTATTGACCATGATGGGCGGTCAACAGAAATCATTAGGCTGATTTTCTTTAGGAACATTGAATCCAATGAAATCTCTCAGCCCTCCTCGGTCCATCCGCTCACCAAAGTAATTAAATGTTGCCATTGGAGAAGCATAATGCTGCGTTCAGATCAAATGTGTGTCTTTTTATTAAGACAGACATCGAGCGTCAAAATCACTCCAGTCTGTGTAAAGTGGAACGACGTGCGATGTAAGGAGACTCCTGACTTTTGCATTTTTTTTTTCCTCTGCCAGTCTGTTTGTACAATGGCGGATGAAACTGAGAGAGTTTTGGCGTTATTTACTGAAAATAAGAGAACGTCATCACCTGGATCCACACAGACCAGGTGAGTTTCATCACCGACAACTGCTTGACGACGGTCACTTTCAGTGCTATTTTCCTCTCACTCAAACCCAGTTTGACAGCGAGCTGACCCGTATCGGTGTCTGCATCCTTTGCCACTACAGGCCACTACGTCACATAGCAGAGTCTCTCTGATTGTTAGACGCTCAACAATCACCACAGCTCCAGTGTCTGGTGCACCGGACGTGTCAAAATCTGAAATTGTGCAGCATGAGAAGCACAAAATGTGCAGTGCCAGACAAGATGTGAGAGAGACTTTTTGATGCGCCCTGCATGCGTGTACACAGACATAGCATTAAAAAGAATGTGTGCCCCACACAGTCAAATCACATTCAGTCTGAACACAGCCTAATTCTTACACCTCTGAGCTTGTTTTCTTCTCTTTGAAAAATACCTTATCAAGTTCCCCAAGTTCCTTTCTCGTACGCTCTCAAACCCAAGCTTCCTCTCAAATCTTTTGTAAATCATTTAGATTTTCAAGGACAAATCAAAGACACACTTGTTTATGTGTCCTTTAAAGCAGCAAAGTCAAGACTTCAGCCTGTATGGCATAGCATGTTCCTTGGTTTGCCCTTTCCAGCCTGTAGTTGTGAGCTGAGTCTCTGTTTGATCAGCCATTTCCAACTTGGTGTAGTTCCATTATATTGTCACTGATTTCTTTTGACAGCTCTTTGGGTTCTAGTCTTGATATTGAAGACATTGAAGTATGAGAAATGTACTGTCTAAGGCTGTGCTGAAGGTTAAGGTACTTATAGTAGATTAACTGATTGGTTTGATTGACCTGTGATAACATGACCAATCTGTCGGAGGGAGACCTCGAGGGTTCAAATTCTTATTCTGTACAATTTAATGCAAATCATTTTTTTCACTTTCATGTCAAGTGTTTTATTTGGCTAATATTCTGTCTGACCAAATGCATTTTTCCTGTGCTGTAAATACATTCACAAATACATTTTCTGCACCAATGTGATGTTGCTCTGGGTTACAGAGGTGCTCGAGCCAATCCCAGTAGTTAAGGCAAAGGAAGTGGATTACAGCCCTGGCAGTCTATCAGTCCATTATGGAGCCAAAACAAATTAATGCAACATGGATGTTGTTGGACTCTGATGAGAAAGCTGGAGAAAACCCAGAAAGCAAAAAATAAAAAATAAATAAAAACATTGCACTGGCATAAAGTTTCAAATCTACTGTTTGAGAAACCATACCAACCGTTTAATGTGATCTTTACACAAAATAAAAGGACATGTAAAATAATTAGGAGTATTTATTTAAAGAAGCAGGAATAGTTTGATGCAGCTGGGTGCACAAAATATTTGCACTCTATGCACTCTCAACTGTTATGACTAAATTAGAAGGAATTCCTTTCTAGATCAGTGATTCGAAAAAGAAAAGGTGTCAACATGAGAGCTTTAAAAGTTTACAGTGACCAACTTCAGAGTCCTCACATCTACATCATGTTACATAAGCTATAAAATCACTAACCCATTTATGAAAATGCTTCTTAACGTCAAATAGAAATGCTTGAGTTAATCTATTTTTTTTAAGCAACTCATTGCAATCAGACATGATGGTTCTTCCTCTCTGAAAATATGTCAGTACTGTACTGTCAGTACGTAGCTGAATGTCAGCTGAATGGCAGATAACAACTCAAATCTTCGATGTTTGCTTCCTGCGTAGTAAAGATGTAAAACTGTGCACAGGAACCGTGCCTATCTCACTCTCTCAAAACCAGGCCTGCTGCACACAAAAAGATTGGTTGTCTGTAAATTATACATTCAAAGATGATCCTCTTTAAAGGCCCCGGCCCTGTCACAGAGTCTCCCTCCTGGAGGAGACCATCCCAGGGAAAACACTGTTTTGTAGATCCTAAACTGCTTTTTCAAGGTCACTTGTTCCTACTCTGTTCCGGTATTAAACATCCAGCCTCAAGGCCTTTTCTATATTCATGACATAAACATTGTTCAAACCTAATATTTGAGAATTGTCCCCACCATAAACAATGGTTTCCTCTGCACCACCCGGGCTGAACTGGCTTTTTTATTGATCTGCTTGCAATAAAGGAGTGTTGAAGTACCTCTGGAAATGAGATTTTTATACTACAGAATATATGCTGGATGAAATTGCATTACCTTAGCACATTCATAACATTTTTGTCAGAAATTAAATCCCAGTCTTGTGGGCTGTTGTTATTTCTCCATGTTTAATCGTCGCCTTAGCCGTTATAAACACAAGTATCTTTACAGAAGATTTTTTTTTTTTGTATGCAGGAAAGATGCTTGTGGAAACTGTATGTCATGTTTTACAGAAATATTATTTAAAAAAAAAAAAAGCTTTGTGCATTCATTGGAACTATTTTTCTCGACTTTCCTGCGAGTTTACCTTTGCAAGATGAGAAACCCACCGAACCAAGTTCCACCATCCTACAGCTGCGGGCAGCATAATATATTTCTCAAACATAAAGGGATATCCATATTTTCTATGGGGAAGAAAAATTTTTCCCATCAATATGCTTTCTTGAATAAATCCATTTTTATACATTGTCCATGTACATATCACTTTCTGTGTCACGGAGCATGCTTTCCATGAAATTCCTTTTTTGTCTCTACGCTCATGATGAAAGTTTGGGTTCACATTCATTTATATACAATGCAAAGGACAGACAATGAGGTAGCACTCATAAAAATGTGATTTATTTCAATGTGAAACCTTCTGAAGGAAAACCAAACAAACCACATGATTGTGTTTGACTCTTCTGATCATTTCAGACGTTCTGCCAGCACTTGGCCCACATAAACTGATTTAGGGTTAAACTTAATAACCTCCAACTTGGATTTGTGTTTTGTGCAGTGTATGTTTCTGCTAGCTTAGTTCAGCTGCATCACAAATGCTTCCTCACAATATGTATGGTTAGCTCCTTGTTGTTTCCGGTGCACACACACAACCAGGTTTGTCTGCTGGTACCATAATCTTCATTTTTAGTGGAATATCGACTTGTGTTGTACTAAAGGCATTTTCAAATGATTGGATTTCTTGATGATCAGCCACCAATCCGTGTTGCTGATGTTATGTCATAGTTAGCCCAAACTTTTCAAACATGGTTTATTTTCATGTGCACAACTTGCAAAGCTGTGTTTCGAGCCGTGTACACAAATTATTGATCTAATTCATTTCAGTTTTCCAACAACTATTTCTAAGTGTTTCTCTGAAACAATGCAGGCAGTGAACGACAGATTGCGTTGACTGCTGCAGCATACGATACGTCCTGCCTGTCATCTGACCACCGTTGACTGCATGATATCCAGCATCCACCTGAACCGCTTACCGCTGTGATTGCCGGTACCCTTCAGCTCCTTCCAAGGTCCCACAGGTTCTAAAGAATCTGAAAGGATTCCTTCAGCCAACCCTTCTCAATGAGACTGTTTCCAGAGCCAAAGCCATGCATCAAGGCAAGCACAACAATATCCTGTTAAAACCTCTCAACTTCTGCACCTTCCCCAAGAGACAGGTCACATTCCATGTCCCAAGAGGCAGCTTCTGTAGCCAAGGTTCAGGAGCGCCAAGGTTCCCGCCTTTGGGCACCACACTCCTATGGCCCCTCCCACAAATTATGAGCCAATGGGCATCCAGGTGTGTCCTTTGGGCTTTCTCTCATGGAGCCCAAAGAAGAGCTGTGGGTCCCCAGGCGTTCATCAGCTTGCTCTACCTCCAAGTTTGACTCCAGAGTGGGTTGTTGTCATTAATATATGAAAGTGTCATAAGGGGTCTTTGGGCTGCACTTTATCTGAGGTATTAAAGAAAGGTGATCCCCAAAGGGCTCTTGTCTTGGGTAACCCCACTGGAGCCAGGAAGCCTCTGACAACACACCCCAGGGATGGGCGAGCATCTTTAATACATTTTGCATTGATCAGTTCATAATGCATTTTTAATTATGCTTCATTACATTTTCAAGACAGATTATATTATATTAATACATAATGTGGCATCACAGGGTTTCATAAATTGAAAGGAGTTTTGCAAATATAAATCATACTTTTATTTTAGTTTATTTATTTAACAAAAAAACCCAGACCTTTCTTCAGTTGTGTTCTCAGCTACTATACATACATTAAATCAGATTTTGGCAGGATATTTTTTTGCCGAGCCGCTCTTGTAACACTTGGACGGATAACCATGTAAAAGAAAAAAAAACAAACCGTTTCCTGATTCAAATTCTTCTTTCCAACTTTGCTACTTCCGGCAACACAATCAGGAACACTCAGGCAGCATCTGCCTGAGAGCTGAAGCAATGAACTCTCTTCCTCAGGGACATTACTATTGATAACCAAGTTACGAATCATTTAATACCATTAGAGTCTTCTTGCTGCCTCACAAGGAAATATCATCCCTACACCAATCCCACACACTGTGCGATTATCATCAGTGATGATGCAGTAGAATGCTGGATGATTTGTCAAGTTAATAAAATGAACTCCAGGGAGAGCTATTTCATGGCGCCGCTGAAGTATGTTTAAAGTAAGTGGAAGCTGTAGGTGGCCACTGCAGTCTTGCTCCGGATCCCCTGCAGCCAAGGAAAATCAAACATCTGCTCACTTAGACTCTGTGAGATTGGGGCAGATAATGTAAGAGCTCCTGTAATAGCCAGGCAGCTTCTTTGCGGAGCTACATTTACCTTACATAAGCATGCAGTCATATTTTGCTGTAGCCCTACTGGAGAGCACAATGGCAGAACAACAAAGACTCTTGGTTGGAGTTTAATTAGAAGTAGATAAAAGGGGATGGTGTCGCAGACTGCATGGTATGTGCAAAGTGACATTCACAGAAGAAGAACAAAATGTGAAAATAAGTAACATTTCACCTTATTTGCAACACCACAACAAGCGATTTCTGATTTGGGAATGCTCACAACTACCTATGGTGTGGTTAACTAAAGTCTATTATGCTTTCTCCAAAGTTTCAGTCACCATAATGTTAAAAATCATATTTCTGGATGGACAGTACAGAGTGAAATCAAAATGTAACTGGAGACTTCATAAGGTAATGATCCGTAATGGACTCTTTTCATGGAGGACTTAATAATGCCTCGGTATAAATGACTTGTTGGCTAGTCTGAAGGAGCTGAGTGGGGGTGGCAGTGGGGGAGGGCTGCTCTGTGAGGCAGAAGCTCGGAAGCTTGGAAGCTGCAGCTCAGAGGAGGAGCTGCTTCTTCACAGGTGGCGCTCTGTTCCCCAAAGCGTTTTGGGGAGCTGAATGGTCGCCATGTGGAAATTGAAGAAATTCTCAAACATGCATGAAATAATCAAGGCGACACTCCAGCTACAATTTCACAGTGTAGTGCCCCTTTAAAATACCACAAGTTAGAGAAAAGAATTGCAATGCAGGAGCCACAGATGCTTTTTCTTTATTACATTATTATTAATGATTATTTATATGTAAATCTTATTTGGAGAGATTAGAACAAAACGTCACCAGACATTCATCTTTGGCTGCATTGCAACACAAATCATCATGACATCCTGGAGGGACTGTAACCTCAATCAGCTGTTTCCCTTGTTCTGTTTTAGTAAGATGTTCCTCACACATGTAATATGTTTTCCGACCTGAGAAACATTATGCTTACAAACAACCCCAATTGCCTCCTGGATCTCTCTGCTGACTTTTGTTGTTGACACCGTTGCTCTTTATTTCCTTGAAGTCAAGATTTTAGGTGCTTATTTTATTTATTTATTTATTTACTTTAAAATATTCATATTTTAAAATAATTGACAGTCTTCTGCTCACAAGAAGAATGTTTTTAGGCAATGATGTCTGATATTTAATTATACGCTCGGGTGTAGCTGTGAATGGCGAGTTAGCTTGCAGCTAAAATATACATGTCTCTACATTTAGAGTAAGACAACCGTTTGTAGCAACACATCACCAAACCAGCCGCAGACTTTCAGATAAACTTTTTCAGCCTTGTTGCTGTTTGAACGCTTTGCACTGTGTGCTGTGACGCTTTTAGGAGGGAGCGCTGCACGGTACAAAGAAAAAGTTTGTGCTGGTGTCTCACTAAAGCTCTGCAGGCTGAAAATATGCATGCCTCGGACGCTGACTGAACGTCTTTATCTAACGGTGTTGGAAGAAGCTACACTTAAAAACATTCTGGCGCTTTTTACAGTGCAGCCTCGTGGTTTTGTAGCTTGGTTTTTCGGTTGACTTGCTAACTGTAGAGACTCGAAGGGATCCCTTTATCTATTATCACCGGTAAGTTTGGATGTCGTGGTAAACTGTGTTTTTTGTAACTGAGACATGTTTGTGAGGGACGAAGTAAATAATTCTCTGAGATTTTGCAACAGCGCTCACCAATCATGCAAGAGAAGCCATTTTTTATTCCAGTATCAGTAGCCGGATGAAGTGTCACAGAAACAGAAGAACAGGCATGAACCACTATATATGCATGAACAGAACCTATGTTTACTATAACGCATAGGCAAAAGTAACGATTATATAAAATGTGCAAAGCTTTTAGTCAAATATTCATTTCTGCACTCTGATGTCCTGTAACATGTTGTGTTCTCAGCTTCTTTTGTCAGTTGTCCGGTGTCCTGTGTGTTTTTGATGCTTTATTCAAATAGCTGAATTGCCCCTCAGTGTTACATCAAGCTCTACAGAGACTTGTGTGTGCTAATCTAGGGAAACTTCTAAAACACAAAGTGTGCTGCCCACCTTAGAGGTGACCTGCACACTAGTGTAAAAGGCATAGCAGTGAGTAACTTATTCTAATCTACTGAGAGCTGCAACTTTGTCCCGTCATTAATCAGAGTTATAGATGAAAAAAACAAAAACAAACATGCTGTATGAAGGAAATTGTCTCTCAAAGTTGATACAAAATCTGTTCCTTAATGAGAAATGAGTCTTGCAAAGACATCTCCAACTACAGCGAACTGCTGCTGAGCTGAGTTCAATGTGCTCTGGCTTAAAGAGGAAATTAAGATCTTGGCCTGCGCTGATGCAGCAGCTTGCACATAAAACATACACGAAGATGATGACAAACGGGGCAATGTAAACACAGCCTCTAAGACATTCCATATGTGGATTTTATTGCACTGCAGTAAAAGGTTTTCCTTCTGCTCCAGTTCTGTACACGGCCACTTCGTTTCAGTCTGAGCCCAGACCGACAGGATTAAAGATGCATGAGATAATCTTCATGTCCAGCAGGGCCAAATGAACACAGATCATGTTGAGCACATTGACCTTGTTCTAAGAGCTACTGACCAGGCCTTCTCTATTTAACATTATATGAAACCACTTAATTAGTATGCTGGTCTGCTGCCAAGTGATCTCCATGGACAGTTCCTCTCTCACCGTTATCTCATTTGTCTCTTTGAACTAACAGATGATGTACAGTAGCACCACGAGTCTGCATTAAGGTGTTTAGTGTGGTAAACTTGCAGGGAAGAACATTTAAAAATACATTTCCACAAACGTACAGTTTTACTGAAAACATACGTCGCTTTGGAAAATTTGATTCTTCTCAGAAATGAGAACCGTTTTTCTTTAAGCCACTTTCTGAACCCAAAGCAGCAACTCCGACGTCTCCACAAAGACTTCTTGAATATCACCTGATCACACTTTGGTTGTATTTTAATCTCTCTGGATCACATGCCAAAGGGCATGATTACTTTTGCAATGACAGGACACTAAAATGTCCAAGTGCAGTAACATTTAGTAAAAGACAACAAAGAAATACTTCATAGTAAAAGTAAAAACTGCTATTTTAAAAATAGCCCAATTCGTAACCCAGTGCTGGGTTAAATATGGAGCGATCCAAAGCTGGCGCGTTTTAACTCAACTGGGTTGGGTTGATGGTTTGACCCAACACATTGGGTTATGGCAGCTAACCAAAGGTTGGGTTAAATTGACTTGGTTAAATTGACCCAAAATTGGGTTGAAACTCATGACCCAACACCAGGGTTGTCATACCACTATATTTGGATAAAAAAAAAAAAGCTACATCTCAGTGAAACACAGGTAAAAACTTTGTTAAAGGGTTGATAGAGGAGTCATGTTGAGATGACGTCCTGAAGGTGGAGTTAAAGAAAGAGGAGTTTTTAAAGAGACAGATGCCCAATTTGAAGAGGTTGAAGTACAAAGTCAAATTCCATTTAACATTTCTATAACAGCTGGACTTAATATTGTTGCTTGATTGTGCTGTAAAATGGCTCTGTATGTCGGGAAAAAAAAAAAAAAAAAGATAATGCTCCGGCTTTAATAAAATAAACTTGAACTTGATAAATCAGCTACAAAAACTGACAAATAATCTACCAAGCCCTGATACTTGATCCAGATCTGGCCTGTTTGATTTATGTTGGTGCCCCATTCACTCTTACGATGAGAGAAAGGATTTATGATTAACATTAAATGTTCTCTCATGTTTCCCTTTTTTTGAAAGTAACTTAAAAAGAGATGATTCACAACCTCTTGGAGCTCCAGATTCAGAAGTATCATGAACAACAGCATATCTCTCTCTTGCAGTAAGATTCCGAGCAGACCTCATCCATCATGTATGCATGGATCCCTATTACAGGTTCATTTGAATGAGAGGAGAAAATCCCTCCCTCTCTATTTCTTTCGTTCCTTTTATCCCCCAAGCTCTAAAGGTCAGTGATTGAATATAGTCCTCATACAGAAGGTAACCCGATTTCCCTCTCACAGTTGCGCAGTGATTCCAGAGTTCTGCGGTTCAGAAAATAACAACGCCGACTTAGTATGCCACAGAACTTGTTGCATAAATCTTCCATGGAATTGGTGGAATTATTCTCTGCCAATTTGGCCTGGAATTGGGTTTATTATTCAAAGTGTTGTGGGGATTCGTCTTCCAGTGCGTGTTGCAGTTTATCTGAATGCGGGCGCCGCGTGTGCAGCAGCACCTTCAGTCTGTGGCATCAGTTGAACAGCTGCTGAGGCGAGGAAATGAGCCCTGACGTTACAGTTGTCCTGTGGCTTTATGCACCTGGCCGTCAATCAGTACAGAGTCTTTTAAATTAACTTTGGTATCATGTCTCTAGGATGCTCTGTAAACTTTGTATCATCCCATTGTACCTATTTGCAGATGGAAAAAAATCCACAGACATTTCAGCGTTGTGTTAATTTGCCTTAACTTGGCGATGCCTCCTCTGTTCTGATAGTGTTAAAGTGGAGACTGATGGATTTCTATTTTTAAGGCACATTGATTGTTCCAGGAGAAACATGCTACAGGCTCACATGTGCAACAAAGGAGTCTTTTTGCACAGAAACAGTGAACCAAACATTCTCTGCAGAGGCTGACATCGTAACATGCCTCTGTCCCACATTCTATGGAGTAACAGAAACTCAGAAAAAAGGACTTTAACAACACTAGCTGTGTTTTCATTGACCAAATAACTTGACATTTCCAAATTAAATTTGCTTAATGAAAACAGGTTGACTTTGAAAAAAAACAAACCTTTAATTTATTTATTTTTTTTTATGTTTTTGTTTTGGTTTTTTGCCGTACATAATTGGTTTGTTTTCATGAACTGCAATGGAAAAACTTTTCTTTGCGTCACACAAGTAGCGTAATCAGCAGCCAGATGTTGCCGCTGGCATAAACCATGAAGAATAAGAAAGCAGGAAATAGTTTGAGAATGATGTGCTGCTTGTTTTTTTTAATGACTTATCGCATGACCAAACTTACTAATGTGTAATTTTAATTGTGTTTCTTATTTCATGGAAACACTTTAAGTGCAAAATTGTGTTTTTTCGACATTGGCAGAATATTGACAAAGTTTTCCACACAATTGTAATGGAGACGCAGCTTCTGATGAGCAACATTCTCTGTGTTGTTATCCAAGGGTTAGATTCTGGAGTTTAAACATGATTTTTGTTTATGCACATGTGCAGCAAACAGGAAGTCTCCCACATGCTCCAATCTGGTTTGGTTGGTGAAGAACTCTATAAAACATGTACAGTGTCTTACAAAGTTTTTCTGACAGTTTCAAATTTTGACAATTATTTCACAGTCTTTGTTGTATTTTATTGGGATTTTATACACAAAAAACAACATAAATTATTACACAAATCTTGAACTGAAAGGACAGTAGAGCAAGGCTTTCAAAATGTTTACAACTGAAAACCTGTAAGATTTTATGTTGTTATGTTATTGTCATTAGTAATCAAAGGCATTATTTAAACAACAATAATAAAGAAAGTAATAAATTTAAAACAAGAAACAAAATCTGTAATTTAAAAACAAATATTTACTCTGGTTACTGATGAGGGGATTTAATTTTGTCCTTTTATTTCTCCATGGAACACAATTAAAGGGGGCTTAATTACAAAAGCAAGACCACCTTTTCAGATTTTTATTTGACTAACAAAAGTTAGTACCATATCATAACACAGAGCACAGTGGTTCACTACTTGAAGGTTTCTGAATACTTTTGGATATCACTGTAGTCTGATTACATACAAGAGACTTCTTAGAATAAACCCGGAAGAAAGGCCCCCCGGATGATCTGATAAGAATGCCTTAGGTAGCAGAAAATGTAGAGTCAGCAGAGGGAGCAGAGTCAGGTGGCAAATGAGGAAGTATCCGGGACGACATAACCCTCTCAATGGGATGTATCATCAGTGGCTTGGGGAAGTGGCTGACATCAAGAAACCCTATCAGGCACTCTGAAGGGCCGGCCTGGAGGATACACGATCAGGGGACCCGGCAGCGAGAGGCGACGTCCACCAAGCACCAGATCCACAGAGGAAGGGCTCCAGCTCTCTAATGCACTTTAATGACTGACATCGCTATTTGAAATCGGGGCCCAGCTTTGAAATCTGGAAAACAAAGCAGTGTCAGGAATGAAATCCTATCAGTGTGTAGCTCTGAATGAGCAAATGCGAAAGGCTGTCATTTTCAATTTTACACCCCGGCTAATGGGCTTTACGTAGCTACTTTTCATCCATCGCACTTCCCTGCAGGTCAAACCTCTGGTGGGAGACGTGGTCCGCTTTTAATATGACTCTTACATCAGTCTCTCCACAGAACCGCTGGTTGATAGCAAAGCAGCTTCCACAGCCTTGGCTGTCACACGGCTCAGATGAATGGAAATAATTAAAATGCCACACACACGTCTAATTTGAATGACTGAAGGGACGTATTCACCAAAGAACACGTAGGCTCACTATAGTCTCGGCTGTGCTAGACATCAGTCGGCTTTGATAACAGCAGCCCGGTGGTCACCCCGGCTGGGGGCCTCAGATCAACCGCGACAGTCAGCTGGGGGTCCAACAGAACAGACCATCCACAGCACAGCGGGGACTTTCTATCATCTCTGTCTGTTTTCCTCTTTCCCTTCTCTCATTTTGGCCTTGGAAATTCAACTGTTTGAGTTTCTGAAACACTTTTGAGTCAGAAGCTGCGTTTCCATAACGAACGTACGCCATCTGCCTCACCATCACGCCAATGTCGGAGAAACACAATTTCGCAATTGTGGTGTTTCCATTGAATGGGAAGCATGATAAAAATCGCAGGTGAATAAGTTTGTTCACGTGATGAGTGATTAGAAAACATGGCGTGGCATCATCATCATCCTCCAACTACTTCCTGTCGTCTTCTTCTTTGTGGCTTTCACCAGTAGGAACATCTGATTGTTTCCATTGCCGTTTTGTGAAATAAAATTTCAATCTGACCAGAAAACCAACTCATCCTAGCACCAAACATTTTTATTGAACAGAGCTTTTTTCAAAATTGCCATGTTTTCATTGAGCAAATTTATTTTCCGAATGTCAAACTGCACAATTATGTGGTCAATGAAAATGCATTTGGAGTCAAATAGACTTTATTTGGGACTGCAAATAAAAGCTGCCATTTAGTTTGTCATTATTTATCTGGAATATGATTTTTTTTTTTTCTCCAAGCAGGAAAACAACTTTCTCTGTGCCCTCCTGTGTGATTGGCGTTAATAGAATTTGAGTACATGCCAACTTCGATCCTCACAAGAGCTTTTAATCTAAAGGAGATGAAGAGCACTCTGTGCCGAAGTGATGGAAGGTTTGTAATTACTTGTCAGAGATTGGGGGTTTTTATATCAACATATTAACAGGTGCACAAAAGTAGCTCTGTGCTCTCAGTGGAACGGCAAAGATAAAGCCTTTTCTGCTCCTTGTTTGTCTCTTGACTGTAATCCCATCAAAGAGTTCCCTTTGCTTTTGTTTTTCTTGGCAGAATGCAGAGATCCACCTCAGAGTTTAGCTAAGCGACTCCCAGGACCGGCGTCTTGGAGCATAAGCTCGTTGGTGATTGCTCACTTCCCGCTGAACATATGGGAGCGTAAATCTGGCTAATCTATCATCGCCATGGCTTCACCGCTACCCCTCACCTTCACCTCAGAGAGTAAACACAAATGCAAAAGAAGTTCTGAAGAGCAAACAAAGTATTCACCGCTGCACTTGGAGGGTTTGAAGAGAAATTATACAATTTCTAACAGACAAAAATTTCAGCTTGCTGCGTCGTGCTAACATTTTATGTTAGCACAATCATAACAGTCCGTGACCGACACATGAGTCAAAACATAGTAAAAATATACACACGCCGTAAACTTTTGCTATTTCAGCCTCAGCAACCATAAGCTCCACTAACACCTGAAGAGGGTATTGTGAGTTTTTATTCATCGCCTTGAAGAAATTCCAATGTGACCAACTGAAGTAGCGTTACTTAGTAAGCATTTCCTCACAAACTAGCTGAAATGTTTCTTAAGTGTTGTCATGGAAACAAAGTCTACAATAACGTCTGAAACATTAACCCCTAGTTGACCCAAAGGTGGTCGCAATCAAAGATCAAGACAAGACTGACATCTGGAGTCAGTTTGCTGGAATTGCAAGTCTAACGTTTAGGGCAAAGAAACCACTGTCAAAAGAATGTACAAAGTCCAAGTATATGGGATATTTTTGGCAAAAATATGACAGTCAGAGAGCAAATGACTGGGATTTCACTGACCCAATGGGCACCAGTCTCTAACCCTGCGCTACCGTCTGATACATTAACCCTGAACCCTTTACACTGTCGGAGCATTCATCCAATCACACACAGTCATACACTAACATGCTGCCCAGGGAAAAACCAACATGTGACAGGAGGAAGCTAACCCACAACCTTTGGATTGTAAGTCGACTCCTCTGCCCACTCAACCACCGTCGCACTGTGCTGAACGACTTGCTTATCTCTGGGCTCCACACCAGCTCGCACACTCGTCACATTGGTCTCCCTCTGCTGTGTGTCTTCTTAAGTGCTGAGAGCACCAATAGAAACACACCAATCCTTTCAAAAGCATCATCAAAAGCATAGAAACACCTAACATACTTAGTTTTCCTCTGGCATGCAGTGCTAAAGACCCTTGTGGGTTCTTTGGGCCGCTGCGTTGGTGATAAAAAGCAGCATGATGAAGAACTCAGCAGACAGGTTGGGGAGAAAGCTTTAGTGAAGCAAAAATTTTTTAAAAGTCTTAAACTTTGAACATTTTGCAGAATTATCTTCAATCCACCATCTTGAACATGGAAAGAGTATGGTACATCTACACACTTACCAATACGTGATCATCCATCTAAACTGACCGGCTGAGGAAGCAGGAAGCAGCTAAGACATCAGATGGCCTCTAATAGCGGTGTAATCCAAAAACTTTGCCTTTATACAGACGTGGCAAGAAGAAAAGCCAAAAACAAGTACTAATTCAAGTTAAAAAACAAGCCATGCTCAATGAGGAGGATAAGCAATAAGCAGGAAGTACCTCTCTTTGCTTGGCACTATCAGCAGCAGCAGATATGTGGAGGAAAGTCTTCTGCTAACCCTAATATACCTTTTTAACTGAGAAACAAATGTGTTGTGAAAAAGCCCTACTACAGACTCACCCTTTACACACTGTGTGAAACATGGCAATGGCAGCTCAGGGAATGATTCCCTTCAACACGGACAGGAGAGATGGTCAAAGCTGAAGGGAGGATGAAGTAAGATAAATACAGGGCAGTCCTTGTGGAAATTTTTATCAGCGGATGGCCTTCCTGTAGGAGATAAACATAAACCCAGAGCTAGAAAAGGAGTGTTCAGGTCCCAGAATATCCATGTGGCGGAATGGTCCAGTAAGAGTCCAGGCCTAAAGCCAACTGAGATTTATGACAAGATTTGAAGATTGCTGCTTAGTCTGACTGAACTTGAATTTATTTGGTGAGAAGAGAAAATCCAGAGTTTGGTTCCCCGAGATGTCCCAGACAAGAAAGGTGATTCTACAAAGTGCTTTTCGGTGGTTAAAATGTGATAATATCAAAGTTTATTGGGAACATTTTGAAGGCGGTGTATCATGTCCTGCTATAGCCACTAGCTTTAAAGGGAAATTAGCACCAGTGAATTCAAATAAGTGGCCATGGTGACATAAGTCTAAGGACTTGCCTTGCATTCCTGACAGTTGCCATTACATTTGCATGATGTTGTGTTGTTGTGGGAAATTAAATCATGGTTATGGTTAGGATCAACACTCCCATAGGACATAAATGGAACCATGAGTAAAGCCATTCGTGAAGAGTGAAGGTCACCTGAAGGTCCTTATCCTAGGGGGAGCATTATGCATTACAACACAATGTAGTCAGACCTGAACAGTAACTTGACACAGTCAGTAGGAAAGAATTATTATTATTTTTTTTCAGAAGCATAGTTGTGAATTAAAAGTTGTGAAATAGTAATGAAGGAGAACAGAAATGAAAGACAGAATTAGTTTTAGCTGACTGGTATCAACGTTTCTTGTACACTCTAGCTACTCTAGTACTTCTTAGCTTTATACTTTTAATATCGGACCAAGACCTCAAGAAACACCTATTAGTTTACAAATGTAGAACAAACTTAAAAAGTTCCATCTACTCAACAAATATGGAGAACCAACAACTAGTTTTATCAGAACAAGAATCCAGAGAAATCCCAGCTAGTTTACAAATTATGGACTTATTGTTTTAATTAAACATGGGGAACCAATATGTAGTTTTATACTTTTAACTTTTTGTCTTTCTTTGTTTTTGTCTTTTGCTGTTGTTTTGTTTGTATTTCCATAAAGCACTTTGAACTGCCATGTTGCTGAAAATGTGCTATATAAATAAAATTACCTTACCTACACTCGTCTCCAAACTCCACTGGTAACTTACTGTGTTTATGGGTTTACATCAAATATCACTGTCTTTATGTTATGTACATTAAAGAAGTGGTAAAAAAGGATACAATATATAAAATAAACATAAAAGGTGCCATATTAGTTCTAAATTCACCTACATAACTTGTAGCATGAGTAATTTTCTCTTTTACCTTCGGTCTAAATGTGTTGTGCAGATTTTCTGCTGCATCTTTATTTCCAGAAAAGACGTAAGGTTTTTGAACCAGCGGAAAACTGCATTTGACCAAGACTGCACACATCCAGATCCTTCTGGGAGGAGAACTCTGAACTACATTATTATTTGTTATTGCATACTGTTTGTGGCAGAGGCAATCATATTAAATCAACCCGTGTTGCAAATAGTTTCTATTTTTATTATTTCAATCTGAGTAGAGCAGATTGATGCCTACACAACAACAGGGCTGCTAATTTGGAATATGCTTCTTTGGTTGTTTTTAGCTGACCAACATACGTTTAGTAATCCTAAAGGTAATAAAATGTAAAAAGGAGGAAGAATTGATGTGTGGTAGGATGCTGACCGCTACACATGTAACTCACACTGTGTGACATTTGAACAGTCATAACAAATGGTACACAGTGAGTATACAGAAGTATGTAAGTATATCATTCATATTTTTATGCTGTATCAACACAGCAGGTCCATGGAGGTTCCAGACAGAATATAAAACTATCTCTGCAGCAGCATGTGAGACTAAATTCAACTATTCTGCCCTCCTACAGGCACCAAGAAGGCCAGACAACAAAATGCACTTAAAGCTGCAGAATGTAACTTTTATAAATTTATTTATTGATTTTTTTATATATATGTTGAAACTGTCTCCATGTCGTGACAAGACAAATTATCCTTCTCCCGGTGCTAACTAGAAACAGCCAATCAGAGCCAGGAGGCGGGTCTTAGCGCTGTTCATCCCTCTCTTTGCCTCCCCCAATGCTCTCTGTTAGGCTGCTGCTAGCAAAGTCTGATATGAACGCTCAGGCTAATTAGCATAGCTACCAATGATGGTGGAATAGCACTTAGTAATGGTAGGTTGTTTCTTTGCCATTAGCACACTGAGCAGCAGGTACGTGAGATTGACTGACAGTAATAAGACCCTCCTGCTGGCTCTGATTGGTTGTTTTTGGCCGGGTGCATTTCTTGAGGCGGCAGTAGGAGATCAATGAGGTGGAGATCATTCTTTTCAGAGACCATGTGTCTTAGAACATACTGTCAAAACATGGTGACACTTTTAACAAGTATCTAAAAAAAAAAGAAGCTTTTTTAAAAATAAAAGTTAGAAAAAGTTTCTGACTAGGAATTGTTGTTCGGTTTAATGCTGTGCAGAATTGAACATCATGGTTAAAGAAATAAATGATTTGATAAGTTAAATGTGTTTAACTCAATAAATAAAAAGGAAAATCAACAGATATATTCTTTTGAAATCTATGGTGTAATTGATTGATTAACCCAGGCGACCATTTATCTCCTAATTTTCTGCTTTAAAGAAAACAACGTCTTTAAAGCCTGTTGTTAACAGCAACAGTCAGGGCATGTGGAGCAGCTTGTCACACTTATTTTTTTAAATGTGGGGGGATTTTCTTCCTCTACTTTCTGACCAAAATAAGACTTATTCCAGTCTGACAGTTTTACAAAGTCTCTGGTGTTTCAAAAACAAGATAAAAAAAATTAAATAAAAAAAAAACAGAGATATAAAACAGATTTGGTAAATCTGACTCAACTTTATGTATGTGTGTGCGTGTGTGTGTGTGTGTGTGCGTGTGTGTGTGTGTGTGTGTGTGTGTGTGTGTGTGTGTGTGTGTGTTTGGGGGTGGGAGGGGGGATCTTCTTTACAACTCTGTCCTCCCAACTTATACCAATAATATACCAATAATCAGACGTCTGCGATTACAGGCCTCTCCTCAACTCTCCTCAGTATTTCTGTTCTGCACTCTGAGCTTAAATCAAATTAAATATTGATGTTTGAATTATATACAAAGCATGTAGTATTGACAGAACCATGATCATACATTCAATAAACAGGTTTACAGCCAATCATGACACATATATCTGTTCAGTTAGACCGCTTTAAAACTGAGCTGAGATAAAAATGGGCTTCTTTAAACACAATGACAAAACCATTTGAGTATATGAAAAAAAAGCCATGGAGTTGCTAAGTGGTTATCAGGGTACTTAGTCACACAAAGCTGTTCATCAGTGCTTTTAGCATCGAGACACTTAATGAAAAACCCTTAAAATAAAATGGTGTCATGCTGACAAAAGGCCTTCTGAAAAAAGAGGTTTTTGAAGTGTGAATCGGTGCTACATATAATAATGTGATTTTTTTGAAATTTAAAATGTGATCACTTCTGTTAAAGGAGAGGTATCATGTATTTAAATTCAGTATGAAGTATAAACAACCTAGAAGAAATTTGACTTGAGCTGAAATAGGTCACTGTCTCTTTAAAGCACCAAAATATATTAAAGATCTGTGGTTGTATCAACCTTCCAGACCTCTCAGGTCTTCTGGTTCATGGAGAATGTGCTCTTTTTAAGCTAAATCAAACAAAGACGTGTGTTACAGGCCCAGCCTTTCCCTAGGGGGGGCGGTAGAGAGAGCAATAGGAGGAGCACGTAGAAGAAGAGGGTGTAAAAAGTTTGTGGAGACTAGACCTGGAGGTTGTTCGTTGTTCGCTTTGCCAAGAGTAGGAATAAAGTTCTGAAGCTTCCATCTGCCTCCTCCTCGTTCTTCTTTGCCGCTAGCAGAGCAGAACCTACGAGCTTGTTACCAGCAAACGAGCCGAAATAGACACCAGCCTGTTCTGGACTTACGAAGGTAACACTGGGGGCTCGTCCGGGATTGCTCTGCTTTAAAAAAAAAAAAAGTAATAATAATAATAAACGGAGTGGGGAACGGCAAGAAATGGATGAAGCAAGCCGAAAGAACTTTGTGGGAATTCCCAAGATGGCTGTGACTGGCGCCAACGCTGCTGCCGAAGTATCAACTCACGTGGAGGGAAAGAGCCGAAGAGTAAGCTTAAACCCGTTCGTGATGGATGTAGAAGAGACCCGACAGGACAATGCGGGTTTGTGTGATGAAATAGAGTGGAGTGGTGATGATCGGCGTGTGATGAGTATGGAATTAACTCCAGCTGGGAGCGAAGCTGCCGAATACGCTCCACCATGGCCGCTTACCCCGCCGCCATCAGAACACTACAACCCCTTTACAACGCCTACAAACTGCGGTGAGACTTTAGCCCATTTCTATCCAAGTCATGGTGGTGCTGGAAACGTAGCATGCACGCCTCGTGTGACGACATGTTATATGGATAAGACTGATAGCCGAGGTGTAGCTGCTGTTGAGGGATTTCCTTTTTCCCCGCTAACTGCACCGAACTGGGAACGCTGTGTAGCTTCAACGCTGACCCCCAGGGCACCGCTTACTCATCTAACGGAAGAGTTTGGACACACACTGCAAATTTCTCCACCTGCACGACTGGATTTCCCTCACCTGCGCGGAGGCTCTGTACATCATGTCGTAGCACCATTTGCCAGAGTAGAGAACAACCACAGATTTTGTATTTCGCCCCAGCCACAAGGTGCAGTCTGCAATCAGCAATCCGGTTCCTGTAATCTTATGCATGGTTTGAATGACATAGGCAACAGTGAGTGTCAAACATGTAATGAGAAGATTCCAACACTGCAGCCAGGCCATTTTGATGGAACAAGCTCATGGAAAGGTTTCCTTTACCAGTTTGAATGCTGTGCTAAGGCTAATCACTGGACTGAAAAGACTAAAGCTGTCCAGTTAAAGTTCTGCCTCACTGGTCCGGCTGGAGCCATTGTCCATAAAAATCCCAGATCAGCTGATTGGAGCTATCAACGGATTGTCGAGGAGGTCGAAGCTGCTTACGGGCCTTGTTCGGAACATGCTGCAGCTATTGGGATTGAACTGAGGCAAAGAGTCAGGAAAGTTGGAGAAGCTCTACATGTACTAAGAGATGACATCTATGAAAAGGTCTCTGTTGTTTATGCCAACTGTACAGAGAGGGAGCAAGATCGCATTAGTGTGGAGATTTTCACTAATGCTCTAGCAGACCCTGATCTGATCCAAAAACTGTTAGAGGAGCGATCACAAGACTTTGCATTGGCTTATGGAATCGCCCAAAGATATGAAGCTACAAGGATGGCTGCCCGTGCGGTCACACAATTGATGCGGCCCACCACACGTAACCTGACATCTCAGGGGGCCAGGCTAGCAATGGTGCATGAGGATCGCAACCTGTCCCAGTGGGAGCCGTCCGAGAAACATCGACAGCAATCCATCTCAAGTAAGAACAAGCATTTAAGCAATGTCATTTGTCATAACTGCTCTGGTGTGGGTCATCTACGGAGAAGCTGCCCTTCACCGCACCTCCCTGGCGCCCAACGTGGGGCTCGAACCCACGACCCTGAGATTAAGAGTCTCATGCTCTACCGACTGAGGGAGGTGCGGTGAAGGGCAGCTTTTCCGTAGATGACCCACACCAGAGCAGTTATGACAAATGACATTGCTTAAATGCTTGTTCTTACTTGAGATGGATTGCTGTCGATGTATCCCGGACGAGCCCCCAGCACAATGTTCTTGTGGCCCATGTTGTTGTCCAGCAGCAACAGTCAGCCAGCCTACCCATCAGGATCTTCAACCCCAGCACTATCCCTGTTAAGGTAAAGAAGGGAACAGTGGCTGGAGTGCTTCAGCCAGTACAGGTTGTTGCAGGAAAGGAGTTTCAGACAGCTGGAGCTGACAGAGCCAATAATGTGCATGAACCTATTAACCATGTCTCTTTTTCTATACCGAACCATCTCCAGGAACTGTATGCTGAAAGCTGTGGTGGATTGTTGGAGGAGGACCGCCATCAACTGGGCCAGTTATTGCAACGATACGCCGATGTGTTCTCCACTGGCCCAAATGATTTGGGTCGCACCAGCATTGTGAAACACGACATCCTGACTACTGTAGGGCCGCCGGTGAAACAGCCCCCCCGGAAAATGGCTCGGCAGAAACAAGAAGCAGCTGACCAGCAGGTGCTTCAGAGCTTGGAGGCTGGTCTTGCCCAACCCAGTAATAGCAGTTGGGCAGCACCAATTGTGATGGTAAGAAAGAAGGATCAGAGCTCTAGACTCTGTGTAGATTACAGGGCCCTGAATGAACAAACAATTAAGGATGCGTACCCACTGCCTCGAATTCAAGAAACCCTGGACACCCTCTCCACTGCGAAGTTCTTCAGTACACTTGACCTAACGTCTGGATACTGGCAAGTGGAGATGACACATATGGCGAGAAGAACCGCAGCATTTTGCACACGTAAAGGGCTTTTCGAATGGAATGTGATGCCTTTTGGACTGTGTAATGCTCCAGCCACTTTCCAAAGGCTCATGGACCGTGTCCTGGCAGGGCTGCAATGGGAGACCTGTTTGGTCTATCTCGATGACATTATAGTTCTAGGACGAGACACTGGTCAGATGTTAGAGCGACTGGAGCATGTGTTCGCCAGGCTGCGTGCAGCTAACCTCAAGCTCAAACCTTCCAAATGCTGCTTGTTTCGGGAGCAAGTAATTTTCCTAGGCCACAAAGTTTCTGCTGAAGGTGTTGCCACAGACCCCCAGAAGATTCAGCGGGTACAGGAGTGGCCCACACCTCAGAACGTGGGGGAGGTGCGGCAGTTTGTGGGGCTGGCTTCATATTATCGCCGTTATGTGGAAAATTTTGCCACCATTGCCAAGCCACTCCACGAGCTCACCAAAAAGTATGCACGTTTTAACTGGACGACTCAATGCCAGGAGGCTTTTGAAGAACTGAAACGACGCCTAACATCAGCGCCTGTCCTCGGCTACCCTCTGGATAGCGGTGAGTTGCTCCTTGATACTGATGCCAGTGATTGTGGTATTGGTGCTGTTCTCTCTCAGATGCAGGAGGGGGAGGAGAGAGTCCTGGCATATGGCAGCAGACGTCTGTCGGCTACTGAGAGGAACTACTGCACCACCAGACGGGAACTCCTAGCTGTGGTGGAGTTCACCTCACACTTCAGACAGTACCTGCTGGGGCGACACTTTACCATTCGAACTGACCACAGCAGCTTACGGTGGCTCACCAGACTGAGAGAACCTGAGGGTCAACTCGCTCGCTGGTTAGAGAAACTGGCAGAGTATGATTTCCAAGTGCTTCACCGCCCTGGGATTAAACACCTAAATGCGGATGCTCTCTCCAGGAAGCCCTGTCGTGAGAACTGTGCATGTAACATACCCGATCCAGAGCTGAGCAGGAAGCAGTTTCAACACAAGGCTGTGCAGTGTGACCTAATGGATTGCTCATCAGTCCACAATGACCTTTCAAATTCCCCAGGGCAGCCTCTAGTGGGGGTAGTGGGCAACTACATAAATGGTGACAGACAGAACTCCACTCATCCCAATATAAACCTGGTGAATGAAGCACCTCAGCCTAACCTGTTCTGTGGTTGGACTAACGAGCAGCTTGCTGCTGCCCAAAAGAACGACCCTGACATAGGACCAGTTTGGGAATGGATGGATAAAGGGGAAAGTCGTCCTGCCTGGGCCAGCATGTAGCCCGGCCACCAAAGCTCTATGGTCACAGTGGAAAAGACTCTACAGGAAAGATGGAATCATGTTGAGAAAATTTTATTGCAATGAGGGCAAAAGTTTCTACCCCCAGATAGTATTACCACACTCTTACCATAGCTCTGTATTGGAACAACTGCACGATGGGCCCGTAGGTGGTCATTTTGGGGCAGAGAGGACTCTGTCACGTCTGAAAAGCAGATATTATTGGTATAATATGAAAGATGATGTTACTCTGTGGTGCCGTACCTGCATCAGCTGCTCAGCCAAGGCCCGGCCAAGGAAAACGCCCCAGGCAGCCATGGGAACTGTGCGGGTTGGTGCTCCCATGGAAAGGGTAGCAGTTGACCTGATGGGACCCTTAAACGAAACTGAGAGACATAACCGCTATATATTGGTGGTGCAGGACTATTTCAGTAAGTGGGTGGAAGCTTATCCTCTATCTGACGAGCAAGCTCCCACTGTGGCAGAGAAGATTGTGTCTGAATGGGTCTGCAGATATGGAGCCCCACACTCACTCCATAGTGACCAGGGCACCAATTTTGAATCTGCTGTTTTCCAGAGCATGTGTGAGCTGCTGGGCATCGAAAAAACGCGAACTACCCCATTTCATCCCCAATCCGACGGCCAGGTGGAACGATTTAATGCTACTTTGCAGAAAATTCTGGCCACCACTGCAGAGCGATGCCACTGGGAGTGGGATCTGATGCTTCCATATGCACTTATGGCTTACCGGGCCACCAAGCACAGCTCTACTGGATTCACGCCTAATATGATGCTGTTTGGTCGGGAGATAACCGAGCCAATCGATCTTGTTGCTGTTTCCCTCCCTGACGATGGTTGTGCCAACATTCCACAGTGTGTCAGGCAACAAAAAGAGAGGTTACAACTCTCCCATCAACTGGCCAGGGAGTGGCTGGGTAGGTCTTCTGAGCGAGCAAAGAGGCAATATGATAAAAACATGCACAAATTGCAGTATAAGGTTGGAGAAGCTGTTTGGCTCCTGATTAAAGGCACCAAAAGAGTGAAAAACAGAATACGGAAGTTCCTCCCTTCCTATGAGGGTCCTTATTTTGTCACTGGAACATTGGATGACCTTGTTTATTGCATCAAGAAGGGCCCAAAGTCACGAACTAAAGTGGTTCATCATGATAAGCTTAAGCCTTATTACAGCAGAACCCCGTTGAACAATAGCTGGGTTTTCCAAGACTCTCATGGCCCAGCGTCAGTTGAGGTGCCTCCACCAGTGGTCGATGCTTCTTTGGATGTGGATCATGATGGTTTTTTGAATCCCCGAGATGGTTTCTCAGAGATTGAGGAATCAACTATGGACCATCCATCTCAGTCTCTGCCTGCCCATTCACTTTCATATGGAGACAACCAAATTCAAAACGAAGCTTGCCAGTTTCCACAGGACGGAGTTGACACCGAGGATTCTGTGGAGGAGCAGCGGCCGTTGGTCCTTCAAAGAACAGGACCTCAGCAAAGACCAAAAAGGAGATGCAGACCCCCTGACCGATTTGGTCAGTGGGTCAATGGCTAAATGCCCACATGCATGACTGTACTCTGTTTTCTTTTCTTTATTGGCCTGATTCTGGGTGTAGGCGGATCGCTGCCCAGTTCAGGTAATGGACATTTAAAAAAAAAAAAAAATGTATTCAGCATGCCTGTTCCAGTTCCTAGTGTAATGCACTACATGCCATAGTATTATTTTTCTTTAAGTTGACTTCGGCTTGTTATTCTGCAAGTATGTTGTTTTGTAACACTGTAGTCTCTGTCCGCATTAGATCATCGACGAACTGTTCTAGTTTAGATTTTGGGGGATTTGTTCTAACCAGTTTTGTTTGCTGGAGTAATGTTAAATCTGTTTAAACATCATCCAGAGTGGGGGTAGTGTTACAGGCCCAGCCTTTCCCTAGGGGGGGCGGTAGAGAGAGCAATAGGAGGAGCACGTAGAAGAAGAGGGTGTAAAAAGTTTGTGGAGACTAGACCTGGAGGGTGTTCGTTGTTCGCTTTGCCAAGAGTAGGAATAAAGTTCTGAAGCTTCCATCTGCCTCCTCCTCGTTCTTCTTTGCCGCTAGCAGAGCAGAACCTACGAGCTTGTTACCAGCAAACGAGCCGAAATAGACACCAGCCTGTTCTGGACTTACGAAGGTAACACGTGTAACTCTGCATTTGCTTTTAGAAGAGCTTTCAGTCTGTGGGTCGAAGGTTGTGTGTTGCGGCGCGGCTCCAGGATGATATCTTTCTAAGATCGAAACAACAATAAACTTTGAATACTTGCCTGAACACTTCCACTGGACTGAAATTACAAAGCACTAAACCAATATGTTTTAATATTTTACTGAAAGTTAATTGAGAACATTGCTAAAGTATTTATGTCCCTTGAACCTTCACACATTTTGCCCAAAATCTCAAATGAATTTGATCAGGGTTTTATGTGGCGGACGAGTGTGACGTAGGAGATGGTTAAGTAAGAAAAATAAATAAATAAACCACCAAAATAAAAGAGCCAGACATCTCCTTAAACAGCTCTGCAGTTTGGTCATAATGATCCTTGTTTTTAAGGTTAAAAATATTTAAATGCCACCAATCAGGCAGCATTACGACAAAAGGTCTGCTTTTATTTTGCACAAAGTTAAACATGCTTTGTGCAAAACAGAGACTGGTTTAAGGAGCTGGTGGTTTTAAAGGAAAGAAATGGAACCATTTATCCAAAGTGCCTGTGATGGATTACTTGTTGGGTCTCAGAGACAAATCCTGAGTTCCTGTGAGGTGATTTACATGGTGCAGAGAAGCACACAGAAATCTGTTCCAGCATGAAAAATGCATTTAATGAATATTTCTGGTATGTTTCTGAAAACAATCAGCGTTTTTTGTTTTTTTTTTCCTAACAGCATTTTGACAAAGAAATTGCACATATGCAGACTCAGACTCAGATATACCATGGGCCAGCTTGATGACAGTTTGAAGTCTGGGACAGAGGGGCGTCACGCTGCAGAGCGGCGGGTTCATCCTCTGGGTTTAAAACAATTAGTGGCAATGTTGCATTTTGTTGTTGTTTGTTGTTTGGTTTACTATTTCAGGATTACAGGTGATAGTGTCATCACTGCGTAATAACCTTTTTGTGGCGGTGGACATCCAACTCTATATCCTGAATTTAGATGAAATATTTAAGCCCAGAATGAACCCATACGTGGAGGAAGGAGGGCTCATGAGTGAGCAGACCGCACAAAAAAACAATCAAGGATCTGGATCGTCTCCTCGGCAACTAGCTCAGGTAATATACAACCAGACTTCATATAATAGTTACAGCTGTCTACAACAGGCATGCATGTTGGCAACATATTTAGCACAGTTGCCTCAGCTAAATGGTCACATGAGCGCTGCTGGCTGGAGCCTCTCTGTGTGGGGATTGCGTGATCTTCCTGTGCCTGACTGGGTTTTCCCTGGGAATTCTGCTCTCCTCCCGCTCCAAAGACATGCTTGTTAGGTTTACTGCCAATACTTAATTGCCCTTTGGTGAGAATCTGAGCGTGTGTGGTTGTTTGTCTCATGTGTTTTTGTGTTGGCCCTGTGATGAGCTGGCGACCTGTGAAGTGTGGAGTTTTGTCCTACCTTTGGCTGTTTATGAATCCTGTGTGTATGAATTGCCCTCCTGTTGCACTGTGCCGTTTGTTTCGATGGCGTAGGAAGACATGGTGCCATGAAAAAAAGATACTGCTCCGACAATGCGCGCCTCGCTGCATGAGACACTGTAGCACACACAACCAGCTCTCTAACTAAGTCAGGGTACAATAAAGTCAGCTGCATAAACAGTGCAGCTCTAACCATCCTGTGGAGAAAGTATGTTACCAAATGTGTAGCAACTCTACCTGCATTTCCATTAAAAATTTGCAAAGAATATTTGACCATGTTTTGCTAATGTAGAAAAATATTAATAATTTTACTGTTGAGATGCTTCCATTAAATATGAAATTAAAGTGACATCACACGTGAATAAACTTGTTCATAGCAGCAACAGATGTAAACATTTACATGAGATATATTTATAAGTCAGCCATGGAGCTTGAGCACATCATCTATCAGTCAATCAGAGAAGACGTCGGTGTCTTATTCAGACGTTGGAGCCACAAGCCCCTCCTACACTTCTGTGTTTTACAGAAGAGTTATGGATTTAACACGCTGGAATAACAAACAGGTTTTTGCACTGAGAGCTCTGGTGAAACCAGCTGAACCTTGCCTTAAAGAAACAAAAATAAACTATCTTCCTCCTACTACTTCCTGATGTCTTCTTTGTAATTTCCATCAGTAGTAACATCCGGCTGTTGATCACGTGATCCGTGATGTGGAAAAAGTGTGTTCATTGCAGTTTTGTGAAATATCTACTTCAGTACAGCTAAACCACGTCCTTCCAGCTCCAAATCTTTGTTTGTTTGGGTTTTTTTTAAGTAGGCATGTTTTCATTAAGAAAATGTATTTTTGTCATTTCAATTTGTGTCATTTTGTGGTAAACAGAAACTCAGCTGCTGTAAGCTTGTGATCTTGTACCACGTGTGTCTTTGCCTAACAAATGCTGCAGGTAGGCATCATCCTATGTTTTCAAAAATATACAAACTCAAGAAGATTGCATTCTGTGACTGATCAAATGATTTTTTTATCATCAGTTCACTGCTGCACACGTTTTTGCAACCGTTGCTTCTTTTTCACTCATATCATGCAGCATTCATGTCATGCAGAAAAAGTTTTTTATTGATTCATCAGCTTTAACAAGTGAATGCACGGTTTAGAGCGACTGTAGCTTTAAGGTTTCCACAATCCTTTTAAAGATGCAGGAGTTTTAACCCTTTGTATCACCTACCATAGTCTTGTTTCCAGTATATTAAAAAAAAAAAAAAACCCGGTTTGTTTAAAGATAAATAACAACCTAAATGTTCAGTTGAACAACACAGCATTTGATACTTAATCCTGTCACACATGCCATTGATCTGTGGTGAGATAAGCCCACATGTTATAGTGTCTGGATGCCTGCAGTCTCCCCGGAGAGGAGAACTTTACGCTCAACTGCCTGTGCGAAATAAGACCGTCCTCCAATATGCTGTCATGGCTCTTTTCTGCATTCTGACTCGAGCGCTGTGCCTTTCTGTAGCCGTGTCTCAGCATCACTTGCAGCTGTAAACGCTACAGAAATGTTTTATGGCTCAGGCCAAGCGCCATGCAAAGCTGATTAAGTGCTATAATATCTCAGTTTCTTTTAAAGCTCCCTGGCTCCGGGCTGTATTAATTCTGCCAAACACGATTTACAAGTGGGAACTCACGTAGAACTGGTTATTCCCACCCGGCCATCGGAAGTCCATCAATTGCGAGTTGCCTGCAAAGTGTATTAATTAAAATTTAATCTGTGTTTGGTCTGTCTTCTCATTTGTGCTTGGCAAGCTGGCGACCACGAAGAAGCTTTCTAACTCTTTTATAGTTTGTTCTCAGCCCCCGTGTTGGCATTAGTCATAATAACAACCTCTACCTCCTGATATTATTCATATGTCTATGATAATAGATATCTGCTGCTGTAGAGAAATATCAAAAGTGCACATCAAACAGGCTGGCTTTAACCTTTTTTCTAAGCATAGTTCATAGTTCATTTCAGCCATCCTCTTTCTGCAAAAAAAAAAAAAAAGCACCAAACAGAATTTATTGTTTTAATGTTTTGCGACAGAGTGTGCTTTAACAGAGATCAGCCCCAGTTTTCATCTCCTATTGCCCTTCATATATCTTCCAGTGCTCACAGTCTCACTGCAGAATTGAAGGTTAGCAAAGCAAATGCTTCAAATATTTCGGGTGTTTTTTCCTTTGTGCGTTAAAACGCATAACTAGCATAAACCTCTACAACTTTTCTTCCAAATGCTGTAGGCTACTCTCTCTGCCTTCAACCCAGACGTCCTCCATCAGCTCCGAGTGTCAGCCTCCACCTTTCAGAGGATCCCTGACTTCCTCATCAGCTGCATTTCCACCACAATTGTGTGCAAATCTTTGTCTATATCAAAAATTGTGTCGAAAAAAAAAACACAATTTTACAATTGCTTTGTTTCCATTAAAATAAGAAATGAAACTGAAATCAAATATAAATAAGATTGTATACGTGGTAAGTGGGTAAAAACCAAGGTAGGGACGCGTGTAAACAGTTACATTAGATATTCTCCTAATTCAGCCATGGCTCTAGCTCTTATCATCTATCAGCCAATCAGAGGAGACGTCGGCGTCTTATCCATGGGGTGGGAGTGACAAACCCTTCATACTTGGTAGCGGCTACTTATGCGGTGATTTGTGGAAATCATAGTCTGCGATTTTACAGAAGAGCTGTAGAGTCAACACCTGTGAGATCTCCGGTGGAGCCAGATGGACAGTCTGGAAAAAACAAAACCATCATCTTCCTACTTCCTGTCATCGTCTTCAATGTTTTTGCTAGCAGTAACATCCGGCTGTTGATCATGAAACTGTGTGGTGCCAAAAAAGTGTTCCCTTTACAGTTTTGTGAAATTATATCTGTTTCAATATGAAAACCGCCTCATTCTAAGACTTTTTTTTTTTTATCAGAAAATATGTTTTGTTTTTTATTGATATGTTTCTATTAAGGGAATTCCTTTTCATGTTTCCCATTTGTGCAATTTTATGGCTAATAGAAATGCAGCTGCTAATAGGCAGCAGAAGGAATTTCCTTAGTTGTGTTTACAAATCAAATAAAGTTGATTCTGAATCTGAAGACAAATGTGGACTAAAATTTGTAATGGATTGGCTTTTTTCGTTGTACAGCCTGTCTCTTGAACTACTAAATATAGTAAAATTATGATATTAGCAACCAACCAAACAGTGGCCTTATAGAACAATTATGTAAATTGATGTAAATTGTGTGCTTGTGTTTGGACCACATGCACTTTCAGGCATGAATACACCTGTGATTGACTAGATGATTTTCTTGTGCAGATGGTTTCATGAACAAAGTAGCTCATCTGAAGCTTTTTATCATATGACATGATATTTATAAGCAGCTGGACTCTGTCCTGTTGTCATGACCTTGACTGCTTGGCCATTTTTAAAACAGCTTTTGTAAATTTCCAGAATGAAAACCAACACAGCCCAAGCATAATCTCATCCACAAGTTGAGCCGGTGTCACTTTGTGTAAAGGAGGAATTGTTGGTTTAGTATCTGGCAGAAACTTGTTGTCTGGAAAGCAGAATTAGACATTAGTCAGTTAATAATCAGAAGGTACAAAGCACATATTCTGACTTGCATAATAAATGCAAATTGAAATTTAGGTCAAATTGGAAATTATCTTCAGCACAAACTTGAGTTCTGTCCTTGGTGGCCAATTAATTCATATATGGATGTGGTTTGTTTTCCATGTTTTTGATGTTTTTGTCTGAACCAGCGTTAGATGCCATTGAAACCATTCTTAGCTGCTTCGTGGATCTCCTGTTTGTTTAAGAAATGTGTTAAAATAACTATTCTGTCACTTTTATCGACGTCAAAAGGTGTCTATGGGACCATAACCGCAGAGAAGCGAATCAATACAACTGCCAGGCCTTTAAATTACTCTGGCTGTTACAGCTGGCACAAACAGCAAACTCACATTTTTATTGACTTTCTGTTGCAGGGGCAGTAAAAGTCTGGCTCTCCCCTTTAACTTCTCAGCGCCTCCCTGTTGAACTTTTACATCAGCTTCACGGATTCCTTTCAGTGTAATTTTTTGAAGTGGTAAAACCTGATCCTAAAAGCCAAAACACACCCAGGATTCTTCATTCTTCCCCGCTGGAAAACCTCCTGCATACAATATATGGGCCTCCACATGGTCAAAACCCAAACTGCAGTCCTGATCATGATAAATGACAGTCACACATCTCCTCTGTTTTTTACTCTCCTAACCACAGTGTGCTGTTGTGTCTTAAAGGAAGAGTAATGTGCCGCTGTTTTCAACAGACCTTGAGGAAGTGCACCTGGAGTTCAAAAGCTCCTATCAGAAATTCTTCCACAGAGCAGCGGACGTCCAGGAGGCTGAAGTCTGACACCAGAGCCGTGTGTCTTTGGGGGAATTGATCATCGCTCAGTAAAGCGTTGCAGATTTCCTTGGACTATATTCTTGGTAATTATTGTCTGTCTCATGTGCTCATGTGCTAATTGGAAGGTTGTGTTAGATCCCAGCTTCTTCAAACCAACATAAGAGTGTGTGAAGTTGTGTTTAGAGGTGGGCGGATGGATCCAAAATATCGATACCAAGTTGGTATCGGTATCTGACCGATACCAGGTTGGTGCTTTAGTTTCACATTTCCTCTTTAAATTTGACTTCATTTTTGTATTGTAGTTTTTCAACTCTACCTCGAAAAATATTTTAATTCAATTTGCTCTCAAATTAGATTTTTCTTTCCATATCCTTGTAGACAAATCCTGTCATTAAAGACTTTGTAGACACTGTTTGAGGTTTGAACAAAAAGTTGAAAGGAAAACACAAACAAATTTATCTAAAGGTAAGAAGTTGAGATATAAAACTTAAATAAGTATCAGTTTCGGTTTCTATTGATGATACGGTTCCGATACTGTTACTGATACTTGGAATCAGAGTGATAGGAGAATAAGCAGTATCACACTCCTCTACTTGTGGGATTTGTGATGTAGAATATCCATATATAGCTTCACTCCACCTAGCATGTAGCAAATGCTATTTTAGCTTTGCCCCAGATGAAGAGGGTAGTGCCTTGCTAAAGTATCAACTTTTGCCATATCAGTCCATAGAAGATGTCTTGTTGCATTCCTAATCTGCAGTGGGTTGGGCTTTGGAGCCCTCTTAGGATTTCTTTTTTTTTTGCTCTTTTTTATTGTCGAATATCAAAGCCACAGAGGCAGTGTGGTGCTTTTCCTGGAGCAATCCCTAAAGCATCTGTTATCTGATGGAGCAGCGGAACATGATAGCCAGAGCTTCCAAAGAGGGAGGAGAACGCAAAGAAACTGCATGAAGGAGCAGAGAGATATTCAGCAGCAGAGAGTCAGAGAAAGAAAGTTGAACAAAGATGAACTGGAATGGTCTCCAATAAAACGCATCGGGATAAGATCCCAGACAGAGATGAATGGTTTTCAACCCAAACCGAACCAGAATGCCACAGTAAGCCCGAACTGTTTTAGTTCATCCTGAAACTTGTGTAAACCATCTTTGGGCAACGATGTCCTTTCAATAATGGGTGGAGCAGGCTGTTAAATAAAGCAGCATGATCAAATATCAGTAGTTATATGATATTTGCTCTAATATTTCCCACCAATCAAACCTGATCAAAATGTTAGAGACTCAGATTCATACTTAGCCCTGGGACGTTTCACGTTATTCACATTTGTGCCTGGATTGGATGTTGTGCCTAACCAAAAAGCAGATACATTCTATGTTCTTTGCACTATTTCACAACATAATGACAGTTTTTACAAATATCTAAAAACAACAAAACTTTTTTTTATAATAGTTACATACGCTAGCTTTAAGTGACTGAGCATCTTTCAGCAGCTGCTGCAATCTGCTCAATTCTCAGGATTGGAGTTGGAGATGTGATTATTTGCCCTCTCTGTGGAGCAAACTGTCTGGAGCTGGCAGCACTGTGAGCATCACGAAACAATCCCAACAGTGTACAATTACAGGAGTGGGAGGGTGGGCTTCACAGCAGCAGGATGGGTAACGGAGCACACAATGTGATAGACAGAGGACAGTTTGTGCAACTAAAGGCTTGTGTCTGTGAGTAAAGGGTCAGCAGCAAAGGAACGCCATAGTTTGACCCTGATCAGCTCAGAGAAGAATCAAATACAAAAAAAATAAAAAAAATCTGTCAGTGGTGACAAGGAAGCCAGGAACCCTGCAGCTCAAAGTTTTATAAATAAATAAGTGCGTAAATTTGTATTTGTTTGGATTGCATAATGCTAAAATAATAGCCAGGCTGAGCCATCTAGATCACTGGTCAGCAACCTTTTCATTCCCAAGGCCACTTTTCCTCTGCTGCTACGAAATAAAACTCGCTTTGAGCCGCAAAAAAAGCTTCTATAAATGTACGGGATAAATGTTTTATCATGGAAACTAACAAATTTAGCTAAAATGTATTTACATTTTCAGATTTTAGAACAAAATGAATCCTCTCTCACAAAAGAAGAAGTAAACGATTTTGTTAATGATTGTGTTAAATGAAGCACAGTTTGAAGCTAGTTACTTTTAAAAGCCTGTTATAAGAACTTACAGAAAACTCTTAAAATTTCTCATTGGGTGACATGAGTAACTACCCAGGGCAGCATCTCGTCAGGGAACGTTGAGACCCCTTATGGCTGAGATCTGACAGAAATCTCTCAGGAGAAAGTTCTCAGACCTCGATTAGATGCAGCTCTGATTGGTTGTTTCTGGACGAGCTGTGTATTTGTACAGATGGCAGTAGAACCAGCAGAAGAGCTTGCTTTTTTTTTTGCAATTTTTCTAGGCACACAGATTGTCTTATCAGCAAAACCTCAGATACTCGAGCCACAAATTGAGTTTCTTTGTGCAGAGGTCAGCTGGTAGCTCAGATTAGGAGCTTATAGTTTATTTGGGGTGAGGCACTCGTAGCCTACAAATAGTCTGCAGTTCATTCAATGGGCTCTAGTCCCAGCGGAACAAGCCTGAAAAACCTTCAGAGGGAAACGTCCAGAAGGCAACTAACTGCACCTCCACTGACTCCTTCTAAATAATAGGATCTCCTTCTCTCTATCTATCTCTAACAATACCTCTACTACTAAATGTGATGGAATAACTATTGAAAGTGTTTCAGGTGTCAGGAAGACGTTGAAGCAGATGAATGTTACAGTCATAAAGTTCCCAATTAGCCACCTTAGCTCGTGACTAATGGTTAGCAGGTTGCCCTCATTGAAAGTCCGTAAGCGTGCCATGTGTCACATCTGCATGCAGGAGTCGGCTCACGTGTTACAGAACCTCTTGGGAGCAGCTACAGTAATCTTCCACCAGACAAAGCCTTCAGGCAGTTGGACGATCAAACTCTATCTGCTGGTTTGTTTATAGATTTCCAGCGTGTCCGCTTGAAGGAATTAAGATTTTATCCTCGCAGGATGTTCATCGTTACAGCCACTCAATACTTTCTGACAGGCTAAGCGACGAGTTCTCTGGCTCAGGTGCTGGGAGTAGCCACACTAGTTTGCTCACTTAAAGCAAAAAATATATAAATGCAGATCTCCAATAGGTTTGATTTTTGCATCACAGATGTGCAGCACAGACTCCCGCCCCACAGGAGAAAATGTGTTTGATAAAAAGCCAAGCCTCATGTCTGCCATGATAAATGGCATCTCTTTATAGGCACTCTGTTAAAAAGGCAGCCTGTGGTAATAAGAATACAGTAAGTAGTGTCATTCATCCCGTGCTCGGAAGAGCCCACTTCAAGCAGAGCATTCCATGTCGCTAGATGCACTGTTCTGCAGATAGAAAAGCTTCAAGGAATAATTGAAAGGGTCGCTCTATAAAAAGGTAATGGAACTTCTCCAGCGATGCTGCTGTGCGGCGCAAGAAGACAGTCAAAAAGAGCAATGCTTTTCATCCGTGGTTTCATCATTCATGTTGGCATGATATTATGCAGTTAATGTCTCAGCATGAAGTATTTTAGCAAAGGCAGCGGTGCATGGCGCTCGTCTTAATCCGATGCCGATTCAACCAAGGATCAGATGGAATTGAGAGCAGCTGAGTTTAAAGGAGGAAATACAGGAAGCTGGTTGAAACTGGAGCTGCACCGATTCCCCCCCCCCCCCCTTTTTTTTTTTACTTCCGATACCGATATCTGAGGCTTACAGCTGAAAAACTGCACTGAATTGACTTGAAGTGTTTCTTTTTTTATTCAAACCCACTTTATTTGAGAACTCTGCACCAGTACATCTTCACAAGCCTGGTCAAACATGTCAGAACAACACAAGTTATATTTGTTCAGTCGGTGCAGTTGGAGTAGAACTAAGAAACTGAACCTGACAAATGCAACAGGTTGACTAATTCAAAATAAACTTCAACAAACCTTTCAAATAGTTCTGAAAGTGCAATTAGGAATTCTTAATATAATCTTAGGTAAATAATGACATCACTCAGAGCATCAAGCATAGAATTAGACTGAATAGATCTGCCTCTATGGATCAGGTGCATTGTCACTAACCTCATTATAAAGGAGGGAGGAAACTAGTGACCTCTGGTGGTCATTGGGTGAGAGCCGGCTACACCATGGACTGGTTACTAGTCCATCACAGGAAAACATGGAGGACGAACAAGCACACACACTTCAATCTTAGAGAAACGTGTCATACCAGTCGTTGTTTTGGGCAGTGGGAGGAAGTCAGAGTCCAGCATTCACTGGGACAACATGGAAAACATTGCAGACAGACTCCAGGCTTGGATTTAACCCCAAGACCTTCTTACTGCAAGGCAACAGTTTCAACCGCTGCTCCATCATGCAGCCCACAAAGACACTTTTTAAACCTCAATCAGCGGCGATGAAATCAGCTGATGGCCAAACCAGACCCTCCCATGGCCCCTTGAAATCCCTTCACTGGGAATAGATCTGACTCAGTGTAGGTGATGCGAACCAAACTACGTCCGTTCTACTGCACAGAGAATGGATGGCCCCTGTTGAAGGGCTCTGGACTCTGTCCGTTTGTTTGCTATTTGTATTTGTTTTGCAAAGAAAACGTAAAAGGAAGAAATGTGTTTGTGTAGCATGCATACCATTATTGATGAACGTCTTCTATTAATGATCTTTTTTTATGTTTAAGTTTATGCGGATAGTAACTGCCTCAAAAAAATGTATTGCTTTTGATGCAGACAATACTGTACAAGCAACAATACTGTTGCTAGAGTACAAGTTCCAAAGTGACATGAGATACAGATTTTTTTTTACTATTTTTCTTTTTTGTAGCAACATTTAAGCACATTTCTCTTTATCCAATGCATCTTGGTGTAGCCCAAGGTTCTGTTTGGGGGCCTCTGCTGGCTTTATTGTATTGTATCTGCTATGCAAATGATATTCAGCTGTTCAGCTCATTTTACCCAAATGAAATCCACACATAAGTTGTGCTTAGACTCTGGTAAACAGTAGATGGAAAACATTTCCGATTCTTTATTAGCTTGTGTATTTCTAATGTCAGATCCCAGGTTTAAAACTGAATCCAGTGTGTCTCTTCAGACCTCTAAGCTACAATCTTATTGCATTAAAAATAAATCGCAATCTCAGTGTTTTGCTTGTTTTCTATGATGATAAAGTTATATGCTTGCAGCATATAACCTAAATGATTGGTGTACAAAAAGATGATGTGAACTATATTCTTAAATGTTAACAACTATAAGAACAAATGTGAAATCAGAAGGTCGAACTCCGAAGCTGGAGAGCCGGGAGGTGAGTTGGCTTGAACTTCTGTGGCAATATTCATATTGGCAGAAATCCCACTTTTCATGCAGAGCCTGTATGTTCTTGATATTGTTCTCGATGTGAAGAAGCCCAGTGAAACCAGATTAGATGAGAGAAACAGGGGAAACAGACCAGATTAAACGATGAAACTCGAACTACGCAGCAGATTCTTTCATAGACAAGCTTCAGGCTGTTACTGTTCTAAAATCCCTCAACTATTAAAAAAAAAATCTGAATCATTCCACCCATGTATTTTTCTGAGAAATTCTAGTGGATGATGCTGTTGATATGACTTTCCCCACATCATTTCATGTAGTAGAGTGCAACTGTTAACTTTCAAGATGTGGAAACAGGAGATCTGCACTTTTAAAGGCTAACTTCTTTTTTTAATCAATACAGTAAAGAGCGGGAGGTGGAGGCAGAAAATACACAAGAAGTAGAAAAAACTGACCTTGTTGGAGTTCTAAACTTTGTACGAATGTCATGCAGAATCACCGTTTAGTTCATGCAATGACTGATGTGCAAATCTGTAAAAATTATATCAAGGTAAAATGTAAAGATGGTGACAATATTCAAGAAATTCTGCTGGCTAAATGAGAGAAGAAACTAAAATGTTGGTTATTGTTGGTTAACCTCATAATGTTTGGTTTTAGTTTACTTGTGCAAAAATGACAAATGCACAGGTTCCAGTTAAAAAATAGCATTTACACAAAAGCGGTCTTCCCAGAAATATCTTTGGCTGATAACATGAAAAAGGTTAAGCATATCTCACTGGATTACACATCAGATGGAAGAATATTTTCCATGAACACTTAATCCTTTTCCAGGGATGGAAGGGGACCTGTTTTTGTGTTTCAGTTCAACTCTGGACAGGTCGCCATGACATCACAGGACACAGCATGCAATCTGGAAGAGCAATGCATAAAAAAGATAAATCCAACTTGCCTGGAACCACAATATGATTAATCCTCTTTAGCTGAATTATTGGGCTCTTCAAATGTTTCTGTATTTATTTATTATTTATTTATTGGTTAAAGCTGCGGTATGTGCCTTTTATTAAGTATGTCTTTTACATATTTGTTAAAACTGTCACCATGTTGTGACAGAACGTTGTAAGACAGATAATCTGTGAAAACATCAAACTCCTTCACTTCCTCCCTGAGCTACTACAACCTTCTGAAGAAATACACGACTCCCGAACAAAAACAACCAATCAGAGCCAGGAGGAGGGGCTTAACGCTTTCAATCAATACTGCTTAATGTTCCAATGGCGAAAAAACAACTTACTGTTACAGGAAATCTGTCTGTCAGCCGTTACTGTGGCTATGATAACTAGCATGAACATTCATGACAGGCTCTGCTAGCTGCAGTGTAGCAGAGAGCAAAGGGGGAAGCAGGTGGGGGAGATGAGCAGCGCCACATTGACGATGATTGACAGTCTGCTGGCTTTGATTTGCTGTTTCTAGTTGGCACTGGAAGCACTGGGAGAAGGAAGAGGGGCTTGACTTTTTTCCACATGCTAATAATGTTACAACATAAGGACAGTTTCAACAAATAGGTAAAAATTTATTATTTTTATATAAAAGTTAAATACTGCAGGTTATATAAACCATTTTTTTAACTACAGCCATTGTATCTGTTTATTTTTGGCGGGGCATTCAAAAAATATACATTAGAGTATATGCCTTTATTTTATTGTATCAGTATGTTGTACCTTATTGTGTATGCATAATGTGCTCTGAACTTCATGTAGCATTTGTAAAAACAATTAACATGACTTTCATAAGGAGATAAGCAGGGTTGGCTTGTGGAAGAATACAGAAAACAATACCGAGTTCCTGCGGTTACCAGAGAGGTTACCAGTCAGGTGGAGAAGGACTGGCGGTCAGCTCTGGGTTCTGACCTGCAGCTCCAAACCTCGGCTGGACTTCACAGCTAAAAACTGAGAGGAACAAAGCTTCACACTGAGACTTTCCCCCACATTCCACCATCCGTTATGGATCTCATTCTGCTTGTGTTACTAATAGAACAGCATGATATTATACAACCTTCACAGTTTTCTAAGAAGATAATCTTTTTATGCTTTTACATTACCCTCACGTCTTTCCTCTGACACTTCCCATCAGTGACTAAAACCAAACACCAAAATGTCAGGACAGGTTCCAGCTGAGGAGGTCTAATCACTTCATGTGAAGGTGGTGTAATTGCAGTGATGTACGCTCTGTTTCCTTTTTGTTATTATTATTACTTTGACAGAGTATTGTCATCACAGCTTTTGAGTTTGAGTCCCATCCTGTGAACTTTTAACTTCCTGTCTATTGAACTTTTATTCAGATGTAGTGATCCAAAGTTCCCTGGATCGATTGCTTACTTCCCTGATCAAAAATGAGTAAAGTGATCTATTTCATTGTAATAGAACAATACAAACTAAAACATAACTATAAAATAGAAGGAAAGGGATGCATGCTTTGTTTTTGTAAGGGTCATTCATTTGATATTTTTGAATTTAAAATTAAATTGAATTGCCCATTAATCTGATAACATTAGATTAAGTCAAATTCAGTCCAGTTGACTTCACACGGTGTGCGTGTCCGTGTGTGTCTGTGTGTGTGTGCGTGATTTATTCTCAATAAATGCAGGACGGATGGACCTGGAAGGACACCTGTTGCAGAAAACAAAAAATGTAGACTTGGACAGAGATTCACCGCAGAAAATGAACCCCAGACATACAGCAAGATCTACAGTGGAGTGGTTTAAATCAATGCAAAATCATGTCTTGGAATGGCCTAGTCCAAGGATCTGAAACCTGAGGTTCAGACACCACAAGTGGCTCTGAAGACTTTCCCCAGTGGTTCTTCATTTTCTTGCCATTTAGTTGAAAACTATCTGCTTTTTTGTGTTGTGATGCATCATTTTATGTTTTGTGAAAATGTTGCATTTTTCCCTTTCTTCAAAACCTTTAACATTTTAGAAAAATATGTTTCTGTACAAATCAGAACAAATTCTCTGTAAAAGACATTAATCAAAAATGACAAGTCATCTTTCTCCAGAAGGTCAAGTAATATTTGTTGCTTCATATGACTTTTATTTACCTGAAAAAATTGCACTCTGCAGATCCATGACCTAGTCAAAGCCCAGTCCTATAGAGTCGAAAACCTTAAAGATGAAAAATAAATTCAGTTGGTGTAAAACTGGAAAACAAACTGAGGTGTTATTGCAGTGAATGGGTGATTCTAAAAAGTATTAACCTAATGGGAGAAATTCAATTGTTTGTCACAATTTTGAGTTTTATTTGTAAAACAGAAAAAAGAAAAAGAAGTTTGAAAACTGTCAAAGATTTTCATTTCAACAAACAGCTAAAATTAATTGAAAACGTAAGTGAGGTACTGTATACATTTATTAATATCTGCATATCAGCCCATGCTAGCCGCTACTTCAACCTGTCGTCTACCAATATGCTGTTGACTTGTCGGACATTTTGGATGAAAGTGTCGGCTAAATGAATGTGATTTAAATCTAATTCATTTAACACCTGTGCAGGTGGATCACGGCTTTGTTGGGATTCTGGAAACAGAGCAGATATATAGGAAGGTAACCCGAACATGACAGTTTGATCAGAATTATTCATCGGTGATTAAACGTGTAAAATGCAGATCCAGAGTGTGTCCTCACCCAGCACCTGCTTCACATGTAAATGAGCCCAATGATTCATACTTTCCTGTTACAGTGTTGGCACAGCAGCACAGGCACCAGTGGAATGAGATGTGATTTTTCACAGGACAGACATTGCGCTTGAATGTATCCTGCTCCTGTGTTTTGCAAACATTAGAGCCTCATCTGAGTCTGATCAAATGGCTGAGAGATAAGCCAGGGAACCTTAGAAGGCTGCGGGTCGGATATTTGAGCGTGTTTCTGGGTATTTTTTCTGTGGCGCAACGCCACATGTTCTCCTGCTCCTCAAACAGACACTCAGAGAATCATCCTGGTCATTACCAGCGGCGTATCAGTTATCAGGTAAATTAAATTAGGCAATGTTGCATGTTTCATATAGCAGACTCCATCAAAGTAACTCTCTGGGGAAGGATCATGATATTAGTGTCACAGATGTGTATTCATACTATATATATATATATATATATATATATATATATATATATATATATATATATATATAGATATATAAACGTTAGTATTGTTGTTTCTAAATGAATATGAACTTGTTTTCTTTGCATTTTTTGAGGTCTGAAAGTTGTTTCCTCATGCATATTTTTTTATTATTTGGGCCATTTCTCATTTTCTGCAAATAAATACTAAACTCTTGCTTGGTATTTCGGAGATGTTGTCAGTAGTTCATTTTCATGCATTGTTGAATTTTATGGGAATTAGTGTTAGCATAGTAGCAGACCAGACTAGTGGTTTTTCATAAGTTTGCAAGTTAGTTAGCATTAGCAGTTAGCAAATGCTAACTGCTAATTATGCTAAAGTTCACAGTAGGCTACAATTGTGTGGTTTTTTTGTGTATGTTTATGTCTTTAAATGCAGAGTTGCAGTTGTTAAGAACACACTTGTAAACCAACACACTAAAGATTTTTATTTGTCTTCTTTTCAGTTTTATGACATTTCTTTGGAATAAAACAATGGAAGTAAGAAGTACTAGTAGAAGGCCTAAGAAGAACACTGACATGCTGAAAAGGTTGGATGAAGGACCAACTTTAGGCACCACTAGCATGGTTGTTCTCTCTCTCTTTTTTTCTTTCTTTTTCTTTTTTTCTCTTGCTCCTCTCCCACCTGCAACCCGTTAGCCAATCAGCCCAGGTAGTTTGTTCCAGCTTTTGCTCTCCCAGTATTTATACACCTCTTCTC